>NC_050576.1:314105259-315305259 GCF_011100635.1 Trichosurus vulpecula | reverse complement strand
TAGGATGGTACAGTGGCTCAGGAGTTCAAATGACCTAGGATTAAATCTTACCTCTAATATTCCTTGAGTAACCCTGGACAAGTCACTTAAACTCCCTAGGTCTCACTTTCCTCATATCTAAAATGAGGGAATTGGGTCAGGTGTACTGTAAGAGCCCTTCAAGCTCTAGATTTATGACCATGCAAAGTGAATTTAGTATTTGTTAAAAAAAAAAAAAAACTTACTGGATGAGTAAAGGTAAATGATTGGGGCAGAATATATTTGCTTCAGCTGAAGTGAAGAAAAAATAATCAGGTGTAGCAATCTTGATCTCAGACAAAGCAAAAGCAAAAACAGATCTAATTAAAATGCATAAGGAAAGAAACTACATCTTCCTAAAAGGTATCAGACAATGAAGTAATATCATTACTAAACATATATGTATCAAGTGGTATAGTATTCAAAATTGTAGAGCAGAAAGTAAGGGAGTTACAGGAAGAAACTGATAACGAAACTATACCAGTGGGGGACCCCAACCTCCCTCTCTCAGAACTAGATAAATTTAACCACAAAATAAATAAGAAAGAAGTTAAGGAGGTGAATAGAATTTTAGAAAAGTTAGATATGTTAGACCTCTGGAGAAAAGTGAATGAGTATAGAAAAGAATATACATTTTCTCAGCAGTATATGGCACCTACACAGATATTGACCACATATAGGGCATAAAAACCTCATAATCCAATGCAGAAAGGCAGAAATATTAAATCCATATTTGTCAACTAATGATGCAATGAAAATCATGTGTAATAAAGGGCCATGGAAAGATAAATTAAAAATTAATTGGAAACTAAATAATCTAATCCAAGAGAATGAGTCAGTCAAACATCAAATCATAGAAATAATAAATCATTTCATCAGAGAGAATGACAATAATGAGACAACATGCCAAAACTTATGAGATGCAGCCAAAGCAATTCTTAAGGGAAATTTTATATATCTAAATGCTTACCTGAATAAAATAGAGAAAGAGGAGATTGATGAATTGAGCATGCAGATAAAAAAAAAGATAGAAAAAAAACAAAATTCCCCAGGAAATACCAAATTAAAAATTGTAAAAGTCAGAGGAGAGAGTAATAAAATTGAAAGCAAAAAAGCTATTAAAATAATAAATAAAACTAAGAGTTGGTTTTAGGGGAAAAACAATAAAATATAAACCTTTCATTAATTTGATTTTTAAAAAAGAAGAAAAACAAATTACCAGTATCCAAAATGAAAAGGGTCAATTTGTCACCAATCAAGAGGAAAGTAAAACAATAATTAGGAGCCATTTTGCCTGATTTTATGCCAATAAATCTGACAATCTAAATGAAATGGATGAATGTATACAAAAATAAATATTGCCCGGATTAACAGAAGAGGTAACAAGATATTTAAATAACCTCATTTTAGATAAAGAAATTGAACAAGCCATCAATGAACTCTCTAAGAAAAATATCCAGGGCCACATGGATTTACAAGTTAATTCTACCAAACATTTAAAGAATAATTAATTCCAATACTACATAAACTATTTGGAAAAATAGGCAAAGAAGGAGTCCTACAAAATTCTTTTTGTGACACAAATATGGTGCTGAAATCTAAACCACGAGGAGTCAAAACAAAAAAAAGGAAATGATAGGCCAATTTCCCTAATGAATATTGATGAAAACATTTTAAATAAAATGTTATCAAAGAGATTACAGAAATTTATCATCATGATAATACACTCTGACCAGGTGGGATTTATACCAGGGATGCAGTGGTGGTTCAATATTAGGAAAAATATGAGCATCATCCACCATATCAACAACAAAATTAACAAAATCATATGATTATCTCAATAGATACAGAAAAAAAATATTTTGGCGATATACAGCACCCATTGCTATTAAAAACTCTAGAGAGTATAGGAATAAATGGAGAATTCCTTGAAATGATAAGTAGCATCTATCTAAAGCCATCTGCAAGGATTTTATGTCATGGGGATAAGCTAGAAGCTTTCTCAGTAAGACCAAAGGTGAAACAAAGATGTCTATTATTATCACTGTTACTCTATATTGTACTAGAAATGTTAGCTTTAGCAATAAGAGAAGAAAAAGAAATGGAAGGAAGTACAATAGGCAAAGAAGAAACAAAACTATCACTTTTTGCAAATGATGTGATGGTATACTTAGAGAATCCTAGAAAATCAACTGGAAAACTACTTGAAATAATTCACAACTTTAGCAAAGTTTCAGGATATAAAATAAGCCCACTAAATAAAACATCACCAGCATTTCTATATATTACTAACAAAGCAGAGCAGCAAGAGATAGAAAGAGAAATCCCATTTACAGCAAATGTAGACAATATAAAATATATGTTAGTCTAATTGCCAAGACAAACTCAGGAACTATATAAACAGAATTACAAACACTTTTCACACAAATAAAAATAAAGTCAGCTCTAAATAATTGGAAAAATATCAGTGGCTCATGGGTAAGCCAAGCTAATATAATAAAAATAACAATTCTACCTAAATTAATTTACTTATTCAGTGCCATGCTAATCAAAATGCCCCAAATTATTTTATAGAGCTAGAAAAAAATAATAACAAAATGCATCTAGAAGAACAAAAGATCAAGGGAATTGATGAAAAAAATGCAAAGGAAGGTGGCCTAATCATACCAGGTCTAAAGGTATATTATAAAGCAGCAATCATCAAAACTATTTGGTACTGGCTAAGAAATAGAATGGGCTGGATCAGTGGAATAGATTAGGTAAGCAAGACAGAGGAATCAATGACTACAGTAATCTACTGTTTGATAAACCCAAAGATTCTGGCATGTGGGATAAGAACTCACTCTTTGATCAAAACTGCTGGGAAAACTGGAAAACAGTATGGCAGAAACTAGGCACAGAACCAACATCTTATACTGTATATCAAGACAAGGTCAAAATGGGTACTTTTTTAGGTACGAAGAGTGATACCAGAAGCCAATTAGGGGAGCAAGGAATAGTTTCCCTGTCATTTCTACGGAGAAGGCAAGAATTTATCACCAAAAAAGAGATAGAGAACATAATGAAAAGCAAAATGGATAATGTTGATTACATTAAATTTAATTGTTTTTGCACAAATGAAGATTAGAAGGAAAATAGAAAACCAGGAAATAGTTTTTACTTCCAGTGTTTCTGATAAAGGCCTCATTTCTGAACATATAGAAAACTGAGTAAATTTATAATAATAAAGTCATTCCCCAATTGATAAATGGCCAAAGAATATAAACAGGCAGTTTTGAGATGAAGAAATTTAAGCTATCTATAATCATATGAAAAAATGCTTTAAATCACTATTGACTAGAAAAATGCAAATTAAAATAACTGTCAGGTACCACCTTTCACCTATCAGGTTAGCTAATATGATGAAAAAGGAAAATGATAAATGTTGGAGAAGATATGGGAACAATAGAACACTAATCATTGCTCATGGAGTTATGAACTGATTCCACCATTCTGGAGAACAATTGGAACTATGCCCAGAGGGTTATAAAACAGTGCATACCCTTTGATCCAGCAATAACACTACTAGGACTGTACCCCAAAGGGACCATAAAAAGGGTAAAGGGCCCATATGTACATAAATATTTATAACAGCTCTTTTTGTGGTGGCAAAGAATTGAAAATTGAGAGGTGATGTCCATCAATCAGGGACTGGCTGAACAAGTTGTGATATATGAATGTAATGGAATACTATTTTGCAATAAGAAATGATGAGCAGATGGATTTCAAAAAAAAAACTTGGAAAGACTTACATGAACTGATTCTGAGTGAAGTGAACATAACCAGGGGAACATTGTACACAGCAACAATATGTGATGATCAGCTTTGATAGACTTAGCCCTTCTCAGCAATACAATGATCTAACACAGTTCCAAAAGACTCATGGTAGAACATGCTATCCATATCCAGAGAAAGAACTGTGGAGTCTGAATGCAGGTGGAAGCAGACTATTTTCTCTTTTTTGTTGTTGTTATTTCTCATTGTTTTTTTTTTCCTTTTGTTCTTATTTTTCTTTCAGAATGTGAATAATGTGGAAATATGCTTATTATAAATACCTTATATAAGATCCTTTCCCATCTTCAAAAGCAGTATGGGTGGGACAGAGGGAGAAAAAAAAATTGGAACTCAAAATCTTTTAAAAGTGAATATTGAAAACTATCTTTACATGTAATTAAAAAAATAAAATATTACCAAGTGCAAAAATTTAAAAAATAAACTTACTGTGTGCCAAGCAAGCACCTGTGGGTTTATAATTTTAATTTATGCAAAGAACTTTCTATTAAAAACCCCAGCCCAAATTTCATCTTCCACTGAGTTCTACAATTTTACTATTAGCAATTCTCTTGTGTTAAATTTTTCTCTATCTGTGAAGCTACTCTTAAAATGCAAATATACCTCAATTAATCCTTAATATTTGAACTGAATTCACTCATCAACTTGTATTCTTTAATTTTGGTAGGATCCAAGATATTCTGGCTTCTCTCCCTTTGTGATGCCATTTTTTTTCATGATCTGAAACCCTTTCCAGAATGAATGAGTAAATAATGTGAACTTAATCTCTGAGGAAGTGGGCACTGAAAGGGGTGTAGTAGGAAAAGGGAAGAAAAAGGTACCAAAGGTAAGTTTTAAGTAGAGAGCTTTGCCCTGGTTTAGACACCATAAATTTCCCTGTTCTCTTTTTCCAAGCAATCAAAACAAGCAAGGTATTAGTAAATTAATAGAGTAATTTATAGAGTATGTATGTATTTAGCTTTCACAATCATTTTTGGGGGGAGAGAGAATGATGCCTAATTATATTCTCATCTTTGTCATTCAAACATCATTTATATAATGTCACATTCCATTTTTAACCCATTTTCTGCCTGACAGCTGAGATCCTGAATTGAGTTGTGCGACTTGACCGAACACTAATATGTCCACATTTATTGAACGTTCATCAGCTGATTCTCTTATGAAGCAAATTTCTTTCCATTTCCTTTATGGTGGGTGATCTTTAGTTTTCCTTGGGAAGGTTGACAAAATTTTTTTCATTCATTAGTTTCCTGCCATAAATGATGACTTTACTCCTAAAATAAGAATTGAAAGAGATAGGTTTTTCTCTCTCACCTATGGTAATAACAAAAATATTTGCCAAGGAACAAACTAGAAAATACAGACCTATAATTCAAATGTAAGGAAATCATATTAAAATGCCAATTTTTCTTTTCAGATTGCAGGTTGATTCCTGATACGGCTTTATCCTTTGATTCCATCAAATAGAATTTGAGCTTTGTTTGTAATCAGAGAACAGAAATTGCTTTGCTACATTCCAACATATGAGTATACATGACTTAAGAGAAGAAAATTCCAGAGAGGAATGACTCAACTCAAGGGAAATCACACAATGTGAGACAGAGAGAAAGCTGTATTCTATAGCCATTACCCTGTAGCATTAGAGACTTCTAAAATGGATATCCCCCTTCCCCCTATAGATTTTATCTGTGTTAAGGTCAGTACCAGAATATCTGTCCCTGAGGGAAATTTAGAGTTAAGGGTAAATCATATTGTATGTTGTTCTTAACTTTCTACTAGATGGTTAATAAATAAAAAGTCATAGATAAAACAACATAGATAGCCTTAAAGCGAACCTACATCACAAACATGTAATCTGAGAGATTTATGTGGTATAGCTTAAAAATCAAAAACAAAAACAGCACCCCTACAAAAAAAGTAAATTCAGAATCAGATAACCTGCTTATGAATACTAGCTCTTCCACTTATTACCTATGGGAACTTGGGCAAATCATTTATACTTTCTTGTTTCCCTATATATAAGTTAAGCAGGTTGGAAAAGATTATCTTTAAGGGCCCACCCAAACCTGACACAATTATAGATTTGTCTTATAGATTTATAGTGAGTACTTAAGTCACAGGAAATTTTTCTTGTTATTGTTGTGGAATCATACATACATATAAATATATACAGACACACATACATACATACATATACACACAAACACATCCACACACATATAAATATATAGTAGTACAAGTTGATAGAGCCACCACTCTTTACTCCACCCCTATCTACCTAGAAATACAATAAGGGAACCTCTTTGGCTTTAGTATTCCCAAGAGAACCAGAAACTGGCTTAACTAGTTCTTTTGGTTTACTTTATCCTAATGAGAGTTTTGAATATTTGAAATTTTGAAAAGTAGGTAAAAATAACACTATTTCTTTTTTTGACATAATGAATTTTACTTCTACAAATAATTCAAGAGTGGAAGGAAATAATAGAGGTCATTTTATCCAGTGGTGTCAAACTGACATTGAAATAGATCCCTGCTGGCAGCATATTAACTGAGAAAACCACAAATTAACATTATCTATGTTTTACTTCATTTTCATTTATTTTGTTAAACTTTTACAAGCAATTACATTTTAATCTGGTTCAGTCAGCTCTAAGTCTGACTGATCTTTTCTAATCCAACTCTATTGATCTGTTAACTTACTGATGAGAGATCTGTGATATTAAGAGACTTGCTATGTTTACTAGAACATCCTATATATTGTACTGAATATATTATCTGGTTCATTATTTGGAGATCTGAGCCTAAATAGCTTTGGAAATCAAATTCACATCTTCCTTCTTTTGGAAAAAATGATGGTTTAGGCATCTGTGCCCCATCTTGCTCTTTTACTACTAAGTAATGTGAATAGATACCCATGCATTTTCAGGAATTGTCTCATTCATATGAGAGTTTTTCTCATGTTCTCCTTTAATAACTATGCTTGTGAAGGCAGCAACTAGGTTGGTTGGTTGGCTTTTTTTTCACTTTGAGATCCATTTTTCTTTCCAACAAGAACTGTTCCTTAGGAGGCAGAGGGTGGGGTGTGGGGTGGGGACTTTAGATAGAATGTATTAAATTATTATTGTTTGAATCTGATTCAATTTTCATAATAGTTTGTGGCAGGCCATTCAGACCGCTTACCTTCAGTGCTCCTTTAAGTCACTGGGGAACATGAAGTCTTTCTTCCTATACTTGTGATTATATTAATTCATGTCAACCTTTGTCAGGTTTTCATTAGCACTGGACTAGCTCTACTGGAATTTCTAAGGTACTCTTAAACTCTAAGGTTATTTGATTCTATAGTTCTAAGACTTGTGAAAGAATTGGATTTTTTATTCCCAAAAGGGAAAAATAAAAACTAAAACAAGTGAAAGGGAACTAGAAGGAGGCATATTTTGGTACAACATGAAGATGTCCTATTCCTATGCATTTGGTGGCCTTGTAGATGGAGAGCTGGACATAGAGTAAAGAAGACCTGAGTTCTAATCCTGCCTCAGATACTTAATAACTCTGTGATCCAAGTCATTTGATCTCACTTAGCCTGAGTTTCCACATCTATAAAATGGTAATAATAAAACCTACCTCATAGAATTGTTGTGAAATCAAAGTAAGATACTACATCTTTAGTGTTTCATAAGCTTTAAAGTAGTATATAATTACTAACCTGTAGTATTATCACAATGTGGAAGTGAACCTGGATTTACAAAGGTTATATAAATAAAATACAAATTTTGTTGCTTTCTACTGAAATAGAAAGACTTTGAGTATCCAATGATGTTTGTGCTTTGAAGACCAAGTCTCAAAAGCTCACTTCTAGGTTAACCAAGAATAATGACATATTTAGGTCCTCAGCAATTCCTTAACATGATCAAATTGAAGAGAGATTGTGCTCTACATTGCCAAAGCAACACGTACATAGATGAAATCTAATCTGTGAAATATAAAGAACTTATAGCATTTTTTGTTGTTCCATTATTTTCAATCATATCTGACACTTTGTGGCCTCTTTTGGGGTTTTCTTGGTAAGGATACTGGAATGTTTTGCCATTTCCTTCTTCAGATCATTTTACAGGTGAGGAACTGAAGCAAATGGACTTAAATGACTTGGCCAGGGTCACACAATTTGTAAGGGTCCAAAGCCAGATTTGAACTTAAGTCCTCCTGACTCCAGGTCTGGCCTTCTATCCCCTGTACCACCTAGCTGTCCCTTACAATAATGAGAACTTTGAAAAATTGAAGAGACTGATTCACTGTGTTGTGAGTCCTTTCTTGGAGGTGTTCAAGGGCAGGCTGGATCACCATTTGTCTGAATAGAAACACTGTAGGTGAGAAAGAGTATGGGGATTGATGTGTCAAAAAACTTTATTTGGAGCAGTCAGATCTCCATGTACTCCAACACAGCACAGGGCAAACAGGCATCCTGCGGGGGCCAGACCTCCACCTGCTTCAGTGTAGTAGCCCTGAGGAAATGTAGAAAAACCCCAGTGGGCCTCAGCACATGCCAGACACTAACACTATGACCCCACCTCAGCACCTCAGGTAAGCTGCCAGACTCTTACAGCCTCCAGCAGCATCAGCTAATCCCCAAACCACTCCCTCAACATAACATCAAACATGAGTTTGCCCTATGGGCCTCAGGGCAACATTAGCACAGCACCAAGTAAACAGCCAGGGCCTGCAGCTATTGGCCCAAGAAGCCTGAGACAGAGACCCTTTCACATTGGGAGCATAGATCAAAAAAGAAAGAGTCCAAAAAAATAATCTGACCATAGAAAGTTATTATGCTGACAGAAAAGACCAAGACACAAACTCAAAAGAGAAGAACAATGTCAAAACACCTATGAAGAAGACTGTAAAGAAAAATGGGAAATGGTATCAAGCTGAGAAAGAATTATTGAAGAATTCAAAAAGGAATTTTAAAATAGCATAAGAGAGGTAGAAGAAAAAATTGGAAAAGAAATGAGGGTGATGCAAGAGAATTATGAAAAGGTACTTAACAGCTTGGAAAACTGCTTAAAAAGTAGAATTGGCCAAATGGAAAAGGAGACATAAAAATCCACTGAAGAAAACAACTCCTTAAAGAGTGAAATTGGCCAAATGGAAAAGAAAGTACAAAAGCTAATTGAGGAAAACACCTTGAAAGTTAGAACTGGGCAAGTGGAAGCTAGTGATGCTGAGACATCAAAAATCAATCAAACAAATTCAAAAGAATGAACAAATGGAAGAAAAGTTAAAATGCTTCATGGACAAAACAACTGACACAGAAATGGGATCCAGGAGAGACAATATAAGAGTCATTCTACTACCTGAAAGCCATAATCAAAAGGAGGACCTGGATAACATCTTTCCAGAAATTATGACTAATAGTACAGGTAGAAGGAATATACACAGACAGTGAATATGGGTATAAGGTAAAATTGAGGAAATGACAAAAAACACTAAGGGATGAAAGAGGAGTACAATGGGTGGAGAAGGAAGACAGAGGTAGACTGAGGCGAATTATTTCGCATGAAGAGGTATAAAAGACCTGTTACAGGGCAGGAGAAAACGGGAGTGTGGGTGAGGAGCATCATTGGAACATTACTCTCATCATTATTGGCTCAAAGAGGGAATAATATATACAATCAGGTGAATATAGACATCTATCTTACCCGACAGGGTAGTAGAAGGAGTGAAGATCAAGTGGGAGGTACAGGTGGTGAATGACAGAAGGGAGGGCAGATCAGGGAAGACAGAAGTAAAGCATTGGTGAGGAAGGAAAAGGTGAAAGGAAAGAGAGGACAGACAGGAGAAAGAATAGGATGGAGAGAAATACACAGTTAGTAATCATAACTGTGAATGTGAATGGGATGAAATCTCCCATAAAATGGAAGCAGATAGCAGAATGGTTCAAAAACTAGATTCCTACAATATGTTGTTTACAAGAAACACTTCAACTGTCCCCTCTCAGAACTCAGTAAATCAAACAAAAAGTATAAACAAGAAAGAAACTAAAGAGTTAAATAGAATATTAGAAACATTAGATATGACAGACCTTTGGAGAAAAAAAAAACAAATAGTAATAGAAAGGAATATACTCTTTTCTCAGAAGCATATGGCACCTACACAAAAATTGACCATGTAATAGGACATAAAAAACTTTAAATCAAATATAAGAAGGCAGAAATATTAAATGTATCCTTTGGAAATTAAATAAACTAATACTAAAGAATAAGTGGATCAAAAAAAAATCTTAGACAATATTAATAATTTCATTAAAGAGAATGACAAAAATCAGACAACATATCAAAAATTATGGCATGCAGCCAAAGCAATACTTGTGGGGAAAATTATTTCTCTAAATTCTTATATCAACAAAATGGGGAAAAAAAGAAAGAACAGAACAACAAATTAAGCATGCGGCTAAAAAACTAGAAAAAGAACAAATCAAATATTCCCAATTGAGCATCAAATAAGAAATACTGAAAATCAAAGGTGGCATTAACAAAATTAAAAGAAACAAAAACTATTGAACTAACAAATACATTTAGGAGCTGTTTTTGTGGAAAAAAAATAAGATAGATAAGCCATTGGTTAATTTAATTTAGAAAAAAGGAAGAAGAAAGCTACATATCCAGTATCAAAAATGAAAAGGGTGAAATCACCACCAATGAAGAAGAAATTAAGGCAATCATTAGGAAATTTTTGGCCCAATTATATGTCAACAATCTGAAAATCTGAAAGAAGTTGATAAACAGTTACACAAATACGAGTTATCAAGATTAACAGATCAAGAAATAGAATGCCTGAATAATCCCATTTTAGAAAAAGAAATTGAAAAACCATTGATAAACTCCCTAAGAAAAAAAATCCCCAGGTCCAGATGGGTTCATGAGTGAATTCTACCAAACATTTTGAGAACAATTAATTCCAATACTATATAAACTATTTAGAAAAACAGGTGAAAAAGGAGTCCTACAAAACTCCTTTTATGACACAAATGTTGTGTTTATACCTAAACCAGGAAGAACAGAGAAAGAAAATTATAGACCAACTTCCCTAATGAATATCGATGCAAACATTTTGAACAA
Organism: Trichosurus vulpecula; assembly: GCF_011100635.1. Classification (NCBI taxonomy): domain Eukaryota; kingdom Metazoa; phylum Chordata; class Mammalia; order Diprotodontia; family Phalangeridae; genus Trichosurus; species Trichosurus vulpecula. The sequence continues at coordinate 315,294,301 of NC_050576.1, read as the reverse complement.
AATACTAGCAAGGCTATTACAGCAATATATCATAAGGATTATACACTATAACCAGGTGGGATTTATAGAATTAGTGTAATTAGGATTGGTTCAATATAAGGAAAACTATCAACATAATTGACCATATCGGTAACAAATCAACAGATGATATGATGGTGTACTTAGAGAACCCTAGATCATCAACTAAAAAAATACTTGAAATAATTAACAAATTTAGCAAAGTTGTAGGATATAAAGTAAACCCACATAAATCATCAGCACTCTTCATATGACAGATAAGGTCCAGCAGCAAAAGATGGAAAGAAAAATTCAATCTAAAGCAACTGTAAATGATATAAAATACTTAGGAGTCTACCTGCCAAGACAAACCTAGGAACTATATATGATGTTAATTACTAAACACTTTTCACACAAATAAAGTCAGATCCATTTCATACAAATTAATTTGAATCTAAATAATTAGAAAAATATCAATTGCTCATGATTAGGTTAAGCCAGTATAAAAAAAAAATTATAATTCTGTCTAAACTAATTATTCGGTGCCATACCAATGAGACTACCCAAAAAAGTATTTTATAGAACTAGAAAAATAACAAAAGAATTTTCTTTAAGAGCAAAAGGTCAAGAATATCAAGGGAACTAGTGAAAAAAAAATAGAAAGGATTTGGCCTAGCAATACCAGATCTCAAATTATTTTATAAAGCAGTAATCATCAAGATGATCTGGTACTAAGAAATGGTGTTGGAGCAGTGGAATAAATTGGGTATACAAGACACAGTAAGCAATTACCTTAATTATTTATTGTTCGATAAGCCCAAAGACAACAGCTTTTCGGATAAGAACTCACTATTTGACAAAATTGCTGGGAAAACGGGAAAATGATAGGACACAAACTAGGTATAGACCAACATTTCACACTGTGTACCAAGGAAAGGACAAATTGGGTTCGTGATTTAGACATAGAGCATGACATCATAAGCAAATTAGAAAAGCAAGGAGTAGTCTAATGTCAGATCTATGGAAAGGGGAAAAATTCCTGACCAAATGAGAGATAGAGATCGTTATACAATGTAAAATAGATTATTTTGATTATATTAAATTAAAAAGCTTTTGTACAAACAAAACCAATGCAACCAAGATTAGAAGGAAAGCAGAAAGCTGGGAAACAATCTTTACAGCAAGTGTCTCTGGTAAAGGCTTCATTTCTAAAATGTATAAAGAACTGAGTCAAATTTATAAGCATACAAGCCATTCCCCAACTGATAAATGATTAAAGGATATGAACAGGCAGTTTTCAGATGAAGAAATCAAAGATATCTATAGGCATATGAAGAAGTGCTCTAAGTCATTTTTGATTAGAGAAATACATATTAGAACAACTCTGAGATGCCACCTCACACCTGTGAGACCAGTTAATATGTCAAAAAAGTAAAATGATAACTGTTGGAGAGGATGTGGAAAAATTGGGACACTGATGCACTGTTCATGGAATTGTGAACTGATCCAACCATTCTTGGTTGCCAAATGGCAACCAAGTTGTATACCTTTCGATCAAGGAATACCACTACTAGGTCTGTATACCAAAAAGACCATTTTACAAAAGGGGAAAGGATCTACATGTGCAAAAATATTTATAGTAGCCCTTTTGTGGTGGCAAAGAATTGGAAATTGAGGGGATGTCCATCAATTGGGGAATGGCTGAACAAATTGTGGTATAAGAATGTAGTGGAATACTATTGCATAATAATTAATGAGGAATAGGCAGATTTCAGAAAATCCTAGAAAAACTTGTAGAACTGATGAAAGTAAAAATGAACAGAACCAGCAAAATATCATACATAATATCAGCAATATTGTATGATGATCAGCTCAGCACTTAGCAACACAATGATCCAAGACAAATACAAAGGACTCATGAAGGAAAATGCTATCCATATCCAGGTAAAGAACCCATGGACTCTGGATGCAGATCAAAGTAGATATTTTTTCACTTACTATATTTTTCTGTTTTTTTTGTCTGTATCTTCTTTCACAACTGCTTAATATGCAAAAATAATTTACATGATAGTACATTATAAAATATATCACACTGCCTACCATTTTCAGAAGCAGGGAATGGACAAAGAGAGGGGGAAAATTTGAAATTCAAAATCATGTGAAATGGATGCTAAAAATTATTTTGATGTATAATAGGGAAAAATATAATACTAAGCTTAAATAGAACATATTCTAGCTCTGTCACTTATTGGCTGTATGACTTTGAGTAAATCACAATATCTCTACCCTCATTTTCATCTGTAAAATGGAGAGGCTAGAAAATGACCTCTAGGGTCCTTCCAATTTTAAATTAATGATTCTTTGAAAAGTTATATTTATGCTACCTACTTAAAAAAGCATTTTGTTAACTTTGAATCACCATAACTTTAAAAGTATACTCACATATGCACATACACACAATATACCAATGATTACATTCATTAAACAAATTTTTTTCAGTTAAAGATTGTCCTCTATGATCTTCTAAGACCTTTCCCAACTCCAAGATGCTATGAAATATTTTCTCCTTTTGTACCTATTGAAGTTCTATTGTGCAAGCTTGACAGAGAAAATTAAGATGAAAATTTTGGTATTTATTCAGGTGCTCTCATGAAAAATTATATTAAATAGCTCAATTTTTCTAATGATCAAAACTAATGGGATGTGATTAGAATAAAAAGGGAAAGGAAACAGTTGACATTCTAAATTTAATTCCCACAAATCTCACTGGCTTTCTTAGACACTGACATATAACTAGTGGAATGCTCCTTTACTAATGGAGGATGAAGATTTTAGCACAGTTTTAGAAAAAAAATGCCCCCATAGAGCGCTGATTCACAGGCCCAATGCTGAAAGGGTGATGGAATTTCAAAGCAAAAAAATAAAAAAGAAAGAAAAGAAAACAATGATAGATATTTTTGATTGAAAGAAAAAAAATGTGATAGGTTTTTTACTATTACAACGGAATGAAAGCTAATGGGGGGAGTAGGTATACATAAAAGTAATGGAAACAAAAAAGATGAAGATGAGCTGCTTAGGAAACATTTACATAAAATGTTTAGATTAATTGTTAGAATCTAATTTAATTATCTGATAAGATGGGCCAAGAGGGAAGGCAAGGTTTAATCTAATGCTGAGCAAGGCTCTCGAAGTTGCTGTTATAGAGTTATTTTGACTTTTATTTCCCAGTGATGGGAAATAACTCTGACCCTGATGGAATTCTTTGGTAGTGTCTCATTTCCTATTCTTTATGCCACATTCTAATTTGTCCTGTGTGCATTAAAGTCATCATCCCCTTAGTTTTTATGGAAATATTTATTGAGTTAAAGGAATTATATATATGTATGTGTATATATGTATGTGTATACATCCTATTTTCATCAAACCTAAAATTTAAAAGTCTGTTTCTATATCCCCTGCCATGTTAGTGTTTACTAGTTAATAAAAAGATGAATCCCCATCTTGCTAAACTTCTTTAAAAATTTGCTTATACCCAAAGGCTTCACTTGCTCATTTAATATTTGCTTAACTATTTGCAATTCTTCTTACATCCCTCACCTTAATAGGCTATTGAAACTGCTCTCCTCTTGAGTTCATCGATGACTTAATTTCTGTATCTAATATTCATTTTCCAATCTTCATTCCCCTTACTGTGCATTCAATATTTGCCTCTTTAAGCCACTGCGTCATACTAGATATTTTTATTTCTTCACTTCATGGACACCAACACTCTTATTTCTCTTATTATCTTTCTGATCACTTTGTCTATATTGGAATCTTTTGCTGTTTCCTCATCATGTTCCCAAAACATCTCTTCTCTTTGGTATATATGCCCCACCTCTAGTAATCTAATTCATTCCCATCACTTAAACTAGTAGTCCTATGCATATATCTTCCATATCTATATCTCTGTCCCTCACCTCTCATCTGATCTCTAGATTCATATATAAAATTGCATACAAGATGTCCCACCTTGATTAAAATATATAAATAGTATATACATTTCAGTATCTCCAAGAACACTTTTAATACTATACACCCAAACTATTCCCTTCTCATGACATTATGATCTTGGTTAGTGGTCTTGCCATTCACCCAACCTGCCATGCTTTAAAACTTAGCATTATCTTTGAGTTTTTCCTTTTGTCTATAAAACTCAATGAATTACAAAAGTTTTATTGATGTTAACTTCACAATTCAGTTTGACAAACATTTATTCATATTTTCTTATGTTCCAAGAATTGTTCCAGGCATGCAGATTAAAAGACAAAAAACAAAAACATAAATATCCCTATACTAAAGGAGCTTTCATATTACTGAGGAAAAATAGTGTGTAGATATATGAATAAATATAAACTATATAAAAATTAAACACAAAGAAATATGAAGAAGAGGAAGGGACTTATAACTGGAGGCATCAGGTATGTTTTTATGTAGGAGATAGTAATTGAGTTTAACCCTGATGGGAGGGAGCAATTCAAAGAGAAAGAGATAAGCATGGAGAGCATTTCTGTAATGGAGAATAACACAGAAGACATAAATGGAATGGTATTTTGAGTACAGGGAACAGCAAATAAGACAGTTTTGCTGGAAATAATAGAGTACAAAATGGGTAAAAATGTGAAATCAGTCTAAAATGGGTTGGAGCTAAATTATTAATGTCTTAAAATTTAAAACATAGTAGTTTATATTCTATTTTAGATGAAATAAGGTAAAACTAATGATTCTTAAGTAGAGGAGTAATATGCTTTAAGAAAATCAGTTCTGTAGTTGTGTGAAGAGTAGATTAGAAAGGGGAAAGACAGAAAAGGGAAAATAATCAGAAGACTCTTGGAATAATCCAGGAACAAGGAGGCAGAGGGGAGGCCTGTGTATATGAAGGAAAGGTTATAGAGTCAAGAGATGACATAGAGGTAGAATCAACAGGATTTGGCAACTGATTGGATATGGGTTGAAAGGAAGGGTGAAAGAAAGTAAAGAGCCAGGCAAGACTCAAAGGTTGTGACCTTTGGTGACTGAAATCATGATGGAACCACAGGGAGAAATAGGTACATTTTGAAGAAGGATGAATGTGGGAGAGAATAAAATGAGTTCTGTTTTAGAAGTGCTGAAGTTGAAATGTTTATGGGCTTAAGATGTCTTATGGCCTTAAGTTAGGTTATAAACTTCAGATGCTTAAGGTAGCAGTTGTTGATGAAAGGCTGAATCTAAGAAGGGGGGTTGGGAGGGAACTGGACTTGGGAGTCAACTCTATAGAGATGAAAATTGAACCCATGGCAACTGATGAAATTTTTAAAAAATAAAGAATAGAGAGAAGAAAAGAAGGCCCAGGATAGAGCCATGGAGTCCTGGGAACACCTGTGCTACAGACATAGAGAGGGGGAGATTGAAGAAGTCTGCAAAGGAAACAAAAGTCATGACCAAAATAGTGTGAAAACCTATAGGAAAAATCAGTATCATAACAAACCCTGAGAGGATAGAGTTTTAAGAAGAAAGTGAGTGTTCAACTGTGATAAACACTGGAGAGATACCAAAAATGAGAACTGTGAAAAGGTTATTTTGGTATGTGATTAAGAGATTGTTGGTAATATTAGAGAGTGCAGTTTCATTCCTGTGGTAGTGTTATAAACCAGACTGTAACAGGTTAAGATATGACTGGAATGTGAGGAAAAAGAAGCAACTGTACCAAAATTGGTCTAGGAGTTTAATTCCTCTAAAAACAAGAAATATAAGATACTTTGAGGAAATAGCAGGGTGAAGTGAAGATTATGTTTGCTTCTTTAAAAATGGTAGGCCTCTGGGGATATGTGTAGACAGCCGAGAATGGGCCTAGGAAGGATAGAGAATGAAGATTTCAAAAAGAATAGAGATGATTGAAGGACAAGTTCTAGGTGATGGGAGGGATGTAATCTAGGGCACTAATATAAGAGCTAACTTTTGCAAGGAGAAGGTCTTCATTGTCTTCATCAGAGACTGGAGAAATGGCAGGTAAATAGAGCAGTGAATTAGGTGCTGAATTTGGAATCTCCAATTCAAATCCTGCCTCATGCAGTTACTAGCTATGTAACCCAAGACAAGTTACTTCTGCTATAGTTTCCTCATCTGTAAAATGGAGATAGTTATAGCATCTACCTCACAAGATTGTTAGGACCAGATGAGATAAATTGCATAAAGCACTTTGCAAACCTTAAAGTTCTGCATAAATGCTAACTGTTATTATTAGACTGGAAGCTAGTAATGGGGAATTTGAAGTGTAAAATTAGGGGCAAAGCTTTCATGATCAAAGACTTCTATATTGGTAAAGTAAGAGAAGTCAGTGCTCTTCTGAGAGTGAGTGGGGATAAAAGGGGTAATATAAGTAACTTGAAGAAAAGGTTTATACAACAGAACTATAGAAAGAGCAGGATATAGAGAAAATAAAAGAAGGGAAAAAGAACATCATGCATGAGTGAGGACCCTGTTAATTCATAGCGCATGTGGTTGTGAGCTCAAGTAGCATTCAGCAGACTCTGAATAGGAATGGAGAAAGCATATGGTTTCATTAATTCAGGGAAGGATTTGGAAAGGAATGAGTAGCAAAATAAAAGGGGCAGGAGAGACCGAAGGATTGATAGCAGCATAAAGTTTAAATAGTTAACCATATCATTGAGGTTTTGTAGGGAAGAAAAATAAAGCCAGAGCAGTGGAGATGAACTGAGAAAATAGGATGGGATGAAATGGCTAGAAGTTGCGATGATGAGAGAGGATAGGTTGTGGAGGGATGAAGCATAGGGTGAAATGGAAGGATAAAGAGTTAAGACTATATAGAGGAATTTCAGTGTTCTGGACATATGGGTCATGATGTCATCAAGGGTAGGTATTTCTGCATTTTTAGGTGGGATGAAGGTGCATATTATAGAAAGAGGTTGATGAATTGGGAGAAATGGTTTGTAGGGATGTCAACATGATTATTGAAGTTACAATGTATAAGAGCATCAATTTGAATGGAAAGGAAGACTGTGGGCCAACAATTCATCTCCTAGTGGAAGAAAGGAAAATAAACCGGCAGCCAGAAGATATGTGTGTGTATGTGTATGCATATATGTATACATACATATATATGTATATACATATATGTATATGTGTATATATTATATATATATATGCATGTATATGTATATATTTTATTTTTTTGCCTTGGAAGACTTCAACTCTGTTTTACAGGTATTGGAAGAAGAAGAAGTTGATTGTCAAATCATTTTGTTCGCAATGGTGGTTGAACCCCCGCCCTCATTTCAGTTTTGATTGGATTATTTTTTCCTTTCCATTTCTCTACTGGGTAGATGGCAGTGGAGAGTCCTAGCATCCAAGTGCTCAAATGGTTAGAGTAACTAGACCAGGGCTGTCCAACCTTGGGTTTTTATTGAAACAATAGACAACATATTTTGATTTGCCATTTTAGTGAGAACTCTGAGGTAGCTCAGCTTCATTTACTAAAGCATTTATGTAAATATCTGTGTTTGTAGGCAGGCTGCATAAATCTCACTGTGGGCTGCATACTGCCCACGACCCACATTTTGGACAGCCCTGAACTAGATGATGAGAGGTCTGGGATATGATTAGGGAGGCTGAAGCAATTGATTTACTGGAATTTACTAGATTTATTTGATTATAGAATTTACTTGAATTGACTGGATTCCCATTAGGAATGGGAACATTTCTTCCCATCAGGGATAGTTGCCCCTTGCTTTGATGGTGCTTGAATTCTTATCCCTTGGTAAGGGGAGATGTCTGATTCTCTGCATCTCTGGTCCTCGACCATTCTGAGAGTTAAGGTGTTCTGGTAGTGATGGGCTAATCCCAGGAGCTGGATTTCAAAATCCCTTATATCTAGTCCATTGCTGGTTATGGGTAAATGGATTTACTTAACATGTCTGGTTTGTGTCCTCTACGAGTCTAGTATTGACTTTTTATTACCTAGCTGAAATATTGCAATGCCACTTCTACCCCTTATTCCACCTAATGCAACACCCTTCTTGCCATTCCTAGAATAACTGTCTTTATTCATGTCAGTTCTCTGCTCAGAAATCATCATGGATCCTTATTGCTTACAAAGTGAAGTTTAAATTTCTTTGCCTAGCTTTTGAAGTCCTCCATAATTTGTTGTCACCTTACATTCAATGTCTTATATCATGTTTCTTCTCTTAGTACAATATGCTCTGATAATTTAGACTAGTCCTTGTACTCCGAACACTTTCTGTGATTTCCTCCCTGTGTGCTCTTTTTCTACTGTTCCACATATATGAAATATCCTCTTCATACTCTCCACCTGTTGAATTCTCATTCATTCATTAGAACCCAGTAAAATGCTACCTACTTCATTGAACATTACTTGATTCTTTCACTTCTTCTTCATATTTTTAAAAGTATTTTTAAACCTCTCTAATATGCGTATCATGTATTATTGTGTGTCAAGGTTGTCTGTGTTTATCTTAACCTTCTACCAGACCACTAGCTCCGTGAAGGCAGGGAGTGTGTCTTATCTAAACTTTTTGCCTCCTAAGTTTTTGTTGTTGTTGTATTTATTACACAGACTTTCTTTTTTTTAAAAAAAATTAATTAGCTAATTTTTAGTTTTAGTTTACAACATTCAGTTCCTCAAGTTTTTGAGTTTCAAATTTTCTCTCTCTTCCTCTCCTCCCTCCTCCTCATCCAAGACGGCATGCAATCTGATGTAGGTTCTACATATACCTTCATAAGAAACATATTTTCATACTACTTGTAAAGGTAGTAGATTCCCTTTCACCTCACTCTACATCTTCAGAAAAAAATCTGTATCATGATTTGCTGTGGAGGTAATAGAGGGGAGTGCTGGTCAGGTATGGGTTGGACTAGATGGTCTCTGAGATCTTTAGATCTATAAGATTCCATGATTCTTTTTAACACTCTAGACTTAGACTCTCAATGTTTCTTAGCTGATATGTTGCAACCTTTTGACTGAATCCTTCAACTACCCTTGTAGGCTATCTTAAATATCCTTTATAACTCATTCTTCTTTACCACCTTGCTTTTGACAGTATCATAACTATGTAATCATACTCTCTTCCTGTTCTCTTAACTTACCACTCTACTATGGCTTCCCATTATGTTATTAATGAGATATCAAGTAATAGTAATAATTAGAGCTCACATTTATGTGATTTTAAGATTTTCAAAGCACCTGGCATACATGATTGTATTTGATCTTCCCAACAACCCTATAAGTGCTACTGTTCCCATTTTATGGATGAGAAAAATCAGATTATGAGTGGTTAAGTAACCTGCAAACAGTCATGCACCTACTAAGTATCTGAGGCAACATTTGAATTCAGTGTTCCCTGAATCCAAATCCAGCATTCCTTCAACACTGAAATGCTGCTTTATAGGATCATAGATTTAGGACAGGAAAGGATCTTAGCTTCCTTCTAGTCCCAGACCTTTATTTTATGTTTTTTGTTTGTTTGTTTGTTTTGGCAGGGCAATTGGGGTTAAGTGACTGGCCCAAGGTCACATGGCTAGTAAATGTGTCAAGTGACTGAGGTTGGATTTGAACTCAGCTCCTCCTGACTCCAGGGCCAGTGCTCTACTCACTGCACCACCTAGTTGCCCCAGCCCAGACCTTTATTTTAGATACGAGGAATAAAAAAGAGTTTAAGTGACTTGTTCAAGGTCCCCTAGGTAGTAGATTATAGAGTCAGGATTCAAAGAAAGTTCCTTGACTAAAAATCTGTTACTCTTTCCCCTGGACTTCACTGCCTCCCTAACTGCTTGGATTTAACCAGAGTTTCAGATGACTTCCCTAGACTGCTTTGATCCATCCTTTGATAGGGTTAAGGCTTGAGGTACAAGATAGCTGAGGACAATTAGTTCAAAATTACTTGAATTACAGGGAACCTGACTCATTTATCAACTGAAGAAGGAGAGGGAGAACAGGAAAGTTCCATAGCACTGTTCCACTCCCTCTCAGGAAACATCTATAAACTCCCAAATCTGAGTATATTCTAAATAGAAGCCCCTTCCAGCTTTGATTTGCATAGAAGGATATAAATTCACTGACAAACTTTAACATGCAGACAAGGAATTTTTAGATGGCTGCAATCAGTGACATTCAGGGCCTACAGGCAGTGGTCCCTCTATGTAGTGAACAAATGTAAGTGCTTACTGGTATTTCAAGTTCAGCTCTCATAAGGGGAAAGTGTATATTTCTCACATACTTTATGCTTGTCATGCCCATGGTATTCGTGAAGTCCTGATGGAACACTTTGTGCCCCCAACTGAGAAGGTCAGGTAAGCCAATGGCCCTTCTGATGCTTTGACACTACCCAGCTCTCTTAGTGCTTCTTCTCTACCTCAGTCCATATATGGCTGGGAAAAAAACAGAGGCAACATTGGCCAGGGTGACCTCTTGGAATTATTGCAGGGCAGAGGCCACATGAAGATACTATTACAGCTACAAGAGGTGCATAAATTAGAATGCATTCAGAGGAGAGTCACAAAAAGATCGACAAGTTGAAAAATAGAACCTATGTAGAAAGACTTAAGGGATTTAAATAATTTAGCTTTCAGGGATAAAGGCTAAAGTTGAATTTAACAATGGTCTTCAAACACAATATCCTTTTTTAGAGGATGGTGCATGAATGGTCTTCATTATTTTTGAAAACAAGAAAAAATTGTTTTGACAGAGAAATGTCAGTCATATAATCTCCTTCCCTTGTAAGTAACTATTTGTCTGGAGTTGCCTAAGTATGATCCTGACTTGGACTAGAAACTGTTGAACAAAATAGTCTCCAGAGACCTGTTCCAGATTTCTGATTTGGTTGGCCCATCCAAAGGCCATGTTATGCAGCAAAGACCTCATTACGGTAGCCTTGTCATTAATATTGAAATGCCCCTGTAAAATAAGCTGAGCTCCTCTTTCAGCCATGCCTACCAAATTATGCCTCAATTATATAGTCATAGACTAACTGACAGATAAGGGTTAAGGACAGGTACTAGACCTGTGATTTTATCAGTGTAGAAACTGATACGGATCAATACCTCTGAAGTTTACCTGTGTAGGTCAGCATCTCTGAGTTTCATAGTCTTAGAAAGGGACTTGCCCAGGACCACCTAGCTAACACACATAATCTATATCCATATACATATATGTGTCTATGTATATGTGCATATGTGTATCTAGCTATCTGTACTTTATAGATAGATAGCTTGATAGATAGAGAGATAAATACCTTCCAAGCCTCAAAGCCAGTTCTCTATCCCCTAAACTATGCTGCCACTATGATTTTGTTAAGAGGACTAAAAACTCACCAACAAATAATCATTACAAGAAATCTTAGAGGGAAACATGAATTGATGCAAGACAAGTTAGCTATTAATGTTTTTAGTTGCACTGGGAATCTTAAAGCTTTAATATGTCTAGAAGAGTAATAAAACAAACTTCTGAAGACCCAGGTGAGACCTGCAATCTGCTATCATTTCCAAGAACATATGCTTTGGGGTGGACTGATGTTATCAAGCCTAATGGCCTCTTGTTTCTCTTCTTTGTCTCAGCTTTGACTTCTACTGCTCCATTGTAGGGCAGTGTAAATGGTTGACTTGTTTAAAGTGCTTAATTACTCATGAGGTGGCTATTACCAATACAAACTGTCTACTGTAGACACAGATAGCAATTGTGTCCCAGCTGATGTTACAATGCTAAATAAGACCTGATTACTGTACATTGCTATTCAATGCTGTTCATTTGCGTGTGTGAATAAGTCTGTGGGGACTAGATTTTACAGCCGTTGCTCTGTATAGGCTCTTTGATAATGCATTGGGAAACCCTGTGTGATGGCTTTTCTTCTCATCAGAATAGAGGATATTTGGGAGCTGCTGACACAGTGGATGGCATGCTTTGCACCTGTGGGTTTTGTGGCCCACTGCATATTAGATGGATACATTTAACTTTACTTTCCTGTGGTTCTTTTTCAACTCATTATTGAATTCCTGATTTCTGTGAGAGATGCTAGTTTTTGTATATTCTAGTTATTTGGGAAAAACTGAAAGTGTGTAAAGAAAAAATGATGAATCTATCACAGGCAATTATGATCTAATTAGAGACATCCTTAATGCTTCTTTCTATAGTCCAATATTTTAAATATTCATTTAATTAATGCATTTGCTTTTTCCTTAAACAGGGCAGGGAATTGGATTGAGTTTTGTCTACACAGTGACAAGTAGTCAATTCAGACTGTTTCTGTATGGAGCTAACAGATTGATTGATTGACCTGTCAATTCAGTCAGTCATCTGGTTTGATCTTATTTTTCCCCCACTGAATTGACCAGTTATTTAAGTGAGTTAAAAAAAAATCAACAAGTCGTCTTGGCACCATATATGCATAGCCTCAAGGAAAACAAAAATGGAGGAAAAATAGAGGACCCGGTAGCTGAAATTTCCAGATGTGTTGGTATTATTCTGCTACCTATTTCACAACTATAAATAAAATGAGATAACATGTAAAAATTCTTTGAAAGGCCTAAGCAATAACAACAATCATGCCTTACTTTCAAATAGTGATTTTTTTAAAGTCATTTTCACAATCAAAGTGGTCCTCCTCTGCTTGGCACGTGACAGGTGCTTCACAATTATTTCTTGACTGATTGACTGAACCCTCACACAAATCCTATGAAGTAGGCAGGTCAGATAACATTTTCCCTATTTTGAAAAAAGTAAGGCAATGAATGAAAGCTAGAGGTTCAGATCATTAAGTAATTTCTACAGGTCCTAGATCATATTTATTATTATGGTTTAGATTAGAGATTCTTAACCTTGTGTGTTTGTCACAGACCTCTTTACCAGTCATAGACTCCCTTTTCAGAATAATTTTGGGATTGTGGGATTAGAAAAGAAGCCAATATATTACAATGCTATTAGGGGAAAAAGTTCATGAATTCCTACATTAAGATCTCCTTTACACAGGGACCTAGAAGAGAAAATATAGGAAAATACTAATTTTTTAGGGAAAAAACCATGTCTAGTATTATATAAGAAAAAGCTAGAAATAAAAGATTTCTTCTGAAATGAATTTGCAATGTGAACCAATATGCCAAAACATCATAACATTGATAATTCCAATATAACACATTCTCGATAAGAATGGAAAAGGTCAAAGAAAAGGAACACCATGCTGGTATAATCACAAAAGGTACCAAAGAAAGACAGTGTAGGTGATGATTCATTTTTCCCCACATTTCTGCTAACTCAGGTCACCCTGGTCCTACAAGAATGTCAAAAGGAAAGAAATGGAATTCATACTGCACCACTCCTAAGCTCAGGTAATCCTTTCCTAGAAAGCAAAGAAAATTCCAAAGTTTAGGACTTTTGTCTAATTAGGCAATTAACGCACAGTGTAAGTGATTGGACATCATGTGAACAACCATTGGTGGAGTTAAGACATGAATTGTTAAAGGGAACTTACAAATTGATGAGATCACAGATTGATTTGAGTACAAATTAATTTTAATATATTACCTGCAAGAGCGTTTATATGTACCAAACAAAGGTGCAGTACATTATCAGAGAAGAAAAATTTGAAGAAAATTTATGTTCAATTTATTTGAGTTGGATGACATTAATGCATTGCCTAGGATTGTTGTGAAAAAGGTGTTTTGAAAACTTTTAAGTGTCATTTCAATGTGAGTTCTTATTATTAACATTTCTTTTTTCAGGCTTTGCTTATTTTGGAGTCATTCCTTGATTCTGGGTTTCTGTCTTTAGTATCCCTGTTACCATAGTAGCTTTTTATAGCAGAATTCCTTTGTGGTTTCCTCTCACAGAAAACTAAATTCTTCCAGCTTTCTTTCTGACTAAGACCTTGATATTAAGTCTAGGCTGTACACACTTCTGAAGGAAAGATCTAGGCTGGTCCTATCACTGCTTTCTTGGGGTATAAAGTGTTGCGATATTCTAGCATATCAGGGGTAATTCAGGTTGGGGGCCTATCAGCTTTCAGTACTCTCAAAGTGATGTGATCTAAGACAAAATCAGAATACTTTTCCCTTGCTCTAAGCTTTGCAATTTACTGACCTGGGTGTGGGTCTGAGTAGGGAAAACAGCAGACTGCTACTGGACTTAGCCACTTTCAGCTAGTTCAGCAGCTGTGATGATTCAGAGTTACATAATTTCAAGCTTTTCTTTGTTCTCAGATTCCTACCCTGGTTAATTCTCTGCAGGCTTCAGACTGGGTTGGAGGTTGGAAGGAAATGAAACCCCACTCTTCTCTGAGATTTGAGCCATGCTACTGTCATTTGCTTCTGAACTTGTCTGTCAGTACAGAACCTAAGACCTACAGCAACACCCTACCCCTAAACACCACCCCCGGGTACAGTTTCCCTCCTCTGTCCACCCTGGATCTGTGACCCAGCTTTGGGTAATGGGCCATAGAGCTGCTGCAGGGTACCTGTTCCCATTTGAATAGCCTCTGATATTTCCTCTTGCCTTGGTAGTTAACCTTTCCCCGGGTCTTAGGTTAATCTGCTGAACTCTTTGCCATGCCCTTATCCATGTTGTCCACAAATCTCTATGCCTGTCTGCTAACCTAGACTAGAAAAGTGACTATGCCTTTTTGTGGATTTCCTCATCAGGATTAGATCTGTTATGTTTTCTGTATCTGTAGCAGTTATGGAGTGGTGTACAAGAGGGTGCAGCTTGTTGTATTTCTTCCTGCTACTCTGCTATCTACGTTCCAGCTCCTCTCTAATGTAACTCTCACTTGTAAATTTAGAGAACACTGATGCTAGCAGATATTGAAGAGAGCAGAAGGGAATGGGGAAGTAGAAGAGGAGAAAGAAAGAAAGGGAGGAAAAGAGAGGGGAGAGGATAAGTGAGAACAGCTTTAAATATGCAGCCTAAGTCAAAAGTTGTAGTGAGCCTTTGGGCTGACTCCTAGAGCTATTGTAGCTGTTGTGATCATAACTACTGCAATACCCAACCTCTTGGCTTAATTTTACTTGGTTCCTTGCTAGCCCAGGGTTGTAAATTTTAAAGTGGTTGGCCCGGGTCCACAAATATTTCACAGAACTTGAACTGCCTGCAGAGTGCTTCTTCATTTCATTATTTCAGAGAGGGAGTCATGTTTTATATTATTTTATTCTAGTATGAAATATTTTTAAACTTCAAATATTAAAGCAATTTAATCTGAATTTATATGGTCCACTCAGTGTCTATTGGATTTTAAAAAAGAAAAACCTTGAACCTAGGACTAGGTCAAATTTAAGCTTTACCCATAACATTAGTGGAACTCTAACCCAGGCCTTCCTGAATCTTAGCTCAATTCCATGTCTACTATGTCATGCTGCTTTTTTCTGTTATTATTTAAGGAAAAAAAAATTTCAAAAGACCATAACATTTGTAACATAAAGACCTTAGAGATAATATAGTTTAGAATTTCTTAACCTTTTTTGTGCCTTAGACTTGTCTGGCAGTCTAGAGAAGCTAATAGCCATTCTCAGAATAATGTTTTTTAAGAAATGATAATTAAAGAAAATTCCTGACTTCATTTGTAGGATGGTGAAAATTAAGATGCGTGTTTTTCTTCATCCAAGTGCATAGAACCCCAAAAGGTCTATCCATGGAACCCTTAGTTATATGTTGGCCCTGAGTTAAGAAACGCTGTTCTATTCTAGGTGCCTCATTTTACAGATAAGGAAATATGAACAACAAAGTCACGCATAGGTAGATACTAACAGAGCTGGAAGTCAGATGTTGGTTCTCTGACTCCAAATAAAGTATTCTGTGTAGCTCTTGACATTGCAAGGAGATCATTACTCAAACAGACCCTCAAGTAATATGGAGTAAAAGCATTGTCCATAGGCAGACTATCATTTTCGGGAGTATACACTCAGTCATTTATCATTCACATTTTACTACACTTCATTAGCAATAAGGGAACTCCTAAAGGAACGGGGGCATAACCAGGGAGTACTCGGAGACTTGGAGTAGGGTGAATTATTTTCAAAATATTTAGTTTACTGCATGTGCTGAAAGGCCATACCATCCATCGTTCCGGTGAAAGCTGTTACCACGCAATCCCTAAAACATAAAAGTGTAGCTTTAGTTTGATTTCTCATTTTGTGCCACTGAACATATGTCTGGATAGAGGCATTTTATTGCCTAACCAAAGCAAAGCAAAGTGGCAAAAGCAAGACCCAACCAGCAGGAAAGCAAATACCCTTCTTGGTCGAATAAAATAATTTCACGTTAGAGGTAGGGGACGACAAACCAAATAAACAAAACTGTATGTGGTGTTAAAATAGCGTTAAGACCAGAGATTCAAAGTTAACTAAAGAATTCATTCAATAATGTTTTATAATTCTCCTCAGGAAAATTCTAAAGAAACTCTCAACACAAGTTCTTTTTTTCTATGCCATCTTTGGCTGTAGCACAGGGCTTGGCACGTTGTAAAAACTTAATATATGCTTATCAATTGACTAATAAATTAAATAACTTTTAAAAATCAGGGAGTTTTTCTTTCTAAGCATAAGTTAATAGGGAGCCTGGTGTGGTGAGTGAAAAAAAACCACTATACTTTTTAAACTAGGTCTCCTTATATCACACAGTCTACAATCAAAGTGACCACTCAAAAGTCCAATCCCAATACAGACTGACATGAGAGCTTTGACCTACGCCATTTCTGACTTTGGCTGGTTCCCCTCCACTTAGGAAACCTGATGCTCTTCTACTCTTGGGGCTTCCCAGATTGGTACTGAACATAATGTGTAGACTTGATTGGCCTAGCCCACTGTGTCTTAGAATGCAAAATGTCTGTGAGCATCAGGCTTCTATTTAGGAGGGATTACAGGTATGTACCACCACACCCAGTTCAGTGTTTAATTCTTTAGATTTTCCAAAGAAGACGATCTTTGAGAATGAAAAAAAAATAATTAAAGATGATTCTTTAAAAAGAAACAAGCAACAAACATATCGTTGGAGGAAAAAAAGAAGCCTTCCTTATCTACCAATTCCTATGGCTGTTATCTTATTGCTATAAAGAAACTTTTTTATTACAATCTTTGAATGTATTTAGGGTATCCTTGATGAAAACACCAAAAGGAAACATTTTTTTTCCTGCAACCTCATATCTTTATGTTAACTCAACTGGCTTAGAGGAGCTGAAATATGTGATTGTGTATCTATCTATTATGTATCTATATAAAGGACAATGCAGATGTATCATAATTGTGGTAGCCAAACTGGTTATGTCATGATTGATCCATATGAATCTCTTAGATCAAAACTGTCGAACACTGCCCATAGGCTTCACGAAATCTGTAACCATCCTCAGTGTAGTCTGATGTGTAAATGTTTAACAAAATAAATAAAAATAAAATAAAACATAGATAACATTACATTTTGAAATGAATTCAATGCCTACAGGAACAGTTACATACTGATTACATACTATTCTTATTTGAGTTTGACATCTTTACCTTAGTTTACCAAACAACAACCCAACAACAACAAAACCAAAATCAAAAATCTAACCCTTGATAGCCAATTACCTATTCATTTAACTGCAGCTTTATACACTGAGAACTGGCCATAGAACAGGAAAACGTGAGTTCAGATTCTGGTCCTGTCATTTATTAATTATTTGACCTAGGGCAGGTGATAATCCATCCCTCTCTCCCTCTCTGTTTTCTTATCTATCAAATTGTAACAACAATGTTATTTGCAGCTACTGTGGCTGTGTAAGGCCAATAATACCAGCATACAGGAGGGCTGCTAACACAGGTTCTTTGATCTACTTTTCTAAGGAAAGAAACTTTAAGGAGTTTACAATCTCACTTTAATCAAACATACATATATCATTCACTTAGTTCAGGGAAAAAAGTCAGCACCCTAAACTTCAGAGCAATTACAAACAGAAATTACAAGCATAAATTATAAACAGAGCAAAATAACACAATTCAACAGACAGGCTTCTATCTGTCTGACCATAGCAATACATGCACAGTTACCAGAGAGAGAAGCACCAACATCTGGGTTTTTCAAAGCCAAGGGGCTCCTTAACAGCTACCCAAAATCTTCTCTGGTCAAATCACAAGACACTTTTCCAGTGAGTGAGTCCCAAGCAAAATGCTAACCTCAGAGTATATATACCCTTCTTAGGGCCAGAGGGCTTCACACCTAATCAGCAAAAGGGTGTGTACCTAGGGCTTTGCACCTAGCCAGACTTAATCAAAGGCACTTGATTGCCCTAGTGCTGACAAGCCCTCCAAAGGGAAAAAAAGAACAGCAAAAGTTCCACTTTGCTTGTCATTACACAAATTTGAGTAATAATAGCTATATTATGTATCAAACTTTTATCTTAATTGGCTAATGGGAAGAAGTCAAGAAAGACTTGTGATTTTAATGCCGAAGCAAACCTCTTCAGTTGTAATACCTTCTAAAGATACAGATGAATAGGGGACAGCTGCTTCTAGGAGACAAGATGGCGGAATAAGAAGTAAGTCTCTCTTCCCCTCCCTTGTTGACCTCTGAAAGCTTAGAAAATATTGACCCAGGAGAAACTCTGGAAAAACTGAGCCAGGAGAAGGACTGGGTGCAGCAATCTTGTAGCCCAGGAAGTTTAGGGGATTAACAAGAATGGACCCTCTTGCTTTAGGGCAGGGGGAGCAATACAGGACAGGAGGCATCATAGCAAGCCAGCAGCAAGCCCCACCTCAGAAAACCAGGGAGAGATCCTGAGTTCCATGATGGTGTTGAAGGCAACTGCCAACACCAGAGCCTACCCCATCCCTGCCACCAGTGCTTCAGCAAATGCAGGGGAAGTGAATGGACACCAGCTCCAAAAACCACCACATGTCCCAGAATTCTCCCGCAGTCAAATATCCCAGTGCTTCAGCACAACTCCAGAAAACACAACTCTAGGATGCACAGCTCCAAGCCTAGAGACATTCTCAAGCAGTCAAACATTTGAGTCCAAAGCCTGGGTGAGCAGGCATCTCCCAGGGGCCAGACTTCCCACCCCCACCCCAACAGCTCTAGTGTTAATGACCCCAGCTCAGCACCAGGTAAGATGCCAGACCCCTAGAGCCTCAGTCTGCCAGCACCTGAAGCCCCAGTACAAAAAGCCAGTGACCAGATCGTGGGCTCCCAGCACGACAAGCTTGGATCAGTGTCCTTTGACCTCCAGGAGGAAAGCTCAATAGTAAAAGCCAGGAAATAGGCAAACACCATGAGCAAAAAGCAGAAGTGAACAATAACCATAGATTTTGTCATGAGGACACAGAAGACCAAGGCACAAATTCAGTAGAGGACAACATTATCACTATACGCACATCTGAAAACTCAAAGGGGATTATGAACTGGTCTCAAGCCCCAAAAGCCTTTTTGGAAGAGCTCAAGAAGGATTTTAAAGTCAAATGAGAGGTAGAAGAAAAATTGGGAGGAGAAATGAGATGTATGCAAGAGAAGGACAGAATAGCTTAGAAAAGGAAGGACAAAAATTGACTGTAGAAAAAAGTCCCTAAAAAGTACAACTTGCCAAATGAAAAAAAAATATGCTGAAGAAAACAAGTCATTAAAAAATACAGTTGGCCAAATGGGAAAAAAGTACAGTGAAGAAAACAACTCCTTAAAAGGTAGAATTGGCCAAATGGAAAAAGAAGCGCAAAAATTCACCGAAGAGAAGAACTCCTTAAAAAGTAAAATGGGCGAAGTGGAAAAGTAGGTACAAAATCTATTGAAGAAAACAATTCATTAAAAATTAGAATTGAGCAAATGGAAGCTAATGACTCTATGCAATATCAAGAATCCATCAAACAGAAATAAAAGAATGAAAAAAATGGAAGGAAATTTAAAATACTTCATTGGTAAAGCAACTCATCTGGAAAATAGATCCAGAAGAAACTATTTAAAAGTTATTGGTCTATCTGAAAACCATGATGAAAAAAAGAGCCTGGACAACATCTTTCAAGAAATCATCAAGGAAAACTGCTCTGCAGTCTTAGTACAGCAAGGTAAAAAAATCATTGCAAGAATCCACCCATCACCTCCTGAAAGAGATCCTAAATTGAAAATACCAAGGAAGATTGTAGCCAAATTCCAAAATTACCAGATCAAAGAGAAAATACTGTAAACAGCCAGAAAGAAACAATTTAAATAGATTGGAGGGTGTGTAATACGATATTCCATAAGGCAAAGGAGCTTGGATTACAACTACCCAGCAATATTGATCATAATCTTTCAGGGGAGAGGATGGACATTCAATGAAAGAAGGAACTTTCAAACTTTCTTGATTAAAAAACCAGAGCTCAACAAAAAAATCTTATGTTCAAGTACAAGACTCAAGGAAGGCATAAAATGATAAATAAGAAAGAAAAAAATGACCACATTTTATTAATAACGGCAAACTGTTTACATCCCTACAGGGGAAGATGACACTTGTAACTCTTGAGAATTGTACTGTAATTACACCACTTAAAAGGGGTATACATAGGTGGGGAGGGGGTTATCAGTTGACTTTGATGTGATGATAAAAATATCTAATTAAGTGGTGTAAAGGGATTGTACTGGGAGAAGAGGAAAGGAGGAGGCAGACAAGGGTAAATTATATCACATGGAAAGGCACAAAAACCTACTATAGCAGAGGGAAAGAAGGGAGTGAGATGAACATTATTTGAACCTTACTCTCAGAAACCAAATTAATTAGAATAGGCAAAGAAGAAACAAAGCTATTGTTCTTTGCAAATGATATGATAGTGTACATAGAGAATCCTAGAGAATCCAATAAAAAAAGACTGCTTGAAAGAAACAAATTGAGCAAGTTGCAGGATATAAAATAAAACCAAACAAATTTTCAGCATTTCTATATATTACTAACAAAGCCCAACATCAAGATAGAAAGAGAAGTCCCATTTAAAGTTACTGTAGACACAACTACATCAATACAATTACAAAATACTTTTCACATAAATAAAGTGAGATCTAAATAACTAGAAAAAAATATCAGTTGCTCATGGATAAGGCCAAGCTAATGCAATAAAAATGACAGCTTTACCTAAATTAATTTGCTTATTCAGTAACATACCAATAAAACTACCAAAAATTTATTTTATTGAGTTAGAAAAGCAATAACAAAATTCATCTGGAAGAACAAAAGGTCCATAATATCAAGGTGTAGTGGCGAGCAGGGTAGGACTTTTTGGTGTCTTTTTTTTGGGAGTGCTTCTCAGCACTAAGGCAATCAAGTGCCTTTGAGTCTTGCCTTTGTTGCAATCAAGAGTCTTTGATTGAATCAGGAGTCTTTGATGACCTGCTTAAGTCACAGGAAGGCCTAGGTCATATGGGTTTGAGTCACATGGTTGTGACACTCTCCAACCCTGAAGAAGTGTATATATACTCTGATGTTAGCATTTTGCTTGGGGCTCACTCACTGGAAGAGTGTCTTGTGATTTGACCAGACAAGACTCTGGGTAACCATTAAGGAGCCCTCTGGCTTTGAAAACATGGATGTTGGTGCTTCTCTCTCTGATAACTATGTATTTATTGCATTTTAGACAGAGAGTTAGAAGCCCTGTGTGCTAATTTGTGTTATTTGCTGTGTTTATATAATTTCTGCTTGTAATTTGTGTTTGTGTTTTCTCCGAAGTTCAGGGTGCTGACTTTTTCCCCTGAACTAAGTGAATGATTGATGTGTATATATACATATATACACATATATATGTGCATATATATGTATGTATATATATATATATATATACATATATATATATATATATACATATATATATATATATATATGTTCAATTAAAGTAAGATTGTTAACCCCTTAAAGTTTCTTTCCTTAGAAAAGCAGATCAAAGAATCTGTGATAGCAGTCCTCCTGTGTGCTGGGGTTGTTGTTCTTACACAGGCCCAGTAGCTGCAAGTAACGTTGTTGTTACAGAAGGGTATTAATGAAAAGAAACACAAGGTAAGGTGGCCTAGCTGTACCAGACTTTAAATTGTATTGTAAAGAAGCAATCATCAAAACTACTTTGTACTCGTTAAGAAATACAGTGGTGGATTAGTGGAATAGGTTAGGTACACAAGACACAAGAGTGAATGACTATAGTAATCTATTTGATAAATCCAAAGACTCCAGCTTCTGGGATAAGAACTCACTATTTAGCAAAACTGGCTGGGAAAAGCACAAAATAGTATGACTGAAACTAGGCATGGACCTACATATTATACCCTATACCAAGATAAAGTCAAAATGGTTACATAATTTAGATATAAAGGCTGATACCATAAACAGACTAGGAGAGCAAGGAATAGTTTACCTGTGAGATCTATGGAGGAAGCAAGAATTTATGACCAAACAAGAGACAGAGAACATTATGAAATGTAAAATGGATGATTTTGATTACATTAAATTGAAAAGGTTTTGCACAAACAAAGCCAATGCAACCAAGATTAGAAGGGAAGCAGAAATCTGGGAAAAAAATTTTACAACCAGTGTCTCTGATAAAGGCCTCATTTCTAAAATATATAGAGAACTAAGTTGAATTTATAGGAATGCAAGTCATTCCTGAATTGATAAATGGTCAAAGGATATGAACAGGCAGTTTTCAGAGGAGGAAATTTAAGCTATCTATAGTCATATGAAACAAAATTCTCTAAATCACTACTAAATCACACTATTAAAGAAGTGCAAATCAAAGCAATTCTGAGGTACCATATCACACCTATCAAAGTGACTAACAAGGCAAAATGGGAAAATGATATATGTTGGAGAAGATGTGGAAAAATTGAAACACTAATGCAATGTTAGTGGAGTTATGAACTGATCCAACCATTCTGGAGAGCAGTTGGAACTATGCCCAAAAGGACTATAAGATTGTGCATACCCTTTGACCCACCAATACCTCTTCTAGGTTTGTATATCAAAGAGATCATAAAAACTGGAAAAGGACTTACATGGACAAAAATATTTATAGCAACTCTTTTTGTGGTGGCAAAGAATTGGAAATGGACAGGATGTCTGTCATTTGGGCAATGGCTAAACAAGTTGTGGTATATGAATGTAATGGAATACTATTGTGCTATAAGAAATGATGAGCAGGTGGACTTCAGAAAAACTGGGAAAGACTTATATGTACTGATGCTGAGTGAAATGAGCAGAACCAGGAGAGCATTGTACACAGTAACAGCCACATTATAAGATGACTGACTTTGATAGATTTAGCTCTTCTTACCAATGCAAGGATCTAAGACAACTCCAAAAGACTCACGATGAAAAATGCTATCCACATCTAAGGAAAGAACTTAGGGGTCTGAACGCAGATGGAAGCATACTGTTTGCTTTCATTTTCTTTTGTTGTTTTGTTTTTTTTTCTTCTTTCTCATGGTTCCTCCCAGTAGTTCTAATTCTTCTTTATACCATGACCAATCAGATTGCATGTCATCTTGGGGAGGGGAGAGGTGAAGGAGAGAGAGAAAATTTAAAACTCAATATCTAATGGAAGTGAATATGGAAAACTAAAATTAATTAATTAATTATGTTTTTAAAAAGATACAGATGGACAACCTTTTGTTGCTTATTAGAGTTAGTTTCCTGGTGGACAAAGAGGTTAAAGTAATATGGCCAGGGCCATAGAGCTAATATGTTTCAGATTTAAATCTAGGCTGCCCTGACTCAAAGGCTGTCCTTCAATCCGTATCATCTTGCTGTTTCTCCACCTCATGGGAATATGGGAATAAAATGAGATATCATGAATTTGATTCATTTTAGGACCTGCAGGCACAAGCTCTGAAGCAGAACCCTTCTGTCCTTTACCATTATGGCATTTGTACAATGACTTAATTCTGCTTTTCAGTCTGTGCATCTCACAAGAAAGATGGTAATTTGTTTATTTTTTTTCCTTTTACCCCCACTGATGTTTCTGTTTTTAACTTTTAAAAATATTCCAGTCTTTGTTTTTGGGACAAGTACTATGATTACAGTCCTATGAGTCAGGGTGTACTCTGAATCAGAATTGCAGATGTAAAGTGATGCACTACCTCCAAAGTGGGGAAAAGTGATAATAAAATTGACCTTGATTATCAGATGTAGGTGTTTGAAACCCACTCAGCCAAATTGTAGAGATATGGTGGTCAATATAGAGGAAAGATCATGTGACTGTGGATCAAAAGACCTGGGTTACAATATTTGACATGCCACTAAGTTTCTGTGTGACTTTGATCAATGTCACCTTTCTGTCCTGTTTCTTCATTGGCAAATTGAAGGAATTTAACTATGCAACCTCTGAAGACCTTTCCAGCTCTAACATGCTATGTTATATTTTTTTCTAGTCTCATCTTTCTAGTCTATGTTTTCTAGTCTCATCACTCAGAACCTCAATTCCTTAATGACATTTTTTCACTCCTCCCTTTTTAAAGTCCTAATGCTTGGAAGAATATATGTTCCAGAAGGTTCCCCCCCCAAATTAACTGAATGATTTCTGTTTCTTTAAATCATGTTGTTGAAGAAGAGTGCTCCTTGTCTGTTGGTAAATAATTAAGTCAAATACTACAAATATGCAGTTATGAAGGACATACCAAAACTGCATTGATTTTCTGTGTAGCTGTCAACTGAGTAATAAAATCACGATTGATTGGCAAATTCTTGAAAAGGTCACACCATATTTTCCACTGAAGACAAACCTGATAGAAAATAAGCCAACGTGGCTGGAGTTTAGATGAATTATTCACTATTTAGTACTCCTGTGTGTTTGGTGTGCTGCAAAGTGAATAATATAGTAGCTGGTGTTTGTCAGTAGTACATTTTGTCAGGTTAGAAACACTTTGAATATGTCCAAATTTGCTTTATGTAAGCTTGGGTTAAATGTTGAACCCAATTCTCCTTGTTCTCAAAGCTTTCTTTCAAAAAGATGTTTTTGAAGAAGTGCATTAACTCTTTTAAGCTATAGTGATCTTGGTTTTCATATTCCAAAGATTATTGGTTCTGGGAAGACTCTTTAATGATTATAGACAACATTAGGCTGGGGATCATAAGATATGGGTTTTACTCCTGCTCCTGCCACTAAACCATAAAAACTTGGGCAAAGCAGTTTATCTTTGTCTAGCCATTCTATAAATATGGAAATGGAGGCTTAGAGAAAAGAAATGTCCCATTAAAGCTCACACATGACAGGGAAGCAGAATAAAGATTAGAATCTAGGACTTCTGACTCTTAGTCTATTGCCAAATGTTAACTGTTTGCCCCTTCTTTTCCTCTCCCCCAGCTATGGACATGGCGCCCTTGAGTAAACTAAGTATGAATGTGCAGTGAAATGAACAGTACAGGAAAACACTGAAAGAAATGGAGTTCCTTCCTCTTCCTCCTTGGCTTATCCCTTCCCTGTCCCACACAGGCACTGTGGCTGATTGCTGATGGTGCTTTTCATCATTAGATGATTGTTGAACAAGGCAGTTATCAAGGAACTGTCAAGACTAAAGACAGTTAAGACAGAGTACCTTAGTATCAACTAGCATTCAATTGGCTTTTCCATAACAGATCAGCCATTGCCTAGAGGACTAGTCCAAAGAATTAAAAGCACTGCCAAGGAATGGGGAAGTCAAGGTGAGGACAGCCTTTGATAAGCTATCTGAAAAGCATGGAAAGGTAAAGTATGTGACATCAAATATGAAAGGAGTTGGCAATTTTGAATAATGGGGTTTAAAAGCAAATGGGATAGAGTGACAGGAGGCTAAGTCAGGAATATTGATACTGTAAGTGAATGGCCTGTGATGGAGATATAGAAGTGATTGTTTATGCTGGATAAATATTGAGGAATGATTTGTGAAATAATAACTAGAGCTTTGTTTGTGTGTCTTTCTGTCATTTAATTAAGATCAACCAGTCTCTCCTGGAACTGGATTCACCTCCTTAGCTTTCCATTGGACAGAATCCTAAGCATTCGGTAGCCTTTCCTGATTCCATTGACATATGTTTTTACCTTATTTCACTTTCATTCAGATGAGCTGTTTTCAAGCACATGCAATTACTCTGCCTGAGCACGGTATCTAGAGAGTGGAAAGGAAGAAAAATTGATAGCTAGATGTGTAATGGTGACAGTGTATTTGTTGACAAATGTGACATTGTTTCTGTTGTGATATCTAACTTCCTGGGTAGCCTAACAAATTGTTCAGTTTCCTCTAGTCTTACTTTCCTTGGTCTCTGAGTCATCTCCAGCATCAATATGATTGACTCCTCTTAATAACGTCTCTACATAGGATAGCTTTTAATAAGCATTCACAGAATTTCATTTTTAAGTCCTAAGGCTTCACTAACAACCTTCTGCCTCTTCTTCTCTCCACAAATGTGTAAGTAAAGATTTTTCTGATGGTATGGGAAATAATAAAATGCCAATGGAAATCTTAAATATTTATAAGGTTCTCCTATGTCCAAGCACACACACACACACACACACACACACACACACGCACGCACGCAGATGCACACACACAGACACAACCACATACACACAGTTGGTCTTACTCAAGGCAAGAGGTCTTACACACTGCTTTGTTATTTGGACAGAAAATAGGTTTTTCCATCTAAATTGTATATCAGCATTCAGTTACCAAGGGTGCTATAAGTAAATCAAAGAGTGAATGAATTACTAAAAAAATAGAATCTGGTGAAACTCCAACCCCTTTATAACCTCAAAGAAATATTTTGAAACAAAGATCATTCTTAAAGTTAGGCCATCTTATGAAATACAAATTAATTGGTTGCAAAGCTAAACTGTGGTTTAGGTTATCTAGTGGTTACTTTGCTCATTTAGAATTATAGAATCATTAAAAACCTAAAGTTTGAATGGACTCAGTGGTCATCTGGTCCAATCCCTTATTTGAGATTTGAATCAACACTTTAATTGATTCTGAGTTTTCTCTTTTCCAGGCCCAATACCTCAACAAGCATGGTCCTCTAGCCCCCTCATCATCCTGGTTACCCTTCTATGGATACACTCCAGCCTTTTAATATACCTTGGAATGTGGTTTCCAGAGAACACTGTGCTCTCTTGTTCTGGTTATACTTTAAGAGCAGCTCTTCTATATGAAGTGGTCTATATATATTACCCCACTTGATATAACCCACATTTTCTGAATGCAGCCAGATATCACATTAGCCTCTTTGAACTTGCCTAAACATTAGGTTTTTTCATCGACCACTGTCTTTTCAAATATCCCTCATCCTTTATGTAGATTCTTCATGTGTTTAAATCTGAAATGTCAAACTTTAGATATTCCCAATAAGTGTAAATGGTTAGGTTTTGTTTGATATTTTCATCATTTAAGGTTTTTTTATACTGCCTTTCCTGTACAATTTATTAGCTATCTCTACCAGCTTTATGTCATAAGCAAATTAAATAAAGCATGCCATCTGTGTTTTCATTCAATACATTAATAAAATTTTTGAACAGAAGAAGGCTGAGGTCTTACTTTGTGCCAATCCTTTTCCTTCATCTTGAAGTGGATTATTTAATCAATATGTTTTGAATATAGTCTTTCAACTGCTTATAAATCCACCTGACTGTATTGTTACATCTAACTCCTAACACAGCTGTAGCATGTTGAATATGAAGGGTAAAGGAAAGCAGCAGAGTGATGTGGTGATGTGCCTTTGATACAATTGGATGTCTCATCCAAGTGGTTAAGCCCGTCAATCAATGGTCGTCTTGCTATGAGTCAGATACCCAATTTGGTTAGCTTCCCTAGAAATTGATTTAGGACATCTCCCTGTCTTTCCTTGTTGTGTTCCTCCTACTTTAATCAAGCTGTTATTTGTTTATACCTAAGGCAGGGACTCTGCTGCCAGCATTTCAGGATATAGATTATACTAATAATACTTTCTCAGATCCCAGTGGACTATAGCTGGAGTCTCTGCTCTTCTTTGGCCTATCACCTTCAGGTTTCTTTGGCTTAGAGTGGAGGGGCCATCATTTTTAGATGGCTTCAGGGCTTGTAGGTCACAACCCACTCTTTTGTCAGGTACCCTTTGATAAAGCACATGTACTTTTATTGAACCTACATGTTTTTCTGATCTTTTTCATAAGGTAATAATGGCAGACTTTGCCAAATGCTTTGTTGAAATCAAGATAGACTGCCTATAGCATTCTCATAGAGTCCAATAGAGTAACCTTTCTAAAACAAGAATTGTAATTTTACTGTCTTAATAAAATCATGACAGTTTCTAATTATAAACATTCTAGGTCATGCATTCTAGGCACTGGTAATGGCTTACACACATGCACTCTGAGGTAGGAGATGGAAAGTCGAATTCATGGAATAGCTAATAGTCTTGTTTGACAGGAACATAATGAATATAAAGGGAAGTAAGGGTGGAAAAATAGGTTGATTATGGAAGACTTGAAATTGCAGTCTAAGGAGCTTATACTTGTTTCCCTGTAAAAGCAATAGAGAGCAACCAAATATATTTGTTTGGAGAAAATAAATTATATGATCAGAGGTGATGATTGCAAAAATAATTTTGGCAAATGGGTGGAAGATGGTTTGTATAAGGGAGAGACTGGAAGGGGTGGGAGTGAAGAAGAGTGTTCAAATGGTGATATATTTCAGCAGATTGTTAAAAAATAAAATTAAATGAGAAGGCAAAGGGATTAGGTAAAGTTCTAAACTCTGAGGATGGTCATATGAGGAAGGATAAGAGAAGATATGAGAGATGATGTTTAGATAAAACTGCCAGAACTTGGCAACTAAAAGGCAGATACTAGGATCATAAAGGTCTTGGTCTCAAGTGAATAGGAAAATGGTATTTCCTTCAATAGAACTAGGAGTGAATGGAGTAAGGGATTGTTTAAAAGATAAAGATGATGCTTTTTGACATGTTGAGAGTGGCATGCCAACAGTAGGACATCCAGGTAGAACTCTCAATTATACTTTGTTTCATGTTTGCTATTGTCACCATATGTCTGTCTCCCTAGTTACAGTTGTCTATGAAGGCAGGATCTATATTTTTTTCTGCTGCATCACTCAATAAGGAGGTGTTGACTATTGGATTAAAGACAGAGTCTATAAAACAGACAAAAATAACACCATTGATTGGTTATTTTAGTCATTCTCATGGATGAATCAGAATGTTCCATAATCCATTTGATTCTCTCAAATCAAGTCATTAAAATAAATAAAGCCCTTTTCTGTGTTGAAGAGTTTAGTTTCATTTACCTTTTTTGTTTTAACTTTTGGAGATTAGAGATGGGGAAGCTTATTTTATTTTCAGAATTTGTGCTGACTATGTCTGCCATGATAGCTTATTTAAAAGGATCCTGTCTTCTCATCCTGAGCTATTTGTACTCATCGTGGTCTTTATATATGTTTGATGAAAGACCCCTTCCATGATTACACCAGATGGCACTTCAGAAACCTGAAAGTTTTTCTTCACCTTCCCACCCTCAAAGAAAGGCATGCTCACATGAAGGATAAAGTTATGTTTTGTTTATTAATACATTATTTATTATTCATTTGGTTCCAAGCCAGCATTTATGAGAAAAAAGCTATGCCTATGAATATTTTCCTTATGATAAAATATATCTTTTTGTTTAGATCCACAAGACAAAACACATTTAAAAAATACAATTTAGGGCCCTATGGGAAAATAGGTGGAATGAGTATTCAACAATTGCCTAGAAAGTTGTAGATAACAAATAAGGTACCACATACTCTTCTTTCTGATGACGAACTACATCTCTAGTCTGGATGTATCCTATCTACCTGAACTTTAATGCTTGTCCTCACTTGCTGACTCTGACCTCTGGTCATCTTGACCTTGGCTTAGCAATCTGATTCTTCTCTCCTCCAAGACTGACCTTGTTTTCTCTTTGTGGTATCTGCTTCTCTCAGGTCTTGATCTCTGTCAACCCTGGCCTAGGAATCTGGCTAAGCAGTCCTAACTGCTTCCTTGTTGTTCCAATTTGTCCTGATGTGCTGGATCTTGGACTGTATACTAACTGCAATTAAAATTGATATAGATGGGGCAATAAAAGCAGGGATTCACTCGACTCTCCCCCCACCCCCTTCAAATACCTGTAAAAAATGACTCTAAACAAATTCTGGATCAGCAGAACCAATAAAATGACAATGTGGAAGGTCGAATGAGAGGAGCATAGTCCAGCACAAAATGTGTCAGCATAAACCAGGCCCCAAGAACTGAGAGCAGGCCTCAGGAGATGGAATCACTGGCAGCTGTGGTAGTTTCTAGGACTCTCAACCCACAAATGCCAAAGATTACCCAGAAGGTCAGTTGGAAAGCTCTGTTGGACCTGGGTGAGAATGGGACATGGTCAGGCCCCAGCGCTGGGGCAGTGGCAGCTGCAGCTGCTTTCAGAGCTCTCTGCCCACAGACAGTGGGGAGTGAATGACTGATCAGAAGGGGATTGCGGGGATCTCTTTGTTGGTGCTGAAGCAGGATTCTCTTTCTTTGCCTGTGCTTGGACCTGGGTCAATGTCCTGGTTGGTGGTCCTGGGGTGAAGAGGAGCGCTGGTGTGGCAGAGCTTGTGGCCGCGATGGAGAGGGAATGGTCCTCACAGTTCCAAGGCAGAAAAGAGTGTTTGTGGTCACTCACAGACAAGGTAGGAGAGTAGCAAACACCTCTCCTTTGATCATACCACCTCGGAAGAACTGAAAATTTACCGATTCCAAAAAGTAACTTTGAAAATAGCTGCACAAAACCCCTGAAGCTTAGGACAGTACACCCTCCATAATGGAAGCAGAACCTTGCTTAAAAAGTCAAGTAATTGGCTGGGGAAATAAGCAAACAGCAGAAAAAAATCAGACTATAGAATCTTACTTTGGTGACAAAGAAGATGAAAACATACAACCAGAAGAAGAAGACTACAAAGTCGAAGATCCTACATCCAAAACCTCCAAGAAAAATATGAGTTGGTCACAGGCTATGAAAGAACTCAAAAAGGATTTTGAAAATCAAGTAAGAGAAGTAGAGGAAAAACTGGGAAGAGAAATGAGAGTGATACAATAAAATCATGAAGAACAAGTCAATAGCTTGCTAAAAAGAGACCCTCCCCCAAAATAGTGAATTCAATAACAATTTAAAAAATAAACTAGTTCCAAATGGCAAAAGAGGTCCAAAAAGCCAGTGAGGAGAAGAATTCTTTAAAAAGCAAAATTTCCCAAATAGAAAAAGGAGGTCCAAAAGCTCAATGAAGAAAATAATTCCTTAAAACTTAGACTGGAGCAAATGGAAACTAATGACTCTTTGAGAAATTGAGAAATTATAAAACAAAACCAAAAGAATGAAAAAATAGAAGGCATTGTGAAATATTGCATTGGAAAAACAACTTACCCGGAAAATAGATCCTGGAGAAATAATTTTAAAATTATTGGACTCACTGAAAGCTGTGATAAAAAAAGAGCCCAGACACAAATCTTTCATGAAATTATCAAGAAAAACTGCCCTGATATTCTGGAACCAGAGGGTAAAATAAAAATTGAGGGAATGCACTAATCACCTCATGAAAGAGATCCCAAAAGGAAAACTCCCAGTAATATTATAGCCAAATCCTTGAGTTCTCAGATCAAGGAGGATATACTGCAAGCAGCCAGAAAGAAACAATTTAGGTATTGTGGAAACACAATCAGGAAAACTCAAGAATTTGCAGCTTCTACCATAAGGGATGGAGAGCTAGGAATATGATATTCCAGATGTCAAAGGAGCTAGGATTAAAACCAAGAATCACCTACCCAGCAAAACTGAGTATAATCCTTGGGGGTGGGAGGTGGGGATGGATATTCAATGAAATAGAGGACTTTCAGGCATTCTTGGTGAAAAGACCAAAGCTGGATAGAAAATTTGACTTTCAAATAGAAGACACAAGGGAAACATAAAAAGGTAAACAGGGAAGAGAAATCTTAAGGGATTTATTAAAATTGAACCATTTATATTCCTACACAGAAAGATGATATTTGTAAGTCATGAGACTTTTCTCAGTATTAGGGTAGTTGGAGGGAATAAACACACACACAGAGGGCTCAGGATTAGTTGAATATGAAGGAATGACATCTAAAAATAAAATTAAGAGATAAGAGAGAAATGTTCTGGGAGAGGGAGACAAGGGGAGGTAAAATGGGGCAAATTATCTCACATAAAAGAGGCAAGAAAAAGCTTTTACACTGGAGGGGAAGAGGGGGGAGGTGAGAGGGAATGAGTGAATCTTACTCTCATTGGATTTGGCTTAAGGAGAGGATAACATACACACTCAATTGGTATGGAAATTTATCTTACCCTACAGGAAAGTAGGGGGGAAGGGATAAGGGAGGGATGATAGAAGGGAGAGTAGATTGGGGGATGAGGTAATAGGAAGCAAACACTTTTGAGGAGGAACAGGGTCAAAAGAGAGAGTAGAATAAATGGGGGGCAGGAGAAGATGGAGGGAAATATAGTTAATGTTTCACAACATGACTATTAGGGAAGTGTTTTTCATGACTACAAATGTATAACCTATATCAAATTTCTTGCCTTTTCAATGAGGGTAGATGGGGAGGGAGGAGGTTTTAAAAACATGTTAAAAATTGTTTTTACATGCAACTGGGAATTAAGATACAAAGGCAATGGGGTATAGGGGAAAGGGATAAGAAAAGGGGGAGCTGAAACAGAAAGGAGGGCAGATTGGGGAAAAGGGTAATCAGAATGCATGCTGTCTTGGGGTGTGTTACAGCCATGTTACTAGCAGCTGCTGTGGAGGTGTAAGGTTAATAACACCATTACACAGGAATGCTGCTAGCACAGGATCTTTGATCTGCTTTTCTAAGAAAAGCAACTTTAAGGGGTTAACAATCTTACTTTAATTAAACATACATATATTATTCACTTAGTTCAGGGGACAAAAGCACTCTGAACTTCAGAGCAAATACAAGCAGAAATTACAAACAGAGCAAACAGCACAAATCAACAAACAGGCTTTTAACTGTCTGACCATAGCAATATATACATAGTTACCAGAGAGACAAGCACCAACATTTGGGTTTTCAAGGCTGTGGGACTACTTAATGGCTACTTAGAGTCTCATCTGGCCAAATCACACAAACACTGTTCCAATGATTGAGCCCCAAAGCAAAATGCTAACCTCAGAGTATATATATGCTTCCTCAGGGTCAGAGGTCATCACAACCATGTTACTCAAACTCATTTGACTTGGGTTTTCTTGTGACTTAAAAGCAGGTCATCAAAGACTCTTGATTCAATCAAAGGCCAGGCTCAATCAAAGGCTCTTGGTTGCCTTAGTTCTGAGAAGAATTCCAAAAGAAAAACCAGTGAAAAGTCCCACTTTGCTTGCCATTACAAGGTGGGGGATGGGAGAGATTGGGAAAACATTTGGAGCTCAAAATATTGTGGAAGAGAATGTTGAAATCTAAAAATAAATAAATTTAAAAAAATAAAATACTGTTGGAAAAAGGAACTTTGATGTAGCATTTCAGTAGGAAACCTCTTTCACTAGCAAAACCATTTAAATATTTATTTCCTACATAAAGAATTGAGGCAGATACTTGGATATTATTATAATGAAATTTCAAGTGGAGCATATTTTTTAATAAGAAATCATATATTTGGTTGGTGTGGGCATAGAAAGAACATAGGACCTTTTATTGTATTTTCTCAATGGTAGAAATAGCTCTCGTTATACCTAGTCCACCTTATTTTCTAATCCCAGTTTCTCTTGACAACTTTTGGGACTCTTTTTACTACATTAACCTGAAAATTTGGATGATATTAGGCAAATCTCATCCTATTCAAGCCAGCAAACATATTGTCACCTACCATATTTCCCCATGTATAAGACGCACCCTTTTTCGAAAAATTTGGGGTCTAAAAACTGGGTGCATCTTATATGGTGGTTGTAGATTTTTTTTACCTGCATTTCCCACTTTTTCCTGCTTGTTTTTGTGCTCATTGTTGTAGATTTTTTTTACTTGCATTTCCTGTTTTTTTTTTTTGCTTGTTGTCTTTGCGCTCATTGTTTTGCATTTGTTGCAGGTATATTAGGTTACATTTTGCTACATTCTATCCAGAAATGGCAAAGAATAGATTTTTGTATAGTGCTGAATTCAAACTAAAATGATCCAGTTTGCAAAAGTAAATGGAAATTGTGCTGCTGAACAAAAGTTTGGTCCACCTCCAACTGAGAAAACAATCCAAGACTGGCTACAGGAGGAAGAAACCCTGCTGAAAATGCCACAGCAGCAGAAGGCCATGAGAGGTAAGAGTGATGAAACCAACTATAGGAGAAGTTTGTACCTGGGTGAAAAGATCCTGGGATAATATCAAGATTGAGATTGTTGTCAAGTCATTTAAGAAGTGTGGCATTTCAAATGCCATAGATGGAACTGAGGATGAAGCAATATATGAAGACAGTGATTCATCATCAAACACAGATGAGGACAAGCTAATGGATGGGAGTTTTGACAGTGATGAGGAGTTGTATGAATTTTATGATGAATAAAACTTGAGTTCAATAGTTTTACGTAATACATTTTTTTTTCAAATTTCGGGCCCCAAAATTAAGGTGCATCTTGTACATGAGGAAATACGGTATTTACAGTATGTACAAAAATTCACTTTTGTAATCATACCTGAAGTAGAAGCAATATGTTACATGGGAGCTAGAACTCGGAAGACCATAGTTTCTGGGTTGCTCCTGGCTCAGGTCAGAGACTACTTGGTAGTTTAACTTTTATATTGGATCAAAATGTAGTTTAAGTTTTATATTGGATCAAAATGAAACAATCTTAAGTCATTCAACAATTAAAAAAAGAGATTTATTTAGACATAAGAAGATATTCAACAAGGATAGACACTTAGGATATTTCCAGATAAGCAAAGCGCCCTTCCCCTAGTTACCTACATGTGATCCATCACCCAAATCTCAAACTATCCTAGAATTTCTTGTGACTATTTGGTACTCAGAAGATGAGGAAGAGATGTCCATAGCCTAAAGTTAGAGGCTCCTGAGGCAACAAGGCTTGAGGAATGTTTCAATTCTTTTTAAGGAGAGACTAATCTAATTTGCATGAAGGACAGGGATTAGAATATTCTTCCTACTATACAATGGTTAGAATTTTGGCACTGCTACTTGCTACCTATGTGACTGTGAAAAACTTAAACTCTTTTGTCCTCAATTTCATTATTATTCTGATAGCTAAAGTTCCTTCCTATGTTTGATCCAATAAAGTCAGAGTAGCAAGGGTACTCTCAGACTATGCATCTTTAACTGGTCGAATTAGGTAATATCAAAACATTTAGTCAATCTGATTTATCACAGATTGTTAAGAGCTATTTTCATTTGTTTGCTTTAAGATTCCAGTGGCCATTGGATTAATTACCAAGTGGACAAGGTGATAAGCCTCTCTGCACTTAGCTGACTGATACTAGGAAATCATAATCAGTCATTACCAGGAGCATAGGTAAAGACTTTCTAGGATGATAGGACTTGTCAGAGTTGGTATGCTGGTGATTTAGTCTTTGGTAACCCAGATTTATCACCCTAACTTCAATAGGTTTACAGAGTCTATGGTAAATTGCAATGGTTATTTTTTTATTCACATTTCATAGAATGACAGCGTACTTGGGTTAGGAAAGAGTCATGCTGATCTAACACAAAACTAACTTGGAATCCATGCTATGACATTTCTAACAAGAAGGGATCTACCTGAAAACTGCCAGTGGTAGACAATTTACTAACTCAATCCATTTCACTTTTGGGCAACTCTAATTTTCATGAAATTAAACCAAAATCTGTCTCTCTGTAACTCCCATCTATTGCTTCCAATTCTGTCTTCCCAGACTCAAGAAAATGTGTCTAATAGTCTATCTTTGACATAACACTATTTTCCCCATATTTTTGTAAACAGAACCTCGATCTATTTCTTTAAGGACATGCCATCCTAGTAGGGGATAAATGGCTTTTAAATAGCATTTAAAGCATTTAAATAATTTGAGATTTAAAAATGAGTTCAGTGATTTGAGTGTGTGACAGAAGAGCTTATTGTTCTTATGTGGAGTCCATTCCCAATTAGGGACAGTTGGATAGAAAACCAAAATGATCTCGTGGTTAGTTAAATTAGAACACTTTGTCAATGAATGGTTTTGATCTTACCTGTTAAAAAAAAGAATAAATGTTGCACTGTAATGTACACTGACACAATTCTCCTGATTCTTTTTACATTTGGAGGATAAAAGTGCTATTTTTAAAATTAAGCTAGTTTCAAATTTAAATACAGCTCAATCTGAATGTTACAACCTTTTAATATAAATAAAAATATAAATGCCAGGACCTATTCTCTTCATGAACAGGTGGTGTTTATTGCCTCACTCTTTTTTCAATATCCTGCTATCTTTATTAACAACATTGTGGGTGGGATCACAAGCTGCTATATATTTAAACCACTTTTACTCTTTAATTTTAAAGAGCTTTAATATGGATCCTTCTTTGGGGTAGGGTAAGATGGGTGGGGGTGGGGACGCTGGTGATTAATCTGGAGGTGATTCACTACCCAAATGCAGAGAAACACTTAGTCTTGTACTTTTTTTTAAAGTTGTCAGTTTAATCAAGATTATATTGTTGGCAGAAGACATTAAACTAAAAAAAAAAGATTTTTTTCAAAAAAGAAGATACTGCCAGAATGACAAGTGAACAGTTCTACAGCTGTAGGTGGAGTGGCACTAGACTAAAGTGTTTATATGGAACAAGTGACTCAAATGTTTTGGTTACTGTCTGCTAGTGGATGGGTGGTAGCCTTTTATAAGTAACAAGAGGTCAAGAAAATGTCTTTGTGATCATATACATATGTATATACATACACATACACACATACATGTTAAAAATTTTTATTCAATAACATTACTAGCCAATGTTCTGAGTAACTTTCAGCATGTGGAGATTATTAGGCACTTAGAACAGGGCTTCTTAACCTCTTTTGTGTTACAGACTCCTTTGGAAATCTGGCAAAACTTTCTGAACTTTTCTTAGAATCATGTTTTTAAATGCACAAAATAAAGTATACAGAATTGCGAAGTAAACCAATCACATTGAAACACAGCTATCAAAGTATATCTTTTTTCAAAAAAAAGTTTAAAGGCCTTAAGTTAAGAAACAGTGATTTAAAGCTTTTTCTATGAATGATAATTCATTGCACAAACATAAAATCCCACAATTTTCTATACCTCTCACTGCTCCACTTTAGGCTCACTTCTGAAGTCAGGCTAAAAGATACTCTGAGAAAAGCCTTGTTCTTTCAGGGGGAAACCAAACAATAGAACTCATTTTAGTTTCAGAGGAAGGTATGAGCTTCACATATTTCCATTTCTTTTCAGTTCCCATGATAGAAAGCTAAGACTAATTTACATCTGAGGAAACTAAAACAGTCCTGTCTGTGAAGAATGGTTTCCTAGTACTTCCAAAATTCTATAATTTTCTTAAGGGCAGCCTAACCATCCATACCAACAAGGAGAATCTTTATTTCTCGGTGTTTTATTTTCTGTGACCCAAAGAAATATTCACTTGTCCAGCTCTGTGGTTACAAGGATCTTTTAGGTAGGTTCGTATTTGGATGACAAATTTGTAGTTTCTCATGAAGACCATACTCAAAGATTTTCCATTTTGGTATATAGCCAAAATATTCACTCTGTTGGTATAAACCTGGAGGTCCCAGCAGGTTATCTCCATTCCATACTGGAGAAGTTGTAATGAGATACTTCAAAGTAATTTTTTTTTTCAGAAAATCAGTGTAGCAGTACTAATGGGGCACTCTATATGTGCCTTAGGTCAAGATGAGCCCTATTTTGACATACTCATATATCTGAATTAGGGTATTTTCACATTTCTGGTTGATGGCTTTGTACTTTCAATTTAGTCACCCTCTAGTCAGACTTTTTTCAGCATCCAGTCTTCACTATAATTAGAATCTTTAGGTCCACTGGCTATAGAGGAAGTCATATTTTCCCATTCTTAGGCAACTAATTAATCCCAAATACCTCAGAACTGGAGGCCTGAGAGAATTTTTCACTATTCAGTTTCTTCTTAACAGCTTCAATTCAAATTAAATATAAGAAAATTTCAAATAATTACTTTTCAGATATTGAACTTTGTAAGAGCTATACAAAATTACGTGAAGAAAAATGTTCTTCTTTCCAACCATCACCATATAGTTCTTTTTCTTTCCAGCCAGAGTTTCCTCTTAGAGTCTTTCTTTTACTTTAATAAGTTATTTCTAATATCTATCATTTAGAAACTCTTGTTTCTACCCAAATTTCACTGGGAAAAAAATTTAAAAATAGCTCTGTCCAATAACAGCCTCTTTTGTTGATTATCCATTCCTTAGAAACCTGCTAAAGACAGTCAAAACGAGCCTCATTTTTTTAGCAGAATTTTACCAATAAGAACTTTTTTTATCAGCTTGAAGAATAATAATTTCCTTGAAAATATATGTGAATTTTACCTAAACCAAGGCATTGTTAACTCTTCTTTCTCCACTTAAGACAATATTCCTTATTTACTAGGAGGGCTATATGTTTATTTTTGCATAGAATCAAGAACTTTAAATGAGATAACTTGCTGTTTCTGTCCTTTGACAATTTTATAAGATTTTAAAATAGTTCTGTAGAAATAGCTTTCTGGTTCTGATTTCTTCTCTTATAATATTTTTAGAGTTCTACAATTCACCATGCTGCTGAAATCCTGCTTTAGTTATAGTATATGCCTATTTCCCTAACTTAAATAAAAATAAGCAGCCACCTTGTTTTTAGGTCTTCCATTTCTATGTCATCACTGTCTTGATTCAAGCCTCTACAGAAGATTATTTGGCCCAAACAGTCTGAAATATCTTTTGTCATAATAACCTCTTTCTGCCATTCATGAATACTTCAATTTCTTATTCAGCTCACTGACTCGAAAGCCACAATTCTCTCAATATTTACAATTTTTGTCTGATAGGATATGCTACTATATACCCATTTTCCATCTTATATTCCTCTTTCTTGAGTAACTGTTATATTCCACATGAGGCTACATCAGAAACTAGTAGATTGCTTTCTGAGGTAGGTATAGCCAGGAAAGAGTCTTATCTATCAATCCAGGGACACTGATACTTCCCTAACAAAGATAAATAGTTGATAATGTATTTTGTTTTGTTTGTGTGGTTTTTTTTTTTTTTTGTAAATCTAGCACTAGGAAGAACTCTGGAAGAAGTGCCCATCTCTGAAAAAGAGGCTTGTAACAATAATGCTACTTGCAGCTACTGTGGCTGTGTGAGGCCAACAACACCAGCACACAGGATGGCTGCTATCACAGGTTCTTTGATCTGCTTTTTTAAGGAAAGCAACTTTAAGGGGTTTACAATCTTAGATTAATTAAACATACATATATCATTCACTTAGTTCAGGGGCAAAAGCCAGCACCCTGAACTTCAGAGAGTATACAAACAGAAATTACAAACATACGTTAAATAGACAGAGCAAATAAACACACACCAGTAGAAAGGCTTCTAACCATCTAACTATAGCAGTATATAGTTACCAGAGAGAGAAGCATCAAAATCTGAGTTTTCAAGGGTGGGGGGCTCCTTAACAGCTACTCAGAGTCTTGTCTGGTCAAATCATACTATATTCTTTCAGTGAGTGAGAGCCCCAAAACAAAATGCCAACCTCAAATCATATATATCCTTCTCAGAGCCCTGGGGCTTACTACCTAATTAGCAAAAGAGGGTGGGGCCTGGGGCGTTCTTGCTTCTTAAGCAATTCATCAAAGACTCATGATTCAATCAAAGACTTCTGATAGAAACAAAGGCAAGACTCATCAAAGGCAGTTGATTGCCTTAGCATTCCAAAAGAGCAAACATTAAAAAAAGTCCCACAGTTCTTACAATTACAGAGCTTTAGGACAATCTAGTTGTAAACTTAGAGTCAAGGTCAGAAGAAGGAAAATCAGTGAAACTGGCTTGTCTGGAGTCTGTGCCTTTGGACTAGGCTAAAATTGAATGTTTGGATTATTTCAGCAATTACTCATTTTTTTTCCCTTTCATAATGTTCTGTTGAAGACAGATTATAGAAAAAAAGTGTTAGAGAAACAAAAAAAGTATAAGAATATGCAGTATATAGAGTTCAGTATCGTTTTTTTTTCCCAATATAGGCAATATATGTGCCCATGGATTTGTCTAGAAGTAACTCACAGGGAGGCAAGAATAGACATCTGTGGCATCTCCTGTCCCCACCTTTCTCCAATAATGACTGATTCCTGACAAGAAAGGAAGCAGGAGGATGGAGCCAGAAGCCCATCATTCTTCTCTCTTCAGAGAAGTACTGGTCTAGAATTATATCACTCTGCTTCCTTAAATATTGTTAGTCTTGGGAATGTAATTTTCAAGTTCAAACTGAACTCCCAATCATTGTTCCTTAGTGGAGAAACAGTCCCTTCAAGTTATATATCTATGGTCCTTAGCAAATACCAGTTCCACAAAAAAAAACAACAACCCACATAATAAACAGTAAAGAAACTCATTTATCCAAGTTGATAGAAAAACAGAAATCAGAGAAAGTAAACATAGGACCAACTATGCCAGACAATACAGACTTCAGGAGCTCTTCCATTGGGAATGAGTTATCTCAGTTCAACCAGAAGAGAGAGAGATCTCACCCGAGAGAAAATTTTTCCAAAGTTTCTAGTGTAGCAGACTGGGGTCAGAGTCACAATAGGAACTTCCAGCTCATGCTGGAAGTTAACTTCTTCCCAGATTCTTTCTCTCCCTTCAAAGATCTGAAGACAGTTTGGAATCATGTATTTTCTCTCTTGGAACTGGTAGCCAGCAGAGCATGAATGTCTCTTCTATCCACAGGCTTGCCCCCATGCAGGTGAGGATCATTGAGTAATCAACCTCCATCAGTATAGATAGCGTTTTGCACCATTGATCCAAGAGCCAAGAATTACAAAAGCTAAACAAAAAGGAAGAAAAGTCTGAAATTATGGAATTATTTTTCACTATTCCATTCTTCTATTAGTGTCTACAGTAAGATTTAAGCTTAGAATTTCTAAGTGTGAAAATTCTATTCCTTAATGTGTGAAACTATTTAAAAATTTTATCTTTTGTCACTTGCAAATTTAAAACTTTAATACTAGTGTCTTGAATTAGGATCAAGGCCAGTTATTTTTAAGTCTTTCATTCAGTAACTGGTGAAAAACTTAGTGTTACATGATTATTTTCCATTTGCATTTCACTTTATATTAGCAGAATAAATTACCAAGTGTTTTACAAGTATTTATTAGTTATTCTGAGAACTGAATGAGTCATTGTAAGTTGTAAAGAATAAATTGAGACCATTACTGATATTTTATCATTGGGTAGTGGCATTATTATTATCACGAATAGCAATGATTCATAGAGCACCATACATGTTTCT
This sequence comes from Trichosurus vulpecula, assembly GCF_011100635.1. NCBI lineage: Eukaryota > Metazoa > Chordata > Mammalia > Diprotodontia > Phalangeridae > Trichosurus > Trichosurus vulpecula. The sequence goes on along the minus strand of NC_050576.1, from coordinate 315,252,814 downwards.
AACTGAAAATGAGAGTTTTTAGTCAAATTTAATCATGCAGACATATTCTGTATCTATTCTTAAATTACAGAAATAGATTTGACTGAGGGATGCGGTATGTGATGCTGGTTTGTCTCAGAAATCTAGAAATATATCCCCCATGACTTGTAGAGCACTTGCAATAAGTCACAATGCACTGAACAGCAGAATCCGCAGGTCAATTTTACTTAGATTCAAAAAGGATTTTAGGTCCTCATGGTTACATGAAGAGGAAAAATAGAGTTTTCAAAGAACTTTTCATTATTGGAAGTGGCAAATAATAATAGGGAACCAATTCTAAATAAGATGGATAGAAGTGACAAAAAAGTGTATAGGTAAAAAAGAGCATCAAGATTGAAACTGGACTGGAAATGACATCTATTAAAAAGTAAAGAATAAAAGATATGTCTTTTAAAGTTCACTAAATAAGACACCTACATTTCTTAATATCTTATATTCCTATGTAGCTCATCTAAGCTCTGAGGATCTGTCATTCCCAGAGCCAGGCTGGCTATACATCCTCCTTTAGGATTCTAGGGGTATCCCTGAAGTGTGTTAGGGATGATTACCTAATGTTATTGGCTCAGACCTGCACTTGTGTGCTCCACCTCTCCCCTCCCACCCAGGAATTAATGAGCCAGTCTTAAGAAGCTTTTTAAAAGGATTATTTACTAAAGCAATAGACAAAGAATGGTACGTCCAACACATACCCTCCCTCTTATCCCCTCAAGGGAAAAAAGGTATATGTCAGACATTCCCACAAGTACATACAGAATCTAGGGGAACAGTCTGCTCAAGCTTAGAAAGCACAAGTGGTAAAGGGAAAATTCATAGCTCTTGGTAGCTGCAAGCTTCTTTCTTCCTTGAGATGATGAAGAAGTTCTTATTGGGCATTGCTGGCTTCCTTGTAGCGTCATAAGTCCAGTCTATCCTTACCACCGGCTGACCTGGGGAAGCCAGATTTAGGCCAATGATGTCCGGATGGGGGCTACTTTTGTCATTAGCATATAATGGAAGAGCATTAATGGGGATATGAAAGTCCAACATTCCCCAAACCATTAGAAACTGGCAAATCTTCCTTTGGTCTGGAGGGGAGACTTGACAAAGGCTTCTTTCTCTTCTTCATTCTTCTCCTATCCAAGCAATTCTTCTCAGGGGTATCTGCTAGAATTCCATATTCACTACAATTTCTGGAATCCCTCCTCCCTCCCAATTTGATTGATAATTTGTAGATGATGATAATGACAATATTAATAACAATAGATATTACTTATGTAGGACTTTAAGGTTTTGTGAAGTACTTAAAATATGTTAACTCACTTTATCTTCACAACAACTCTTGAAGGTAGGTTATTGTCTTCATTTTGTAGATGAGGAAACTGAGGCACAGAAAGCTTAAGTGACTTTCCAAGAGTGACCCATCTATGAAGTGTAGGAGGAGGGGATTCAAATGCCTATCTTCCTGACTAAGAATCATAGGCTTTCCACTTTACCTCTTAGGTCTCTGGGATCTGGTCAATTTTCCTCTGTCTTTCCTTACCAAATTCTAGTTAAAAGGATTTTTCACACTTAGTCTAAGGTATTTTGATGGATTGAGGAATGTTTTCACTGATTTAAGGTATCAGAGTTCAAATGAGGTAGTTTGGATGATATCCACTCTCTCCTCATGTTTAGTAATTTTAGGAAATTAAAGAATGTTCACATGAATAAAAACAGCAGAATTTTACAGCCTGAATGGACCTAAGTGTCTGGTTGTAATAACTTGTATCATAGATGAGAATAGTAATAGAGAGCACGTATATAGCACTTTAAGGCTCGCAAAACACCTTATAATTATTATCTCATTTGATCTCTATAACATCACTGGAAACTACATGCTATTATTATTCTCATTTTAGAGATGAGGAAACTGAGGAAGAAGAGGTTGTAACTTGCCTGGGATCCCATAGCGAGTAAATTTCTGAGGCTGGATTTGAACTCACTTCCTAATTCCAGGTCCAGTGCTCTATGCATTGTGCCACAGATGAGAAAATAGACTCAGAGGTGGTTGAGTGACTTGAATAATTTTATCCAGCTAGTTAGTGGTTGAGTCTTCTGCTTACTGTACTGAACATTTTCCACTAGACCATGAAGTCTCATAGCTAAAACCATAATGAAGAGCATATGAAATTGTGGCACTACCTAATTATGTTAAAAGTTCCTATCAAATATCAGTTAAGCTATATTTATATATAATCATAGACCTTTAAAACTGTAAGACACTTAATGATATCAATCTCATATTTAAAGATATTTCATTTTATATTTTAGTTACATGTAAGTCCATATAAAAAGTGTCTATATGTATGATATATATATATATATATACATATCATTTATCTATCTACACATATTAATATCTATACAGGGTGTTCCTAAAGTCTGGACACATAGGCAAAAATGAATATTTTCAAGAAATGAAAAGATTGAAATTTTCAACAACATTTTATTTAATTGGAATATTAAAAAATAACATTTTCAATATGATTTCCATTGTCATACAAAGGTTGATGAGCTTTGCAAGATCCACCTGAACTTGATACAGTAACTCAATAACTCTACATTGCTGTCAATTTTAGCACATTCACTCTTGAAGTATGAATATAAAATCATATGATGTTATTTGAAGTTGAAGATGTTATTTGTTAATATTCCAATTAAATAAAATGTTGTTGAATATTTCAATCATTTCATTTCTTGAAAATATGTATTTTTGCCTATGTGTCCAGACTTTAGGAACACCCTGTATATCTATATAGCTTAAGAATATGAAGCACAGAGGGGCTACATAACTTTGCCATGAATGGTCATGTAGTATCTGTTGAAGTCAATGCCTTGGAAAGGGATTTGGAAGTAAAACAGATCCCCTTCCCCAGCCAGTAACTTGTGTTTAAATAGTGAGCAAATGGACATCAGACTTGGCTAAATTCCTCTCAAGACATTGAGGAAATTGTGTTCAAGAAAGAACAAGAGACACTTAGTGAGAATTAACAAGCCCATACACTTCCAAGAAATTTCTAGCTCAATACAAACATGAAATCTATCAAAAATATCATATGTAAATTGACAATATAATTCATAGAAGTAACACTCAAAATGTAAAACATTTCTAGTTTTGCAGTACCTATTAATACTTGTCCAAGGTCCAGCCAGGTCTTCCATGTGGCTGCCAGGGAAGGGGTGAGAGGAAGAGTGTTCCTGCCAGCTATTACTGTTCTGCTATCCAGGAAAAGAAAGAGAGAAGAGGAAGGTTTGCATGAGTGCCAGGGAGAGAAAGAATTTAAACTAAATTAAGAGAGAGGACCATTGGAAGAACTCAGGAGAACTATTTGGCTGGGGAGGGGCAGAACTGGGAGAGAGAGAGAGAGAGAGAGAGAGAGAGAGAGAGACAGAGAGAGAGAGACAGAGAGAGACAGAGAGAGATTGAGAGAGAGAAAGCAGAAGTCCTTGTTGACTGGCAAGCCCTTAAGTTCTTCCTGTTACTTCGAGTAATGCACAATTACCTCCCCCTTGGCTGGAGTCTTGATACAGGCTGACCTTTAGCATTCCCCCAGGGCTTTAGACACAACTACCTTCTGAATAGCAAGTTCCAGTCCAGATTTACTGGTCACTGAATCATTATTGACTCTTTCTAAGAAATAAGTCAATGTTGAATGATAAAGATCCAGCACTAAAATAAGAGAAAGCCACATCCTAAATGCATTGTTGTGTTCTTTTAAGAGACATATAATTCTGACTGGAGCTGAATGGAAGGGGGAGGGGGAATTATTATTAGGAAAGTATTATAGTTATAGAACTGGAAAGTTCACCTAGTTGAGTGTCTTAATTTTATTGATGGTTGGGATAAATGAGGGCTGGGAAAGGAGAAATGATCAACCACATGACACAACTAATTGGTGGCAGAGTTGGGACTTAAACTCAGGCCCTCTCTTTCCCCTCCTTTATGTACCATACTACCTTTATTAACTCCATTCTAAGTCTTCTTTAAGGCCAGCTAGGTGGCATAGTGGATAGAGCACCAGGCCTGGAGTCAGGATGGCCTGAGTTCAAATGAGGCCTCAGATACTTACTAGCTGTGTGACCCTGGGCAAATCACTTAGCCCCATTTGCCTCAGTTAACTCATCTGTAAAATAAGCTAAAGAAGGAAATGGAAAAACACTCAAGTATCTTTGCCAATAACAAAAAGAAAACAAAACAAACAAACAAAAAATGGAGTCATGAAGAATTGGACACAAGTGAAATAACTGAACAACAAAAACAAAAAGTCATCTTTTTTGCAGTGACCGCTGATCCTTATGATGCTACTGAGAAGAGCTAAGCAAGCAGGTTCCTAAAATATTAGAACTGTGGCAGAAGTGGGATTCTCTTATACCCACCCCAGTGTTCTTTCCCCAATACTATGCTTCCATGTGTAAATGTTAAAATGTACATTAATCACACAATTTAAATCTTTATTTTGACCTCAAAGTGGAAGAGGATAGAGTTTGAAGTCAAAGGAACTGGATTCAAATGTTTGCTCTAAAACTTTGCATCTGTGTGACCTCAGACCAGTGATTTAGTCTCTTCACCTTTTATCTTCTCTATCGCAAAATGAAGGAATTTAACTAGATGGCCTCAGAGGTCCCTTCTAGCTCTAGATCCTATGATCTCTTCAATTAAAAAAGTACAATGGATTTGGATTTTTAAAAAGTCCAGGCTTGTTGCTCAAATCTACTATTAAGCTGCACTGTTATTTTGGGCAAGTTATTTAACCTCTTGGGGTCTCATCTGAGCATGCTGAACCAGATATTCTCTTAGGTTTCTTCTAATTGTAATTCCTATAAGAATCTATAACTTTAAAATGTCCTTGTATGTACTGCAGCCTAAATTTCTAGCTACACATATATTCATGCAAAGATGAAATATTATGAAAAATCAATACATTTACTAGGCTCTGTTGGACTGGAAGAGAAATTGGAGAAAGACTCTACACTCTGGAACAAGAGAAGAATTAGCTCTAAGTCCCAGAAAAGCTACCTGCAATCTAGATAGGTGAAAATTCCAACATTCTCCCCTCAAGGACAGAGAGAAGAGCAAACAAACTCATATGGCCTCCAGATGTGGCAAGAGTAGAGGGTTATATGGAGTCAAGATGGCAGAGTAGAAGCAGGGACTGGATTGGGCTCTCACCCTAAACCCCTGTAAAAAATGACTTTAAATAAATTCTAGGGTAGCAGAAGTCACAAAATGACAGAATGAAGCAGATTTCCAGCCCAAGACAAACTGGAAGGCTGACAGGAAGTGTCTATCGCACCGTGTTCACAGCAAAGCACAGCCCAGCCTGGGCCACACCAGTACATGCAGGACTGGAGCAGGCCTCAGGACACTGAATCACTGGCACCTGCAGAGGTTCCCAGACTTCTTAACCCACAAACACCAAAGACTGCTTCAAAGGTCAGTGGGAAAGCTTCCTCATCTGAGTGAGAGTGGAGCATGATCCAGTCATAGCCCCAGCCCCAGTCCCAGCCCCAGAGAGGCAGTAGTCACTGCCCCAGCAATGGCTGCTTCTGGAGTAGCAGCTGCTTCTGGAGCTCTCAGCCTACAGCTGATCTGTTTCCCAGTCCTGGGTGGTGGTCCTGGGGTGAGGAGGAGCACTGGTGTGGCAGAGCTGGTGGTGGATGTGGAGAGGAACACTCCTTGCAGTTCCAGGGCAGAAAAGGGTATTCGTGGTTGGTCACAGACCAGAGCACAGGCCAGGAGAGGAGTAAACACCTCTCTTTAGATCATACCACTTTGGAGGAACTGAGAATTTACAGGTCCCTAGAGATATCTCTGAAAATAGCTGCACAAAACCACTGAAATTTGGGGCATTATAGCCTCCACTTAACAAAGAGCTCAAAAGTCAAATAATTGGCTGGTAAAATGAGCAAACAAGGGAGCAAGGATAATACTATATAAGGTTACATTCTTGGTGAAGATGTTTCCTTACTCACTGGTGAGGAAGATTAAGGCATACAGTCAGAGAAAGACAGCAAGGTCACATCCAAAGCCTCCAAGAGAAATATGAAATGGTCTCAGGCCATGAAAGATCTCAAAAAGGATTTGGAAAATCAAGTGAGAGAAGTGGAGCAAAAATTGGGAAGACATGTGAGAGTTATGCAAGAAAATCATGAAAAATGAGTTAACGTCTTGCTAAAGGAGACCTAAAAATGTTTAAGAGAATAACACCTTTAAAAATAGGCTAACCCAAATGGCAAAAGAGGTCCAAAAAGCCAATGAGGAGAAGAATTCTTGAAAAAGCAGAATTGCCCAAATGGAAAAGGAGATCCAAAACTCACTGAAGAAAACAATTCCTTAAAAATTAGAATGGAGCAAATAGAAACTAATGACTTTATGAGAAATCAAGAAATTATAAAACAAAACCAAAAGAATGAAAAAATAGAAGACAATGTGAAATATCTCATTGAAAAAAACAACTGACATGGAAAACAGAGCCAGGAGAGATAATGTAAAAGTTATTGGACTGCCTGAAAACCATGATCAGAAAAAGAGCCTAGACATACTCTTTCAAGAAATTATCAAGGAAAACTGCCATGAAATTCTAGAAACAGAGAATAAAGTACCAATGGAAAGAATCCACTGATCACCTCCAGAAAGAGATCCCCAAAAGAAAACTCATAGGAACATTGTAGCCAAATTCCAGAGTTCGAGTATTGTGGAAACCCAATCAAGATAACACAAGATTTAGCAGCTTTTACACTAAGGGATCAGAGGGTGTTCGATTAAGCTAGGTAAGGTTTGGATTCAGATTCGCGCTGGCAATAAGGCACACCCCCAACAGAAGAAAGATTTTTATTGAAAGACAGGGGAGATACTCTATTAACCCCACAACCACATTATTTAACAATTCCTACTACACGGTTAATGCAGTGACAAAGACAGAGACACAGACACACATAGGCAACACCTGTTCAGAGGAACACCACCACCCAAAGTTTCTCCAAGCTGGGGAATACCTCTCTTTTCTACAAATGCAGTGACAACAGCAAAGGACACAAACAACATACAACATACAACATACACTTCACGTTCAGCACATTCCCAAGGCTTTTCCTAAGCTGGAGAATCCTGTTTTTTACAGCCACCTTGGTTTGTCTGAACGCAGTCCCAGTTCTGTGGGTGAGGTTCCAATCTGCCTGTCCCACGTGGTGACTTTTATAGGGCCCTGAACAAAGAAAGTTTTTCCCACCAGAGAGGGGAGCCACCCTCCCCCCATCTCATTCCTAAGAACTGGCCAGGTTAAAGTTTCTCCAGTGGGAGAAGAGTTATTTCCTATCCTATGTCTTAAGAGTTTCCTGTCCTTTGTTCAGGCCTGTCAGTCTCCAAGCGAGAGAGTCCAAAGCTTTGGAAAAGGGGGCAGGGAGCTTGACACATACATGCTGGGCTTACACTGTAACATGGAGGATCTTCTCTAATGATTTATCATTCAGAGGGCTTGGGATATGTTATTCCAGAGGTCAAAGGAGATAGGATTAAAACCAAGAATCACCTTCCTAGCAAAACTGAGTATAATATTTCAGGGGAAAAATGGAATTTCAATGAAATAGAGGACTTCCAAGCATTCTTGTTGAAAAGAGCAGAGCTAAATAGAAATAGAAAATCTGACTTTCAAATACAAAAATCAAGAGAAGCATGCAATGGTAAACAGGAAAGAGAAGCCATAAGGGACTTATTTAAAGTTGAACTGTTTATATTCCTACATGGAAAGTTGATATTTTTAACTCTAGAGAACTTACTCAGTATTAGGGTAGTTAGAGGGAATATATATGTGTGCGTGTGTGCCTGTGTATGTGTATATGTGTTTTTATATATATATATATATATATATATATATATATATATATATATATGTATGTATATATATATATATATATATATATGTGTATGTGTGTGTGTGTATGTATGTGTATATACGTATAAATGTGTGTATATGTGTATATGTATGTGTGTATGTATGTATATATGTGTATGTGTGTGTGTGTGTGTGTGTGTGTGTGTGTACATACACAGAGGGCACAGGGTAAGCTGAATATGAAGGGATGATACCCAAAAAATAAAATTAACTATTGAGAGGAATGTACTTGGAGAAAGACAAAGGGAGAGGTAGAATGTAGTAAATCATCTCACTTAAATGAGGCAAGAAAGAGTTTTTACAATGGAGGGGAAGAGGTGGGAGGTGAGAGCAAATAAGTGAGCCTTACTCTCATCTGATTTGGCTTACAGAGGCAATAACATACACACTCAATTGAGTATAGAAATCTATCTTATCTTACAGGAAAGTAGGGTAAAGGGGGTAAGAGAGGGGACATAATAGAAGGGATAGTGGATTGGGGGAAGGGGCAATGAGAAGCAAATGCTTTTGTGGAGGGACAAATCAAAGGAGAGAATAGAGAGGGCAGGACAGGTTAGAGGGTAATATAATTAGTCTTTCACAACATGACTGTTGTGGAAGTGTTTTGCATGACCACACATGTATAACCTATAGCAAATTGCTTACTTTCTCAAAGAGGATGGGTGGAGAGGGAGGAAGGGAGAGAATGTGGAACTCAAGGCTTTGTAAATGGATGTTAAAAATTGTTTTTACATGCAACTAGGAAATAAGATGTACAGGCAATGGGGTATAGAAATCTGTCTTGACCTACAGGAAAATAGAGGGGAAGGGGATAAGAGAAGGGCATTGGGGGTAATAGAAAGGATTGCAGATTGGAGGAAGGGGTCATCAAAATGCATGCTTTCCTGGGGTGGGGGGAGGGGAGAAAATGGATGAAAATTTGGAATTCAGAATCTTGTGGAAGTGAATGCTGAAAACTGAAAATAAATAAATTTATATATTAAAAAAGAGTAGAGGGTTATAATAGGTTCTGTAGAAGTTACTGGAGAAAAGGAAGAGAATAAGAGCAGAGAAGAAACCTGTTATGCTCCAGATAGTGTTGGAGAAATGAGAACAGAACCTTTTTGTGGTCTAGCATGCATCACATCTTCCCTCAAATTTAGAGGACTGCTTTTGATTCTGTAATGCCTCTCTCCTCCCCCTCCCCCCAGATTCTTTCATTCCTCAAGCTACCACTCTCTGGTATGTTGCTAAGGAATAGTTCTCAGAGTTGTCAAACATTGCCAAATGTAGTTACCAAATGTGGCCTAAAGCAGACTAAAATGTAGTTCCTATCTGATTTTAATGTGTTGAAATTTTATTTTTTTAAAGAAATAAATAAACTTATATGCTTTTTCTTAGTCAATATGAGGACTGCATTAGTCCTTCTTTATGGTTTAATGACACCTTTTCTATTGGAGTTTGCAATCACTATCTTAGAAAATACTTTCAGTAAAACACTAGCAGTGTTTGATGTAAAATCTCACCATAGACAAACTGCTGAAGGAATCTACTTGATACTCAACAAATTTTCTTGCCATTCCTATGGCCTAAGGAAATCTCTTCAAAAATCTTTAGTTTCCTAGGTAACACAGATAGGGCTAAATCCTTGTAATTGATTTTCATAGTTAGAAACTACAGGTAGCCACACAAAAGTCACTCCCAAGGTAATTAAAGAAATGTAATCCAGTATTACCATAAATCAGAAGCCAACCCAAGTATATTTGACTCTATCTTCTGTAAAGCATACCCCAATGATTCTTTTTTAAATTTTTTTTTATTTTTTATTTTTTTATATTTTATATTTTTATTTTTTTAAATTTAAATTTATTTATTTAACATATTTAATTTTCAGCATTGATTTTCACAACAGTTTGAATTACAAATTTTCTCCCCATTTCTACCCTCCCCCCCACTCCCAGATGGCATATATTCTGGTTGCCCTGTTCCCCAGTCAGCCCTCCCCTCTATCACCCCCCTCCCCTCTCATCCCCTTTTCCCTTCCTTTCTTGTAGGGCAAGATAAATTTCTATGCCCCATTGCCTGTGTATCTTATTTTCTAGTTGCATGCGAAAACTTTTTTTTTTTGTTTTTGAACATCTGTTTTTAAAACTTTTAGTTCCAAATTCTCTCCCCTCTTCCCTTCCCACCCACCCTCCCTAAGAAGTCGAGCAATTCAACCTAGGTCATGTGTGTATCATTATGTATAACCCTTCCACACTACTCATGTTGTGAAAGACTAACTTCATTTTGCTCCTTCCCAACCCATCCTGCTTTATTGAATTTTCTCCCTTGACCCTATCCCCTTTCCAAAGTGTTTGTTTTGATTACCTCCACCCCCATCTGCCCTCCCCTCCATCATTCCCCCCCTTTATTTATTTATTTTTATCTTCCTCCCTCTTCTTTCCTGTGGGGTAAGATACCCAACAGAGTATGTATGGTATTCCCTCCTCAGGCCAAATCTGATGACAGCAAGGTTCACTCATTCCCCCCTCACCTGCCCTCTCCCCTCCTCCCACAGAACTGCTTCCTCTTGCCACCTTTATGCAAGATAATCCATCCCATTCTATCTCTCCCTATCTCCCTCTCTCAGTATGTTGCTCTCTCATCCCTTAATTTGATTTTATTTCTTTTAGATATCTTCCCTTCATCTTCAACTCACCCTGTGTCTATGACTTTGTTGTCTTCTTTAGGCTGTATGTTTTGGTCTTCTTTGTCACCAAAGAGAGAATCCAAAATCTGAGACTGAATCTGGGTGTGCTCGCTGCCTGGCCATATTCCCAACCAACTAACTTGACCCTTGAGTTTTTCAGTGGGGTATGACTGCTTGTAGACTAATGAGTTCTATGTTCCATGTTTGGGGGGGAGGTGCCAGTTCTGTCACACCAGCACTCCTCCTTCCCCAAGAACCCCCAGCCCGGGCTGGGCTTAGATCTTTAGCAGGCTGTGCACTCCTGCTCTGATCTGCCACTTAATTCCTCCCACCAGGTGGGCCTGGGGCCGGAAGCAGCAGCAACTGTAGCTGCCCCACCTCCGCTGCCCCGGGGCTAGAAGCTGAACCGCGAACTCCTTCCACTCCTGCAGCTTTTCCCACTAACCTTCTCCGCAGTCTTTGGTGTTTGTGGTTTGAGGAGTCTGGTAACTGCCACAGCTCACATAATCAGGGTGCTAGGGGCCCCATCCGCCCGACTCCAAGTTTGATTGTTCCGAGCGGCTCAGGCTGGGCTCTGCTCCACTCCATTCTCAGCTCCCAGCTCCGTGTGGGATAGACCTCACCCACAGACCATCCAGGCTGTCCTGGGCTGGAGCCCTGCTTCCCTCTGCTGTTCTGTGAGTTCTGCCATTCTAGAATTGGTTCAGAGCCATTTTTATAGGTTTTTGGAGGGACTCCATACCCCAATGATTCTGTAGGATAGATAGGTGGTGCAGATGGAAGGTGGATGGTAGGTGGATAGAATGCCAGGTGTGAAGAAAGGAAGACTCATTTTCCTAAGTTCAAATCTGGTTTCAGACACTTCCTAGCTATACACTTACTAGGCAAGTCATTTAACTCTATTTGCCTCAGTTTCCACATCTGTAAAATGAGCTGGAGAAGGAAATGGCAAACCACTCCAGTATCTTTATCAAGAAAGCTCCAAAAGCAGTTACAGAGTCTGATATGACAAAACAGCAAGACAATGATTCTGTACCAAGTATTGAAGTAGTTAATTTATCTAGATCATCAAAAATGAGTAGCCTGGAAACTTAGGTTGAAGACACATTGTGAAAACCCTTGAAAACCAAACTAAGGGGTTCACATTTTGTCCTACAATTAAGAAAGAATCATTAGAATTCATTGAATAAAGGACCATCATGGTCAGATCTGTGTTTGATTTGTGTTTAATGGAAAAATATATCAGCATTTATACGGAATATGAAGTGAAATACAGTGAAAATTGAGTCAGTTGCGTCAGACCAATTAAGAAGAGGTCTTCACAATAATCCAAGTGAGAGATGATGAGAGATTGAACTAAGCTGACTGCTATTTGAGTAGAAAGATGGGGTGGTGTGGAGGTTGAAATAGAAAGATCTGGAAACTTATTAGACCTATGGGGTGAGAGACAATAAGTATCTCAATATAATACTGAAGTATTGAACCTGGAACATAGGAGCAATTATAATTCCCTTAAAAGAAAACAAAAGATTTCATTAGAAGTGAAGGTTTTTAAGAAAGAATTCTCCTTGGGACATTTTGAGGTTAAATTTGTAATACCAAATGAATTGCTGGTGATGTAAGTAAGACTAGAGCTCAGGAGAAAGAATAAAGCAAGATAAATAAAATCTGGGAATTATCTTCAAAGAGATGAGAAGCCTATGGGAACTGACAGGGTTAAAGAGTGAGTTGAGAGAGAAGAAAAGTGGTCTCAGGACAAAGTTTTGGGGTATACCACAGTTAAAGGGCATGGTATGGAAGATGTTCTTGTAAAGGAGACTGAGGACCTAAAGGAGACAGAAGAACCTAAAGAAAGTAGTGTCACAAAAATCTAAGCAATGATCAGATGGAAGAAAGTGTCCTGGAGGAGAAGATGCCCAGCCATGACAAATATGGCTGGCTTGAGTACTTTTTAATTTCACTAACATATTCCAAATTGTTACATGGAACATCTTTACCCTGATCACCATGTGATTTTATGTTTGTGTGTGTACATATGCACATATATGTATGCTTAATGCTATTCTCTCCAGTAGTCGGTGTAAAGAAGGTTTTATTATGTTTAGAATAAAGATTGGGCATGAAGGATATTATAAAATGTTAAAGAATTTCCTCTTATAAATGATAGAAATGAAAATAAACTCTTGTTCCCATCAAAGGAACCTTTGGTGACAAAGAAGACCAAAACATACAGCCAGAAGAAGTCAACAAAGTCAAATGTTCAGTGAGAATTCAGAATTGTAGAAGAAATAGAATCCCTCAACTTAAAGATTTAGCATTTGATAATGAAATACCTAGAACAAGATCATTTGTGTATTATATAATAAGTAGATTAAATAACATATCGGGGGGGGAGCAAAGCCAAGATGGCAGTTGGAAAGCAGGGACTTGCCTAAAGCTCTCCCCCAGGACCCTACAAACAACAATAAAAAATGGCTCTAAACAAATTCTAGAACTGCAGGAAAACACGAAATAGCAGAGGGAAGCCGGGCTCCAGCCCAGGACAGCCTGGATGGTCGTTGGGTAAGGTCTATCGCATGAAGCTGGGAGTGGAATGGAGCAGAGCCCAGCATGGGCTGCTCCAGGATCAAGCAGACTGGGAGCCAGGTGTAATAGGCCCTAGCACCCTGAATCAGTGAGCTGTGGCAGTTACCAGAATTCTCAACCCACAAGCACCAAAAATAACAGATAAGGTTAGTGGGAAAAGCTTCAGGGCCAGAGTGAAAGGAGTGCATGGTTGGCCACTGCCCTGCAGGCAGCAGAGGTAGTGCAGGTCTGAGGACTACAGCTGCAGTTGCTTCTGGCCCCAGGCCCACCTGGTGGGAGGAATTAGGTGGAGGATCTGAGCAGGAGTGCAGAGCCTGCTTAGATCTGAGTTGCAGTCCAGGTTGGAAGTTCTTGGGGGAGGAGGTGCACTGGTGTGGTAGAGCTTGCTGTGTAGAAATAGCTCTGAAAACAACAGTGTAGCCCCTCAAGCTTGGGACAAAGTACTGTCTACTGTACAAGCAGTCATACCCCACTGAAAAACTCAAGGGTCAAGTAGTTGGCTGGGAACATGGCCAGGCAGCAAAAATGGTCTTAGATTCAGACTCAGATTTTGGAATCTTTCTTTGGTAACAAAGAAGACGAAAACATACAGCCAGAAGAAGTCAACAAAGTCAAAGAGCCTACAACAAAAGCCTCCAAGAGAAACATGAACTGGTCTCAGGCCATGAAGGAGCTCAAAAAGGATTTGGAAAAACAAGTTAGAGAAGTAGAAGAAAAAGTGGAAAGAGAAATGAGTGTGGTGCAAGAGAACCATGAAAAACAAGTCAACGACTTGCTAAAGGAGACCCAAAAAAAATACTGATGAAAATAACACCTTAAAAAATAGACTAACTCAAATGGCAAAAGAGCTCCAAAAAACCAATGAGGATAGGAATCCCTTGAAAAACATAATTAGCCAAATGAAAAAGGAGGTCTAAAAGACCAATGAAGAAAATACTACCTTAAAAAATAGATTGGAGCAAGTGGAAGCTAACGACTTCATGAGAACTCAAGATATTATAAAGCAGAAACAAAGAAATGAAAAAATGGAAGACCATGTGAAATATCTCATTGGAAAAACCACTGACCTGGAAAATAGATCGGGGAGAGATAATTTAAAAATTATTGGACTACCTGAAAGCCATGATCAAAAAAAAAAAAGCCTAGATATCATCTATGAAGAACTTATCCAGGAGAAATGCCCTGATATTCTAGAGCCAGAGGGTAAAATAGAAATTGAAAGAATCCACTGATTGCCTCCTGAAAAAGATCCCAAAAAGAAAACTCCTAGGAATATTGTCACCAATTTCCAGAGTTCCCAGGTCAAGGAGAAAATACTGCAAGCATCCAGAAAGAAACAATTTGAGTATTGTGGAAACTACAATCAGGATAACACAAGATCTAGCAGCTTCTACATTAAGGGATCAAAGGGCTTGGAATATGATATTCCAGAGATCAAAGAAGCGAGGATTAAAACAAAGAATCACCTACCCACCCAAACTGAGTATAATGCTCCAAGGCAAAATATGGATTTTCAATAAAATAGAAGACTTTCAAGCTTTCTCAGTGAAAAAACCAGAGATGAATAGAAAATTTGATTTTCAAACACAAGAATCAAGAGAAGCATGAAAAGGTAAACAAGAAAGAGAAATCATAAGGGACTTACTAAAGTTGAACTGTTTTGTTTACATTCCTACATGGAAAGATGATGTGTATAATGCATGAGACCTAAGTATTAGCATAGCTGAAGGGAATATATATGTGTGTGTGCATGTGTGCGTGTGTGTGTGTATACACACACACACACACACGCACGCACGCACACACATATATGTATATATATATGTATATATATATATGTATATATATATATATACATATATGTATATAGACAGAAGGCATAGGGTAAGTTGTATATGAAGGGATGATACCTAAAAAAATAAAATCAAATTAAGTGATGAGAGAGGAATATATTGAGAGAGGGAGAAAGGGAGAGATAGAATGGGGTAAATTATCTCACATAAAAGTGGCAATAAAAAGCAGTTCATTAGGAAGGGAAGAGGGGGCAGGTGAGGGGGAATGAGTGAATCTTGCTCTTATAGGATTTGACCTGAGGAGGGAATAGCATACACACTCAATTGGGTATCTTACTCCACAAGAAAGAAGGAGGAAGGGGATAAAAAAAGGGGGGAGGGTGATAGATAGGAGGGCAGATAGGAGGAGGAGTAATCAATAGCCAACACTTTTGTAAAGCGACAGTGTCAAGGGAGAAAATTGAATAAAGGCGGATAAGATAGGAAGGAGGGAAATATAGTTAGTCTTTCACAACATGAGTATTGGGGAAGGGTTTTGCATAATGATACACATATGGTCTATGTTGAATTGCTTGCCTTATTGGGGGGGTGTGGAGGGAGGAGGGGAGAGAATTTGGAATTCAAAGTTTTAAAAACAGATGTTCAAAAAATGTTTTTGCATGCAACTAGGAAATAAGATATACAGGCAATGGGACATAGAAATCTGTCTTGCCCTACAAGAAAAAAAGGGTAAAGGGGATGGGGGGGAGTGGGGTGACAGAAAGGAGGGCTGACTGTGCAACGGTGCAATCAGAATATATGCCATCTTGGAGTGGGGGGAGGTAAAAATGTGGAGAAAATTTGTAATCCAAACTCTTGTGAAAATCAATGCTGAAAACTAAAATCTTTAATAAATAAGTAATAAATGATTATATTTGTATTATTGGAAAAAATTACATATCAACTTTGCACATCTTTTTTTTGGCTCAGTGAAACCAGTAAAATTTATAAATTAGTCATAAATTTATTTAACAAATACATATTGAATGCCTACCATATGCTAAAACACTGTGTTGCACATGGAGAACTTAGACAGAGGGTGGAAGGAAACAAAACAAATGATTATTATGGTCCTTGCCCAGAAAAAAGTGTCTAGATATATAATATATATGCTCAAAATTTTTGAAACAAAAGAGAAATTCTTAAATATGTAAAATGTCACAATGCAAATATAGAAAAATCGATGTAAGGAACTCCTTCTATCAATATGGTGCACATGTGAACCCAGTTCTTTCTAACATCAAGCCCAGTATTGTATTGCCTATACAATAATTATTATGCCAAGACAAGAAGTACTGATCATTTAGAGGACAGGGATTATCATTATGAGCTAACATGGTCAAGTAATATTTCTTAGAAAAGGTGGGCTTTGAATTTCCCTTTGATGGGTAGATAGATTCTCAACAAGTATAAAGGAAAGTATATAACATTTGTTATGTCAGGAATCGCATCTGTTAATTGACGATATTAATACAAACATACCTTACAGGGAAGTTGTGATGAATTTTTCATTAAACTCAAAACACTACATAATTGCGCACTAATATTCTTAATTATTTGTAATAACAATATGATAAAAGATATGAAAAAAGAAACAGACGTATTCTGGGGGCAGTGAATAGATAAATCTAGTTAGAGAATAGGATCTGTAAAAGGGAAGAGATTGTGGAAGTTCTTGAATTCCAATATAAGGAGTTTGGATTTTTTTTTTTTTGTTTTGATGAGGAGCTAATAGAAGTTTAGTGAGAGAAGAATGAATTGATGAATCTGTGTCAGTAATTAATCTGGAAAGAAATCAGAAAACCACATTATAAGTGAAGTGTGAGCAGTAAATGGAAGTTGTAGACAAGCAGTTTGGTTTGCTTCCAGTTGGTAAATACTAAAAGGACTTTATATGGGATGTTGGCCTCAGATGGGGGAAAGAAGTAAAAATTTGATAAACAAGGGTAATGGAAGAGTCAAGTAACCCACAGGGGAGACCTAGACAGCAACAACTAGTGAAAAAGTCTATATTGCCAAGGAAATAAAGCAGATAGCCTAATAAGAGTTGATAGCCTTTACGATCTGTAATAAAATGCATTTTATTTTTCTAGATATTTTGGTTTCAAAAGGCACTTATCTCACAGTACCTACTCATTTTTTTTCTTCAAAAAAAGTTAAGAAACTTTATCATGCTTCTGATCTCAAGGAAAATAAAATACTTTTTTTTTCCCATAAAGAGGGTTAGTTTCTCTCTTTCCCCCTCACTTTTGCTCTCTCTCTTTTTAAGAATACCCTGGAGTCAATACAGAATACAGTTTTCCTAACAATTATAAAGAAGTCTCACCTAAGACTTTCAGGAAAATTTATGATCAAGTAAATGTTTTTATCCCCAAATTTGTAAAGGACTTAGCAAGTTGCCAAAAGTTATAAGTTAAGTATTAGCACATAGAGTGAAGTTCAGGATCAGGTGACTCGTCTTCTGTTATGCTGGACCTGGTTAATTTTCTATTGAAGAAAGAGTTTTGGAGGTTTAGGCCTTTGCATTCCAAAGAAAAGCCATTCTGAAAGTCAGTATTCCTAGTATGCTTAGTGTAGTACTAAACATGATCTGTAGGTAAGTGAAGACAGATCTTTTACAGAACTATGAGAATGGGAAAAACACATCTCCAGTCTAGAGACATTATACAGTACACCAGCTTTCTACCATAAAATGCCAGTCACACCACAGACTCTTTCTCCCCAACTCTCTTGCTCAGTGGAAGGAAACATAGTTGTAGGCTCAGGGGAGAAAAACCCTATAGAAATATGTTAAAATATTTTAAGATATGGGACAGGATCTCTATGTTGCCTTGTCTTAGGCAAGTCCCCTGCCTTTAACTCACAGTATACTTGTGGCTTTCTGGATCATCTTAGTCCTAGATCTTGAGGTAATAATGTTCTGTATCCCAGCTTAATAAATAAGAATACTAATCACAAAATAAATACACTTACCTAATTGGTGGTAGATTCAGTTCTCTATGATCTTTCAAGTATTGTATCACTTACAGCATCTCTGCAATCACATTGGCCAGTATTTTTCAGTCCCCTAGGATAAAGTTCTTCTGGGCCAGTGACTTGAACTTGTCCAGAACAGGTATTAACTTTCTGTTAGCTATTGTTACTATGTATTTTTTTCCAGTGCAATAATCATTCTACATCATATGTAAAAGTAGAAATAAAATATCATTGTCTCATCTAACCTGAGATCCTTGTTCTAACCCTCCTTTTGGTTAATATACCTTTAAATAAATATAAAAAATTATATGTAGGTGTAGCAGTATTAGGACTGATTACTTTATCTTTTCAGTTAGTTTTAATTATACCTACCCTTACTTTCTAAATTCAGCTCATTCTGAGCTTTAGTCCTATTAACAGGACTCTTAAAAGATCATGCCACTATTCTGTATTTATTTCCCAGTAGCTATTACATTCTTACTTTTTACCTGCACATGATCACATATTTAGATCTAGAAGGAAACATTTTATAGATATAGAAACTGAATCTCAGGGAGGTTAAATGACTTGAGTGTGGTCTCAGAACTAATATCAAGGGCAGGTTTTAACCTAGGTTTTCTTGCCTCCAAAGTCAGCACTTTGATGCTATGTTCCCTTTAGTGCTTTGAAATGTTCATTGTACATCCATGTTGACCTCTTTAAAAGAAAAAAATCCTTTCTATTAGAATTATCCTTTGTACCATAAAAATTTCATTCTTGAATGCTTCCTAAATTTTCTGGGCTGAGTCCCCTCATAGAATTTTAGGCCATGGGATGTTATATCTCCTTTCTATGGACTCTGTAATCTGTTCCCCTAAAATTTAGAGCGCATACCAGATCAAGATGGAATGTACCCTTCCTCCTGAGATTTCCATGATTTGCCCTCCAGAAACCAGTTTCTTCTTATTGGAAAAAATCAGTTGCAGAACAGTTTGTTCACATAAGTTATTTACAATTCAAGAGAAAACCACTGTTGTCAGTAGAAGAAACAAAAACACACAGAGAGATAGCATAAACATTGAATAAGCAAATTGGTTAATGAATTGGGGAAAAAAGATTCTAATATAATCCATTAACAAATGAATGAATTCATATTATAGAAAACTGCATTTATAGCTGAGGAAAGGGAAAGAAGAATTGTCTTTCTTACAGTGGAGAAAGTTTTAAGTGGTGAGATATCAGGGTTCATTTATATAGAAGTAGGGAAGCACCTATATTATGGTGGATTTACATTTTAAAACAGTATGCAGCCTGCCAAAAGGGCTTATGAAAGACATTGGTTTATCCAGCATAGCAAGGGACTACTAGGAAATAGCTAACAACCTTGTTCCCGGTTCAGATTTAGAAACCACAAAGACATTTGCTGATAACCACATCAAAGAAAGCAGATGGAGAAAACAGCATTGTGATCAGTAATTCAGGATTGTCATAGAGGTGTTGGTACCTCAGACTAAGCAATTCGAATTAATATTTGTCTTGAATTAATATTGGTGGAGTGTCCAATGGACATTAAGCAAGATAGGTTGATGTGAAGAGGTAGAGAACAAACTAGGCACAGTCCTTACTAAACAGAAAACACGACAAGAAACCTAAAAAAGGTTTACAAACAGCAGAGAAGATGAACCTGTGCTGACAAACTTCCAAAGTAGCACACTGAGCAAAGAATGACATGAATCCCTTTGGCCTTGCATGGTTACCAAGAGTTATTTACTTTCTTTGTAGGATGAGAGTTCCTCTTTTGGTTCCAAACATTTCATAGCCTAGATTTTACATTATAACCCTCTCCTATTTTATGATTTATTAATAACTAAAATCTATCCTTCAGGAATCTCTGACACCTGCATAAACAACTAGACTCTGCTCCATATTTATAGAAGCAAGCTCAGAAGTTTAGGTGTAGCAGTATGAGGACTGGTTATTTTATCTTTTCAGTTAAGTTTAATTATACCTACCCTTACCTTTCAAAATATTATTTATTGATATCCTCTGGTACAATAGTGTTGCAGGAGTCAATATATCAAATAGTTGTATATCCTATTACTGTCCCTTTCTGATTTAGTTAGGGGCTGCCACATATTGTAATGCCAAGTCAGGATAACAGGATGCAGTTCTCCATTAGTAATGAGCAATTATTCAGAGAGTGGCAGAGTGCATCTATCCAACTTCTATTTTGCTATTTAGATTAGAATTTTGCTATTATATGAGAATAGTCTAGCCCCCAGAATGGAAGATTATTTTAGTTGTCCAGTCCTTCACTTTATCTCTGACATGTTGGGCCAGTTCCTCCAAGGACTTAAGCCACCCCATAGTTTTAGCTTGTGGCCTTGGGAAAATCCAGTTATTTAAAACTTGCAGCATCCTGGTTTGTAAATTGAAGCAACCATTTTTTTTAAAAAGCAACAACAACAACAACAACACCGATGAAGATCTTGAGTGTAGTAGTCTCCAAAGTAGCTGTCCCAAACTTTTTGAAAGTTGTTACATGAAAGCAGAAGGCCATGATGTC
Source organism: Trichosurus vulpecula (assembly GCF_011100635.1). Classification (NCBI taxonomy): domain Eukaryota; kingdom Metazoa; phylum Chordata; class Mammalia; order Diprotodontia; family Phalangeridae; genus Trichosurus; species Trichosurus vulpecula. Next base: position 315,232,255 of record NC_050576.1, on the reverse strand, counting down.
AGGGTGTGTGTGATTAATAATTAGAGAGTAGAAAGATAGGTATTAGCCCACTCTCTCCAAAACAGCCAGGGACTGTGCTAAATATCTAACAATTATTAATTCATTTGAATCTCACCCTTGGAGACAAGCGCCATTATCATCCCCATTTTACAGATGAGGAAACCGAGGGAAAGAGGTTAAGTGAGTTGCCTAGGGTCACACAGCTAATAAGTGTCTGAAACCAAATTTGAATTCCGGTCTTCTTGACTCAAAGCCCAGCAGTCCCTCCACTATACCACCTAGTCGCCATAGTTGGAGGGTTTGTCTCTAACACAGTCACACCTACTCAGCACTGATTATCCCAACAATTACCCACTTTGCTCTAAGTGTTATTCAAACTCTTGATTTCTTCCCTATTGTCAGGTAAAACTAATTAGTAGTGGCTATAATTAATACATTGATAGTGTCTCAGACACACATAAACAATTGCTATTCAAATGTCATTGGGAAAATTCCTCCAACTCTAAGCATGCCCAAATATATCCTAAATGACCTTGTGGCTATAGCAGGTATCCCTCAGAGGGAGGGCTCTGTGCTGCTGAGTAAAAGCCTTGCTCCATCTCCCTTTTTTTTTATTTTGGCGAGACAGGAGGGGTCACACATCCTAGCAACAATGTATGGGCTGTTGTCTGCATTGTATATTTTATTACTTTGTCTTTCTCCTAAAATACACTCCTTTGTAAACTTCCCTATTTTTGCTGAGGGTTTACCATTTATCTAATTCCTGAGGTTCACAACCTAGGTAAAGGAACAGTTAAATGAAGGTAGAACTACTTAACTCCTGTTTTGCTTCAACCTACCCTAATCACATCCTTCCACCCCTAGGAAAGGAAATGATTCTCAGACTAAGAAATGGAACACAAAAAAGAGTTAATTAGGAACTGAAGCTTAAGTTGAGTGACAAGGTGGCAAGAAAGCACTCACCTGCTCTTGAGTTCAGGGGCCAGACAAATTAAATCCTTAGGCAGTGGATCAATGTGTACATGTGATCACTTATCTACAATGAGTGATTTATGAAATAAAATGTACTGGAGGTGATCTACAGGAATGAAGAGAAGTAAATCTTCCATTTCTTTTGAAAAGAAAGAAGGTCATATCTTCAAGTTGTGGGCCCATGAGGTTGACTTTATTCACGTAAACATTTTAGATTATATTATTAAATCAAATGAGCTGTCACAGAGGTAGTGTGTTCCCCCCTAATTAGAGGTGTTAAAGTATAGACTGGTTGACTGGTTCTTAGGGATATGGAGAAGGGATTTCTATTCATTTACACATTGGATTATATGATGTTATAATCTCTTTTATTAGATATTAAACTCCTTGAAGATTGAAGCAATATTTTTTCATTACCTAGGAAAATAAATACCTTCCACGTAGTAGGATCATAGTAAATGTTTGGTGAATTGAATTTTATAATATGTGCATAACAAAAATTTTAGTTGAATTATAAGGTCTTGGTTAGGTACTCCTGATTTGGTGCAGATGTCCCTTTGTATATTTTTTAGTCATTACAAGATGACTAAAAAACATTTAACATCTGGTCCAATCTTAGCCAGAATATTATTTCGGGGACAAAGAAATGTCAAAATACTCCCGTTCCCCACAAAAAGTAGATAGTAGGAAGTTCCAACTATTGTCTATATTTAGTTGCTCAATCAGAACTTCAAGTCAGATGAAGAACATGCTACCAGAGACATCGAGCACTAAGCAGAAGGACCAGGGCAGAGTGAGATGGGGTGAAGATCAGAAGTGTGAATTCATTGCATTGAATCAAAGGAGCTTGAGGAGAAGGTGGAAACATATGGTTTAGGTTCAGTTTGAGGTTTCAGGTGTTAGAACAAGGAAATTCCAAGTTTCACAGAATTGAAAATATAGTTACTTTTCCCATCTAACCAGCCTGTCGGTTCACACAAAGCTTCCCTGCCTTCTAGTCTCCCTAGAGTGTCATCGGAACAGCTGCTTGCTGAGGCTAGCATGATTCCGAGTGAAAATAGTCATCTTTAAGCATCATAAGATGGGAGGAGAGGTGGAAATCACAGGACACAATGGTTTTGGGAGACATAGAAGTAAAACAATGCTGAGGCAATTGGCAAATGATTTAGAGGAAAACGTATAAATCTAGAACCTGAGGATCCCTTGTATTAACATTGAGGATGGCAGATCATAAGAGAGGTAGAGTTTAGCTTTACCAGTACTCAAAGTTCACTAAGTCTCTACAAATTGTTTGATCACGCATTGATTAGCAATACAAAGCAAATTTTCCCCTTTTATAAGAAATAGTAAAAATAACTTTTAGTAAGAGCAATGATTATATATGATTAATTATTTTCTTCCTGTGTAAGTCCTGGAGGAGATTGCATACATGTAAGAAATAACTGTTAACAATTATGTATTCATTTGATCATTGCAACTAGCTAAAGCAGGTGAATTTTATTTTAAGTACCTTTCATTGAAAAATAAGCAATGACATAATAAGTTATAACGGGTAGTGAACATGACTTTTCAGTGGTAAATTTGTGTCTATTTTATACTTAATTCACCATTTGTAATTCAGCAACAAGCAAAAGTGAATTGTCTCCGATTTCAAGTCAGCAGAAAATTAATATAAATCTATTTCTCTTCCTTTGTGTGGCTCTGTCTAATACTTGGATTAATATTTTATTCATATCTGCATTTGTGTATATATGTATTTACATGTGGTTGAATAGCAAAAGGCCAGTTTGGATGGACTAAGGAGCTCAAGAAAGGGAGCAAAATATAGTAAGGCTTGAGAACAATTTGAGCAAGGTTGTGAAGGGTTTTAAATGCCAATCAAGGAGTTCTTATTTGATCTTAGAGTCAATAGAGAGCTACAAGACTTTACTGTGTGTGTGTGTGTGTGTGTGTGTGTGTCTATGTCTATGTAAGCATGTAGACAAGTAGTGATATAATCAGACATGTACTTTAAGAAAATCACTTAGCATCTGAGTGGACGATGGGATAGAATAGGGAGCTGAGGCAGGGAAACCTATTTGGAGGCTATTAAAATAATACAGGGATAGGTGATGAGAGCCTAATCCAAGAAAGCAGCTATATAGATAGAGGGAAAGGTAAAATCGAGAGGTTCTATGAAAAAAGAAGATATATGAGTTGGCAACTTTTCGAATATATGGGATAAGGGAGAATAAGGAATGAAAGATGACACCTACGTTGTGAACCTGGGTAATTGGATAAATGATGAAGCCCTAAGCAAAAATAGGGAAATTCAAAAAGGAGTGAATTTTACGGGAAAGAGAAAGTAATAAGATATACAACGCAGTCAATTGGTGTTGCCACAGTCAAACTGAGAACTGGGAAAGACCTTAGCTTAAAAGGCCAAGATCTCCCACTGCATCCAGGGCCATCTCCAGTCACCCTGATCTGGATCTTGGCACTGGGCCCAGATGGCTCTGGAGGAGAAAGTGAGGCTGGTGAACTTACACAGCCCTCCCTCCCTTAAATCCAATTCACTTGCATGTCATGGCATTACCTCCCTGATGTCATGGTTCTCCTTGAAAACAAAGGACAAACACTACCAACACCATCACCACCACTACCACCAATAACGATGATTATTCCTTCCACCAAGAGCAAGGTCTTATCTCATTTTTGTCTTCTTTTTTGTCACAGTAGCTTTTAAAAAAAAAGTAAAATCTTTGTGGTTACTACATGTATCAGGACATTCCAGACTGGAATTTAGTGTTTCTAATAGTATTTTTATAACACCATTCCATTCTTTTGTATTCCTCTTCAGTAACTTGTCCCTGATCATATCTCTTGTACATGTATTTAAACCAACGTAGTCAGTAATTATAATAGAATTGCTACAGCTATAATATTTTCTTTAACTACTATATATTTTTTCTTTTCCACTGAATTATCTGTGTTTGAGTCATCAGAATTTTGTTTTTGAGAACACTCTAGTCCTTTTGTGCTAAAATCCTCTGTAATCCTTAGGCCAGAGGCCTACCTATCCATTCTCTGAACTCTGTGAAATTTGCTCTCCAGAAGTACAGTATGTCTGTCAATCTATTCCCAGATCCCTCTTCTTTATCTTTTAAAAACTCTAGGGTGACATGGTCATGTCCTTTCAAGGAGCTTATCATTTCTTCTTCAACAGTGAGTTTCTATTTATCTATCAGGAGCAAGATCAGAATATCACTTGCCTACTTTGTTTCCCCTACTTTCAAAAGAATTAATAGGATTTGGGTATAAGTCAGATTATAAGCATTTGTTGCATGACAGGATTTAATGTTGGTAAAGAGAAGCTGCATGTCAATTTGGACCAGGATTCAAATTCTATCTATTATTTACTGGCTCTGAGACCTGAGTTTCCATTTCATTAACTGTAAAAAAAAGTTTTTATTAAATGACTAAAATGTCCTCTTTGGATCCTAAATTGTGTTGTCCTATGTCGGCATGCAATTTAGACTGATTTTTCTCACTTCTATCCTTCTTTCTCTCTTTATATCCTAATCTAACTCCTGCTGCTTCATTCTTCAGCCTCAAAACTCCCAGTTCCCAGGAACTGGAAGTCTATTTATGCTTTCTTTCATCCCTCATATTGCTATACCTTACCTGATTCTTGACTCTCTTCATAATGACAACCACATTCACGTACCCAGAAAGGCAATCTCCAACTTTACATACTACATTTTTTGATATCTCAAATCCTCCAACAGTCAGAACATCCATGAAAGGGGCAGAGGGCAGGAGGCAGTGATCACAGGACAGCTACATGTGTACCTCTGAGACAAGGGATAAGAGAATAAAAAAGGAATGGTAGGTAAGGAGAATGTGGACTGACATGACTTTTTAAGTAGTGGTTTAGGCCCACATACTCATCCCACATTGTACATATACTCCCCAGGCTGTGCTTCTCACTCTATTCTTTCTTTGACTTTTCTTTCCTTCCTTCCTTCCTTCCTTCCTTCCTTCCTTCCTTCCTTCCTTCCTTCCTTCCTTCCTTCCTTCTTCCTTCCTTCCTTCCTTCCTTCTTTCCTTCCTTCCTTCCTTCCTTCCTTCCTTCCTTCCTTCCTTCCTTTCTTCCTTCCTTCCTTCCTTCCCTTCTCTCTTTCTCTCTTTAATTTATTTTCAATTCATGGAACAAAACAACCATTTCCATAACACAGTACAATAAAAACAATGATTGAACATGCAATTGCAAATCTGCTGTGTACAACTTGCTATTCCTTCCAAATACTCAGCAAATATATCATGTAATTTTTTTTCCACTTTTTTCACCCCACCCCTCAGAGATGGCTGCCATTGGACACAAAGTAGGTCTATATCTATATCTGTATATATATACATCTGTATATCAATATCTATATCCATCCATCCACACATACACACACACATATGCATATATACATGTATGTGTGTGTATACACGTATGCACATGTGAAATTCTTCTATACATAAGCAAATGGAAAATAAATGGCATATGAAGAAAGACTCTTTTCCACAGGACTTTCTCTATCACTCCATAGAAAACTCTTCACCCTTGAAGCTGACTCCACCCTTGGACTTCTCACATTCAAAGTACCCTCTGCCTCTGAGGCCTTACTTTCTCATTGGCTGGTTCTTCGCCAAAGCTCGAATTTAATGAAGAGGCACAGGCCATATACAGCTTCATTCCTCTCCAGGCTGAACTACTGACTAATCTCTATAGGAATTTCTCTACCTTCTTCCTCAGTCTACCCCATTTTCATCTCCTTTTATTGTTATTGTTGTCTTCCCCATTAGATATAAATTCCCTAAAAACTATACTGCCTTTCTGCTTATGTGTGTATTCACAGTACTTAGCACAGAGCCTGGTCTGTAGTTAGCTCTTAAATGCCCCTTGACAGACTGATTGACTGATGCTTGTGAAACTGTGGCTTTCTGTGTATTAATGATGACAAAACAGTGAAAAGAATCCGGGGAAAACTGATGCTTTTGATGCTGATTATAATATTAAAGAACTCATGAACTGAAAATAAAATAACTTAAAATTGGTTAAGCTACATTAAAAATAATAATAGTTAAATTCATTTATTTGAGTTGTTCACCACTTAAGCCTAATTATCATGCAGCATGATATTGTTTATATCATTAAATACATGTCAGATTGAGTTTCTTGTAAATTCCATTTTTATTACCACAACAGTAAACTTCATAATTTGTTGCTCATGTCTCATGGGCATCTGTCCATGTAGCAAAGTCAGCCTCTAACAATTTACACAAATTATAAGGAATGTTGTTTCTGTGACTTGTGCTAGGTGCTTTAAAGATACCTAGCACTGTGGTATCAAACTCAAATATAAACTAATCCATATATAAAGATCCCTGGTGGTAATATACTGACAGTTTTAAAATGAAATGTTATCTCTGTTTTATTGTATCTTTATTTTGTTAAATTTTCCCAATTACTTTTAAACTTGTTTCCTTTTGCACTTGGAAATGGGCCCTACATTTGATTTAGAATGACCTCTCTGCATCAGCCTGCTAAGCTCTCACTGTTTATTCAGTCCTATAGTTCCTAAAGTGCCATTTTTCTTCATGAATTTTCTCTCAACAATTAGGTAAGTGACAGTATCTACCTTTCCTCCTACTCTGACTTGCCAGATAAACATTGTATTATAAAGTATTTATTTTAGTGTTTGAGGTGAAATGTTTAGGAAAATAAAAATAAAAGATGTCTGGTAAAAACAACTGCCCTCTAACATATAGGTTGTTGGAAAAGATGGTATAAAGTGTCCTTCAAGAGCAGATGAAAGAAGAATCATTGAAGTTTGAGAAAAAAAATATTACCTACCCAGAGAATGAAGACTGTTTTCATTTACACTGGGAGGATCTATAGATCTTTGGATTTCCCCAAAAGAACAACCTGGCTGCCTTACTGCTAGAATGCTAAGAAACTGCTTAAGTTAAAAATGTTTGAGATAAAACTGCAGCTGTCCCAGGGGCAAACAAATGGTACTTCAGAACACAGCATTTAAAATTGCCTTGCCACTAAGACGTAAGGTGTAAAAACCCAACATTCATGAGATACACTTAATCTTCAGTGCTTTAAGTTTTCAGTCTACATTTGAGGGTATGAAATAAACAAGACTTGGAATTTATAGCATTGAAAATTAAACCTTTGTGACTTAGACAAGTTATATCAACTTAAAAATTATCACACCCTTCCATGTTGAGCTCTGTGAAGAAAACTGCTCAAAAGTCAAGGTGCTCTATGGTTCCATATCCACTTACAAACAACTTTCAAGTCCATACCAATATGTTTACCCTTTTTGGTTACCCAGAGGGCACAATCAGTTCAAAGCAAAAACATTTAATGAAATAACAGCTAACATTTATATAGGATTTAAGATTTGTAAGACACTGTACGAATATTATCTTATTTTATCCTTATGACATCCTTGGGAGGTAGATGTCATTATTATTTCAATCTTACAAATGAGGAAACTGAGGCACATGGAGGGTCACAAAGGCAAGCATCTAAGATATGATTTGAACTCAGCTCTTATAACTCCAAGTAAAATGTTGCTCTTTAGTTGCCTTGAAATAACATATTAAGAAAAATTACAGTAAAATATTTCTTCCAGACAGTAACATAACCCATCCTCCCCCCCAAAAAGTATTGGGGAAGCTGGTACCATAGTGGACAGAGTGGTGGGCTGACAGTCAGAAAGACTCCTCTTCATGAATTCAAATCTGGCCTCAGACACTTAGTAGGTCATGAAGAGTTAGACCCGGCTGAAATGACTGATAAACAACAACCATAGATACTCAATCTCCCATAAACATATACAGCTTCAGTGGGGAGAGTGGACACACATAGGGATCATACATGGAGCCATACATACAGAGAACTCCAGGGCATACATATAGAGAGGCTCCGATAGAGAAAACACATAAAGTACACAAGTGGTTGGATAGACGTGGCATAGCAGTTCATGCCCTTTAGGCCTATTCTCTCCTCTAATGATGTCAGTGAATCTTATTTGCCTCTGCTACTGCATTCTTGGAGTTACATCTCTTTCATCTTTCCACTGGACGTCACATGTCTGCTACTTCCTGATATTCTCTTCTTTTCTCCTCCCCGTTCTCTCCCCCTTCCACTCTCCTTCCCTTTCTCTACCCTAAGTGTCTCTGCTTTCTATTAGATGCATTTCTTTGCTGGTTGCAGTTATCTCTTGTTACTTGCTTGCCAGCTCATGGATTTTATCATATCGTTATTGCCTACCGACCATCTCAACTCTTATTTGCTCTGCTGCAATGACTATAAAGCCTCTCTATGATAAGGAAACACTGACAGATTTTTAATGGTAGCAAGAATCTACAAACCGCCACACTCATCTGAAGGGCCATAAAACAAAGAGTTAGCCAGCCTTACCCTAGGCTAAGGTCATCTTTTATTTACTTCTGACACTGAATCAATTGATCTAATTTTGATATTTAAATTAATCTGAGCCAAAACAAAAACTGAGCAAGAAAGCAATGTTATTGTTTTCCACCCACGTGATCTATATTCATAACTTTATTTTTTATATCTCTTTGCAACACCCCCTCCCTTTGATATCATATTTTCATCAATAATAAATTTTCATTTCTTATGTTCTTTCTTCCTAGTAAAAAGAAAGTTCCTTAATTGTTTAGCTTTGTTCTTTATATTTCCAGTGCCTAGAACAATGTCTTTTATGTATTGTAGGCTCTGAATCAATATTTGTTTAATTTAATTGACAATTTAGGGTTTTAATCGTCTATGTAGGGTAAGGTAAGGAATGTAGGGTATGTAAGGATATAACAAACACCTTTATCAGCACATTTCAAAGTCATGGGTTTTCATTATCTACAATCACAATTTCTCAATATCCTGATGACATATTTAGGCTCTTAAAGAGAGTAAATGGCCCTCTCATTTCCTGAGATAATCACAATTTTTTAAAATTCCCTTGTGAAAACTGTAGACATAGTATTTTTTGCTTATTTACATTGTATTTTATTCTTCAAATACCAGCCGCAAATATAGAACCCTAAAGTGCCTTGATTATGTTGCAATAGATGTTAAATCCAGAGGGCATGAAAAGCCATGGAAAAGATATCAGATATTCTTATCCTTATTCTTTAGTTGAGGTTAAGTTTATATATCAGTAGAATAGAACAGAGCTCTGAATAACTTTTTCACATAAATATACTAATATCAAAATGCATGAAACTGCAAATCTACTGTTTACTACCTGCTATTCCCTTTTAAATATATAATAAAATTGTCATGTAACCTTTTTTCTTTTTCCCCCCTTCCCTTATTCTAGAGATGGCTACCATTAGATATAAATATATATGTGTGTATATATATACATATATGTATATATACACATACACATATGTACACACATATACATATGTGTGTATATATGTAAAATCATTCTACACATACTCTTATTTATCAGTTCTTTGGATGCAGATAGGATCTTCATTCATAGATCCTAGGTAGTTAATTTGGGTATTTATAATAATAAAAATGACTTAGTCACTCAAAGTTTTTCTTAGAACAATAGTTGTTACTGGAGGAATGGCTGAAAAAGTTGTGGTATATTATTGTGAGACTACTAATGTGCTATAAGAAATGATGACCTCGGTGATCTTAGAAAAACATGGATAGACTTGTATGAAATAAGGAAGAGCAAAATCAGCAGATCCAAGAATTTTAATTCTAGAAGGGTCCTTAGTAATCATACAGTCCAACTCATACTCAGAAGGAATTTTCCCTATAACATACCCAACAACTGGTCTTCCAACATCTGGTTAAAGATCTTAAACAAGAGGGAAGTCAAGATTTCCCAAAGCAACCCATTCTACTTTTGACCATCTCTAATTGTAAGGGAGCTTCTATTTTCCCCACTGTCAAACTTAAATTGGCCTCTGCACTATCTACCAGTTGTTGTTAGTTCTGCCCTCATGGATCAGAGAAAAACAAGTCTTATCCTACTTCCTCACATCAGTCCCTATAATACTTAAAAAGAGCTGTTATTTTCCTTCTGAGTCCTCTTCTCTTTAAATAGCCTTGGCCAACTCTTTATATGACCTGGACTTTTTCTATTATGGTTTCCCTTCATTATTGTGGTAGCTATTTACAGGGAGAAAGGAAGATGTTGTGTAGTAGAGAGGGAACAAAAAAATTCTATGTTAGGGAAACATGGATTCAAGTCTTGCGTCTAACATGTATTGGTTATTTGACTCTTCTTAACTCACTTGACCTTTCAGGACTCCTGAGGCAATTCTTTTTAGATTTGTAGTTCTTATTGGAATTATCATTTGCTGAGCAAGTTAGGATTTCATTTGGGAGAGGGAATTAATAGACTGAGAGTTGTCTATACCAATGAAATCCCAGGTACAGTCTTTATGCACACAAATATAATAAACTCTTCTTCGATTAACTGGAATTCAATAGAAGGCAGAGATTGAGCAAGATCCAATTTAGGACATTCCATAAGAGCTCTGATCATAAGCTACCCAACACGGCAAAGGCTCATCTCTTTCACACTGATATTTATTTTCCTGGTGATGCTTTATGGCAATGGACACAAAATTAAATGAAAAATTAAAATGACCAATAATTCAAAGTACAATGGATATGTATGTGGAAAACATAAACATATTGTGTCATAATACTTACAGCACTTGCTCCAGAGGAACTATGAAAGGGACTTTATCTTGGATGTATATGATCAGAAAAGGAGGTTGGTCCATCATAGAGGGAGAAAAAACATACGGGTGCCCTGAGTTGTATATTTGCACCTCTGTGATATTGAAAGAACAAAAGAAATGCTTCCATTTTGTTCTACAGATAGTTAATGTGTATTGAAAAGTATTAACACAATTCTTCCAAGATGAAAAGGCAAAGAGGAGTTCCTATCTGGATAGATGAAGTAGGAATATGCACACCAATGAAATCAATGATCCACCAAATTATCAATTTATAACCCTTATGAATATGCATATTAGAACTCTATTTCCTGTTTGTGTTTAACAATGTCTTTCATTTGAGAAACTCATATTCTCAAATTGCTTCACATATATAGCCGTACACATATATGTATACATAATTTATACACACACACTCATATTACTATTGGGGAAAAATGATCAACCATTCAGTCCTGCAATAGATGTCAGTCCCAAATTGCCATAATTAGGCAAATCCTATCAAGTTGTTGGTGATTATTTTCCTTTCATTACTCCATACAATATCTCTCATTCAGTGTAAGTTTATCTGTGTATCCAGCCTGCCTTTTTCTTCCCCTTTGTCAATATATTTCAGCAAGGTAATAATCCTAGGGCTTTATTATTTACATGCATAACCACACTTTGACAGATATAAGATGTTCTGTTTTGCGTATGTAAAAAGGAGGTCTATATTGTTTGACCCATGTGCTTATTATTGGACTTCAAGACTATCTTTGTTAATGCCATTGCTCACTGGAGCAGACTGTTTTTGTTTTTGTTTTTTTGTAAATTGCTGGTTGTCATATGGTTCCTTTTCCCTCTCAAGGATTGCTTCCCAGACTAAATGTACAGTAATGAAAAGGAGAGGATATTCCACATTTAATAAATCATTTTTATAGAAAAATATACAGAAAGCAGGTGGTATTTGTGTTCCCCATTCCCGAGGAGGAGTAATATGTTACATATTTTTAGCTGAAGCAGCATTTAGCATAAAGAGGATTTAGATTACTTGGGTCTGAAAATAAATAGTCCGATCAAATACATGCACAAACCCCCTTCTCATGGTATTTTGAGACTCTCTTTGCAAAGATAAATGAAATATTTTCCATATTGAAAGCGAGCTACTATTTGTCATTTGCATGGCATTTGCAATTGACAAAATGCCCTTGCAACCAATTTGTAGAAGCTGCTCTTTACCTCAACACTATGAGGCAGATATCTGTTATTAGACATTTCTCATGGACTAGGAAAGCTGGGAATATTGTTCAAGGTCATCCATTAAAGCAGTAGGAGAAACAGGAGTCACAACTTGCTACTGTGTACAAGTTTATATTTCAGGTTCCTTAAAGATAATGGGGAATGACCTTCTGTCTTTCTCTCCTTCCCATCACTCCAGCACCTGCTTCTATAACAATGTCCAGTCCGTCTCCCAAATGAACTAATATAATTCATTATAATATATGAAACATAATACAGAGCAAGTGCACTGGGGATTTATAAGCATAATAGGGAGTATTGGCTAGACCCCTGAATTATATTCTGAGGACTAAGCCTATATTTTATTCCTCCACCCTACTTGCGCAACTTGTCTCCTGCTATGCGAACATTAAATAAGACAGCCCCTGCCCTTAGAAATCATTCAGTCTAGTAGAGTGATAAGATGTAAACACTAATAGCTGTAATAGTCAGTGTAATATGACATATTGATTTAAGAGCCAAAAAGCAAAGGCCTATGTAAGGTGAGAGACCAAAGGTTATTACCAACTCTGGACGAATCAAGGACAAATTCTCCAGAGTACATGATCATTGCATTGGACTTTAAATTAGAGGTTGAAATTCAAGCAAATTCCAGAAATAGTAGAGAGGACATTTTTGTTTTTGAATCAACACTGAGCAAAACCCAAGAATATGAAAAATGTGTCACATACTTGGGGAGGAGTATTGTTCAGTCTTGTTGGACCTTAGAGAGCATGGATCATACTAACAGGTTGGGAACCATGCTAGAATCTAGGTAGAAATGTTTTCCCTTACTTCACCGTCATTAGCAAGAGACCTCTACTTGGAGCGAGGGGAATTCAGGGCCCCTTTTCAAGGGTCTGAAGCATTTACTAGATTATTTTGGCAGCAGGTAGACCTTTGATGCTCCTTCTAATATTCCCTTAATACAAACTACTTGAACATTAGATCATGTTAAAAAATGCCCAATCTCATTATATGCATTAGAAAGAGAGTTAAATTTGGAACTGTGTTTGAATTCTAGCCCTGTCACTCATTGCTTGTTGGACTCTAAGCCTGACAGTAAACTTCTATCTACCTCAGTTTCCTCATTCATAAATGGCCTTGGAGATCAATTTCAGTGATACATCTAAGATCTATGGCCTCCAAAGTACCATTCTAAATCTACTACTTTGGGATGATGTTGCCATGATCTTGCCTCTCTATTCTACACTCATACAGAACCCTTTGTATTTTTATAACATAATAAAAACAGTGATTGGAGATGGAGTCTTAATGTTTTTTTTTACATAAAAAGTATAGCCAAAACTGTTGTGATTTTCAAAATTCCATTTTGATAAGTGTTAGGTAAATATTGTTACAATTCAAGAGTGATCATAGTTTGGTCTGTACCACTCTAAAACTCTTGAATTATGGTAAATATGTGTCTTGTTTCTGTAGGGAGGAAAAAAAAAACATTTAATGAGGATGATTTTCATGGTATTTTTTCAAGGTTATTCATTGCTGGTTTAACATAATGTCTCTTAGCTACTAAAATCTGTTTTCTCATTTGTATTCTCACAAATGTGTTAGGTATAAGTTATGAAAGAAAAGTTCATGGTCAGCAATAGGAGCCAAAAAGGAATTGTCAGTGAAGTACCTTATGATATGTATTTTTATATTAAGTATTATCATCATTATAAACATCACAATGACAAGCATTTGTATAGCAATTCTATGCTTTTTATAGCAATTTCGTATATATTATCTGTTTGATATGCCCTTTAGGATGTGATCAACCTGAGGTAAGCAGAAAGTTAGGTGGTTTTGCCAAAAATACCATTCTCTATTGTACAATGTCCTTTCATGCACATTAAAAGACCCCCACAGCCCCTCATGCATAAAAGTTATTGCCACACCTACTGCACTATTGCTGCTGCTACTACTATTACTACCACCACCACCATCACTACTACTACTACTACTACTACTACTACTACTACTACTATTACAACTACTACTATTACAACTACTACTACAATTACTACTACTACTACTACTACTACTACAACTATTACTACTACTACAACTATTACTACTACTATTACAACTACTACTACTACTACAACTACTACTACTACAACTATTACTACTACAACTGCTACTAGTACTACTACTATAACTACTACTACTACTATTACAACTACTACTACTACAACTACAACTACTACCACCACCACCACTACTACCACTACTACTACTACGACTACAACTACTACTACTTTTTTACTACTATTAATCATTATGCAATGCCTTAAGATTTGCAAAGCACTTGTTTTATCTTCACCATAATCCTGGGAGGTAATGACTATTATTATCTCAATTTTACAGATAGGGACATGGAGCCAGTAAGTCACTTACTCAAAGTCACATGTCTAATAAGTGTCTAAGGCCAGATATGAGCTATGGTCTTTTAATCTTCATGTTCAACACAATATTCAGTGAGCCACCTATGGGTTGTAACATTAGTTTCCTTTGCATCTTAACTACTTAATTCCTCTCTTCATAGTTTGTGTTCTCTCATAAGCTTAAAATGGCCTAAAACTATCAAAATTGGGTTTTGATGAAGGTAGCTGGAATTGTACAAATGAATCAAACACTAAGCATTTATTTAGTACCCACATTTAATAAATAAGCACTATATGAGGTACTGGAGATAAATATAAAACTAAAACAGCCCCTGTCCTCAAAGTGCTTTTATTAGAGAGTTAGAATTACAGGGTATGTTCCATATTTTTGGACATATATGTATGAGTGCAAGTGTTATAATAATGACTTTCACCATCATTTGAAAATTCAAATGTGTCTTAGGTCTGTGGGTATATGAACTCTTTTTTATTCTATTCCATTCACCTATCTAACTTATCAATGCAATTCTATTATATCGATCACTATGGTCCTTCAGTGTCTGGACAAAAATGATGAATTAGAGTAAGAAAAATATATATTCATTTGTTTGGTCTCTGTGTTGCATTGGAATTGAAACTAAGTGGTGCTAAAAAAAAGCAAGGCCTGGCTTGTAAGGGTCCAGTTTGCTCAGATTAAGATTTATAAAAGGTTTATATAAAGAACATGTGTGGTGTGTATCTTGAATCTTCTCCTAAGGAAGGCAGCAGAGTTTTAAAGGAATGAGTTTATAAAACTAGATTTTTAACCTGATCATTTATTTTATTTTTTTCAATTAACAAGCATTTTTTTCTCTTTTTTTTCCCATGCCCCCAACTCTGGGGGAGGAAAACTCTTGTAACAAATATGAATATTTGGAAAAACAAAAGAGATCCCCACATTGTACATGTCCAAAAAATCAATCTACCTATTAAGTCCATCACCTATCTGTCCAGAGATGCATCTTTTTGCAGTGCAAAGAACAGTCACTGGATTTTTATTCAGTAGTGGAGAGAAACTTTCAATTAGAAGTGGTTCTGATGAAGATCAAAATCCAACAGCAAGTTAACTTGCGAGTCCCTCAGTCCCTTAATAGCATCCTCAAGGTAGTGTTGTCTACTGATTTTTCCATTTCCTAAAATGATCTATCCCATTTGTTGAGTTCAAATCTTACTGACTTTTGGATAATTACAAAACAATATTTTAAATATGCCCAGGGCATACCGATTTGCATGTATTATATACTAAATTTCATAAATTATCTAGTTAACCAAGAACAGATGATGGGCTTGCATGGTATTTGTTTAGGGATTTGGTTTAACTTGCTTAGAAGTGCTGTATGAGCAGTTCTGTCAAAGTTACACTAAATTAGTATTCATAAACATGGACCTCATAAGGACTAGATAAATAACTGGACAGTGCTCGGAACACACAGACATACTAAATATCTGTATCTATAATATTTCTGTGTATGTGTGTTTATATGTATGTGTAGATATGTATACACATATATCTAATCAGTAACATCAATGAAGGCCTAGAGTCAGACTAATACTCATTCAATAACCATTATCATTCCCGTTTATCCAACTAATATCTTAATACCTCCAAATAGCTTGGGAATGTCTTTTGGGTCAAAACACTTTTAAAAATTATTATTGTGGAAGGTCCCCAATATTTTATTAAGCTCAGGGTTCTTTGTCTTAAACACGTGGTATATATATTTCCCCTATAGGATAACTTAAGGCAATGAGAGAAAATGTTCTCTCTTTTTTTTTTTAGTTCAATCTAATTTTCTCCCGCTTGTAGCACCTCTGTGAATATGAATATGAATGAAGGCTTTCCCCTTCATTTTCTTCCTTAGAATTGATCATAAGGACTCCGGAAACTAATTGGAAAAACTGGGCATTCTATAAAGAATAATCTATCTCTTTTAGGGAACAGGAACTGATTTTTAAAACTATACTTAATTTACAAAGTCCACATCATGCAATTTGAGAACTCAATTATACACTGTCATACTATTTAGTATTTGCTCATTTATGTTATGTGTCTTTTCTCGATGAGGCTGTTGGGTACTTGAGTCTAGGGCCTTTATCTTTAGTGTCCTCCACAGCACTAGGGGCATCCTGGGCACAGGATAAGCACTCAATAAATACCTGATTAATTGATTATCTCACAAGACAATCAGCCACGCATTGCCAAGGCTATGAACAGCAGATTTCAGTATGTTGGACGGAACAGCAGCAGCAGGACTATTAGGAGAAGAGGACTCCCACAGGAAGTCACATAGTCAACCTGTGCCTGCTTCCCTGTCGGAGGCTGTTTCATTGGTGTAGTTATCCTGCAAAATGGTCTTTTCTCTTGTGCTCTTGGTTAGTTACAACTTTATTTATGTTCTGAGAAAGGGATTCCCTCTGCCAATATTTGAAATCTGTTCTCAGCCATCCAGTCTGCCAAAGCTCACCCAGATGTTTATTCAGAGATTTCTGATAGCTTGCTGAGAATTGTGTGTTTGGGCATGCAAAAGAATTCTCACTGAGAGAAAAAGATGAAATGGATGCAAAATAACGTTGATAACAAAAACCAATAGCTAGTGGTTGAAAGCTGTAATATAAGAGATGAAGTACAGCACTGCCTCTAGGGAAATAGTGGGGAAAGCACCTCTGTGAACTTGCCTTGAATTCCAATGATGTATTTCTCTTTGAATTTTATAGAATATTCAATTTTCTTGTCTTTAAAACAAACACAAAAGTTAAATTCACATTGTCATTATCATTATAATGACTCACATAACTTATCATCTTCATTAATTGCCATTTCAGTGCTTATTATTTGCACTTATCGTCAGCTCTTTAAAAATGTTCCATGAGAGGAGGAATATGCAAGGTTTTGTTTAACTTCATTCACATATTTGATTGTTTATATATGTATATATATATTATATATGTTTATTTGAATTCTAATTGAGCTTATGGTATCTGATACTCTGTCATACTTAATATCTTATATCTACTCCATTATTGATACATGCCAAATCCTTAATTGATTAGGCTTGTATTGTTTGTCTACTGGCCAAATGATTATTACAGTGTGTTGGAGATTTAAGTAATATTTGTAGCTCTTTATTAATATTATTTTTTTCCACAAATCCTAATTAGTTATCCTTTTTTTTCCTTAATAAAGATCCTGCAGAGACTACAGGGATTATGTGTTTTCATTCTTTTGCATCCTTACCATCAAATTATAGACAGAGTAGATGCTTAATCCATATCACTGAAGATTAATTGACTTGGACCCAAGTGGCCACATAAATTAGCTTCTTTGGAAATTTTTGCCTGTAATAGCTACTACTATGTTATTTAATGGTATGGGTGGCCCTCCAGAGTAAATAACTTGATTAGCTCATAGATTCAATCACATGACAATGTCTTTTGAAATACTTCTTCTTCTTCTTCAAAAAACTCCTTTTAATGATTAGATCCTCATCTACCCCTTAACAGATGTTGTTCCTAAATATCTATTGGCAAAATGATACATCACATGGTGGTCAAACTCCTGTGGTGATGCTTTCCAAAGACAGCTAGACCACTGGCCAGTGCGCAGCAGAGAAATGTGCTCCATGTCTTTTGAGCTCTTGAAAAGTTACCAGATTTTAGTCTTATTGAACTATGTAACCTTTGAAACTATTGCTTCCAAGTTTTGGTGAGATGTCAGACCATGTTTTCAATGGAAGTTACTTTTAAGTATTTCATAAAAACAGAGCTCTATTAAAACAACCATAAACATTAATAATCACTAGAAGAGTTGAATAAATATAGCAATGTGAATACTAAGACATTGAAAAAAATTGAAATAGTCAATGAGAAGTGTCCCTGGCAAATAGAGGGTGTTCCTAAAGTCTAGACACCATAGGCAAAAATGCATATTTCAAGAAATGAAATTTATGAAATTTTCAACATTTTATTTAATTGGAATATTAACAAAAATATTTTCAATATGATTTCCATGATTTGTGATGCAACAGTTGATGTGCTTTGCAAGATTCCCATGAACTTGATGCAATAATTCCACATTGCTGTCAATTTTAGCACATTCGCTCTTTGTGCATTGAATCAAGTGTGTTGGATCTGTGATTTTCATTGAGTGCACCTTCTCCTTTAGTATACTCCAGAAAAAGAAGTCAAGGAGGGCTAAGGTCTGTTAATTTTCCAAGTATTTCAAAATATGCATTTTGCCTTTGTGTCCAGACTTTAAGGACACCCCGTATATTATTGTTTAATTGTTCCTCTTTCACTCAGTGCAGTGTTTAGTTTATCCTCTATTCTCACTCAAAGATGATGAGAGTTTGTGTAAAGGAGTGAAGACTGACCTACTTCCTATGTGCTTGCTCAGAATAATCTTCTTTGTAATTCCTTCCTTCCTCCCTTCCTTCCTTGCCTTCTTTCTTTTTTCCCTCCTTCCCTTTCTTTCTTTCTTTCCTTCCCTCCCTCCCTCTTTCTTTCTTTCTTTGTCATTCTCTACACTCCTCTGAGAATCTGCCATAATTCTTCATTAACCTCATTATCCTGCAAGATACCTTCAACCTTGGGATTCACACATCATCTCATTCTTCTGCCATTCGGGCTGCTCCCTCTGACTGGAGAAGGTAGAAATGGAAAACTCCTCCAAGAACCTCAATTTGAGGTTGAACTAGATAAACCATTTCTTCATTTCTCACCTGTCTGCACTTCTCTAGATATTGCCATCATGTCTTTCCTCTGCATACCTTCTTACCCCACCCTGTTTTCATCTTCATTTTTGTCCATTGTCTTTCTCCCATTAAATAATAAGCTTCTTTAGGATGTGCAAATTTTTTTTTTTCCATTTTAAAAAAATAACCAGCACTTAGCACAGTTCCTGGCACATAGTAGATGCTTAATAAAATGTTTATTGACTGGCTAATCCTAACCACACTGTATTGTCTGAAGAGTTGCATTTCAAAAAATGAGTGAGTGGGCAGAGCCAAGATGGTGGCTGGAAAGTAGGGAATTCCCTAAGACTCTCCCCCAAGGACCCTCCAAACACGAATAAAAAATGGTTCTGAACAAATTCTAGAACTGCAGAACACACGAAATAGCAGAGGGAAGCAGGGCTGCAGCCCAGAACAGCTTGGATGGTCTCTGGGTAAGGTCTATCCCACGAAGCTGGGAGTGGGATGGAGCAGAGCCCAGCGTGGGCTGTGCCAGGACCAAGCAGACTGGGAGCAGGGTGTAACAGGCCCTAGCACCCTGAATCAGTGAGCTGTGGCAGTTGGCAGACTTCTCAATCCACAAACACCAAAGACAATAGAAAAGGTTAGTGGGAAAAAACTCAGGGACAGAGTGAAAGGAGTTCATGGTTCGGCCACCTCCCGAGGGGGAGTGGAGGTTGTGCATCTACAGAACTACAGCTGCAGTTGCTTCCAGCCACAGGCCCACCTGGTGGGAGGAATTAAGTGGCGGATCAGAGCTGGAGTGCAGAGCCTGCTCAGCTCTAAGTCATAATATGGGTTGGCTGTTTGGGGGGAGGAGGAGCGCTGGTGTGGCAGAGCTTGCTGTGTAGAAATAGCTCTGAAAACAACAGCATAGCCCCTTAAGCTTTGGAAAAAGTACTGTCTACTCTACAAGCAGTCGTACCCTGAAGAAAAATTCAAGGGTCAAGTAGTTGGCTGGGAACATGGCCAAGCAGTGAAAACAGACTCAGATTCAGACTCAGACTTTGGGATCTTTATTTGGTGACAAAGAAGACCAAAACATACAGCCAGAAGAAGTCAGCAAAGTCAAAAAGCCTACATCAAAAGCCTCCAAGAAAAACAAGAACTGGTCTCAGGCCATGAAAGAGCTCAAAAAGGATTTGGAAAAGCAAGTTAGAGAAGTAGAGGAAAAATTGGGAAGAGAAATGAGAGTAATGGCAGAAAACCGTGAAAAACAAGTCAATGACTTGCTAAGGGATACCCAAAAAGTACTGAAGAAAATAACACCTTAAAGACAGACTAACTCAAATGGCAAAAGAGCTCCAAAAAGCCAATGAAGAGAAGAATGCCATGAAAGGCAGAATTAGCCAAATGGAAAAGGAGGTTGAAAAGACCACTGAAGAAAATGGTACCTTAAAAATTAGATTGGAGCAAGTAGAAACTATTGACTTTAAGAAAAATCAAGATATTATAAAACAGAACCAAAGGAATGAAAAAACGGAAGACAATGTCAAATATCTCATAGGAAAAACCACTGCCCTGGAAAATAGATCCAGGAGAGATAATTTAAAAATTATTGGACTACCTGAAAGCTGTGATCAGAAAAAGAGCCTAGATATCATCTTCCAAGAAATTATCAAGGAGAACTGCCCTGATATTCTAGAGCCAGAGGGTAACGATTTGAGTATTGTGGAAACACAATCAGGACAACACAAGATCTAGCAGCTTCTACATTGAGGGATCAAAGGGCTTGGAATATGATATTACAGAGGTCAATGGAGTTAGGATTAAAACCGAGAATTACCTACCCAGCAAAACTGAGTATCGTGTTCCAAGGCAAAATGTGGATTTTCAATAAAATAGAGGACTCTCAAGCTTTCTCAGTGAAAAGACCAGAGCTGAATAGAAAATTTGACTTTCAAACACAAGAATCAAGGGAAGCATGAAAAGATAAACAAGAAAGAGAAATCATAGGGGACTAACTAAAGGGGAACTGTTTTGTTTACATTCCTACATGAAAAGATGATGTGTATAATTCATGAGATCTCAGTATTAGGGTAACAGAAGGGAATATACATATACATATATGGATATCCATATCCATATATATATATGTGTGTATATATATATGTGTATGTATGTATATATATATATATATATATATATATATATATATATATATATATATATATAGACAGAGGGGACAGGGTGAGTTGAATATGAAGGGATGATACTTAAAAAATAAAATCAAATTAAGGGATGAGAGAAGAATATATTGAGAGTGGGAGAAAGGGAGAGATAGAATGGGGTAAATTATCTTGCATAAAAGTGGCAAGAAAAAGCAGTTCATTAGGAAGGGAAGAGGGGGCAGGTGAGGGGGAGTGAGTGAATCTTGCTCTCATTGGATTTGACCTGAGGAGGGAATATCATACACACTCAGTTGGGTATCTTACCCCACAGGAAAGAAGGAGGGAGATAATAAAAAGGGGGGATGATAGAAGAGAGGGCAGATGGGGGAGGAGGTAATCAAAATCAAGCACTTTTGAAAAGGGACAGGGTCAAGGGAAAAATTTGGATAAAGGGTGATAGGATAGGAAGGAGCAAAATATAGTTAGTCTTTCACAACATGAGTATTGTGGAAGGGCTTTATATAGTGATACGCATGTGGCCTATGTTGAATTGCTTGCCTTTGTAGGGAGGGTGGGTGGGGAGGGAAGAGGGGAGAGGATTTGGAACTCAAAGTTTTAAAAGCAGATGTTCAAAGAAAGGTGTTTTTGCATGCAACTGGGAAATAAAATATATAGGCAATAGGGTATAGAAATCTATCTTGCCCTACAAGAAAGGAAGGGAAAAGGGGATGGGGGGGGAGTGGGGTGACAGAAGGGAGGGCTGACTGGGGAATGGAGCAATCAGAATATATGCCATCTTGGAGTGGGGGGGAGGGATGAAATGGGGAGAAAATTTGTAATTCAGACTCTTGTGAAAATCAATGCTGAAAACTAAAAACATTAAATAAATAAGAATAAAAAGAAAAAAAATGAATACACCCCTTCCACCACTTAAATTCTTTGATTGGTTTTGGTTAGCTAATGAGCTCTGCAGTTCATAGAAATTGCACAAACACTAAACCTTGTATTAGGAATCATATTATAACAACAAAATATGAAAAACACTTATCAAAAAACTCAGAACACTTGTAGATTGAGTTCAATTGAATTATAAAAATTAGCAATAAAATGCTCATTTTCCAGAAATAAGGCCCAGGTGACACACTGAATATTTTATATTAACAATAATTAACAATAAGAATTGATTAGAATATTGGAAGGAAGAGTAATATATAGAGTTGCCATATGAGAAAAAAACTTACAGAGATACATGCCAAATTTATCACTGTTACTACAATAAAATATTTATAGAACACCTCAGTTCTCTTGAATGTTATATTGACCTTTGTGAGAACAAATTAAATAAATGTAGTTTCTGTATGCCAGAAGTTT
Organism: Trichosurus vulpecula; assembly: GCF_011100635.1. Lineage (NCBI taxonomy): Eukaryota > Metazoa > Chordata > Mammalia > Diprotodontia > Phalangeridae > Trichosurus > Trichosurus vulpecula. The sequence continues at coordinate 315,209,608 of NC_050576.1, read as the reverse complement.
ATAATATGAAGCAGGCAACAATAGCAGAACAAAAATATAAGTGAACACAAAGAAATTATTTCAGTTACACAAATGTGAGCTATGAAATTGTTAAGAATTTATGAAAAATCATTTTTAAGATAGATGAGATGTAAAAACCTACAAGTTAGATGTCATAAAAGAAGACACAAGTTGAAATCAATAAACACCTTTACTTAGGGAAAGCCTCCTGGAGGAAATCATGTTAAAAAGCATTTACCAGTAGCCTCATTTGATCCTACCATCCCCGATACCTATATTTCTCCTCCTTGTTGTAGCTAAACTCCTTAAAAATATCTATACTAGATGCCTCTACTTTCTCTCCTCTCACAGTCTTCTAAATATTTTACAATTTTCTAGTCCTCTTATTTAACTGAACCTCTATTCTCAGAGTTACAGAAGATCTGTTAATTGCCAAATCTGATGGTCTTTTCTCTATCTGTATCCTTTTTGACTTCTGTAATATTTTATATTATTGATTGCCTTTTCTGGTGTTATTTTTACGATAACTTTTTTCTGGGTCTCTTCCTAGCTATCTTATAATTCCTCATTTTCTTTTTATATTTCTTTATCCTTATTTCTTTCACTAAATATAATTGTCCCACAAGCCTCTATCCTTGATCCTCCTTCTTTTCTTCCTTTGGCCAACTTTCTTAGTCATCACATTTACTCCAGTCTGTTCAATTATATTCTCTATGCAGTTGATTCCCAGATCTATATATTAATCCGTAAACTCTCTCTAAGCCACAGTATCACATCGTCAGCTTTCTTTTAGACATATTGAACTTATTGTTTCATGGGCATCTCAAACTCAATATTTCTTGTTTTTAGGGGGGAGTGAGGCAATTGAAGTTAAGTGACTTGCCCAAGGTCAAACAGCTAGTAAGTGTCAAATGTCTGAGATCAGATTTGAACTCAGGTCCCTCTGATTGCAGCCCAGGTTCTCTACTCACTGTGCCACCTAGTTGCCCCCAAACTCAATATTTCTAAAGCATAATTAATTTTCTTTCCCTTCCCAAACCTTCATGGTTTCCAACTTCTCTGCTTGGATATTATGTACTTGAAGCCACAGGTAAAAGTTGGGAGAATCACGTGGATGCCAAAGGTGGATAAGCAGCCATGAAGGACTGGTTAAGCTCTCTCACCAAAGGTGCTGGTCCTCCTGAAGACTGCATACACCCCAAGAAGATGTAGAATATGCAGCAGCCGTACCCTGGCAAACCATCTTGGCAGGCAGGCTAAGTCAGATTGAGGGTAATCAACAGGCCTCAGACCTGTTGATGAGTTAGGGGAATGTCTATCCCAAGTAAATGAGGACATCCCCGTGCAGAATGGACAGATGAGAACAATGTGTTCCAAAAATCATGAAGGTGGCTGAAGCAGGTGCTGTGGAGCACTTAGAGCTTGATCATACATCAAAAACACCAAGGTCATCCTCTGTATCCTGGGTCATTACCAGTTATCTTGACTTTTATCCTGCCACTGGACTTTGATGACTCAGGAAGAAAGAGTAAGGTTGATGACTTGTACAACTCTGTCTCAATTAAATCTAATTCACACACAAGTCAAGACATCACCTCATGATGTCGTTGGTCCCCTTTGAGATGAAGGACAAACAACAACAGTATTATGCACTACATAATCATCTTAGCCATACAAGCTCAATTCCTTTCTGCTGTTCTTAACTCTTCACTGATCCTTCATATCCAGTCCATTGCAAAATTGTCTCATTTCTCCTTCAAAACATCTTTTGTATATATCTCCTTCTCTTAATTCACAGAGCCATAACTTTAGTTCAGGCTCTTATCACTTCTAGCCTAGACTAGCGGTATTCTAGCAGTTGTCTTCTAACTCTTCTCTCTGAGTGAAGCCACTCCCTACTCTATTTTATCTTCAATTCTGTTGCCAAGGTGATTTTTTCTCTAACACTTAGGTCAGATCATTTCACCACCTTGCTCGATTAACTCCATTGACTCCCTGTTAACCTCCAGATGAAATGTAAACTTTTTTTGTTTGGCCTTTAAAGTTCTTGTTAACTCAACCCCTTCCTATGTTCCCAGTCTTCTTATACTTTACTTTCCTCCATATTCGCTACATTCTGGTAATACTGGCTTACTTTTAGTTACTCAAATAAATGTCATATCCTGCTTTTACCTTTTTAGCAGCTGTCTTGTGCATATGGAATTCTCTGCCACTTAATACTGCTTCTCCGTTTCTCTAATGTCTTCCAAGACTCAGCTACACATATCATGAGTTTATGTTTGTGTTTGTCTGGAGTGGGGGAGGAGAGACAGACAGAGAGACAGAGGCAGAGATGGAGACAAAGAGAGAGATATAGACAGAAACAGAGACAGAGAGAGAGAAAAAAAAGAATCATCTCAGTGGTCTCCTCCTTAAGAATCTAAGTTCATTGAGGACAATAACAATATGTTTTATATTCCCATTGTTTAGCATATCTGGTATATTAAGTGCTTAGTAAATGCTTATTGGTTTTACTTGAATTGAGTAGCCAAATGTTTAAAATGGTTATGAACTGGTAAAAGAATGACCTGAATAGAATCTTGTTTTGACTGTCATGATGCTCAGAAGAGGGCCCTTCAAGTGGCATTTGGAATTAAAAAAAGCTGTATAGCTTTGTTTAAAAAATATATGATATTAAGCATATCATTTCAAGGATTATTTTTGAGAAGGAGGAAGAAAAACAGGGGAGATAATAACCATTTATATAGAACCTATTATGTGCCAGGTACTGTACTAAATGCTTCACAATGTTATCTCATTTGATGATGTGAAAGGTCTAGGTCTATTTTTTTAACAATTATGTAAGAAGCTATTGACGTCAATGCAGATTGACAATAAATCTACAACTTACCTCAAAGAAACCACAGGAGTTCTGAATTAGAAGAAACCAATATATAATGGCCAGAGGATGCACAGTTATTCAAGTCAAAGGTCTGTTACCAGGATGACAGAGGAACTCCTTACCTGAAGCTTGGACAGAGCACATACAGGAAATTCCCAGGTATGCCAATTATACTGTGATCATGGTAAACAGAAACTTAAGTGGGACTAATTTTTGAGTGGAATTTGTGCAGAGGCAAGGGAAGAAAAATATGGAGATTGAAGAAGTGCAAAAGGTAGTTTTCTGAATGATTTCATGTGTCTAAAATGGAAGTTGGTATTACCTTGCAAGCTCATTCCTCATGGTTTTAAACTGGAACATATATATATATATATATATATATATATATATATATATATTCACACACATATATATGTATGTGTGTATATATATACATGTAGAAATATATATCCATGCATACATATATATATATATTTAGATATATGCATGTATATGTATGTATGTATGTATCTTAGCAACTGTCCATAAAAAAAAAAATTGACTACTATTTCAGATACTATAATGTAAATAGTTACTTTATGGATATTTATTTTGGGAAATAATAGCCTCACTTCTGGCCTGTTAAATTATATTAAGGACCTCTACTTTCTTTTTTTGTTGTTGTTTTTTTTTTTTTGTTTTTTTGGCAGGGCAATTGGGGTTAAGTGACTTACCCAAGGTCACACAGGTACTACATGTGTCAAGTGTCTGAGGCCGAATTTGAACTCCGGTCCTCCTGACTCCAGGGCCGGTGCTCTACTCACTGTACCACCTAGCTGCCCCAGGACCTCTACTTTCAAAGGAGGATTTATTTAGTATTCATTCCTTTTTGTTTATAGAAAGAGGACCTGCTCAGAAGAGTTCTCTGTTTTAGGAAGAAAGGTTCCAAACTGATGACAAAGTCCCTAGACTGAAGGTTTCATGGAATGAATGGCTGCTTTCCATATTATCCTATATAATCTTGACTCTTTTTCAAAGCCTAATACATCAATAGGGAAGTATAAGCCATATTAACCTATATTCATTGATTTATTAATTCATAAGATTTATTACAAACCTATTACATGCAAGTCACTATGCGAGATAAATGATTAAATGAAATAGTTCCTACACTTGTAGTTTTTAATTCATGTTTTGATTTTATGATTATAGGGAATTTTTACTGCTAATGCAAAGAGCAACTTATCTGTAACTTTAAGAAATTAGGTGTCTTTACCAAGAGCACACAGCTAACCTGTGTTAGATCCTAAGTACCATTCTTCCTGACAATGAGTTTGGTCCTGTATCCATTATGCAAGGTTTCCTATACTATATATTCCTATATATTGTCTATCTATGTAGCTATCTATCTATATATCTATCTATCTACACACATATATGTATATACATATGCATATATATATATTCATATATATTGTCCCTATACTTACTCAAATACTTGATTACATCTATGATCTGACTAATGGGGTTATTCCTACTAAAATTTTGATGTATGCATGAGAATCACCTTGTTGGGAAATGTTCTCTAAGGTGGTTTTTTGTTCTGTAAAATCAAATGCTTGAGACAATTAGCAAACAATAAACATAATGAGGCTGTTTATTTTCCACATCTCAATTGTTTGAAAGTAACGAAATGGTGTGCTGTGTAATATGACTTTCAAAAGTCTTCATGTTTCCTAATAATACTCTCATATAGGATCCCCTTGATACATACAGAAATGATTTCCATAAATTTTTTCATATAGGTATGGAAGGAAACATCTATACATGATGATGTTCTCTTGGCATACATTTTATTATTAATGAGGTCTGATGATTTTTGTATGTCTTTGCAACTTCTCCTTCATCATCACTTAGAATCATGAAATTATAAAATTCAAGAGTTAGAAGGGACCTCATAAGTGATGCAGTCTAATCATCATCAGAGATATTATTAATCTCCTCCATACCACCACCCCTTAATGATCATTTAGCCTCCATTTAGACATCTTATATCATATGAAACTTACTACATATCCAAACTATACACCTCCAGATGTCCTACACATTTGTTAAATATTATTTTTTCAAGGTGGGGCCACTAGTGAAACAAAGCATAGTATTTCTGGTGTGTACATAAGTTTGTAGAGTAGGATGATAGTCTTTACTCTGAAAAATGCTTTCTGGTGATGCTAAACATCTCATTGACCTTTTTTATGTTCAGGAATGCAATGGGTGATTTCTCCTTCAAGAAACAGTCTATAATGACTTAGGAACATGTTAATCAGGTAGTTAGCCTAAATAACTTCTAAGCTTGCTTCTAGCTCTATGATTTTATACTCTCTGGTCTCTCTCTGGCTCACAACTACTGCAGGGACTATCATTCTCTATGTGTAATTTGAATGAGTCCCAGTAGATGCTTAATAAATATTTTCTAATGAATTTAATTTCAATAGACCTTGAAGAATAAGTAGGATAGAATGTTAGCTGGTAGACATATGATATCTGCCACTTACATATATTATGTTTTCTTATTTGATATTTTCAAAAATATTGTGTAGTACATCATGTAAGTATTATTATGCTAATTTTACAGATGAGGAAACAGGAACAGAGATTAAGGTTGTTGTTGTTTTTTTTTTTTTTTTTAAATTTTTTTTTTATTTATTTTTAGTTTACCACACACAGTTCTACATAGTTTTGAGTTCCAGTTTTTCTCCCCTCCCTCCCCCCTCCCTCCCCAAGACGGCATGAAGTCTCATATAACTGTCATGTATAACTTCGCATTGAATTAATTTATGCTCTAGTCAAGTCGTGGAGAAGAATTTTGACCAATGGAATGAATCATGAGAAAGAAGAAACAGAACCAAAAAAAAAACAAAAAAAAAAAACCCCAAAACCAAAAACAAAAGAGAAGCAGAAAAGGCGAGCATGTAGTAGTGTGCCTCAGTCTGTATTCAAACTTCGCAGTTCTTTCTCTGAATGAAGATAGCATTCTCCATCGTGAGTCCCCTGGAGTTGTCCTTGCCCCTTTAGGTTGCTGAGAGAAGCGCAGTATGTCAGGGTTGGTCCTCACGGAATCCACATATCTGTGGCTGTGCACAACGTTCTCCTGGCTCTGCTCCGCTCACTCAGCATTATGTCGTGTAGGTTTTTCCAGGTTGTTATGAAGTCTGCATCATCCCCATTTCTTATGGCACAATAGTATTCCATCACCTTCATATACCACAGCTTGTTCAGCTATTCCCCAATTGATGGGCATCCCTTTGCTTTCCAATTCTTGGCTACCACAAAGAGAGCTGCTATAAATATTCTTGTACATATGGGTCCTTTTCCCGCTTGCGTGATTTCTTTGGGATACAACCCTAGAAGTGGTATTACTGGGTCAAAGGGTATGAACATTTCTATAGCCCTTTGGGCATAGTTCCACACCGCCCTCCAAAATGGCTGGATCAGCTCGCAACTCCACCAACAATGCAACAATGTTCCAATTTCCCCACATCCTTTCCAGCATTTATCATTCTCCTGATTTGTTATTTTAGCCAATCTGACAGGAGAGATGTGGTATCTAAGAGTTGTTTTGATTTGCATTTCTCTAATCAGCAGCGATCCAGAGCATTTTTCCATATGCCTGTAGATAGCTTTAATTTCTTCCTCTGAAAACTGCCTGTTCATATCCTTTGACCATTTCTCAATTGGGGAATGGCTTGTATTCCTATATATTTGGCTTAGCTCCCTGTATATTTTAGAGATGAGGCCTTTATCAGAGATACTAGTTGCAAAGATTTTCTCCCAATTTTCTGCTTCCCTGGTTGTTTTTTTTAATTATCACATAACTAATAATATCAAAGCTAGATCTTGAACCCAAGGATTTTCATTCCAAACATTGTGCTTTTTCTAACAATCCATAGCTTCTGCTCTGGAGTTGGGCAGGAAGAGACTCTCACAGGATTTAATCCAACTGTTTTCATTGTGCAAATGAGGAAACTGAGGCCTTGAGAGCTTAAATAAGCTGGGAAAGGGCACATGATCAGTAAAGAGCACGCACGACAAACAATTGAAACAAAGAAACGGAGGGGGAAAATATGGGGTGTATTAAATAACAATAAATAATCCAGGCTAGGTAGAATGTAAAGTCATGAAAGAATGCTGTGGCATAAAGCTAGAGAAATACTATCATGGATTTGAATCTGAGACTAAGAAATTTGAATTTTTTAGTAATAGAGAGTTTTGGGGGCTATTGGTTGATGATATCAAAGCTGTGCATTCAGAAGAATATTCAGGTATATAGGACGAATTGAAGCAGAGAGAAACTGAAACAGGGAATATGTACTGATTTGAAAATTATTATAATTATCTAAATAAGAGGTAATGAAAACCTGAAAAGTGGGAGGGGAATGGTTAAAATAGATGGAACATATGTTGCAGTTTTTAAAGACCAAAAATGGGGGAGTGAAAGATGAATCAGAGGTTATAAGTGAAGGTAACTGCATTAATGGTGACACAACTCACCAAGAGAGTGAAGACAGGAAAAGGAGTAGGCTTTTAACGTTCAATTAGCATATAAACATGAGAAGATATCTTGTAGATAGTTGTAAGTCTAAGTGTCCAGCTCAGGAGAGAGGTCACAACTGGATATGAAGCTTTGGAAATACCTGCATAGAGATAATAGCTGAAGTCTTTATAATAGATGAGATCATCATGGAATAAAGAGGAGGAAAACAAGAGAAATCTGTAATTTACCATCAGTAATCATTACCATCAGTCATACCATTCACTCATTCAACAAGCATTTAATGAAGGCTGACTATATGCTAGGTATTCTATTCAGTGTTAGGTATATAAAGACAGATAATTAATTAAACATCCCTCAAGGATCTTATACGGAGGTTTGGGAGAAGGGTAATAGGAAACAGCGTATATATATATATATATATATATATACATAGATACACAATACGTGCAAATTAAAAACAAAGTAAGCTATTTTGTGAGTAATCATTGAGTTGTGAAAATTTTAAAAAAGCTTCATGTACAACCTATACATAGAATCCCATAACAAGAAAATTCCATGAAAATAATTTCCTAGACATAACTGACCCCAATTTAGGTAAATCAGCAGCAATAACCGAAGGGTTAAAATAAAGTGCGACATGCCACACCAGAGAATTCCTAAGTTGAGAGTTGTGTGTGAAGTCAATGAGTGCCAGATATTTGCTTGTTTCATTGTATTAACTTCTTTAGGAGGCAAGGCCTTGGAAATAAACATTGTTCAAAGCAGTAAAACATTTAAAATTACATTAAGGTAAAATCAGGTATTTTTGTAGTCATAATAGAACAGGGAAGCAGCAGGAAGTGAACAAAGGGCTGCACAGCAGGAAATTTCTGCTAGTGAAAAAGCAATTCACACCTGTTAACTACTGTGAATAGACTAGGAGAAGACGCCAAGCTTGCCATTTAAATAAAATGCAAGCTTACTTTGTATGATGTCTTTCAGACACTCTTTCCTCCCAAAATGAAAACACACAATTAAATAATACAGCCCTGTGCACTACATAGAATAAAGTCTAAATGGGGAGGTTGGTGAGAAGAAGGACTTAGATGTAAAGACATTGGAAGGTGAATAAATTACACTATTCCATTTTAAATATCCATTAATAAAGGAAGAAGAACCATAAAGAAGTGACTGCAAAAGAATGTAGGTTAGCAAATGAAGTTTGAAACAAACTGCAGATATAGATGAAAAACTATAAGCTAAATCATTACAAGGAGCTCACATTTAGATATGAAAGAGGGATGTATGTCCATAATTCCTGCATTGCCAGATATCATATCCCAAGTATTCAGAGCTAGAGAGGGAACAGAGACAACAGCCAGAGTCTATATAATGGAGTAGTGAGTGGGAAAAAAAAAAAAAAACAAGGAAAAAGAGTTGTGGAAAAGAGGGAGACAGAGAGATACAGAGAGAAAGATAAAGATAGAGAAAGAACAAGAGAGAAAGAGAGAGAGAGAGAGAGAGAGAGAGAGAGAGAGAGAGAGAGAGAGAGAGAATGTGAAGTGGTAATGAAAAATTACTTCGTAAACCTTAAAAATATATAATTGTATATTATACTCATTATCATTATCATTATTCTGTTTCATCAGGAAATATGAAAAGGTGTTTTACAAAGTCTCTAGGATCATCCTTCTAGGCAAAATTGAAATAGTGATCTAGGTCAGTGGTATCAAACTAAAATGTAAATGCAGGTCAACAAAACATACATAAGGATCTCTATGACCAGATATTGACTTTGAAAGCTATTATTATTTATTAATGTATTTATTTAAATAGTTGCTCATTACATTTGAATCTTGTTCAGGCCACATTTGGGAATGTTGGGAGCCACATGTTGTCCATGGGCTACATTTTCGACACCTCTGATGTATTATCACCTCTGGTGATAGATAATACATTTGGATAGATTGAGGACTAGTTGCATGATTGAATCCTGTGCCTATTGAGTAGTCACTAATGGTAAGGGGTGGGGAGGACAGTTGCCAGTGATAGAGCATTCCAGGGGTCATCCTTTGCACTATCATGTTTAATACTTTATCAATTACTTGAACCAAAGCAAGAATGGCCTGCTCATCCCATTTCTAATGATGCAGAGCTGGGAGAGATGACTAACTGCTGATAGTATCAAGCTCTAATAAGATCTTGGCAGATAATATTAAATATAAAACTATATAAGTAAGTATAAAAATTATAGAGACCACAGAAATAAAGTCATATACATAGCTATATTTCACTAGTTCTGTATGACCTAAGCATGTCAGTTATAATGAAAGTTTTGTTGAAAAGTAAGTACACGTTTATCATCAACTCAATGTGCATTAGAAATCAATTTTTTTTGTTTCTCTCTTACAAGCATGTTTGAATTTTTATTATCTCCACCATCAGTGAGTACTATAGCACCCTACTGGGGATGCTACCCTGGATTTAAGCTACTAAGTCACTTCTGAAATCAATGTGAACACTACAAAGATTTCCTTTAGGTGATTCTCCATTTCCATCGATTTTTCAAGATGTTTGTTGGCATTTAATCCTAAAGAAAGATTGTAATATTGCTTAGTCGACATGCCATTTTCTTCACATTCCTGCATGTGGTTTACTATCCAGTATCCTTCTAGAATATTGGAAAAAAGTTTAAAAGCTAAGTATTCCACTTTAAACATGCTCATATGTGTGTGTATGCCCAGACAGACACAAACACACCTAAAAACCTGTGAAAGATCTATTTTTTTAATGTAGATAACATTTAGCTTAACAGTGATCTTCCTCTCCAAGACTACAGTTTCTTTAGAGGGTGTGACACTGCCTTTCAATTTTAATTAATATGCTAATAACAGGATATTGGAAAACTCCAGTATTTCTTTTCAGGTAACAGTCCAAAGAACATCACAAGGGAAGGGAATGTGTCTGTATTGTTTGAGCTCAATGCCTAATAATAATGTAATGTCAGCTAACTCACATTACAGGTACATCTTGAAAGTGAATTTTCAGATAGTCAAATTTTGATTTGTAATTGTATTTAATATAAGACAAACTTGATTGGGAGCCAAGAAGCTTCAAGAATGGCTCTAATGCTCATCTGATTTCTACAGAGCTGTGTAATCTTGGTTAAAATCACTTGACTTTTCTGGGCCTCAATACCATTATCTGTAAAATAAGGTTATTGGATTGGATGATCTATAAAATCTCTTCGCCCTTTTTGGGGAGGGGTAGCAGGGCATGAGCAACTGCTAGGATGAAGAAAAGCCTTCAGTTAGGAGGGGAAACTTGAGTTGAACTTGAAGGAAGCTAGGACTTCTTAGAGGAAGATGTGAGGAGAGAGTTCATGCAAGGCATGGAGCAAAATCTCTTCAGAGGAGTGGAGATAGGAGATGGAACATCATTTATGAGTTAACAAGTTAGCCAGTTTGGCTGGAGGGTAGGGCATGTAAAGGAGAATGATGCATGAGAAATCTGGAAATATAGAGTGGAGCCATATTGCTGAAAAGAGGAGTTTTCATTATATCCTAGAGATAAAATGGAGTTTACTGCAGCTTCTTGGTCAGGTGCTTGATAGAGTCAGATCTGTGCTTTATGAATATCCAATTGGCAGGAGGCTTTACCTCCTATTTTACTGAGAAAATCAGGCCACCTATGGTGAACTTCTTTGCCCTTTCTTCACACTGCAAAATGTCAATACAACATACCCTACTTTGTTTCTTATCTCCTGAGTTTCAGAAAGAATGGTACTTCTCCTTGCCTAGGCCCACTGTTCCATTTGCTCATTTCTATTCAAACCCTTTCTATCTCCTCTGAAAACTTATTTTTGTCAACTCTTTCCTTACTATTAACTCCTTCTCCACTATTTATAAACATGCCTATCACTCTCCCATAATTAAAGAAAAAAGAATGGGGGGAGTGTTGTGTGGCAGAATGTCACTTGAGTATATCATCATGTCATCCCCTCAGGCTATTTTTCTATAGCTCCTCTCCCAACCAACCAAACTACTTCCTCATCTCCAACTCATCCACTTAATACTTACAATCTTACAAGCTGGCTTAGTAAGTGCTTGTTTAATGAATGTAAGTGAACATAAATGAAAGGCTTCTGTCCTCAATCAACAAAAACTACTCTATCTGGGGAATTGCAATTTATCTTAACTGCTAAATCTAATGGCCTTTTCATATTCCTTATCTATTTTCATCTTTATGTAGATTTTGATACTGTTGACCATTTGTTGCTCTTGGATACTCTGTCTTCTCTTGGCTTCCATGATACTACTTGGTTCTCCTCCCACATGTTTCTTTCTAGTAGGCTTTTTCTAGGTCATCATCTAGTTCCTTCTTTCTGTGCATTGATGTCTACTCAAAGCTCAGTCATAGATCTTTTTTCCTGCCTCTCTCAAAAATTTTGCCCTCGAGGATTTCCATGTGTTCAAGTATTACCTCTATGTCAATTGCTCAAAAATCTATCTAGCCCTAATTTCTCCTGATCTGAGGTCCCACATCATCAACCACCTGCTATATACCTACTTGTGTCACACAAATATCTTCATTTCCATGCACACAAAATAAAAATCATCATTTCCATGCCTAAATTCTTGCCTCCTCCAAGCCTTCCTATCTCTACGGAGGTTATGACCATTTGTCATCTTGGTTCACAGTCTTAGACCCATACTTGAACCTTCCTTCTCTATCAGTCTCTATATGCAACTAATTGACAAATCTTGTAACGTCTACTTCCACAACATCTCTTTCTTCCATCCCTTTACATCATTTTCCTGTTTCAGGTCCTTATTACCTCTCACTTAATCTCTTCTAATAACTTCCTAAATGGTCATCCCTTTTTGATTCTCACCATCCCACCAGGCATCTTCCACATAGCTGCCAAAATAATCTTCCTTAAACATAGGTCTGGATATGTCAATGTCTGCTCCAAACCCACCATTGACTGCCTCTCACGTGGGTATGGGATAAAATGAAAATGACTAGGTGTGGTATTTAGATCCTTCTCTTTTCAACCTTCCTTTTGGAAACATTTAATTTCACTCCTCTTCACATGTCCCACATTCTACAATGTGTGTGTGTGTGTGTGTGTGTGTGTGTGTGTATGTGTGTGATATCCCCTTTCCTTGTGTACGGCAATTGTCTGGTACTCCAGAATGGACTCTATCCTCATCTTCTTTATGGAATCCTTCTCTTTTTTTAAGGTTCAGCTTAGGTGTTACCATCGCAGGGAAGATTTCTTGACTTTTGCTAATTGTTAGTGCTCTTTTCATTCTAAAATTTTCTGGTGTGGACTTATCTATGCCATGGTCCTCCTCCTCAATGTTAGCTCCCCAGGGCAGAAATTGTTTTATCTGACTGTTAGAGAGATCCAAGATCTCCCTGTGGCACACTTAAATTGGCTTGTTTCTTTGATTGTAGTAACATTTTTGATTCATCACTCCTAATTACTCCTGCCCAGCTTGATTGGCTTTGTACTTGGCATGCCTACTGGTTTTTTGCCTCCTGGCTTGTGTCCCAGACTTACTTTCTTGACCTCCCTTTTTACCTGCCATTCTAGTCTCCTTGCTCCCTTCATAATTGAATTCTCTAGTGCATGACTTGCATTTGTGAACTATGGATTCTTCTGCCCTTGTTAACCTTCCCAGAGTCAGATTCCAGACAGTATGTAACCAGTCTGTTGGTCTCATGAAAAGTATAGCCTCATAGGAACCTGTCTTAACCTCAGATAACTCTGCCTGGCCCAAGGCCTTATGTTTATATGACATGTTATCATTCAATCTTTCCAACAACCCTCATAGTATGTATTATTTTGGCTTTACAAATGAAGGAACTGAGGTCTACAGAAATTAAATGATTTGCCCAAAATTACAAAGCTAATTAATGGGAGAGTCTGCACTTGAATCCAAATCTTCTGAAGGCAGGTCTAGATGATGAAATGTGAGTAGGTAGATGTTGGGAGGAAGAGTGAGAGATCCTTTAGAGAAAGACTACATTAGAAATCCAATACAGCAAAAAAGTACAGAATGAACAAGGAGTGTGAGGCTGAGAAAAGTCAATGGTAAATATAGAAGAGATCCAGATATCAAGGACCAAGTAAATAGAGTGAGGAGTAGAGTCAATTTCTTCTTGAGGACTCCCCTGTCAACTGAACAAATTAAACCAATTTTGGCAGTGTGAAAAGTTTAAAATACTAGATAGACAAAGTTTCTGTCTTAACTGTGCACAAGTTCGTAAGTTGCCTCCAGAATGCCTTTCCCCTCCACTTCTATCATATATTGATGTGCTATCTCCATAGGTCTTTGTGAAAAAGGAATTTCATTCTATTTCTTGAATTTCCAGTGCCTAGCATTGTGCTTGGCATACAGTCAGTGCTTGACAAATACTCATTGATCAGCAAGAACCTTTACTTTATTTGGGTTGCTTTGTGGTGTAGTGGATAGAGTGCTAGACTCAGAGTCAGGAAGACTGGAGTTCAAATTCCACCTTGGGCATTTCTTAGTTGTGTGTTGATGACAAGCCCTTTAACCTTTCAGTGTCAAATTTTCTCACCTATAATGTGGGAGTAATAATAGCACCTCTTTCTCGGGGTTGGTATGAGAATCAAATAACACATGCAAAGCACCTTGCAAACCTTCAAGTGCAATGTAACAACTGTTAATATTATTATTATTTATGCTAGAACACAATGGTTTCCAGGCAACATGGTTTAAAAAAAAGAAGCATAGGTTAAAAACAGTTCATTTTGTTAAAAGAACCTGATTCATACATAGGTAAATTAGGTATAATTAGAAGTCTGCCATACCCATGGAATACCTCCCAAATAGAAGGTTTCTCCAGATGAACTGCTCCTCCCTTATCCAAGGGTAAAACTAAGATTTTCCTTTGGAAAAAAAAAAAGCTTTTTGGCATATGCTATTCCTATCCTCTCCACCATTTTAAATTCTCTGGCATTCCTATCATATCCACTTTGGCCCAGCACATGAAGTGAGATCAAATAATAAAAAAAAAAAAAAACAAAAACAATGTCTTCATGATGTAGGGTAATTCTGGGCTACAAACCATCACTATTTGGACCTAGTTTTAATTACAACACCCTATTGGTCATTAAGTGCTGTCTGGCATAAACTTTAGTTCTGTCATTCTAGTCCTTCATAACTCCTTTCTAGTTCTTAAGCTTTTTTCTTCATTCCTAACCTTTGGAGTTAGGGCTCTTCTGGTGATATACTAATTTCTACCCATCGTTCAAAACTTACTCTATTCTTGAGCTCCCTTAGCTACTGCGTGAAAGGGACTTTTCTTTCTGGACTCCGGGTATATGTAGGTTAAGCGTTGGGGTAAAAATGCTTTCCTGGGAGCCATATGCCTCATCAACTTGGCCAGCTTAACCCTAGACATGGGCCAGGAAAATACAGATAAAGGCATTATATTCCTTACTTAGATAACCTGAAATGAATTTCTTCATCTCTGCCTTTTTAGTTTCCTTTCTATAGCTTTTGTTTTTCTTTGAAGATGAATTTTCAAGGAGATTGTTTCCCCAGTATTACCACTCTGGTTAAACTCCTCCAACTTTCTAATTTCTTGATATTTCTCCTACAATTTTGCTTAAAACTTCCTCAGTTCTTTATGAATCTGCCTGATCCATCTTAAAGAATATTTTTTCCTTAGGAGAGATAACCTAAGATATCGCCTGAGAATTTCAGTAACTCGAATATACCTTAATATTCTGTCTTAAACATGGCCAATGAAGGAATTTAATTTGCTTGGCTATACATATTTCATGGATTTTTTTTTCTTTTTTTCTTTTTCTACCAGAGTAGGAAGTGGGAAGGGGAGAAAATAGATTTCTGTTAACTCAAAAAGTGAAATGTGATTAAGTAATAATTTATTGAGTGATTACTTGTACATAGGCTTTATACAGGACAAAGAGAATTCTCAAAATGTCTTGGGATGTCACTTGTTTTCTATTAGAAAAAGATACAGTATCTAAAACCTTCCTCTCCTCACTCCGTATTTGCATTTTAGCACCTCTCCTCACCCCCAGCTTCTCAGTCAGTACTCTAGTAACATTAATGACAAGGATCTACCCACAGCTCACATCTCAAGGGTGAAAGCAAAATAAACAAACAAAAACTCCACAAGCTGCTTTCAGATACCCCCAATAATCTTTAATGGAGAACAGAGTATTTCATTCTAAAATTAGCCATGACTTAAAATGGAAATATTCTATACAAGGGCTAATTAATCAACATAAATTTACACATGGGTACATATACTCCATATCAGTTCCTTTCCTGAGCACAGGTATTGATGGAGGGATTTGAAAGAACATTTGAAAGGGTAGCAGAACCAAGCAAAGGAGTTAAGTTGAGACTTGTAGGGCTGAAAATCTACTTTTCTTGTTCACAGTTTTGGCTGCAGTGAATCCTTGTTGTTACTAGGCCTTTTCCCTCTTTTTAATCACAAAACTCTTCTTCCACATCATGTAATTCCATGCATGAACTGAGTTATACAAGATGAGACTCTGAGAGCAACAGTGACTTTTTTCTTCCATACAGAGCATCACTTTTCTCTCTCCTTATTCTCTTCCACTTTTTATTGTTCTTTCAGTAACAAAAATTGTCTTGGGAAAATGGAGGAAATTACATAAGAGAGTGAAGACAGAATACAATTTTATGGTTAAATTTACAAATCTAATTCTACAAAGTACAGAGAAAACTGGAAAATTGAGGTACAGCAAAAATTCAGAAAGAGCAAAGCTGTGGGAGTGAAAAAGAGGAACAAAGACAATCAAAAAGAGAAAATGCAAAATGAGATATGTAAATGATCATAACAAAAAGCTTCTCTTGCTCTACATTAAAAATAGAGCTCAATGTTTTGTGGGCAGGATTAAGTTGCTTGCATGACTATGTACTTAAAGAGAAATGCGCCTTGGTGAACCAAAGTGTACTGTTAGTGCACACAAGTCTATCTGTGGCCTAACAGAAATAGCTGTCATCCATTACATTATACTTTTGTTGTTGTCACAAACCCGAGTCAGAAAAGGTGACCACATATCACCTTTATTATATTGCAATCCTTCTGATAAACCTTTGAAAAATGATTAAAATGTCAACTGCTCTGTTTTTGCTTAGATTTATACATTTAGGTATATGTATGTACATATGCTTACATACCTACATAATATATGTGTATGCATATACATGCATATGTGTAATACACCCACATGTACTTAGTTGTATTGCCCATGCTTATACATTTGTGAGTGTGCCCACATATACGTGTGTATATCTTTACACACATATATTTGGGGGGTGGGATGTGGGGGTGGGCACACTAATATATTTTTTCTTATGATTTTGTTGGTGAGGTAGTGGCTATTATAAAATATACCAGAATTAATGGAATTTTAGATTTAGATCATCATGTGCAGAGCTATAATTTAAACTGGGGAGTTCAATGTTCACAGACAGTTTTTTAGAGTGAAGCCTCTGGAGACTTGTCATATATACACATACACAGATATACACACGTGTGTATATACGCATATAATATATGCATGCATACATGGATGTATGTTTATATACACACACTTGTGTGTGTGTGTGTGTGTGTGTCTGTGTGTCTGTGTGTATTCCAGAAGTAAGCTTACTTTTGGTATTACTGGTAGGAGGCACCTTTCATATGTTAGCCACAGAAATGTTATTTTTATGAATAACAATACAGAATTCCTACAGTTCGTCTTTTCTTACAAATATGCTCTTCTACTGATTTTTTTATGTTATTTGAAAGATGTTTAAAAAATAAAAGTTCTCTGAATACTTTTTGTAGCTTTTTAGAGATGAAGGAAAAGGGGAAGGGAGATGAGATAATTAAAATAGCCCTCCAGCAGAAAAGATGAATCTGATTTAAGGACCAAAGAGCATCAAAGCAAGTTAGCATTAAGTGTTTGGCAACAGGTATGAAAGAAGAAGATTCCTGACTCATTATTGTAGATATCTGGGAGACAGCAGAAGTCTGTTGGCTTCTCATATCATTGGGTCTTTGTTCTTAGAAGTTAAACTTAATGCAACCTAGGAAAACAAGCTACATCAATCAGATAAATGACTCATTTGGTTGTGCTTTCATTTAGAAACTAGACTCTTCAGCCTCACAGTTCCTACCCATTAAGCATGTGCAACTCTAAAATCTTTATAGAATATGCTTTACCCCACATGGTAACATAAAAAGTTTTGAGAAGCACAATAGAAATTAAAGCATTAACCATAGCCAATCATCAATATGAGCATGGAATTTGGGGCATGGCTAATCCATTTAAGCCTAAGCATATTTCTGCACAATGAACAAATATATAAATCAAACGGAGTCAGGCAGATTTGAATTACAAGCCTATGTAGAGAATGTTTTCACTTTAATCATTTTAATTTCCTTTATTGTTGTCAAAAGTACTTACCAAGAAACCAAAACCAGCTGAAATGAATTGCAATGGACTAGAGAAATTAAATAATCAACAAAGAAAAAACCTACCATGCCACTGTGACACCCATTTGAAAAGAACCACATTCATGATGCTTTGCGCAGCAAATGTGGAGTCACTTATGCTTTTTGTACTTAATTCTCCCAATTGTCTTGTGAAGATAATAGTATGCACTCGCAGATTAGTTGTTAAGGGATCTGAGATGCTTGGATAGGAAGTATTACATGAATATAAAGCAGTACATTCTCTTTGCTGGCCTTATGGTCAAATTACTAGTAAATATATTTGTTTCTCATAGTTTACTATAGAAATAGCAATACATTAGATTTCTTATAATCTCATACACTTTTGTCCCTGATGTTGATTTTGATCTTTGTCATTAAACTTTAAAGGATACTAGCGATCAGTCAATAAACATTTGCTAAGTACCTAAAGTATGCCTGGAACAATGCTAAACACCAAGGCTTAAAAAAAGAGGCAAAAGACAGCCACTACCCTCAAGGAGCTTGCCATCTAATGGAGACAATACAGAAAAAATACATAAAACAGGATATATATATATATATATATATATATATATATATATATATATAATTATGTGATAAATGGAAATAAATAATTATCTGAGGAAATTTAGTAGAATTAATGATTGGAGAAGGCTTCTAGTAAAAGTTCACCCATGTGAGAGGTAGGAAAAAAACCCTTCTTTCATGTATTCCAATAGCCTTAGCCTTCATCTAACAGAGAAGCCTGTTGCACCTCACCTTCTTTTTCTATGATAATAGCAAAATCTAAAGCTTCTATCTAGTCAAATGCTCTCCTCTGACATCCTCTAGCTGTACACACACACACACACACACACACACATACACACACACACACACACACACATACTAACCGTATGGTATATGGTCCAGGATAACTTGAGGAAAGGGTAATAATTTTTCATTTACATAATCTGTTAAAAATTTTACATAATCTGTAGGATTACTTCAGTGTAAGTATTATTATGCCCATTTTACAGATTAAAAAAATAGAGCCCTGTGGATAGAAATTTGGTCTTAAGAGTCTAGGAAACCTGGGTTCAAGTTCTATCTCTGTATAATGGAGAGGATATCACTTGACCTCTCAGTGTCCTGGGCAACTCTCTAAAACTATAAATTATTAAGGAATTGTTGATCAACATCAATACAATTTTCACATTGGGAATTTCCTGCATCTATGAAATTACAAGTTCAAACTTCCCAGGAATAAAGCAACTCATCTACACAAACACACACACACACATACAGACATGCACATGCATGTGTGCACACACACACATACACACACAGATGAACAAACAGGAATTCATAAATGTTAAGTTTTTTGCTCAAGCTTGTACAAACTAGGTAGCTTGTATTTGACAGGGACAGGATTAGAAATTAGATCTTCTCGTTTCAAGATTGGGCTCTTTTTACTACAACACAAACAGCACTCTCCCCCAGACATATTTAAAAGCTTTATATGAAATCATCATGTCTTGTGATATATTAAGAAAGAGCCAGGCTTATTTGAAAAATGACCATTGTTATCAATTTAGGAAGCCAAAGTGTTAATTCCCAGTTATTTTAATTTATGTGTCTTTGATTAGTATCATTAAGGTTCCACTGTAATAGCTTCACATGACCCTCAGGTCCTGAAAACTATTGTAGAGCAGCATAGGACCTACCAAAATGGAAAAGATTTTGAGTACAGCCCAATGATGGACTTTTGTCTTTCTTTGGAGGGCAAACCAAGCTACATGAGAAAGAGATATAGAAATGCATGGTCTTCTTATACATACACACATATTCATGTACATGTAGCTACTACATGTAATATATAATAATACAGAGTATAATTAATGTACCATATATATTCACACATACTGATAACCACGAAATTGTTATTTTTTTCAGTATAGGCACCTTCTCTATCTATATTTGGATATAACAACTCATAAGGACCATCTGCTAAGGCATGAAGGAATTTTTCAACTTATAGATAGATAAAGGAGCATTTTTTTTAAAAAAAGTCACTGCTGTTTTAATCAATTAAAATATTTTTTGATTATGAATAAGGCTCATGGTTTGCATGTGTTTATTTTCAATATATATGAACCTTTTGGTAAATTAACTATTCTTATCCATTGATCATTTATCCATTGGAAAATGGATATTGTCCTTAAACATTTTTATCAGTACCTTGTAAATTCTACATTTCAGAATCACTGTTTATATATCTATACATATATTACCATAAAGACTTGAATATATGTCAAATCTTTTGGTGTTTATTAAAATATTTTAATTGAAAAAGAAAAATAGTGTCTATAGAAAGTCACTTACCCTGTTAAGTCTTCCAAGTCTTAGAAAAATATTTTAAATCTTGAAATTTCATGAAGGTTGACAAACAATAATTAACACTGGGAATAAATACAAATGTTTGAAGGAAAATAATATTTTAATTTAATAATTTGTCTCATCATTATTACAGTTATGCTTTCATCATAATAATGGAGAAGCAACATGGTATAGAGGACAGGAAGTCAGACTTAAAATTAGTAAGAACTGGGTTCAAATTCCCCCCTCTGAGACATACTGTTTAAGTGATCCTGGGTAAGTCACTTGATTCCTCAATACCTTAGGCATCTCTCTAGGTTGTAGATTAATTACTGATCTTCACTGTTAGAGGAAGATCCCTTACCTTGAATTCCTTGCACTAGTGAAATAATAGGTAAAGACCAAAAGATCTTCTTAATGAAAGATTTGCCTTTTTCCCCCAGAGACTTGGAAATATTAAATGTGCTCTATATTTATTTGAAGCTTAGGAAATCTGAATAATTTTAGACACATTATTGATTTAAAATTAACATCATAAATAATATCTATAACATTTACTAACATTATTTTCTATTCTTAGGTTTCAGAACCCTTTGATCACTCTGATCCAATTTTCAAGAGTTTTATTAAAGTCTTCCAAATAAACTGAGCTTGTATTTAGGGTATTCTGCCTCTAGGTAGTAGTGACTGCCTTCGTCACACTTTTCCAATTGTAAAGATGATAGTTTTAACACCTGGGAAGGATCACAAAGGGTATCTAGATGCTTAATTCATAAGCAATAATAAATTACCAAAGTTTTCCAGTAACTGAGAAATTGACTTGTGTGTATATGCATATACACACAGGTGCATATATGCTATATATATGTGTGTGTATGTGTATGTATAAACTTGATCTGAGGTATGTCAATTTAATATTTTCATAATTCTATCTTAAATTATTCGTTTCTCTTGTAATCCTATACATTTTATTTTATATGTTTAACAATGTAATTCTAAGAAAGGTTTCATCAGATTACCAAAGGGATCTATGACATAAAAAGTTAAGAACATCTCATATATAGTGTATATGCCCTATATGCACAGATATATTTGTGTATCTGTGTGTGTATACCTAGATACAATGACAGTGCCTTTCTTAGTAATCATTAACCGTTTTTCGTATAAATGCTTCGGGTATTAGAGCAACAGACCCATGGGCACATTCTTACTTGTCGGGATACTAGAATTAATATTGACATTAAGTCCCTGCACATCTGCATGATGTCATGCATTCTAAGAGCCATAAAACTTTGCCTAGTTCCCTTGATATTTTTTTTTCCCAATCTGACAAATTCTTCTCATGCAGCAATAGAACCTAAGCCCCTTCTGGAGAGTTGATTCATGGTGTTATTACTGGGCAAGACTGATATTATCTTTGCCCCTGCAGTGATTTTAATTGCACCCTCACCTAATGTGAACTGCACATACCCCACCTGAGGTCAAGTCTTCTGACAGTGGCGCAGAACAAGGGTGTGTCATTAGTGTCCCTGCAGGCCTTGTATTCCACTGTGGAGGTATATTAGTCTGTGTGTGTGTTGCCAAGAGTGTATCATCATTTAGGAGTTAACTGGAATCAATTTAGGGGACATCCATACTTAACATTTGGCAGTTTCCGGCAGCATCAGACAGCCCAACACCTATTCCCTATCCCCATCCTCACAGCTTTGCAGATGGTACCAATGATGGACTAGATGGATATTAATCATATTTCAAAATGTGAAATGTAGTACAGCTGGTAATGTCAAAAGAATTTCTCTAAGAATTGTCATATTGAAATGATCCACATTAGTTAGAGCATTTTAAATTCCTTGGTTATAATATAATGGCTGTGGGAATGTCTGGGTATGAGTGAAGAAGAAACAACAATTATCAGGAAGGTAAAGGGGACCTGCAACTTGACATAGGTAAACAAGAAAGAGAATGAAGGGAGGAAAGAACCAGAATGAGACTACTAGCCATAACTTCTAAATCTCACATGCAGAAATATAATTGGTGTGCATAGTAGAAAACAAAGCACACCGCTCACAGTCCCTTTTTTTTTCCCTTTAAAAAGAGATGTAGGTAACTCTTCATTATTCAGAGTGACAAAGAAAAGCTTAACATATGCTTCACAATTTGCATATTTTGTGATATAATTTGCATTTGTAGTTATCTCTGATTTTGGGTGATATATTCCAAATCTTTCCTTATCATCTTGTACAATCAAGAATTGATGGTATCCTCTTTGTTACATTACTATGTCAAAGCATAAAAATGTAACACTTATCAAAGATGAGAACTGATTCCTTAAGAAAGTTATTCCTATTCAGTATTTTGTTACTAAAGGAAACATTAGAGAAGTCTGTCTGAGGGCCTTCTCTATGGTTGCAATTTGGTGGGTCCCTATAAATCCATCTTAGAAAAAGAGCTGTTCTTAAATGCTAAGAGTACCTTCTTAGGAATTGAGACCTATTTAAGAGTTATTCCTGTTTTCCCCCAGAAATTATCAGACTAGTAAATAAAAGGAAGAGAGTAGATATGGTATATCTTGATTGCATCAAAATATTTGGAACAGCATGTCCAAAAGTTTGTCTTTTATTGCTGTTTTCTTTTTTGTTCCCTTGAAAACTTAATTTGAATTGGCTTAGGCACAGGCTTGTGAAGCAACATTTAATGATAAATAGCAATGTGTGAAATGAAGGTGTCTAGCCTGTTATTATAAAGATTGATGTTAGATCTGTTTTCATTTAACATATTAATTAAACATCCAGTAAAGAAAATAGAGAATGTAGTTTTGTATGAGATTAGTTGGGTAAGAATAGACAGTGTCAAGAGTGAAGGAGAATAATAAAAAGCAGAAACTAGTTGACCAAACATTATGGAGGAGTAATGCATTTTTCAAAAGAACATATTCTTTTTCTTAACTGGATATATTCCCTAGAGACAAGGAATATATCATTTCTAAAAATTACACAAAACCTGGGATTTTATCATATTTTTCTATTCAAGTCTCTGAAGAGCAAGTGCATTAGCATTATTTCAAGACTCTGTCTTCTTCCCTGGAGAGAATAGCATGTGGCAAACCTACGTGTCAACTGGAGATGAAACATCCCCAGAAAAGGAAATATTTCAGCATGTTACATTTTTGAAGATCATAATGGAGCATGCTCAGCCAGATTCATTCAAGTCTCCAGAATCCTCTGTAATAAAGCACTTGGGATTTGGGGACACATTGCACAGAGGCCAGTGAACACCAAATTTAAATCAAATATTTCCAAAATTTGGAAGGACATGTCTTCAGCATCTGAGCTAACAACCTGTACAAAAATATCTAGTCTGCTATGTTCTGTTTTCTTGCTGGCCTTTCCAGGTTTAGGGAACTAAGCATGGATTTTGAACCTCCTTGCTAGGCAACTCATGAAGCTAAACAATTTATTTGATTTATGATATCTTGGTCCTCTTAGAGCTTACTGGAAATATTTCTTAGTACTGTAGTTTGCTAGAGGTTCTGCAGAGGCATGCAAAAGGACAGTCTACACTGAATCCCAGCAGAATCCCATTATCCATGAAAAGCAGGATGACTCAATGTTTTTTGTTAACAAAAATTCATTAAAATATATTAAATTGATCAGTTTTGTGCTCAAAATATAATAACTGTCATTATAATAATTTTCAGGACTAGGGATAAGTCATTTAATAATTACATTTTTGCTAATGAAGCTTTAAAAAGAGCCACTTCACTCAACAATTGAAAATCATTTGTAAACATGAAAATTCACAGACAAAAAAGATTCAAAGTATAATTAAGGTTTAACAGTTGTACATACATCTTTAAATGTTAAAGAAAAATTGGAAACTAAGGTTAGAAAGCATGTCTTGTTTTTGAAGACTGAATTAAGAACATGCTAACCCCATTACTTTAATTGCCTCTTATCAGCCTAATTGAAATTGTCAATTTAATTTTTGGTTTTTAAAGTTGCACATGTATAACTAAAGTAGTCATCTTTGACTCATCTTTTTCCCATTATATTCAATCTGCTACCATGTCAGTGAACCAATCAACATGGATTTAATAAACAGTTACTATATAGAATAGACTGTGCTAGGTGTTGAAGACACAAAGATAAAAAACGAAACAGCTTCTGTCCTCAAGTAGCTTGCACTCTGTTGAGGGAGATAGCATTTACATCTGTATATAGAATATGCATATATGTATATATGTATGTATATATATATATATATATATATATATATATATATGGAGAGAGAGACAGAGAGAGAGAGAGAGAGAGAGAGAGAGAGAGAGAGAGAGAGAGAGAGAGAGAGAATGTATATGCATATGCGTACATAAGTACATAGTGGTGGTAGTGTGAGTGGGAAGGAGGATATAAGAGGGAATATGTTATAGAGGGAGAATTCACTTCTCCCCTCTGCCTTTTCAAATCCCTAGTTTCCTTCAAAATTCAGCTCAAGGACCATTTTCTATGATTCCTTTTCTGATCCTATCCTCCACTCCCTCCCGTATGCATCTCTCTCTCTCTCTCTCTCTCTCTCTCTCTCTCTCTCTCTCTCCCTCTCTCTCTCCACACACACACACACACACACACACACACACACACACACACACACATATACATATATGCATAGATATAGTTGATATAAATATATACATATGAGGGAAAATGTAAAATGGACTCAGAAAAGGAATCATAGGAAATGGTTCTTGAGCTGAACTTTGAAGGTAACTAGGGATTTTAAAACATAGAGGAAAGGACCCAATTATCCCTCTGTAACATCTCTCATATCCTCTTTCCATTCATAGTACCATCACTCTAATTGATATCTTCATCACTTCTTACCTACACTATTTTAAACCCCATTTACTTTCCAAATGTATGATATCCATTACCATCTGGATGTCCTAATGACATCTCAAATTCAGCATATCCAAAACAGACCTATCACCCTAGTTCAGGACCTCACCTCCCCTTGCTTAGATTATTACAATAGCTTTAGCCTTTTAACATTTATCCTTGATCCCAGGTCTTCTGAACTCCAAGCCCAATATCATGCTCTCATTTACCATCTCCTTCACAGACCAGTCCTCAGTCTCCAATTTTTCTTTTCATTGAGGTGAACACTTTTCCATTCCAATGTTTGCCATTATATTTTAAACTATTCCACTCATTAAGCAAATAAACATAATGAGTAACCACTTGCTCATTACTCATTTTAAGTCTTTTATAAAATTGGGGCAGCTAGGTGGCGCAGTGAGTAGAGCACCGGCCCTGGAGTCAGGAGGACCTGAGTTCAAATCCGGACTCAGACACTTGACACATGTAGTAGCTGTGTGACCTTGGGCAAGTCACTTAGCCCCAATTGCCCTGCCAAAAAACAAAAAAAAAGTCTTTTATGAAATAGCTTTTCAAGTGTGTTTGCATATCATGATTAGTTTGTATATACAATACCTGATCAGTAAGGTTTATTGTTGTTTCTGCAAGAAGGCAGGAATTTTTTGCTTATATTTGTCCACCCAGAAGAAAATATGCTTAGTTTTGCCATTTGATGAAGGCAAATTTTCTCTGCTTTGTGGCACATGACATTCACATCTCTCCTTTCATTTCTCATATTGATAAATACAAATAAATATTTGGGATTTTATAGGTTTTAGTTCCTCCTCATGGCTTATAAATGACTCATCGAATATTTGGGACTATGTTTTAGGGACATGTAGTTTGAGAATCCCATCTTTCTGGGTTCTGTGGATTCTATTAATCTGTACCACTTTATCTTTTGTGTACAAAATTGGGGGGGGCATGATTTCCTGCATTATGATATTCAAACTCTGCATCTTCCTTCTCCTTTTATTTTCTGGGAGATTCATGATTCTCAAATTGTTTCAATGAGTTTTGTTCACTTGCCTTGTTATCTTCATGTGTAAAGGTATTAAATATTTTTCAAGTTGTTCTTTTTAAAATGTCACTTATATTCTTCAAGGACTCTCTCTTGGTTTGATTTTGCTGGCAACATCTGGTGACATATTACGTTGTAAACTGTAATGTACTGTACCACTCTGGGCCCAACATGTGGTCCTGTTAAACTGGTCTTGATCCTTTGCCTCTCTTGCTTTTCTTTTTAGGTGAAAGAATTTAAGACTATGACCTTGTGAAGTTCAAAAGGTTAAGAGAGAAAGCTTTAGGGCATGTTAGCATTCTGTTGACTGTGCATCATAATTTTGCAGCTAGTTTAGCATCAATACCCAGAGGGGTAAGGAGTGACCTTCATATGTGACTTTGGAGATCAGCCCAGCAGTAGCTGAAACAAGGACTCCTCTGAAACTCATGATTTGTATGAATATAAACTTAATGTAATTAGTGCTGTATAGAAACTGTACTAGCAGAGCCAAGAAATCAAGGTGGTATAGGGGAGAAAGTATAATTCTGAGATAGTGGGGGGAATATTTGTACTTTTGTTGTTGTGTATATTGAAAGTAAATATCCCCTTGTAAAAGTTGACTATATATTTAAAAAAATAAAATCTTGTTTAGTTTTGTTTTATCCAATTCTCCTTTCACCTGGAGCATTCTCTGAGAACTCACTATTTTACTAAGATTTTCCATCAGTTGTTCCAAGCTATAGAGTTTTTGTTGTTCTCCCATCATTGGTTTTAATTTCATCTTTACAGAAGACACATCCTTTTTTTTTCTTAATCTCATTTGCCATTCAAAGAGTTTTGTGAAGGATCCACTTTCATTGCTGGAGAACCTATTCCTATAATCTCTATTTTCTTCTTGTGTCTTCTTAATTTTTTTTTGGAATTACAGTAGTTATCCATTGTATTAAAGCTGTTTTAAAATTTGTGCTTCTTTGTTTTTTTAGTTGCTATTTCTCTTTTTTTACAAAATTATTTTCCTTGAAAATATCTTTTCTTTTCCCTCTTTTTTTGTTGCTAGCATCCTTTTATTTGATGGATTTGTTGCTCATTTGTGATGGTGAAGGTGAACTGAGTTTAGTTATTACCATCTTACTGACACTTGGTGAAACTGTGGAATAATTTCCCACATATGTGATAGGGCCCTCAGTGAGCACATTTTAATTTCAGTTGGCCAACAAAATACATAATCTAGCCAAAAAAATTGACTAATAAGTAAAATGGATGATCTAGTAAGTATTAGCTCATGGGAGAAGCATACATCTGTTTACTAGGCCTATTTTAAACCATCACCTCTGAGATATTGTAATTCCAAGACATTGTCTTCTCTTAAGTTATGTGACTAAAGTTATCCTACATAAGTACTTAAAGCCTTGTTTGCCAAGAATATGCCAAGAATAGCCATTCTGAAGGAATACAATCTTCATTGCCAGTTTGAATCAAAACATCCTGACTTAAACAAACTGGGCACCAATTTAAAACAAAGCATCCAAATTGTTGAAAATCTCGATGGAGGACAACGGTTTTTCAAGAAAGTAAACTCAGAGAATGAGGTGGCTACTAGGGATAGTTTTCAGATTTCTAAAGAAATCAGTTTCAAACATGATTCCTGAGTATGATAAACTGATTGCTGACAAGAAGTATAATATGTCCCATCAACTAAATATAAACAGTAAGAAAACCTGAACAAATTTATTAAAACTGTTACCATTTAGGCAAAGTAATTTTTGTTTTAGCATTAGTGTGATTTCATGATAAAAATCTTAAGTAATAAGTGTAATTGATTGATATTTCCATTTTCATAAGGTTTATTTGCAAAATAGTTTAATCATTAACTATACCTATAATCAGGAAGTGAGTCACTAAAAGCCTACCTGTGGCCTAAAGAAGTTTAGCCCATTTTAATTTTGGCCCCTACCTACTGCCAGGTTTTACAAGTCTGCTATACTCCTTCACCTAGTATCAGGAAAGAATAAACAAAAAACAATTATGTGCTGAGGCAAACTTGGCAGTGGAAAGTGAGACAAAATAGTCAACTTTCCTCCCCCAACTGTCAACTCAGTTCTCATTGTTTGAAAGCCACCTAGGAAGATATAGAAATAATCCACTCAAATGTTTTATATACACATTCACTTGCAGCTCAGCCTCTCCTTAATCATCCATCTTAGTATATCTGGAATCAATTACAAGGTTTATGATTATCACATATATAGTCCTTATCAGTGATGGGATTCACATAAATTAACAACCAGAACCAAGACAAGGCTCTGTAGCCACTGACATGGTGGGTATAGGCCTTGCCCTCATTAACAAGTTTACTGAACTCAGCCTAAAATTAGGTACCAGTTCTATTGAACCGGTGCAAACCAGCTGAATCCCACTACTCATCCTTATCTTGAATCGTGATGGATGAAACTCATTTCCAAAGTTCTACACACCGGATTGGCAGCAAGCAGAGAATTTTTCAATCTACTATGTGTTGGACACTATACTAAGAGCTGAGGATACAAATTTAAAAAAGAAAGATAGTTCCTCACCTCAAGGAATAGAGGAGAAATCTAAAAAGAAGGACACAAATGAAACCTGAAAATCATGGAGAAGTGTGGAGGGCCATAAGAGGTCTTTGGCAAGGGCATGTGTATTAGCAAAGCAATAAACACAACATAGATGGTAATTGTCAACATGACTATGTGGTTTTGCATCACAAAATATAAAAGACTCTCCATCTAGAAAGTAGAAAAAGTCAACCATTTATTCAAACATCAGAGACCCAGATCCCAAAGCCAATAAGTCCAATCCATCACAGCAGAAAAGAATTTGATACACAGTATCACAGCAGAGAACCACTCTATCCCAAAGCCATCCAACCCTCTGCTGGGGCCTTGCCACCAGCAAACTCACAGCCGTCACATATGCTCTCTCCCTCAGTTCTAACTGCTCTCTCAGCACTTCCTGTGACACATTTTACTTTTCCTCTCGGCAAGCTCCTCCCACCATATGTGACTTAGGGTTCCTGTGATGTAAACAGGTCATATTGGGTATTAAGGGGTGGGAAAGATATGCAAATCTAAATTGTCATTACAGCATGATATTCTGTGGAATGGAAACCAAGTAGAGAATGGAAAATGGAGAGTTATTTGCCAAGTTCTCAACTCTATAAAGAATTGTTTTGAGAATAGTTTATTGCTTCATTCTCCAACTTAGGGAATCAAGAAAGAGTTGATTATCAAGAAAATAAAATTTGCTAGTTCTTTGAGGACTAACTTCACAGTTGTCCATATATTATAATTAAATCATAGATCTAGAATGGGAAGGGATTTCAGAGACAAGCTAACCCAAACCCCTCATGCTGCAGTTGAAGAGACTGTATCCAAGTAAGGTTGACTGGCCAAGATCCCTTAGGTGTAAGTATCAGATGGAAAGGAGTTAAGAGACCATTCACTAAAGGTAAATCATTATGTCTGAAAAGATGAAAATACTACAGGCAATATTGATACATATAAGAATATGTCTTTCTGGAACATGAGAAGAAATTAGGGAATAGTGTGTGTGTGTGTGTGTGTGTGTATGTGTGTGTGTACACACATATGAATGTATGTATGTATATATATTTATATAGTCACATTGTCTCTGTCTCTGTCTCTCTCCCTCTCCACATGGTCTTTTCCAATAGAGTACAGCCTCTTTGAGGACAGACACTTTCATTTTTGTGCTGAGCTTGTAGCACAATACCTAATACAAAGCAAGGCATTTAACAAATAGTTGTGGATGGAATTGATTGAGAAAAAATATTTTCTTAAAATAGATAGCTGGGAAAATTCCATATGAAGAATTATTAATATATATCCTTCCAAAGAACTACAAGGAATTTGAAGCTCAACTTATTGGAAAGCTCAGCCAGGTTGGAAACTATGGGTGCAGGTTCATATTGAAAAGTGGGAAGTTTGGGATAGCACGCAACATTATGACTTTAGATTTGCTAAATTATGCTAAACTTTCAACCCAGTGAATTGACATTTACATTAAATCATGAGATTATTGATTTGCTATTATCCAAAATCATTCCTCCCAAAATATATAGAAGCAGGAATATTGTGTACTAAATAAAATTTTAAGAAAAATAATAGAGAAGCAGCATGGTATAGTGGATAAAGATCTAAATTCTGTTTTAAAAAACATGGGATAAAGGCTTGTCTTTCAAACGAATTGTCTAAGTGACCCTTGGAAAATAGCTTTACCTCTCAGTGCCCCAGGCAAAAATCTAAGACCGTAAATTGTACAGCAAAGGCCAATATGAACTGATAGTGGGAGGTTTCCTTAGGCATTCCATAGAGCAATAAAAATAGCAGTCTCACTCCCCACCCCCCAAATCCCTAGAATAATGTTAGGATTTATTTTTTCAAATCTCATATCTATATATCTATATACATACATATTATACATATACACATATGTGTATGTGTATAGATAGATACACATACATATATGTGTGGGGGGAGGGAGAAAGGGGGAGAGAGAGAGAGAGAGAGAGAGAGAGAGAGAGAGAGAGAGAGGGAGAGAGAAGAGCAAGATAGATCTGTAGCCAAATTGGAGGAGTGGTTTGTTGTTCATTTCTTCAAGTAAACATGGACAAGAATACAATCTCTGAAGTTCTCAACAGCTGATAAGTTGAATGAATAAACTAGAAGCACAAGGCAAGGGGAGAGGTACACAAATAGGTACACAAAAGTGTAATGTCATCTTAAAATTCTTCCACTCAGCATCTATAAATAATCTCATTCCTTTGCATATTCTATTTCAGTGCATCTTCCTCCTTAACTGCACACTAAGCAAAATACTATATATTGTTAAAATCATAGCTTAATGACATGACATCTTCTTAATGACAATGTTAAAAATTATTGCAGTGTTTGTTTAACTATCTGTGCCCTAATGCATTTTCTCTGTGTATTTAAACCCATTGATTTTGCTTCCTGGAAGACAGATTAAAAATAAGGCTAAATTAGAGCCCTTTTCTATATTATACATACATACATACATATATATATATATATATATATATATATATATATATATATATATATATCTATGTGTGTGTGTGTGTGTGTATGTGTGTGTGTGTGTGTGTGCCTGTGTGTGTATGCATATTTTATGTCCTAGAGCAATGAAAGGGGTTAATGATGTATACAGTTAAGAGGATTTCAAGCTAGGCTTTCTGATCTACATAACACATTAGGAAAACAAATATTTAAAAGTAAATAATGTTGCCATAAAAATATCCAATTTTATCACATTGGTATTACCATAATATACAAATTTCTGCCCAGTAAATCAATAATTATAAACTTGTTAGCTGAAGATACATTCTTGTGGTTGATTCATTTTATAATTTTAAACAGCTCAGAGCTCTGTTGCTCATTCCTTAGAGGCAAACAATAACAAGGTCTTGTGGCACCCAGAAAGAATATAGTTATTTTAAGTGAACAATTGGGAACGTAAGCACTTGGACTCATGATATTAAAATTAGATTTCTAAAATATTTGAGGCATTAAATAAACTTATCTTCTTCAAATTAAATGGGGAAGGGAAGGTTTGGGATGTGCAAGCCTCTGATTTCCTAAATGTGTACAAATCTTAATGGTTAAATTCTCTACACAGGAAATATTGGTGACTGATCCATAAATTGGAGCCTTAAAAAGTTGCCCGTGGGCACTGCAAGGTTAAATTACTCAGTCTGCTAGACATAGGAACGTTGAACCTAGGTTTTCCTTACCCCAAGGCTGCTCTTCTATCCACTGTAGAACACTGCCTCTTCAAATTTAAATATGCTCTAAAACTAGATTTTCATTTTCATACTGATTCCTGAAGTTAATTTTCCCCCTTGAAACATGTTGGCAAACTTGTTTTAAAGTGACTAGAAATTAGAAAAGGTGAAATAATAATAACAATGTAGCATTTATATAGTATCTACCATGTTCCAGACACTGCATTAGAGAAACAAAGACAGGCAAAGGACAGTCCCAGTTCTCAAGGAGCTCACAGTCTAATAAGACAACCTGCAAGCAACTATGTGCAAACAAGACGCAAACATTTTATTGTAATAGTGTTTGACTTATGAATTTTATGGATAATTACAGGAAGGTATTTTTGGAAAATAGATATGCTTGAGGGGAAAAAAAGCATACCCATTCTTCCCCTCAGTCTTAGTATTCACATGTTGAGCTGACTGTAGGCATTAAGAGCCGCAGTGGCCAAGATTATTTCTGACCCTTGGTTTAAATACTCCAAAAAAACAACTCTGGGAAACCTGGAATTTTAAGAGTAATATGATTTTAAACACTGTAATAGTTTCACTCTGGTGCTGGACTTTAATGACACCAAGCTTGCATTTCCATGAAAATGTTGTTTGTGCTGTAATTTGTTGATCTTTATCCTGTGTCCTATTTTATACTTAAATCAGTATACAATTCACTCTCAAGAATTCTGACTTTTAAGGAGATCACATCTGTTTTGCATATGTAGTCTCTCTGAACAGACAACTACCTAGAAGGTAAAGTGAGTTTGTTCCCACAAGCTTTCTAGAAACTACCTTTTATTTCATGGTTTTTGTTTTTTTTATTACATGGATTTTGACACTGGGACATGAAGTCCAAGCCAGCATTTCTCTTTCTCTGAGTTCTAAACTGCAAAGAAACTCCATGACAATGTTACTTCACTCATCTCTCCAGGCAATTAAGAATGTCTCTCAAATATTCAGTGGTGCCATCAAGTACCAGATTGAGCAAAGGGTCAAATCCTTTCAAGATTCCACTGGCTCACATGCTTGTTGTGAAGCTGAAAGCACTTTGCACACCCTCTCGGCCTCCTTGGAACTTCACGCAGATGGTCATGTTGATGTATCTGGATACGCCCAAGATGCTCTCCTTCTTCTTTTCCTTCTCCTACAGAGAAAGCAGTGGATCAGAGGCCGTGAAACTTCAGCTATACAGAGGCATGGATAATGAAATAAACTGAACATTTGGGATCAAAAGGAGCAATGATTACAATGTGACACAATATGGTTAAAATATGGTACCTAGAAAAATTTGGAGTGTGTTAGTAGATTTTCTTTCAGCAGTCAGTGTTTAACAGATTTTTAGGATATGTATAATATCATATTGAAGGGATTGTGCTTTTTAATTCATTTGGACACTTCTCAAAATTTAATTGTTTTAAAAATAAACAGAAATCTGCAAAAAAAAAAAAGGAAAGAAAAAAGAATGTCTCTCTCCAAATATTATCCATATCCAACCAGTTACTGCAATAGCTATGCAAAATTACTGCCCCTATAAAAAGTTATTCAATTATACAATTCAAAGTTATGTGTTATTTATTGAAATCATTATTACATGGTTTATTGGTTTATATACTTGTCACATTCTGATTGTAAACTCACAGTTCATATTTTCCCAGTGTCAATACTATATTCCACACAAATCTGTCCATCTATCATTACATGTATATGCACATATAGATAAGTATATATACATAATCTCATATATATTGTCATTTTTTCATGTATGTATTAATCTTAAATTATATTGTAACCAT
Organism: Trichosurus vulpecula; assembly: GCF_011100635.1. Taxonomy (NCBI): domain Eukaryota; kingdom Metazoa; phylum Chordata; class Mammalia; order Diprotodontia; family Phalangeridae; genus Trichosurus; species Trichosurus vulpecula. The sequence continues at coordinate 315,175,790 of NC_050576.1, read as the reverse complement.
CTTATTAAGAACTGTCATCAATTACATTTATATGACACTTTGTAGTTTACAAAGCATTATATAAATATACTCTCTTTTAATCTGAATAACTATAAAATCAGTGTTGTAAATATCATTAACATATTTACATAATAAAAGAAAAAATGACTTGATAGAAATGAAATGACTTCTTCAATGTCATACAAACAGTGTCATAACCAACTCTTTTAACTCCAAAGACAGCCATTTTTTTGTTCTGCCTTCTTCTATCATAATTCTTTTGAACTCCATAGTACTTCAAATAGATACTAGAGAGCTTATAACCAGTTAGTAAAATCACAGAATCAGAGAGATTGAAGAAACCTTAAAAGCCATCTGACTTACATTGTACCTGAAAATAAAAGGAAAGAAAAAGAAAAGAAAAAAACAAACAAGAAAACTTTGACCAAAGATGTTCTTACCTAAGTTTTGCTTGAAAAGATCTAAAAAAATTAAATTTGTTAAGCCAATGACTCCTGAGGTAGGCCATTCTACTCTGAGTTTACTATTATTGTTAGGTGGTACAGTAAATAAAGTGTTGGATGTGGAGTTAAAAAAACTGAATTAAGGCAGAGCCAAGATGACAGAGTAAAGGCAGGGACTCACCTGAGCTCTCCCCCAAGCCCTTCCAAATACTTTTAAAAAATGTCTCTAAGATCACAGAGTAAAAACAGGGACTTGCTTGAGCTTTCCCACACACCCCTCCAATTATCTCTAAAAAATGACTATAAACAAATTCTAGAGCAGCAGAACCCAGAAAATGACGGAGTGAAACAAATTTTAGCCCAAGACAACCTGGAAGGTTGACAGGAAAGGTCTGTTGCACCAGGCTGGGAGACAAGCACAGTCCAGCACAAAATGCTCCAGCAGAGACTAAGACCCAGCAAATCTGGAGCAGGCCTCAGGGGACTGAATCATTGGCAGCTGTAGCAGTTTCCAGACTTCTCAACCCACAAATGCCAAAGACAACTTAGAAGGTCAGTGGGAAAGTGAGAGAACAGCACAGTGGGGCCTTAGACCTAGGGCACCAATGGTGGCTGTAGCAGCTGCTTCCTGAGATCTTGACCCCCAGACATGGGGAGACCAAGCTGCTGATCAGAGGGGGATTGCAGAGATCTCTTTCCTGCAGCTGAGGCAGAATTCTTGTGCTTTGCCCATGTTTGGATCTGGGTTGCAGTCCTGGGTAGTGGTCCTGGGGCAAGGAGGAATGCTGGAGTGGTGGAGCTTGTGGTGTCAGTGGATAAGGAAGCCTCTTCACAGTTCCAAGGAAGAAAAGAGTGCTTATGGTCACTCACAGACCAGAACACAAGCAAGGAGAAGAGTAAACACCTCTCCTTTGATCATACCACCTTGGGAGAAATGAAAATTTACAAGCCCCTAGAAGTATCTCTGAATATAGCTGAATACAAAACTCCTGAAGCTTGAGACAACACACCCTCCACACTAGAAACAGACTCCTACCTTAACAAAGAATTGAAAAGTCAAGTAACTGGCTAGGGAAATGAGCAAAGAGTGGAAAAACTCACATTATAGAATCTTACTTGGGTGATGAAGAAGATCAAAATGTACAACCAGAAGCAGACAACAAAGTCAAAGGTCCTGCATCCAAAGCCTCCAAAAAATATGAATTGGTGGCAAGCCAAGAAAGAGCTCATAAAGGACTTTGAAAATCAAGTAAGAAAAGTAGAGGAAATTGGGAAGAGAAATGAGAATGATACAAGAAAATGTATTAGTGATGCATTAGAAATCAAGGGGATGCCAATCAATTGGAGAATGGCTGAACAAGTTGTGGTATGTGATTATGATGGAATATTATTGTACTATATGAAATCATGAGCAGGCTATGGTCAAGAAAAAAACTAGAAAGACTTGCATGGGCTGATGCAAAGTGAAACGTACAAGTGTGCAAAATAATAGCAATATTATAAGATGATTAGCTGTGAATTACTTAGCTATTCTCAGCAATATAACTATTCAAGAAAACTCCAAAGATTTATGATGAAAAACACTATCCATCCCCAGATAAAGAATTGATGATGCCTAAATACAGATGAAACATATTTTTACCTTATTTTTCTTGAGTTTTTCATCTACATTTTCTTTCACAGCATGACTATTATAGATATGTTTTCGATTACTTCACATGTATAACCTATATCAAATTGCTTGCCTTCTCAATGAGGGGAGGTGGGGAGGGAGGAAGGGAGAGAATCTGGAATTCAAAGTTTTAAAAGCAAATGTTAAAAATTCTTTTATATTTAACTGGGAAAAAAATAAAATACTAAATAAATACAAGGAAAGAAAGAAAGCCTGAATTAAAATCCTGCCCCAGATGCTTATTACTTATATGACCCTGGACAAGTCACATATCCTCTCTGTTTCTCAATTTCCTTGCTTATAAAATGGAGACAATAACAGCAAGTACCTTATACTGTCATGCAGATTAAACAGAGAATACATTTAAAAATGTTTTGCCAATGATAAAGGGTAATTTTTCTCCCTGTCTCCTCCAACCCCTCACCAAGACAGCAATCTGATATAGGTTATTCATGCACAATCATATTAAATATATTTCCACATTAGTCAATTGTGATAGAGGAATCAGAACAAAAAAGAAAAACCAAGAGAAAGAAAAAACAAAATACAAACTGAAAAAACAAGACAAACAAAAAAAACCCCAGAATATAGAATGATACGATCTGTATTTAGATGCCATAATTCCTTCTTTGGATGTGAATAGCATTTTGCATCTTCTGTCTTTTGGAATTGTCTTAGATCCTTGTAGTGCTGAGAATAGCTAAATCTATTCTGGTTGATCATCATATAGTGTTGCTGTTAGTGTGTACAATGCTTTCCTGGTTCTGCTCACTTTGCTTAGCATCAGTTCATGTAGGTCTTCCCAGGTTTTTCTGAAATCCTCCTGTTCATCATTTCTTATACCACAATAGAATTCCATTATATTCGTATACCACAACTAATTCTGTCATTCCCCAATGGATGTGAATCTTTTCAATTTCCAATTCTCTTCCATGACAAAAATAGCTGCTATGTTTGTTTGTTGTTTTTGTTTTGTACATATGGGTCCTTTTCACTTTTTTATTGATCTCTTGGACAGAGATTATTATTGGATCAAAGGTTATGCAGAATTTTATAGCCCTTTGGGCATGGTTAGAAATTGCTCTCCAGAATGGTTGTATCTGTTCACAACTTCAGCAGCAATGCCTCAGCCTCACAATTTTCCCACATCTTCTCCAACATTTATCATTCTTCTTTTCTGTAATATTAGCCAATCTGATAGGTGTGAGGTGGTACCTAAGAGTTGTTTTGATTTGCACATCTCCAAGTCAATAGTGTTTTAGAGCATTTTTCCATATGACCATAGACTTCTTCATCTGAAAACTGCCTGTTCATATCCTTTAACCATTTATCAATTGGGGAATTACTTGTATTCTTATAATTTTGACTCAATTCTTTAAACATTTTAGAAATGAGGCCTTTATCAGAGACAGCAGCTGTAAAAATTGTTTCCCAGCTTTCTGCTTTCTTCCTAATCTTGGGTGCATTGACTTTGTGCAAAAACTTTTCAATTTAATGTAATTAGAATAATCCATTTTGCATTTCATAATGTTCTCTATCACTTCTTTGGTAATGAATTCTTTTCTTTTTCATAGATCTGAGAGTTAAACTATTCCTTGCTCTCCTAATTTGTTTATGGTATCAACCTTTATGTCTAAATCATATCCATTTTAACGTTGGTATAAGGTGTGAGATGTTGTTCTATGCCTAGCTTCTGCCATACTATATTCCAGGTTTTCCCAGCAGTTTTTGTTAAATAGTGATTTCTTATCCCAGAAGCTGGAATCTTTAGGTTTATCAAACATTGCATTACTATAGTCATTTTTTAATTTGTTTTGTGTACCTAACCTGTTGCATTGATCGGCCACTCTATTTCTTAGCCAGTACTAAGTAGTTTTCATGATTGCTGCTTTATAATACACTTTTAGATCTGATATATCTAGTCTGCCTTCCCTTGCATTTCACTTCATTAGTTCCCTTGATATTCTGGACCTTTTGCTGTTCTGGATGATTTTTATTATTTTTTCTAGCTCTATAAAATATTTTGGGTAGTTTGATATGGTACTAAATAAATGCATTAGACAGAATTTGCCTTTTTGTTTATTAACTTAGCCTACCCACGAGCAGCTGATACTTTTTTTAATTATTTAAATCTGGCTTAATTTGTGTGAAAAATATTTTGTAGTTGTGTACATATAGTTCCTGTGTTTCTCTTGGCAGGTAGAGTTGGAAATATTTTATACTGTCTATAGTTATTTTAAATAGAATTTCTTTTTTTATCTCTTGCTGCTGGGATTTGTTGGCGATATATAAAAATGCTGATGATTTATGTGTATTTATTTTATATCCTACAACTTTCCTAAAGTTGTTAATAAGGAAATATATCATCACAGAGATCCGCAAAGAGAGACAGTTTTGTTTTCTCATTGCCTATACTAAAACCTTTAATTTCTTTTTCTTCTCTTATTGCTAAAGCTAACATTTCTAATGCAATATTGAATAGTAGTGATAATGGCCATCCTTGTTTCTTCCTGATCTTACTGGGAAAGATTCTAGCTTATTGCTAATACATATAAGGCTTGCTATTGGTTTTAGATTGATACTGCTTGTCATTTTAAGAAAAACTCCCTTTAATCCTATGTTGTCTAGTGTTTTTATTTTTCTTTAATTTTTTAAAGATTAATTTATTATTAGTTTTTTAACATTCATTTACAGAAGATTTTGAGTTACAATTTTCTCTGCAACTCTCCCCTCCCCCACACCAAGATAGCCTGTATTCTGATTGCTTGTTTCCCCAGTTTGCCCTCCTTTCTATCACTCCCTCCCCCACCCCATACTCTTTCCCCTTAATTTCTTGTAAGGCAAGATAGATTTCTATACACAATTTCCTGTATATCTTATTTCCCAGTTGCCTGTAAAAATAATTTTTAACACATCTTTTTAGATCCTCATGTTCAAATTCTCTCCCTTTTTCTCTCCCCCACCACAAGAAGGCAGGCAATTCAATATAGGTTATACATGTGTCATTATGCAAAATACTTCCATAATTTCTCCTTTGACCTTATCCCTTTTCAAAAGTGTTTGCTTCTGACTACCCAATCTGTCCTCCCTTCTATCATCTCCCCCTCTTATCCCTTTCCCTGCTAATTTCCTATAGGGTAAGATACTCAATTAAGTGTGTATGTTATTCCCTCCTCTATCAGTAAGGCAAGATTCTTGATCTTGAGGATGACCATGAACATATCTGAATGGTTTGGAATTGCAAAGCATAAGAAATTCTCTAGGTAGAAGGCAGAGGAAGTATAACATTTATTTAGACTCCAGAGGATAAAATGCCAAGAATGATAACCCCAATTCAATATAGCAGTAATTATATTCCAAAAACAGCAAGCCCACCTCAAAGTAGCAACAAGGAAATTATAACACAGTATTAAAGCAAGGAGCTAAGTCATCCTGTAACCTTCCCCCCTGCTAGGGCCTTCCTGTAAACAATCACTCATGAATGCTAACTCTCTGCTCAGCACTCTCTTCTGTAACTGTAGATGATGGGTCTCTCAATGTCTGCTCTTTAAAGCCCTCTTGATGTCTGCTGCCTCAAGTTTGGCTGCTCTCTTTAGTTCTGTCCCTCCCTCTTCAATTCTGGTTTTCTCACACTCTGGACTCTCCTCATGTACAACCCTAACCAGGGCGTCTGATGGTCTAGAACTCAGGCCTCTGATTGGCTGAATAGAACTCAGTGCATATACCACTGGCTCTGGTGTTAGCAACTCCCCTTAAGGCCTTGATGGCTTCTAGCCCAAATCAGATGAGTACCCAGGTAAGCAGAGGGTTAGGCCTACTTACAAACAGAGATATAATCAAGCTTTCCCACCTAGCCCCACCTCAGGCCTATTGAATGGATGAGGGAAGATCTTTGATCACATTAATACCACACCTCCTTAAGCCAAATCCAATGAGAATATGGTTCACTCATTCCCTTTCACCTGCCCCCCTTCCATTCTATTATAACAGCTTTTTCTTCCCTCTTTCATGTGAGATAATTTACCTGATACTATCTCTCCCTTTCTCCTTCTCCCAATATATTCCTCTCTTCCCCCTTAATTTTATTTTTTTTTCATATCATCCTTTCATATTTAACTCACCCTGTGCCCTCTGGTTATATATGTGTATATTCCTTTTAACTATGCTAATACTGAGAAAAGTCTCATGAGTTACAAATATCATCTTTTGATGTAGGAATCTAAGCAGTTCAACTTTAATAAGTCCCTTATGATTTCTCTTTCCTGTTTATCTTTTCATGCTTCTCTTGATTATTGTATTTGAAAGTCAAATATTCTATGCAGCTGTGGTCTTTTCTTAAAGAATGCTTGTAAGTCCTCTATTTCATTGAAAATTCATCTTTTCTCCTAAAGTATGATACTCAGTTTTTCTGGGCAGGTGATTCTTGGTTTTAATCCTACCTCCTTTGACCTCTGGAATATCATATTCCAAGCCCTTCAATCCCTCAATGTAGAAGGTGTTAGATCTTGTATTCTCCTGATTGTGTTTCCACAATACTTCACTTGTTTCTTCCTGGCTGCTTGCAATATTTTCTCCTTGACCTGGGAACTCTGGAATTTGGCTGCAATATTCCTAGGAGTTTTCTTTTGGGGGTCTTTTTCAAGAGGCAATTGGTGGATTCTTTCAATTCCTATTTTGCCCTCTGGTTCTAGAGTATCAGGGTAGTTTTCCTTGATAATTACTTGAAAGATGATGTCTAAGCTCTTTTTTGATCATGGCTTTCAGATAGTCCAATAATTTTAAAATTATCTCTCCTGGATCTATTTTCCAGGTCAATTGTTTTTCCAATGAGATATTTTACATTGTCTTCTATTTTTCATTCTTTTGGTTCTCTCTACTGTTTTTAATAGGAATGGGTGCTGTGTTTCTTGAAAAGCTTTTTCTGCATCTATTGAGATAATTATTTGATTTCTATTAGTTTTGTTGTGGATATGGTAGATTATGCTGATAATTTTCCTAATATTAAACAGCGCTGCATTCCTGGTATAAATCCCAGCTGGTCAGAGTATATTTTTCTCATGATAAGTGGCTGTAATCTTCTTGTTAATCTTTTGTTTTATTTAAAAATGTTTGCACCTATATTCATTAGAGAAATTGGTGTATAATTTTCTTTCTTTGTTTTGACTCTCCCCGGTTTAGGTATCAGCACCATATTTGCACCATAAAAAGAATTTGGTATGACTTCTTCTTGGCCTATTTCCCCAAATAGTCTATAAAGTATTTTAATTAAATCTATATTGCTTTTCCATTGTTGAGATCAAGATTGCTACCACTGCTTTTTTTTTAAATTTCAGCTGAAACGCATTATATTCTGCTCCAGCCTTTTGTCTTTACTCTGTGTGTGTTTCTCCTTCATATGTGTTTCTTTATCAACATATATAAGATTCCAGTTTTTAATCCACTCTATCCTTTTCCATTTTATGGGAGAGTTCATCGCATTTACACTCATAGTTATGATTACTAATTCTTTATTCCCTCCATCCTGTCTAACCCTCTGCCCCACACACACTCTTACTCTTTTCACCTTTTCCCTCTCACCTGTTTTTTGTTTCTGACCACCACCTCCTTTAATCTGTACTCCCTTCTATCATCCCCACATTCCATTTTCTTTTCCCTTTCCCCTACTTCTTCCCTATAGAGTCAGACAAATTTCTATATCCAATAAGTGTACATGTTATTCCTTCTTTTAGACAAATCTTATGAGAGAAAGGGTCAAACAATGCTGACCCTCTCCCTTTCTCCCCCTCTATTGTAACTGGTGTTTTTGCACCTCTTAATATGATATAATTGTATCCTACTCTGCCTCTCCCTTTCCTCTTCCCTCAGTACAATCATTTTTTTCACCCCTTAATTTTTTTTTTTGCCATCACATCCAAATCAGTTTATACCCATACGCTTTTTATTTGGAAGGGGAAAGGCAGGGCAATTGGGGTTAAATTACTTGCCCAAGGTCACACAGCTAGTAAGTGTGTGAAGTGTCTGAGATCACATTTGAACTCAGGTCCTCCTGACTCCAGAGCTTTTGCGCTACTCACTGTGCCACCTAGCTGACCCATTTTTTCTTTTTTTTTAATAGGAAGATATGGAACTTTAATTCAAAATAGACATTTTGCAAACAATTTATAAAAAAAATAAATGGGGAAAGTTCAGCAAGCTTTTTCTTTGAAGTTTACAATAGGAGAGTACATTAAGAATCACAATCCAATTACACAATTGCTTCAAAGAAGCATTGTAACAGTTACATGCAATATTATCCCAAAAATATTATGTAGCTAGTTCCACTAAATAATAATGCTCTCCATAGAGCACCCCAACTTTTCCTTCATATAATTTTTAAGCTCTATCCCTTCAATAAAGATCAATAAGAAAGATATCTGTTTTCTTTTCCACCACCCTCCTACCCCAACCAAGATTTTGAACAATACATTAGATTTAATGACTAGACTGGATACTCTGTTACTAGATCCAGCTCATTTAAGTGATTTTAGATTTGTAAGAGATTCAAACTGATATCCAAATATCTCCATTTATAGCCAAAGTGTAACAGAAGAAAGACCTATAATTAAACCTCGGTACAATGACATACTAAGCCAAATATTTTTATCCTTCCATTTTTCAATATGAAGGAAATTCTGTCACTCTGGTAAATTTTAATATGCTAGCTGCTGACAGATGATTATTAGGCCTAGTTTAATTTTATTAGCTCCACTGAAAATCTTATGTAGTTAGCATGCTACCGCTACACTGACCTGGATATTAGTTAGTAACCACCAAGTGGTAAAACATCTATATTCCTATTTCCTTTCAACTGCCTTAATAGAGATACAGTTCTCAAGAGTTGAAAGAATCATTTTTGCACGTAAGGATACAAACAGTTTTAGCTTATTGAATAACATTTTTTTCTTTCCCGTTTACTTACTTCTCTTGAGTTTTGTATTTGAAGATTTCATTTTTCTGTTTAGCTCTGGCCTTTTTGTCAGGAGAGTTTGAAAGTCCTCTATTTCATTGAATGTCCATTTTTCCCTTGGATTTTTTTTTTTGCTGGATAATTAATTCTCTTTTTTGAGGGGGGAGGGCAGTGCAATTGGGGTTAAGTAACTTGCCCAAGGTCACATAGCTAGTAAGTGTGTTGAGTGTCTGAGGCTGGATTTGAACTCAGGTCCTCCTGACTTCAGGGCCAGTGCTCTACTCACTGCACCACCTAGCTGCCCCTGGATAATTGATTCGTTGTTATAATTCATGCCCCTTTGGTTTCCAGGATATCATATCCTAAGCCCTCCGATCCTAAGTTAGCTGCTAAGTCCTATGTAATCCTGACTGTGGTTCCTTTATATTTAAATTGGTTCTTTCTAGTTGTTTGCAGTATTTTCTCCTTGACCTAATTTGGCTATAGCATTCCTTCAAATTTTCATTTTGGGATCTCTTTCAGGAGGCGATAGTAGGATTTTTTGAATGAGTATTTTACCTTTTTTGTGCTGCAAACTATTGCTTTAATAAACCAAGAAAAACAAGGAAAATTTCTTGAATATGTTTTCCAAATCAATCTGGGCATCCATTTTCATTTTTTAATTATTTTATTTAGTTTACAACATTCAGTTCCCCAAGTTTTTGAGTTCCAGATTTTCTCCCCCTCTCCCTGCTCCCCCAACCCCCTCCAAGGCAGCAGGTAATCTGATATAGGTTCTATATATACCTTGACAATAAACTTATTTTCCTAATAATCAAGTTGTGAAGAAGAATTATAACCAATGAAATGAACCATGAGAAGGATGAAACAAAACCAAAAATTAAAATAAAATTTAAAAAGAGAGAGCACATAGTTTGTTTCAATCTGCATCCAGACTCCATAATTCTTTCTCTGGATGGGGATAGCATTTTCCATCATGAGTCTTTTGTAGCTGTCTTAGAACCTTGCGTTGTTGAGAAGACCCAAGTCTATCAGAGTTAGTCATCTCAGAAGCAATGTGTCTGTGGTTGTGTACAATGTTCTCCTGGTTCTGCTCCCTTCACTCATCCTTGGATCATATAAGTCTCTCCAGGTTCTTATGAAGCCCATCTGCTTCTCATTTCTTATAGCACAGTAGTATTCCATTATATTCATATACCACGACTTGTTTAGATATTTCCCAATTGATGGGCATCCCCTTGATTTCTAGTTATTTGCTGTGACAAAAAGAGCAGCTACAAATATTTGTACATACAACTCCTTTTCCCCCTTGTATGATCTCTTTGGGATACAGCTCTAGAAGCGGTATTGCTGGGTCAAAAGTATGCACATTTTTATGGCCCTTTGTGGCCTTATGCTTTTCCAATTTTCCCACATCTTCTCCAGCATTTGTCATTTTCCTGTTTCTACACATTAGCCAATCTGACAGGAGAGATGCGGTACCTCAGAGTTGTTTTCATGTGCATTTCTCTAATCGATAGTGATTTAGAGCATTTTTTCAAATGACTGTAGATGTATTTCATTTCTTCCTCTAAGAATTGCTTGTTCATATCCTTTGACCATTTATCAATTGGGGAATGACTTGTATTCTTATAAATTTGACTTAGTTCCCTATATATTTTAGAGATGAGGCCTTTGACAGAGACATTGGTTGTAAAAATTCTTTCCCAATTTTCTGCTTCCCTCCTAATCTTGGTTGTATTGGCTTTGTTTGTACAAAAACTTTTTGATTTAATGTAATCAAAATTATCCCTTTTGCATTTAGTAATTCTCTCTCTCTCTTGTTTAGTCATAAATTCTTCCCTTCTGTAAAAGTCTAACCTGTAAACTATTCCTCTTTCTCCCAAATTGCTTATAGTATCAGTCTTTATGTCCAAATTTTGAACTCATTTTGACTTTATTTTTGTACAGAGAGTAAGATATTAGTCTATGCCCAATTTCTGCCATACTGTTTTCCAGTTTTCCCAGCAGTTTTTGTGAAATAGTGAGTTCTTATCTGAGTATTTTACCTTTATCAGGGTGATTTTCTTCAGTAATTTCTTGAAAGTTGCTATCCAGGTTGTTTTTCCCCCCACCTTTTTTTTGTTTTGTTTTGTTTTGGCTATGCCTTTCAGGTAGTACAATAATTCTTAAATTATCTCTCCTGGATCTATTTTCCAGGTCAGTTGTTTTCCCAAGGAGGTATTTTACATTTTCTTCTATTTTTTTATTCTTTTGATTTTGTTTGACTGAATCTTGAGGTCTCATGGAGTCATTAGCTTCCACCTGACCAATAATAACTTTTAACGAACTATTTTCTTCAGTTGGCTTCTGTAACTCCTTTTCCATTTGGCCTATTCTACTTTTTGAAGAGGTCTCTTGAATGTTTTTTTTTTTTCATTTGGCCAATTGTATTTTTTTACGAATTGTTTTCTTCAGTCAATTTTTTTCCTTCATTTTCCAAGCTTTTGACTCTCTCTTGCATACCTCTCATTTCTTTTCCCAATTTTTCTTCTCTCTCTCTCATTTTATTTTTAAAATCCTTTTTGAGCTCTTCCAAGATGTTTTTTTTGGGGGGCTTGAGACCAATTCTATCTTGAGGTTTCCAATGTAGGCATTTTGTCATTGTTTTCTTCTTCTGAGTTTATTTTGATCTTCCCTGTTGCCATAGTAGATTTCTATGGTCAGGGCCCTTTCCTCTTTTTGCTCATTTTTTTTTTTGCCATTTTTGCTCATTTAAGCCTATTTTATGGCTTTTAAAGTAGAGCTCTGTTCCTGGGACAAAGAAGACACTATCTGTATCCAGAATGGCCTTTGTTTTCTTTGAGTGACTCAGCTTACCTCATTGAGCCTGGCTGGGCCATACCTGGGAGCAGAGAACTCCCTGTGTGACCTCTTCTGGGGCAGGAAGCCCAGAGACTCATGCCTGCGAACAGAGAACTTCCTGTGTGATGAGTCATGGGGCTGGCTGAGGGGAGGTGTTGACTCCAGAGCCACGCCCTATTGGGTGTAAACCTAGTCTACACTAGGGGGAGGAGCCAACTCAAGAACTAATCGGCCCTGGTCATTCAGGTGGCACTTGATGATGTCAAAAACTCTACAAGAGGGAGAGGACAGCTTGAAGAGCACTCTTTCCTTTTCCCGTTGGCATGGGAGCAGTGGGGAGCGTGACTGTGGGCCAGCCCTTGCCCTCGGGCTGAGCCCAGATGTTGGTAACTATGAATTGTATTGGGTCTGTCTGGTGATATTTGTAATTTAATTGTATTTTGGTTTTGAGGTTCAGGATGCTGGTTCTTTTCCCCCTGAACTAAATGAATGTTCTGAACCTCAGGGTGCTGGTTTTTTCCCCTGAAGTATGTCTCCTGATGCTTGTGTGTATGCTCCCCTGAACTAACTGAATGCTAACTGAATGCTGGCATTTTTCCCCTGAACTAAATGAATGTTGTCTGTATGCTAACTGAATGCTGGATTAAAGTAAGCTGATCAACCCCTTCACCGTGCTTTCCTTGTTTAAGCAGATAAAAAGAACCTGTGCTTTCCCAGCATCCTGGCAGCCTCCTGGGTGCTGGCTGTGGGGGGGATCTTACGCCTCCACAGAAGCTGCTAGTTGGGTTGTTAAAACACTATCCCAAGCTTTTTGTGCTGGAGGTCAGGGACCTGGTCATTGACATTCTGCTCCAAGGTTTCAGGTTCTGGTGCCTTGCTCAGTGCACTAGGTTGCCCCAGTCTAGTCATGCCTGTCATGCCATGGGTTCTGGGGCTGGCAATTTGCCTTCTGTGCTGGGGCTGGAGGCCTCACAGCTGGCCTGTTGTGACACTGAATTGCTGAAATAAGACCAAGAGGCATTAAGTTGCTGATCTGTGATATGATTAAGAAACTCCAACTGACTTGCCTGGACACCATCTGTGCTAGGATGTACTCCCCTTCCACCCAAGTCAGGCAGGCCTTTCATGAAGTCTCTCCAAGTTACCTTAAGCAGGAAAATTGCTTCACTCCATCTTTTTGTAGGTTATGTTGTTCCAGAATCCATTTAGAGGCTTGATTTAATGTTGTTCCTGAGGAAAACTGGGGAGAACTCAGGCAACTTCTTGGCTTTTCTCCACCATCTTGGCTCCATCTCCATCATCTTTATGTATTTTCCATTGATCTGATAAACTAATAAGGCATACACTTACACTGCCAGGCTAGATATAGAGTAGTAATCAGACATTCCTTTCCATTTGAGGTCAACATTTTGTGTGGTGAATGGCTTGTACTATGGACTTGCCAATAGAGATGGACTGACTTTTTACTTTAGCACTCAGAATTACTATATATAATTAAAACCTATCAGTAATGATCTGTCTATTGAGAACACCATTATAAGTAATTCACCATGTTTTTGCTGTGAGAGTTTGTTTTTGAAAATAAGAAAAATAAATGTTTAGAAGAGGACATTGTGACATAGTGCCTTTAAGGAAAAGGAGTTTGTGTCTCTGTGTGTGTGTGTGTGTGTGTGTGTGTGTGTGTATGGGTGTATGGGTGTGTGTGTGTAGATCACACTTGTCTGTGAAGCCTCTCAGTTATATGCTCACTATTCACCTGTTAGGAAGATATTTTCCATTTATCTTTTCTATGAGAAAAAAAACCATTATTGAGGAAAATAATGGATGGTCTAAAAGAATTTTCTTTTTATCTATATCCAACAACTTTATTCTGCTCTAAAATATAATTAAGTATAGGACATTCAAGCAAACTATACTACATTCATAAAAGTGGACCTTGGCTCTTTTGTAATTTGGACCTCTTTCCTTTTGTTCTATTTTCCTTTTTTGTGTGTTCCTTTCATGGCTCTTTCTATCATAATAATACCTTATACAGTCCTCTCTCATATAAAATTTAAGACCTTATTTCCATTCTATTTCTGTGAATATGTTTGATAGTGAAAGGGAAGGTGATCCAATCTACTCTAGTAGATTTCATTCAACTTACAGTTCAGCCACAGGCTCTCCTGTCCCATGGGTATAGTAGATGGGACAACTCTCTTTAAATTCTAAATGTCATTTAAATTCCAAATGCTTTGGGGACTCTCTGCACGACATTTCTATTGACAAAACCAAAACATTTAACTATTAAATATTAATAATAATTCAACATGGCAGAGTCAAGATGGCAGAGAAAAGGCAGTGTTTGGCCTGAGCTCTCCCCCAAATCCAACTAAACACCTTTCAATAATTCCATAAAACATTTCCAGGAGCAGCAGAAACCATAAGAGGACATTGTGAAACAATTTTCTAGCCAAAGACAACTTAGAAGGTAAGCAGGAAAGGTCTATCACAACTGGATGAGAGTGGAACACAATACAGCATAGGCCCAGCCCCAGCAAGCCAGGAACAGTAATTGGGAGACAAAGAATCAGCAGCAGCTACTGCTGCTTTGAAAGCTCTCCACCCACAGATATCAAGACAGTGGAACAACCGGTCAGAAAATGATTACAGTGGTCTCTTTTCTAGCACTGGGACAGGACTCTGTTTCTTTGCCCATTTTCTTTCTTTTTTTGTTTGTTTGTTTGTTTTTTGGAGGACAGAAGGCAGGGCAATTGGGGTTAAGTGACTTGCTCAATGTGTGTCAACTGTCTGAGGCCAAATTTGAACTCAGGTCCTCCTGACTCCAAGGAAGGTGCTCTACTCACTGCACCACCTAGCTGCCCTCTTTGCCCATTTTCTGGTCTGGGTCACAGTCCTGGCTGACACCTCCAGAGAAAGGAAGAGCACTAATAGCCCAGAGCTCATAGCTACAGTTTATCATGGACCCTCCTCATAGTTCCAGGGCAGAAAAGAGTGCTTTTGAAAACTCACAGATCAGAGCACATGTGAATAGAATTGTAAACTCATCTCTCCTTACATCATGTCACCTTGGAAAAACTGAAAAACTCATAGGTCCCTAGAAGCATCTCTAAAAACAGCTGCACAAAAGCCTGAAGATTGTGACAGTGTGTTCTCCACCCTGGAAGCAGAGCCCTACCTTGACAAAGGATTAAAAGTCAGGGAAAATTAGCAAAGAACCAAAAAAGTTTCTGACCATAAAATAGTTACTCTGACAAAAAGGAAGATCAAAACACACATTCAGAAGATGACAACAAAGTCAAAGCTCCTACATCCAAAGGCTCCAAAAAAATATGAATTCAGCTGAGGCCATGGAAGAACTCAAAAGAGGTTTTAAAAATCAAGTAAGAAAAATGGAGGCAAAATTGGGAAGAGAAATGAGAGTGATTCAAGAAAATCATGAAAAATGAATCAACAGCTTGGTAAAGGAGACACAAAAAATACTGAAGGATATAATACCTTAAAAAACAGACAAGGCCAAATGGTAAAAAGAGGTCCAACACATCAATGAAGAGAAGAATGACTTAAAAAGCAGAATTGGCCAAATGGAAAAGGAGGTCCAAAAACTCACTGAAGAAAATAATATCTTAAAAATTAAAATGGGGCAAATGAAAGCTAATGACTTTATGAGAAATCAAGAAACAATAAAACAAAACTAAAAGAGTGATAAAAATGGAATATAATATGAAATGTTTCATTGGAAAAATAGCTGACCTCGAAAATAGATCCAGAAAAGGTCATTTAAAAATAATTTGACCATCTGAAAGCCATGATAAAAAAGTACCTAGTAATCATCTTTCAAAAGGTTATCAATGAAAATTTCCTTGATATTCTAAAATATGAAAGCAAAATAGAAATTGAAAGAATCCACCAATCAGCTCCTGAAAGAGATCCCAGAATGAAACCTGCCAGGCATATTATAGCCAAATTCCAGACTTTCCAGGTCAAGGAGAAAATATTGCAAGCAGCCAGAAAAAAACAGCTCAAGGATCATGGAGTCGCAGTCAAGATAATACAAGATTCATCAGATTCTACATGAAAGGATCAGAGGGCTTGGAATGTTGGACTGTACAGTACAAAGTATCTAAGAGTAAAACCAACAACATCCTACATAGCAAAACATAGCGTGACTACAAATGTATACCCTATATCAAATTCCTGCCTTCTCAATGCAGTAGGGTGGGGATGGAGGAAGGTTGAGAATTTGGAACTCAAAGTTTTAAAAATGAATGTTAAAAATTGTTTTTGCATGTAACTGGGAAAAATAAAATACTAAATACATTTTAAAAATAGAAAAAAATAATAATTCACCATTACCTAGCCACAAAGGCATATCTCACAGAAGCCTTACAAGTTCATAGAATCATAGCTATAGAACTGAAAGAAATTAACCACTCCACACTCATAATTTTTTACACAGAAGAAAATTGAGGCCTAGAGAGACAAAATTATTTCTTTAAGGTTACACAGCTAGCAAGTGTCAGTGGTGGACTTTGAACCCATATCTTCTGACTTCAAGTCTGGTAAATCACGGAAGACTTAGTTACACAGCAGAAAGCATTGACTACATATTTGACTGACTAGAAGACTGGGATAAAATTAATAATATTAAATGAAACAAGCATCAGTGTACCCTCTTATACTTAGATTCAAATTATCAAATTAAGATGTCCTTGATGGGGAGGTGTGGCAAAACTAAATCTTGCAATAATGTGATGTAATATTTTAGTGGATTCTAACTTCAATGTGAGTAAATACTATGACATGATGCCCTGAAAAGGTAATGCAGTCCAAGTCTGGACAAAGAGAAACATGATATCATGATGATGATATTCAGGCCATCCTTCTTGTGCTTTGCCCTGCTCAAACTACATTTGCAGGAACATTGTATTCAGTTCTCTTGAAGGGCTTTTTGGAAGGGCACTGATAATCTAGTCTATGTTCAGAGGACAACTAGGTTGTTAAAGACACTGGAGAACATGCCATCTAAGGATAGATTGAAGAAACTGTAGAAGAGAAAGAACATGGGTGGGGGGAAAGTAGAGGGAGAGAGCACCTGATAACAATCTTCAAGTATCTGAAGTTCTTTCATGTGTATGAGGCAGTAGATTTACTTGGTTTGATCCAAGAAGACAGAGCAAGAAGAGTCAAGTTCTAAAGAGAAAAAAGAATTGGCATAATATAAGAGAAATTTTCATATCAATTAGAACTGTTACACAAAGACTCCAGCTTCTGGGATAAGAACTTACTAAAAAAATAGAACTGTTTCTTATGATAGTAAGGTCCCCTCTATTGGAAATATACAAACAAAGTCCAGACGACCATTTTAAGTGATGTTTTAGAAAGGTTTCTTGATTAGATGGCAGTTGGACAAGGTGTTGAGCAAGGTTTCTTCCAGCTCAGGTGTACTGTGATTTTTTGATTTATAGCAAATGTTTATAAGATATAGATATAGATATAGATATATAGATGGGGATATAATATGTATGCATTTGTATTCTTCTAAGAACAATTGTAAACTGTGAAGCTATATGGATCTGCAGCTAATTTTCATCACAGAGCTAAAGTGCCATTCCTCATAGAAAAAGATATCACTATTGATCTGATGTCAACAGGACACAGACTTTGAGTTATTTTTCACAATGGTTTGTCCGTCTCTGTTCTCTTGTCTCACCTCTCTTTCTGAAAAAGGGCAGGGATTTTCTAAATATCTGTTTTGACATATGGTCTAGTCACTAATAGAACTTATCTTATGTATCACTCATTTGGTCTTGTAATTATATGGTAACTTTTTGTAACTTAAATGTTTTATGTAAATATATCTCATTCTTAGAGTTAGATTGTAAGGGATTATGTCTCACATTTCTTATTTTCATTGCTTTAAGTACTTTGAGCAATACTTTTTAGAGAGTCAACAAATAATGTAGGTGGAATGAAACTCACAATCTAGAATTCATCAGCCCTAATCCCTAGCCAACTGAGTGAAATAGTTCAGACATCATAGAGTAATAGCTCTAACTATATAATTACATATGTAAATATTACTATAAGTATATGTTTATGTGTATATATGTATGTATGTGTGTATACATACATAGACACACCATACTTTACTCTTTGTAAAGGAGTTCTTAAACACATAATCTCATTAGATATTCAAAATAACTCCACTATTTTGGCAGGAAAAATAGAATCTGTGTTCTACAAATGACGGCTTAGGTGCAATGAAGTGAGACAGATACCATAAGCAAATTAGAAGAGTAAGAAATAGTTTACCTGTCAGATCTATGGAGAAGGGATGACTCCATGACCAAACAAAAAAGAGAGATGTTATGAAATTCAATGTGGATAATTTTGATTACATTAAAAATCTTTCGTATACACAAAACCAATGCAACCAAGATTCGAATGAAAGCAGAACACTGGGAAACAATTTTTATAGCCAGTGTTTCTGATAAAAGGCCTCATTTCTAAAATATATAGAGAACTGAGTCAAATTTGTAAGAATACAAGTCATTCTTAAATTGATAAATGGACAAAGGACACGAACAGACAGTTTTTAGATGAAGAATTTAAAGCTACCTATAGTCAAAAGAATTACTCTTGATTAGAGCAATGCAAATTAAAACAACTCTGAGGTAACATTTCACACCTATCAGATTGGCTAATGTGACCAAAAAGGAAAATGATAAATATTAGAGAAGATGTGGCAAAATTGGAACATTAATGCATTGTTGTTGGATTTGTGAACTGATGCAAACTTCCTGGAGAGGAATTTGGAACTATGCTGAAAGGGTGTAAAACTGTGCATACCCTTTGAGGCAGCAATACCACTACTAGGGATGTATCCCAAAAAGAGAGCTTAAAAAAAGGTAAAGGCCACATATGTATAAACATTTATAGCAGATCTTTTCATGATGGCAAAGAATTGGAAATTGAGGGCATGCCCATCATATGGGAAATGGCTGAACAAATCATCTCATACAAATGTAATGGAATGCTATTGTTCTATAGGAAATGACAAACAGGCAGATTTCAGAAAAAAAAAAGAAACTAACTGGAAAGCCTTACATGATCTGATGCTGACTGAAGTGAGCAGGACCAGGAGAATGTTGTGCATAAGAACACCAACATTGTGTGATGATTAACTGTGATAGATTTAGCTGTTCTCAGCAATACAGTGATCAAGGACAACTCTAAACAACTTGTAAGACATATAGAAGAAGCTGCTTCTCCTGTCCCTCACCCCCATCATGCCTCTTTATTTCTGGTGCATGAAGTCCTTAGAATGTTAAGAGTAGATCCCCCCCTTAGCGAAATTCTCTCTCTCCTCTTACAAAGTATGCAAAACTGAAGTTTCTTTTTCATTAAAATAGTGTTGGTCCACATGGATGAATTAATAATACTATGTCACTATGTCTTGAAAGTTCTTCAAATAAAAATTAAAGGAAGAAGACATGTTACCCTACTAATCTATGAGGCAAATATGGTCCTGATACCTGAACCAGAAAGAGATACAGCAGAGAAAATAAATTATGTAGCAAAAACTCTAATGAATATCAGTGCAATTATATTGGATAAATTGTTATCTGAGATGCCACTGCAAGATACTGGTTCATTCTGACTGTTGTATTTGTATCAGGTATATAAAGTTTGTCCACTGTTAGGAAAACTATAAACATACTACATCATACAATAACAATAATGAGCTATGATTATATTAATAGATGAGAAAAACTTTTCACAAAATATCACATCATAATACTATCATAAGATAGTATTTTGCTAAAGCTAAAGCTAGAATTACCTATAAAAGGGGAAAAAAGTCCTTCCAACAAAATCAGAACTAAATTTATGATATACACTGTCTTTTTAGAAACATTTTTCTAGACATATTAGGTATTGAACTAAGAGAAGGAAAAAAAAAAGAGCTGAGAGAATAAACATAGGCAAAAAAGAAACAAAATCATTACTTTTTGCCAACGATATTATGGTTTACTTAAAGACTCAAAGATATTAAACCAAAAGTTCTGGAAGCACGATAGTCAGTAAACTGTCAGTAAAAAACCCACAAGAGTCTCAGCATTTCTCCATATTAATAACAAAACACAAGAAGGTGCTAATAAACCAAACTGACTTAAAACAACTTCAGAATGTATGAAATATCTGGGTATACAGTTGCCAAGAGGCACATAGAGTTTAAATACGATTATAAAATAAAGGAAAATGAACAGTGAAGTTGATTATTTCTGGTTCAGCTAAAATATAAATACAATAAATAAAAACACCAATACTGAACAAAGTAATTTAAAGATCTATTTTCATATGAAAATGCCAAAAGAATACTTTATCGACCTAGGCAATATAATAACAAAATTCATTTGCAGGAACCAAATGCCAAGATGCTTTAGGGGAATGATAATAAGTTTTAAAATGTGGAAAGGAGGCCTACCAGACCCAGATCTTTAGCTAAACTAGAAACCAGTAATCTTCAAAACAACGAGGTACTGGCTAAAAAATAGAAAAATTGAACAGTGAAATAAATGATGTATACAATTTGTATACAATTACATATAAGAGCATAATGTTTAATAAATCCAAGGATACTTCCTACTTGAGTTAGGACTCATTATATGACAAAACTGATGGGAAAAGTAGAAAGTAGTTTAACAAATCAAATTCAGATAAACATATTTTGCTGCATATTATAATAAAATCTTGGATGTAAAATATCATAAGCAAAACTTTTCAAACCATGGATGGGCATGAGTTCTTGACTAAACAAGGGATAGAAATGACCATAAAAGCAAAGGAAAATTTTAATTACATACAATTTTAAAATGTTTATATACAAGCAAAATCAATCTAGTAAGAATTAAATGGAACAAAAAAAATGAACTAGAGAAAACTTTAAAATTCTCTAATAATGAAGATATAGGGGAAATTGATATAATTATATAAGAATAAGAGCTATTCCCCAATAGAAAAAGATTTAAAGGATACGAACAGGAAATTTTCAAAAGTAGAAATGCAATTTATAATCATAATTTGCATATAATAATACATGTAAGAAAAATCTAAATAACTAATAAAAAGAAATATAAATTAAAACAATGTGGAGGTTCTAACTTAACTCCATCAGATTGGCAGTGATGAAAAAAGATCAGTATGACAATTGTTATGGAGGTAGCACAAGGATAAACACACTAATATACTATCATTAGAGTTCTGGAAAGCTATTTAGAACTGAGTTTAAAGTATATCACTAAGCTATGCATGACCCCAAAGAGAACAAAGATAGAGGGGTAAGACACATTTGTACAACATATATAGGGCAATTTTTGTTTGTTTTAGCAAAGAATTGGGAACAAAGTGAGTGACCTTCAATTGGGGAATGACTGAACAAATTATGTTATAGAAATTCAATGGAATGTTATTATATCATAAGAGATATAAAAAGTGCAGGATTCTGATAATTCAGGAAAGATTTGTATGAACTAAAGCAAAGTGAGCAGAATTATAAGAACAATTTATATATGCATAATAATTTTATGGAAAACATTGATGATTTTGAGAAGAGCCATGTTCAAGTCCTTTCCCTAGACTCATAGGAGTAGTTACGATACAGTGTGCTAGTGTACTTAGTCACTGGTGTCATCCCAGACCAATTGACCCATATTTTATTGTTCCTTCCAGGACTTGACAGCTATTGTAGTTGGCCCATAAGATATTCTAAACCTTTTCATCCCAAATTCCCCTACTATCTCTTCCTCCCTTTTATTACAAGAAGAGGTGGTCTTCTTTCTTGCCCAGGCAAATGCTGCTAATGAGCTTTTGATCTCATTCCAGCCCTATCTTCTCTAACAGGTTGTATAACCTGCCTGAGTTTGCTCTTTAATATCATAGTCTTCTAGAATCTAGGGTCAGCTACATGCCAGCCTGATCAGGACAGTATTTTCAACACTAATTAATTAGTAATACTTGTCAACTATTAATTTTTAAATAAATTAAAATACTCATACAGGTAATTAATATAAATAACCAAGTAATTAATAAGTAATTAAACTCATTAATTATTAAAATGAACACAAAAGAAAATGAAAGTGACAATTGAGAGCCGATTATTTACTTTAATATCTAATTCCTATTTGATGTCTTACTAAATATTAATATTATTTGTAGCCTGCTTAGTTTTTCTTTTTAGGTAGTTGAATATGCATATATTGGACTTGTTTTTGAGTATTCATTCCTATTAGGGTAATTAAGTAGGCAGAGATGATTTATTTCAATAGCGTTTTGCCTTCAGATAAGGATACAAAGTAAGATGTGGAGTAATTTTGGATCTTCATATTCATTGCTTGAAAAATGTTCAATCTTATACCAGGGTGGGACTAACCATCCCAAAACTCAGTAAGTGCTTTGGAATAGGAGAATTAGACACTTGGATCATTCCTTGGCCTCACTGCTTACCACTATGGAAACTTAAGTACCTTAGAATCTACCCCCACTTCCCAAAAAGTATATGGTGGTATGCTTTGAGGTTATTAAGGTAACCATGAATTAAATCATTTGCATGTTTTTGTTGCTCCTTGGATGATGACTGTCTTGTTTCTGTTTTCAAAGACCAGAGCACTTTAGTTCATTCAAGTTGGCACATATTATATATAACTTGTTGTTGTTGTGTCATTTCAGTTGTGTCCAACTCTCCATGACCCCTTTTGAGGTTTTCTTGGAAATGATAGTTGGAGTGGTTTGCAATTTCCTTCTCCAGCTCATTTAACAGATGAGGAAATTGAGGCAGAGTTAAGTGACTTGCCCAGAATCGTGCAGTTAATAAGTATCCGAGGCTGGATTTAAACTCAGGTCCTCCTGACTCCAGGGTCAGCACTAGAACTGTGGCATCACCTAGCTGCTCCATTATAAATATCTATATATACTAATTCCCTGACCATATATAGCCTAGTACAACTTTCATGCTGAAACCTAGGTTCAAGATTCAGCTTTCACATTACTTACACATCCATAACTTTCCTGAGTCTTGCTTGTATCATTTAAGTTGTAAAATGAATAGAGGGCTGAACAGTGTTCTTAATTACACTTCAGACACTTACTAGTAGTATGATCCTGAGCAAGTCTTTTAATATTTTAGCCATAATTTCCTTATCTGTAAATGGGAATAATAGTACCCACTTTACAGGGTTATCGTGTGATATAAATACTAGTTATTGTTATCTACAAAATGAACATAACAACTTCTACCTACTTATATCACAAAGTTGTTTAAAGAAAGTGCTTTCGAAATAATAAGGTATCATATAATTGAGATTATTAATGTGAAACATTATAGAATTAATAATCAGTATGGGACATAGTATACTATAATAAAGTACATTATATACTATAATATGATATTGTGTAATCAATAATTATGGATTTAATATGGAAGGCAGTATGACATAATGGATAGATATCTGGAATCCAATCCTGGAAGACCTGTGTTCAGATCTTGCCTCTGACACAGACTAGCTATGGCAAATCACTTAAACTCCCAGTTCTCTAGGCATGTCTCTAATACTATGAATTTTAGTGAATGTGTCAGCCTGAATTGTTGGAGATAGTGTCCTTAACCTGGGAGTTCGCTATACCAATCGAATCATAAATCCAGGCCATATTTCTGTAAGTAGTATATGAGAGAGTTTGGATACATTAAATTAATTGACAAGCACATTATTAAATCAGGTAGCAGATTAATTATAAATTGTAATAGTCTATTACTTTCCCCCTTATGTTGAATAATTCAATAGACACATGTGAGTGTTCTTACAGACTCAGAGTATCTCAAAGATGAAATGATCCACCAAAGTCATTTAGTCCAACCTATTATAAAACAAGATTCCCCTCTACAATTTCTTTTAGTGATCATTCAACATCCTTTTGAAGATCTATAGTGATTCATGCTTTTACGCCAGCCATTGGTTTCTGATTATTAGGTATTCATCATATGCTGCCTAGACCCAGATGACTAAGCTACACAATATTCATCTTCATATTGCCATACTTCTATGCTAAATACTTCTTAACTGCAATCTAGTAAACCAAGGGCCTGCCTTAGGACCCTGGATGACACTTGTGAAGCATCAACAATATGTAGCCCCAAATCAAAATACCAACTCCTATCCAGCAATCTTTATGCCATGGCACTGGGCATATTCTCTCCCATACCTTTCCTACTCTAGCTCTGAAAACATTAATTAAATCAACATATCAAAACATGTTCCTGACCACCATTCATTTTTATGTGATTCCACCCCCTGCCCCAATTGGACTATAAGCTCCTTGATAGCAGGTATAGCATTGTTTTGTTTTATTTTTATCCCTACATAATATAAATTTCCTTTCCTTCCTTTCAAATTTAGGTGTTAGGTCCCATTTCTGTCTACTTATCTGATAGAAATCATGCTTTTCCCCCTTAAGGTGAGGGATCTTAATTGGAAGGAGTAACCCAGGCAGACTTATCTCAATATTCCATAGTATAATAGTAAGCACAATGGCTGCTGACTGATGGTTCAAATCCTGCTTTTCACACTTAATACCTTTGTGGCTGTGGGCAAATCATTGAAACTACATAGGCCTCAGTTTCTTCATCTCTAAAATAGGGAGATTGGAACAAACGGTCTCTGAGGTATCTTCTAATTAAATTATTCTTTGTTCATGTACATATCATTCCTGCCTCTTTGACTTTGCTTATGCCATCTCCTCCTCCCTCCCTCCCCCCAAAAAAAGATTCCTCTCTGCCTATCTATATCAGTAAGGTAAGATCCATGACCTGGAGGATGACCATGAACTGGCCTGTGTGGTTCAGAATCACAAAGTATGAGAAACTCTCTAGGTAGAGGCAGAGGAAGTATAATATTTATTTGTGCACCAAAGAATAAAATCCCAGAAATAGTAATTCCAATTCGATAAAGAAGTAATTGTGTTCCAGAACCAGTAAGCCCATATGAATATAGCAACAAGGAGATTAAAACACAGTATTACAGCAAAGAGCCAAGTCATCCTGTAACGTTCCCCCTCTTCCCCCCCAGGGCCTTCCCATAAACAATCACCCAGGAATCCTTACTATTTGCTTGCTTGTGTCCTTCCCCCCCTCAATCCTCTGGTCTGCAGCTCTCTGGTCTCCACTCTCCCCTCAGCATTCTCTTCTTCAGCGTTGTGGACTTGGAGTTCTTACTCCTTCTCTTTGGACTGAATTCTGAAGACTGGCTTCTCTTCTGACTTATGAATTCTTGGTTCTCAAACATATATATTGGCACCACAAAGGTATGGGCCTGCCTCTCTTAGCTGGCCCTGAGGCCTACTGAATGGGTGGGAAAGATCTTCAATCACATTATCAGCATACCATCTAAATCCTGTCCTAGCTTAAAGGTACATTTCCAACTTCCCTAAGAGGCCTTTCTTTCTCTTTTATCATGTGCAAGTGCTTGCATTCACATGTGCCTCTAGGGGTGTGTGTGTGTGTGTGTGTGTGTGTGTGTGTGTGTGCGCGCGCGCGCGTGTGTGTGTGTGTGTGTGTGTGAGAGAGAGAGTGTGTGAGTGTGTGTGTGTTTGTGTGTGTGTGTCTGTGTGTGTGTGTATGTGTAGTTTTTAATTGTCCTCTGGTCCATCTATAATGTATACATCTAAAATAATAATGACTACATTTCTGTTTTCTGGTGTAGTTAGAAGAATCAAGATTCATGTTAACAGGGTTTCCCTGGTCAAGTCACTCAATATCTCTTAATCTGGGTCCTCATCTTTAAAATGGAAATAATGGCATTAAGTATGGTTGTTGAAAAGATCAAATGATTTTGGACAAGACTGAGCAATGTACAAATGTCAGTTAGTATTAGAAGCTCTTTGGGGGCAGGAACTATTATTTCCTATGCTTTTGTTTGTTTTGTTTTAGATTTTTTTGTGGCCTCCGCAGGACTTAACTAATTTCTGAAGAAGGATAAAATACCTATTGATTCAATTATGTAATATATTTCCCATTCAGGGAGTTTCCATTCTCTACCACTAAACCTACCTGCTCTCTTATTCTTCATAAAACTAGTACACACTAGGCATGTGCCCACAAGCATAGTAGATCAGGAAGAAACCCAAAAAACCCAAAACAAACAAACAAAAACAGTTAGCTTCTCTATCCTACCAGCTTGCAAGTATTCTACTGATAAGTTATTTTTAGCATAGAAGACAGTAGGCATTAATAAAAAAAAGAAAGATAATGTTTCATATAAATTTTCTGCCATACTGAAAAGTTGAAGGGAGGAAAATATCTTTGGTTGTCCATCCAGACCTGTAATTGGCTTGACATAGACAGCTCCTTCTTGTCAATTCAGGTGGATAATTCCTCTGAAATCCACTATCCGAGGGATTTACTGGTGCAATGAGAGGCTAAATGACCTGCCCAGAATCACAAAGTCCCAATGTTTTAGAAGAAAAAAGACAGGTCTTCCTCACTCCTAGACTAGATCTCCATTCATTGTGCTACATAGCCTTTCATAAATAAGAAAGACATAAATAAGAGAGGGAAGGAAGGTAGCCTAATGGATTGATAGAGATGGATAAAAACAAACAAATAAACAAATACAACATGTTTTTCTTATTTGAGAAGATGAATTAAGAGGTGGAGCCAAGATGGCAGAGTAGAAGCAGGGACCTGATTGAGTTCTCCCCACAAACCTCTTGAAATACTTGTAAAAAATGACTCTAAACAAATTTTAGAACAGCAGAAGACACAAAATGACAGAGCAGAGCAGATTTACAACCCAAGAAGGTTATTTTCTTGATGAAAACACATTTTCTTACATCCTTAGTGACAAGGAAGATGCGGCCAGAGGAAGACAACAAGGTCAAGGCTCCCACATCCAAAGGCCATGGAAGAGCTCAAAAAGGATTTAGAAAATCAAGTAAGAGAAGTAAAGGAAAAATTGGAAAGAGAAATGAAAGTGATACAAGAAAATCACAAAAAATGAGTAAACAGCATGCTAAAGGAGACCCTAAAAATGTTGAAGAAAATAACACCTTTAACAGTAGACTAACCCAAATGGCAAAAGAGGTCCAAAAAGATAACGAGGAGAAGAATGCCTTAAAAAGCAGAATTGGCCAAATGGAAAAGGAGGTCCAAAAGCTCACTGAAGAAAATAATTCCCTAAAAATTAGAATGGAGCAAATAGAAGCTAATGACTTTATGAGAAATAAAGACATTATAAAACAGAGCCAAAAGAGTGAAAAAATAGAATACAATGTGAAATATCTCATTGGAAAAGCAACTGATCTGCAAAATAGATCCAGGAGAGATAATTTAAAAATTATTGGACAACCTGAAAGCCATGATCAAAAAAAGAGCCTAGACATTGTCTTTAAAGAAATTATCAAGGAAAAGTGCCCTGATATTCTTGAACCAGAGGGTAAAATAGAAATTGAAAGAATCCATTAATCACCTCCTGAAAGAGACATCAAAAGGAAAACTTTTAGGAATATTGTACCCAAATTCCAGAGTTCCCAGGTCAAGGAGAAATATTACAACAGCCAAAAAGAAACAATTCAAGTATTGTGGAAACACAATCAAGATAACACAAGATTTAGCAATTTTTACACTAAAAGATCAGAAGGCTTGGGATATGATATTCCAGAGGTCAAAGGAGGTAGGATTAAAACCAAGAATCACCTACCCAGAAAAACTGAGTATAATATTTCAGGGGGAAAATGGAATTTCAAAGAAGTAGAGGACTTATAAGCATTCTTGTTGAAAATACCAGAGCTGAATGGAAAATTTGACTTTCAAATATAAGAATCGAGAGAACCCTAAAATGGTAAGCATGAAAGAGAAGCCACAAGGGACTTATTAAAGTTGAACTGTTCATATTCCTACATGGAAAGACAATATTTGTAACTCAAGAGACCTTTCTCAGGGAATATATATGTGTCTGTGCATGTGTGTGTGTATGTATGTATGTGTGTGTATATATATGTATGTGTGTATATATATACGTATGTGTGTGTGTGTGTGTGTGTGTGTATGTGTGTGTAGATAGAGGAAACAGAGTGAACTGAATATGAAGGGGTGATACCTAAAAAATAAAGTTAAGTGTTGAGAAGAATGTACTGTGAGAAAAAGAAAGGGAGAGGTAGAATGTGGTAAATCATCTCATATAAAAGAGGTAAGAAAGAACTTTTACAGTGGTGGGGAAGAGCAGGGAGGTGAGATGAAATAAGTGAGCCTTACTCTTGTTAGATTTGGCTTAAGGAGGCAATAACATAAACACTAAATCGGGTATGGAAATTTATCTTACCCTACAGGAAAGCAGGGGGGAAGGGGATAAGAGAGTGGGGAATAATAGAAGGGATGGCAGATTGGGGGAAGGGGTAATCTGAATCAAACATTTTTATGGAGTGACAGGTCAAAGGAGAGAATAGGATAAATGGAGAGTGGGTCAAGAAAGAGGATAATATAATTATTAATCTTTCACACCCTGACTCTTATGGAAGTGTTTTGCAAGACTACATATGTATAACCTACATTGAATTGCTTACTTTCTCAATGAGGGTGTGTGGAGAGGGAGGAAAAGAGAGAATGTAGAACTCAAAGCTTTAAAAATGAATGCTAAAAATTGTTTTTACACGCAACTTGGAAATGAGATATACAGGCAATGGGGTATACAAATCTGTCTTGACCTACAGGAAAATAGTAGGGAAGAGGATAAGAGAAGGGGGTAGGGGTAATAGAAGGGAGGGCAGATTGGAGGAAGGGGTAATCAAAATGCATGCTGTCCTCGGGTGGGAGGAGGGGAGAGATGGGGAGAAAATTTGGAATTCAAAATCTTGTGGAAGTGAATGTTGAAAACTGAAAGTAAACAAATGTTTTTTAAAAAGAAGATGAATTAGGCAATCACATTAATATTATTTTTGGGGTAAAGTATGGGCAATTATTACAAATAACTTGCCCAAAGGAACTTGTCAAACACAACAAACATCCTGATTTCTAATCCCTTGCAACAAGCATAAAACTATCATCATTTTCTATGAACTGCATTGTCTCTATTTCCGAAGATTTTTTTACTAAGGCAAGTCCAGCATTGTGGTCTGAGAGTGATTGTATTACAGGCTTTTAGGGGGAAAAAGCAGAAAAGTATTTAAGAGCAACAGATGATTATTATTGTGATATTATGATAATTCCGAGGTTACCTGAGTACAGTATTGCAGAAAGCACATGTAATGGAGCATTTACCACTTTGGCAATTTTACTGGAACACTTAGGTCTATCTTTAAAGGCCCTTAAAAATGGAACTTCAGAAAAGATGGGATCAAGGAAGTGTCATTCTTTTGATATGCATTTCTTCCAGTTGCCATTTTATAAGCAAATTAGTTTTACTCACTTGCTCTTTCCCTCTCTATTGTACATAAAGTACTGCAAACCTGTGTGCTAATGATAGCCAGTTATAGCAATGATAAAATGAGAGACCATTATGTCACTAACAAATAGCTGAAATCATAGCTAGTAAATAATGTCAGCCATTACATTTGATGTGTTGTTCCCCAAGTATAACCCCTTGAGAGGACCTTTGGAGATGCTCTCTAGTTTGGGAGGGTTAATCACATGCTAAAAGCAGTCCTTAGTAGAACACCTAATTGGGGGACCACTTCTTTTGATAGTGCACAGAAACTAAAGCATTATCCATGTGAATTTCACCTGGGGCTATGCATTAGCTGAAACATTAGGTATCCTTGATTTCTAACACCCAATGCATTACGGACATGGAAGAATCAACATTTCTGTAACGTACCTGAGAAATATTCTTGTTCATCAACACATGGCTAATCTACCTGTTAACTCTACAGTCAACAGAGGCTAAATCAATAATTAGAAATATAGTTATGAGTAGATCCTCTCATTGTTTTAATTTTAGTCTTCCTGCCTCTTCATGAATGTGACTTCATACAAATGTTTTCCCATTTATTTTGGGGAAATTTACTATGCATTGCTAGATTAATAGGCAGTCACTGTGATGTGGGATGTGCTGTGAATTTCAGAAAACTGGCAAATGAAAAAAGAAGGCAATAGAATTATCAAACTTTAGAGCCTGACCAGGACTTAAAGATCATCCAATCCAAGGCTAACATCTTTTAGTGAGGAAGATCAAGCTCCTGGAGGAAGTGATTTGTTCAAGGATACAGAGCTAGTTAGTGGGAGGGCAAGGTCTAAACTCAAGTCTGATCTTCTTGTCAACAAGTGAACTGATATGCTTAAGAAAAAAATTGTGATTATGCAAGGGCCGTGCCTTAATTACCTATCACCCATTGACTCCTAGCACAGTGTTTTTTTCAGAGCGGCAATGGCTATTAAAAGTGGCAGTTAAATAAAGGGCTGTTAAATAAATTAATAAATATTAATACGAATAAATGTGTTTATATGATTTATGGGACTGACAGCTAAAGGTCAGGATCTGAGAATTATGTATCATTGACCCCGCTTTTTACTGTGTATGTTTATACACACATGTATAATTTATGTATATGTGTACACACATATGTACATGCACATTTATGTTATATATATTTATGTATGTATACATTTATATATACATTTGTATGTACCAATGTGTGTATATACATACATGCATGCACATATATGTGAATATACATAGATTTATTCATGTTAAAAATGGTAGATTCCTCACTACATGACAGCTATTGAGTTTTATTCCAGGTTCTGGGTAAAAATGAGAAGAAATAATTTGCAGAATAATTATCATTTACATAGCACATTAAGTTTTACAAAGCATTTAACTTATGTTGACTAATTTGGTTGTTCCAACCATGGAAGATAAGTGTTATTATTATCCCCATTTTACAGATGAAGAAACTGTGACTGACAAGTTAAATGAATTTCCTTGGGTCACGTAGATCATAACTGTCTGAGGTAGGATTGACTCAGTCCTTCCAAACTGCAAATCCAGTGCTATATTCACTGTGCCAAAATGAACAACAAAAGATACAACACGATGTCATTATGACCTAACTAAATTATACCTTCTGCATTCATTCAGAACACTATGTGACCAAGATTCCTCCAAAATTTCAAAAATCAGTCAATGTTAACAACAGAAGTTTGAGATAAACAAATTAAACTAACATAATTGGAACTATAAGAAATTTTATTGGTAAATAAATTTCAGGAGAGGGGTGATGATCATAAATACAATTAGATTCTTACCCTCTTACAGTTGGAATAGAGATCACTGCATAATAGGATCCTACTTTTAGAAGTGAGAACAAATTTAGAGCTCACCTGTTTGAACTCCTTTTTACAGACAAGGTAACAGAGGTCAAACAAATAAAGATGATTTAAGTCATATTAGTCAAAATTAGTAGAAGTAGAAAATGTTCTCTTACTCTAATCTTTCACAAGGAGTAAGTAAAAGCAACCATTCAACTTATAATTAAAAGACAAATAGAATAGTGCTATCTTTGTGAACAATAGAAAATCAACCATATGAAGGGGGGGGGCACCAAATCTGATTTTGACTGATAAGAATTGACTGCTGATGGTCATAAGTGGTGTGAATAATGTGGAGGAAAGTAAGAAAAGATTAAAGTCAATTCAATAGATTATGTTTGAAAGCTAAGTTGTTCATTAAGGAGTTGGATTTTCATGTCTGGGATGTTTATACATTAAATTCAATATTCATTTCTCTTGAATTCACAAATATTGTTCAAAACTACTCCCTTCTTAAAACTTCAAAGAGAATTATAGATCTAACATTTGCAATACTTCAAAAATTTGGAATTTATTTTTATATATAGTAAATATATTATGAAATTTAGCCTAACTAATCAAACCTACTCAAAGCAATTATCTCTAACAGCTTCTAGCCTCTTATCAAAAATCACCATTTCATTGGCCAGCCTTCTGGATTGTTGGTTATCTTTTGTTTTTACCAAGTTTCTTATATAAATTAAGCTGAAATGCCCAACCATATGACTTCTATCCTTTGATTCCAGCTCTTTCAGAAGCCCATTGCCCTCCTCTGAACATTCATTTTTCTGTCAAAGTCCTCGTAAAAGAATGGTTCTTAGACCTGGACAAACTACTAGATGTCCCAAGAGTCTTAGTGCAATTTTAAACTATTAAAGCTTAAACTACAATAAGATTTTTGGTACATGAGACATATTGCATTACTTAAAACTGCACTCAGATTTTTTTTGTGATACTTTGTATTGCCAATGAAGCCTAAAAATTATACAATGGCACTATTATGTCATCTGATCTAGACCCTATACTTGTACTAATGCAGCCCAAATTTACACATTTCTCTCAGACTTGTAATAAACTAAAATTTTTGTAACACTAGGAAAATTGTTTTCCAATGAGTTTCAGTCAGATCTCTCTATCTTGTACTTAATTGACTGGTTAAAAAAATCTGCATATGAGATTTTATCCTTTAAATTAAACTTAACACATATGTGTGTAATTTTACCTTATAAAATTGTTTGAATAATTATTCTATATTTCCTGTGATTAACTATTACTCTAAACTTTATGCCACCTAGAAATTTGATAAGCATGCTTTCTATGTCTTAATTTAATATCACTGACAGAATCATGAATAGAATAGGATCAAGCAACTCTTTGCTATGCCACCTGGTACCTTCTTCCCAGTTGAAATGTATCTTTTATTCACTACCCTTAGTTGTTCAAGTAGTTCAAGTAGTCATGAATCCATTTGATTCATCTAAACCTCATTTCATTTCCTTTGTGTTGTTACAAGAATAACACGGTAAAATCTGCTTCAAAAGTTTTGCTAACATCAAGATATATGATGCATATAGCATTACTCAGGTCTATGGAATGAAGGAAGGAAGTAAAGAAGGAAGAGGAGAAGGAAGGAAAGAAAGAAAGCAGGAAGGAAGAGAGGAGAGTAGGAAGGAAAAAGAAAGAGTGGAAAAAAGGAGGAGGGGAAGGAAAGTAAGAAAGCAGGAGGGAAGAAAGGAAGGAAGGAATGAAGGAAAGTAGGAAGCAAGGAGGGAGAGAAGGAAGAAAAGTAGGAAGCAAGGAGGGAGAGAAGGAAGGAGGGAGGAATGGAAAGAAGGAGGCAGAAAGAAAGGAAGAGAAGGAAAAAGTAAGAGAGTGAGGAATTAAGAAGGGTAGGGAGGGAAGGAGGAAGGAAAATGGAGGAAGGAAGGAGAAACGAAGAAAGGTGAGTAAACAAAAAGGTATTTATTTTGTCATTAGATGCTCATAGTGACCACATGCTAACTCCCAGTGATTACAACTTTTGATTCTATATTCACAGTGTTACAATTTCTTCAGTTACTCTGGCCAATGAAGTATATCAGAACCCTTGGTATCTGAGCAATACTGAATGCTCACAAGTCATATATTTAATAGGTGATTTTATAATTTCCCCAGATCAGCAACAAGCATGTTTATCTGCAGTTTTCATGAATTAACCATTTTCCCCTCTTGTGATTAGCAGGACAAGATTCCACTTATTCCAGTCTTGTGTTACTTCTGTTACCCAAGATTCTTCAAAAATCATGGGAGATAATATTTCTATATCACACCCAGAAGTTGTCTAGGATATGATTTGTGTCAACCTGGAGAACTGAACACATTTAAAAGGGCTAAGGTATCTTTTCAAAGTCAGCAATCGAACGTCTAGCTAAGTACAGAAAACCTCATCTCCAGGCTGACACAGTGTAGTGAAAATTTTACCCATAGAAACTCTCAAGCCAAGCATAGAGCAGATTTGACCTATGTCAAGAAATGGAGTACCCACAACAGTGAAATCCCTGACCCTTAAAGCAGGAATATCTAAGTATACATCATGCATTTGCACAGATACACTTAATGGCATGAGTATTTTTTTCATAAAAAAATTCTCTACATATTCTCTCCTGAGAATTATGGAATATTCCCATTGCTCAAGTTCCTCTTTCCTTATAACAATCCCCTCTTTGTAGTTAAGACATCATGTCTGCTATTAGGAATATGCCTGCTTAGCTAACCTCAATAACATTGCAATTATATAGAAAGACAGTGAGAGGTAGAATCAGAAGAAGCATTTATTAAGGGTGACAATGACAATGACTACTATTACTGCTACTACTACAAGCATTTATATATGCTTTTAAGGTTTGCAGAGTGCTTTAAATATTATTTCTTTTGATTCTCACTATGTGAGACTTAGGTGCTAATGAGAAGATAATGCTCATCACCTTTTAGCTATTTGGAATGGTACAGGGCTAAAATAAAGATAATAATTAATTTTCCTCCCACATTCAGCCTCAGCAAAAGTAACAAAGTTCAGAAAAGGATTATAAGATTGGAGTAAAGAGACAACTACCTCTTGTTCTCAGAGTTGGCTCTTCTCAGATTAAAAGTGGGACAATATTCCCCAAAGATCTTCAAATATGGTAAATGATTTGGAATATAGAAGTGAATTTTACATCAAATATCAAAAGGAATGAGAATTGGATTACAGAGAATTGTGCAAGAAGGACCTGAACTCAAAGTATTAAGAACATTAAAGGCAGGCCTTGTGCTATACCCCTCTTTTCTCTTCTCTTCTCTTCTCTTCTCTTCTCTTCTCTTCTCTTCTCTTCTCTTCTCTTCTCTTCTCTTCTCTTCTCTTCTCTTCTCTTCTCTTCTCTTCTTCTCTTTCTCTCTCTCTCTCTCTCTCTCTCTCTCTCTCTCTCTCTCTCTCTCTCTCTCTCTCTCTCTGTTAAAGGAAGAAACCTTCTTCCTCTTCTTCAGTGGGAAGGCTCAGCTTTCCTTTCTTTCACTCTCTGAGGCTGAATGGTTTCATGTCAAAGTATGTCCAAAAGTACCTAGAATAAGTATTGATATGTAGCTTCATTTCATCTTCCTGGCTGTTATGCTTTGTGTCTGCATCTTTACGATTATTGTTATGAGTTACATCCCCAATTTATAGGATTATTTTTCGTAGATTTTTTTTAAATGAGCAAGAAATTTTCCTAGAAGTCCAATATGTATTTACAGCCTTATTAAATACATTTCTTCCCCTCTCTTCAGCAAAGTCATCTCTCTGTTGAATGGGGGTTTAGCTTGCCCTCATATTTTATCTACAGTATCACTTGCTTAAAAGGTTTACATGTGCTATACATAGTTGCCCTCACGAATATCTCACAGACTTCCTGGAAACACATCTGATCAACTGGTGCTAGTTTCTAGGATGTGTGAGTTTTACAGTAACACCTGGAAAGGTTGCTTTTAAGGCTGTGTCTATGTTTTCCTTCTCCCCACTGATAGCTAACTTTTGTTAATTTGCTAGGGGTTTTAATAATGAGCACTAATGATCGCCAGCCAGATGTCAGACACTGCTTACTCCAGCAAACACAGCAGCACACATGAGTACTTCTGTCACTAATCTTCTAAAATAGACCATTTACCTCTTTCATACCTGTTTTGATACACCTGTTCACCTCGGCTCCTGAGCCAGAGTTTGCCCTCTTGCTTCTGGGTTTATATAAGCAATAATGAAAGTCCTAGGTTTTGCTCCTTTAAAAACAAGTATAAATAAGAGGTTATCAGTGGGTGTAGTAGCCAGTAGATGAATCATGCAAAACTACTCCTGGCTTCTTACTCTGGCTTCATTTTCTCATAGAAAGATGAGCTTGGATTCTAAGCAAGTACTGTGCTATGAAGAACTGTATTCTGGGAAGTGATGATTACCTCATTCTCCAGCACCACCCCCCTCTCAAATACACACACACACACACACACACACACACACACACACACACAAATGATTGATTTCCATTCTTATACAAGTAAGATAGATGTATAAAGTATCAGACTTGAAGTCAGGAAGATGTGAATTTGAATCCTACCTCAGATACTAGCAGTATGACCATATGTGAATTATTTTAATTACTTTCTTTAATTTTTTATTATTTGGTTTTCAGCATTGATTTTCACAAGAGTTTGAATTACAAATTTTCTCCCCATTTCTACCCTCCCCGCCACTCAAAGATGGTGTATATTCTGGTTGCCCTGTTCCCCAGTCAGCTCTCCCTTCTGTCACCCCACTCCCCTCCCATCCCCTTTTCCCTTCCTTTCTTGTAGGGCAAGGTAAATTTCTTTTTTTTAAAATAAAGATAACATTTTATTACACTCAAAATGTTCTTTTTTTTCCTTTTTTTGACTTTTTTTATTTTTAGTTTACAACATTCGGTTGCACAAAATTTTGAGTTCCAGATTTTCCTCCTTCCCTCCCCCCCTCCCTCACCAAAACGGCATGCAATCCCATAGAGCTTCCACATATAACTTCACATTGAATTGATTTACACACTAGTCAAGTTATGGAGAAGAACTGTGACCAATGACATGAATCATGAGAAAGAAGAAACAGGACCAAAACAAAACAAAACAAAACCAACCCAAAAACAAAAACAAAAGAGAGAAAAGGAAAAAAAAAGGGGGGGGGGAAGACTAGTATGAAGTGTGCCTCAATCTGCATTCATACTTCATAGTTCTTTCCCTGCGATGTAGATAGCATTCCACATCGTGAGTCCTTTGGAGTTGTCTTTGTACCTTGTGTTGCTGAGAAGAGCAAAGTCTGTCAGGGTTGGTCCTCACAGAATCCATATATCTGTGGTTGTGTATAATGTTCTCCTGGCTCTGCTCTGCGCATTCAGCATTATGTCGTGTAGGTTTTTCCACGTTGTTATGAAGTCCGTATCATCCCCATTTCTTATAGCACAATAGTATTCCATTACCTTCATATACCACAGCTTGTTCAGCCATTCCCCAATTGATGGGTATCTCTTTGATTTCCAATTCTTCGCTACCACAAAAAGAGCCGCTATAAATATTTTTGTACATATGGGTCCTTTTCCCGCTTGTGTGATTTCTTTGGGATACAACCCTAGAAGTGGTATTGCTGGGTCAAAGGGTATGAACATTTCTATAGCCCTTTGGGCATAGTTCCAAATTGCTCTCCAAAATGGCTGGATCAGCTCACAACTCCACCAGCAATGTAACAATGTTCCAATTTTCCCACATCCTCCCCAGCATTTATCATTTTCCTGTTTTGTTATTTTAGCCAATCTGACAGGAGAGATGTGGTATCTAAGAGTTGTTTTGATTTGCATTTCTCTAATCAGTAGTGATTTAGAGCATTTTTTCATATGCCTATAGATATCTTTAATTTCTTCCTCTGAAAACTGCCTGTTCATATCCTTTGACCATTTCTCAATTGGGGAATGGCTTGTATTCCTATATATTTGGCTCAGTTCCCTGTATATTTTAGAAATGAGGCCTTTATCAGAGATACTAGTTGTAAAGATTTTCTCCCAATTTTCTGCTTCCCTCCTAATTTTTGTTGCATTGGCTTTTTTTGTACAAAAACATTTCAATTTAACATAATCGAAATTATGCATTTTGCATTTTGTAATGCTCTCTATCTCTTGTTGGGTCATGAATTCTTTTCTTTTCCATAAATCTGATAAGTAAACTATTCCTTGCTCTCCCAAATTACTTATAGTATCAGCCTTTACTCCTAAATCATGAAGCCATTTTGACTTTATTTTGGTATATGGTGTAAGATATTGGTCTATGCCCAGTTTTTGCCCTACCATTTTCCAATTTTCCCAACAGTTTTTGTGAAATAGTGAATTATTAGCCCAGAAGCTGGCCTCTTTGGGTTTATCAAAGAGTAGATTGCTATAGTTGATGACTTCTCCATCTTGTGTTCCTATTCTATCCCACCGATACCCAACTCTGTTTCTTAGCCAGTACCACGTAGTTTTGATGACTGCTGCTCTATAGTACAGTTTAATATCTGGTATGGCTAGGCCACCTTCTCTAGCATTCCTTTTCATCAGTACCTTAGACATTCTAGACATCTTGCTCTTCCAGATGAATTTTGTTGTTATTTTGTCTAGCTCTGTAAAATAATTTTTTGGTAGTTTAATTGGTATGGTACTCAATAGATAGATTAATTTAGGTAAAATTGTCATTTTTATTATATTAGCTCAGCCTAACCATGAGCAGCTGATATTTTTCCATCTACTTAGATCTGACTTTATTTGCATGAAGAGTGTTTCATAATTATGTTCATATAGGCCCTGGGTTTGTCTTGGCAGATAGACTCCCAAATATTTTATAGTGTTTACAGTAACTTTGAATGGAATTTCTCTTTCTATCTCTTGCTGTTGGACTTTGTTAGTAATGTATAGGAATGCTGAGGATTTATGTGAGTTTATTTTTTATCCTGCAACTTTGCTAAAGTTGTATATTATTTCAAGTAGTTTTTTACTTGATTCTCTAGGATTCTCTAGATAAATCATCATATCATCTGCAAAAAGTGATAATTTAGCTTCTTCTTTTCCTATTCTAATTCCTTCAATTTCTTTTTCTTCTCTTATTACTACAGCTAACGTTTCTAGTACCAAATTGAATAGTAGGGGTGATAATGGACATCCTTGTTTCACCCCTGATCTTATTGGGAATGCATCTAGCTTATCCCCATTACAAATAATGCTTGTTGATGGTTTTAGGTAGATGCTATTTATAATTTTAAGGAAGGCTCAATTTATTCCTATGCTTTCTAGTGTTTTTAATAGGAATGGGTGTCATATTTTGTCAAAGGCTTTTTCTGTGTCTATTGAGATGATCATGTGGTTTCTGCTAGTTTTGTTGTTGATATGGTCAATTATGCTAATAGTTTTCCTAATATTGAACCAGCCTGGCATTCCTGGAATAAATCCTACCTGGTCATAGTATATTATTCTGGTGATATGTTGCTGCAATCTTTTTGCTAATATTTTATTTAAAATTTTTGCATCAATATTCATGAGGGAAATTGGTCTATAATTTTCTTTCTCTGTTTTGACTCTACCTGGTTTGGGTATTAGTAAGATATTTGTGTCATAAAAAGAATTTGGTAGGACTCCTTCTTCACCTATTTTCCCAAATAGTCTAGAAAGTATAGGAATTAGATGTTCTTTAAATGTTTGATAGAATTCACATGTAAAACTAGCAAGGTAAATTTCTATGCCCCATTGCCTGTGTGTCTTATTTTCTAGTTGCATGCAAAAACTTTTTTTTTGTTTGTTTTTGAACATCTGTTTTTAAAACTTTGAGTTCCAAATTCTCTCCCCTCTTCTCTTCCCACCCTCCCTAAGAAGTCAAGCAATTCAACATGGGCCACATGCGTATCATTATGTATAACCCTTCCACAATACTCATGTTGTGAAGGACTAACTATATTTTGCTCCTTCCTAACCTATCCCGCTTTATTGAATTTTCTCCCTTGACCCTGTCCCCTTTCCAAAGTGTTTGTTTTTGATTACCTCCACCCCCATCTGCCCTCCCTTCTATCATCCCCCCCTTTTTATCTTCTTCCTCCTTTTTTCCTGTGGGATAAGATACCCAAATGAGTATGTATTCTATTCCCTCCTCAGG
The DNA here is from genome assembly GCF_011100635.1 of Trichosurus vulpecula. NCBI lineage: Eukaryota > Metazoa > Chordata > Mammalia > Diprotodontia > Phalangeridae > Trichosurus > Trichosurus vulpecula. Next base: position 315,136,374 of record NC_050576.1, on the reverse strand, counting down.
TCAATTTGATGAGAGCAAGATTCACTCATTCCCCCTCACCCGCCTTCTCTTCTCTTCCTACAGAACTGCTTTTTCTTGCCACTTTTATGCGAGATAATTTACCCCATTCTATCTCTCCCTCTCTCCCTCTCTCAATATATTCCTCTCTCATCCCTTAATTTGATTTTATTTCTTTTAGATATCTTCCCTTCATCTTCAACTCACCGTGTGCCCACTGTCTCTCTCTCTCTCTCTCTCTCCATATATATATATATATATACACTCTCTCTACATATACATATATACATACATACACACTCACATATACATACATACATACACACTCACATATACATCACATATACATACATAGATACATATATATATATATATATATATATATATGCATATTCCCTTTCAGCTACCCTAATACTGAGGTCTCATGAGTCATACACATCATCTTTCCATGTAGGAATGTAAACAAAACAGTTCAACTTTAGTAAGTCCCTTGCAATTTCTTTTTCTTGTTCTTTTTCTTGATTACCTTTTCATGCTTCTCTTGAATCTTGTATTTGAAAGTCAAATTTTCTATTCAGCTCTGGTCTTTTCACTGACAAAGATTGAAAGTCCTCTATTTTATTGAACGTCCATGTTTTGCCTTGGATCATGATACTCAGTTTTGATGGGTAGGTGATTCTTGGTTTTAATCCTAGCTCTATTGACCTCTGGAATATCATATTCCAAGCCCTTCGATCTCTTAATGTAGAAGCTGATAGATCTTGGGTTATTCTGATTGTGTTTCCACAATACTCAAATTGTTTCTTTCTGGCTACTTGCAATATTTTCTCCTTGATCTGGGAGCTCTGGAATTTGGCAACAATATTCCTAGCAGATTTCTTTTTGGGATCTATTTGAGGAGGCAATTGGTGGATTCTTTCAATTTCTATTTTGCCCTGTGGCTCTAGAATATCAGGGCAGTTCTCCTTGATAATTTCTTGAAAGATGATATCTAGACTCTTTTTTTCATCATGGCTTTCAGGTAGTCCAATAATTTTTAAATTATCTCTCCTGGATCTATTTTCCAGGTCAGTGGTTTTTCCAATGAGATATTTCACATTGTCTTCCATTTTTTCATTCCTTTGGTTCTGTTTTATAATATCTTGATTTCTCATCAAGTCACTAGCTTCCACTTGCTCCAATCTCATTTTTAAGGTAGTATTTTTTTTCAGTGGTCTTTTGGACCTCCTTTTCCGTTTGGCTAATTGTGCCTTTCAAGGCATTCTTCTCCTCTTTGGCTTTTTGGAGCTCTTTTGCCATTTGAGTTAGTCTATTTTTTAGGTGTTGTTTTCTTCAGTTTTTCAGTATTTTTTTAGGTCTCGTTTAGCAAATCATTGTCTTGTTTTTCATGGTTTTCTTGCATTCTTCTCATTTCCCTTCCCAATTTTTCCTCTAGTTCTCTAACTTGCTTTTCCAAATCCTTTTTGAACTCTTCCATGGCCTGAGACCAGTTCATGTTTTTCTTGGAGGCTTTTGTTGTAGGCTCTTTGACTTTGTTGACTTCTTTAGGCTGTATGTTTTGGTCTTCTTTATCACCAAAGAAAGATTCCAGAGTCTGAGACTGAATCTGGGTGTGTTTTCAGTGCCTGGCTATATTCCCAGCCAACCAACTTGACCCTTGAGTTTTTCAGCTTGTAGGTTTAAGAGAACTATGTTCCAAGCCTGTGGGGATGCGCCAGGTCTGCCACACCAGCACTCCTCCTTCCCCAAGAACCCCCAACCTGGACTGGACTTAGATCTTCAGCAGGCTCTTCACTCCTGCTTTGATCCACCACTTAATTCCTCCCACCAGGTGGACCTGTGGCCTGAAGCAACTGCAGCTGCAGTTCTGTAGCTGCCCCACCTCCGCTGCCCCTGAATCGGTAGCCTAACCACGAACTCCTTCCACTCCCGCAGCTTTTCCCACTAGCCTTCTCCACTGTCTTTGGTGTTTGTGGGTTGAGAAGTCTGGTAACTGCTGCAGCTCACTGATTCAAGGTGCTAGGGCTCACTCTGCCCGGCTCCTGGTCTGGTAGTTCTGTGCTGCCCATGCTGAGCTCTGCTCCGCTTCAGTCCCAGCTCTGTGTGGGATAGACCTCACCCAGAGACCATCCAGGCTGTCCCGGGCTGGATCCCTGCTTCCCTCTGCTATTTTGTGGGTTCTGCAATTCTAGAATTGGTTCAGAGCCATTTTTTATAGGTTTTTGGAGGCGCTCGGCAGGGAGCTCACGCTAGTCCCTGCTTTCCAGCTGCCATCTTGGCTCTACCCCCCCATTTTAATTATTTTCAATCTCATTTTCATCACCTGTAAAATAGGAATTAGTACTTACCTTACATAGTTGTCTTGAGGATCAAATTTGATACATAAAACTTTGCAAATTTTAAAAAACTATATAAATATTAGCTATTGTTACTATTAATAAAGAATATAATAAAACTCTCCTTGAAGATCTCAAATTCCTTAAAATGGTTTTATTATACTAAAATTAGTGGTCCTAATTTTATGAACTACCTACAGGTTTTCTTTTTAATAACACATGCCTTCCATCCTTGGGCAAAGATGTGAAATTATTCAATATACTCCTTTAACAACTCTTCTATTAAGCACACTTGGATCTACCTCATGGATCATCTAACATATTGCAGAGATGAGACGAAAAACCACATATCTATTGTTGTCCCATAGACATATTGGAAAAAGGGAAGGGCACAGAAAGTTTTTGCAAGAATGCAGTTTTGGGTGACCTAATGAATGAAGCAATGTCGTATCTTTTGAACCTGCAGTTTTCGCTGCACTCAAGCAGAATTCTTCAGGAAGGAAGGAATAAATGAATGGATGAATGAATAAAGTATTTTAAGCACTTAATATGTTGTAATGGGAAGCAAAGTGGGACTTTTTGCTGTTTTTTTTTCTGGAGTGCTTCTCAGCACTAAGACAATCAGGTGCCTTTGACTGAGTCTTGCTTTTGTTTGAATCAGGAGTCTTTGAATGAATCAAGAGTCCTTGATGTATATATACTGTGAGGTTAGCATTTTGCTTTGAGGCTTACTTACTGGAAGAGCATTCGTGTGATTTGGCCAGATGAGACTCTGGGTAGCTGTTATGGAGCCCGCCCTGCCACCCCCAGCTTTGAAAACCCAGATATTGGTGCTTCTCTCTCTGGTAACTGTATGTATTGCTATAGTCAGATAGTTCGAAACCTGTGTTTTAACAACCTAGCTAGCAGCTTCGGTGGGGGCGTAAGATCCCTCCCCTACACCGGCACCCAGGAGGCTGCTGGGACCCAGGAAGCTGCCGGGAAAGCACAGGTTCTTTTTATCTGCTTAAACAAGGAAAGCACGGTGAAGGGGTTGACCAGCTCACTTTAATCCAACATTCAGTTAGCATACAGACAACAATCATTTAGTTCAGGGGAAAATGCCAGCATTCAGTTAGCATTCAGTTAGTTCAGGGGAGCATACAGACAAGCATCAAGAGACAGACCAAATACAGATTCACTGACTTACTTCAGGGGAAAAAACCAGCACCCTGAGGTTCAAAACATTCATTTAGTTCGGGGGAAAAACAAATCCGCACCCCGAACCTCAAAACCAAAACACAAACAAATTACAAATATCAACAGACAGACCCAATACAATTCATAGTTACCAACATCTGGGCTCAGCCTGAGAGCAACAGCTGGCTCAGAGTCGCGCTTGCTCACCGCTGCTCCCCACACCAACCAGAAGAGGAAAGAGAGGGCTTCAAGCTCTCCTCTCCCCTCTTATAGAGTTTTTGACATCATCAAGTGCCACCTGAATGACCAGGGCCGATTGGTTCTTGACTTGGCCCCTCCCCCTAGCGTAGACCAGGTTCTGGAGCTAACACCTCCCCTCAGCCAGCCCCATGACTCATCACACAGGAAGTTGTCTGCTTCCTGGCATGCTCTTTGGGCTTCCTGCCCTGGAAGAGCAAGCCACAGTGTCCAGAGGCTCAATGAGGTAAGCTGAGTCATTCAAAGAAAACAAAGGCCATTCTGGTTACAACCTGTCTGTTGATTTGTGTTTTTTTTTTTCTGGTTGTAATTTCTGTTTGTATTTTCTCTGAAGTTCAGGGGGCTGACTTTTCCTCCTGAACTAAGTGAATGATGTATGTATGTCAAATTAAAGTGAGATTACAAACCCCTTAAAGCTGCCTTCCTTAGAAAGCTGTTCAAAGAACCTGTGCTAGCAGCCCTCCTGTGTTCTGGTGTTATTGGCCTTACACCTCCACAGCAGCTGCAAGCAGCATTGTTACATATATGCAAAGCATTGTGCTATGCTCTAGGGATAGAAATTTAAAAGTGAGACATTTCCTGCTCTCGAGGAGCTCATGTTCTAGTGGGGAAAATGACACATATGGATGGTTTCAGCTCTAAGACAGATAGAAAAGTCCTTGGGGTACATGCCTTTTCTCTAAAGTAATTGCCACTGCTAAAATTGCATCAGTTTTAAATACTAAATTATTTTAATGTGCCAAAGACCCCACATATCTTATACATAGAATTTTGTTTTCTGGGTTTTTAACAGATGTAGCTGTTAATACCTTAAGGATCAGCTACAGGGCAGTATATCCACAGAAGCTACTTCATAGGATGATGGCTGCGGGCATTCACCTGCAAGCATTGCTATTCCTAGGGTTCAAAGTTCTTTGTTGTCTCTCACAGGGTCTGAGGGGAGATGGTGGTCAAGGTGGTGGTGGTGGTTTGACTTGCCTGGCACATGCTGCCTCTTGGTGCTCCCTTGGCAGTTTCTTGCTGCTTCTACTAGGATGGGATGCTTGCCCTGTGATGTGCTGTTTGGTTGGGTTGCCTGGCCTCTTCTACACAGAAGCTGCTTCCCCAGAAGCTCGCTAGAAAGGCTTGGAAGCAGGTCCCATGGTCCAGGGAGGATGGTGTTGCTACTCTTAGGGTTCTAGTGCTTATCTGCCTATTGATGGCTGTTGCTTAAAATTTATTGTGGGTGGTGATAAGGTATATTGGCCCCATTTCCACAAAGATCTCTTTCTCAAGCTTTGGGGGTTTGATCTTCAAGCAGGTCTCATGGTTTAGGGGGCACTGTGATTCCTAAGGTTCCTGTGTTCAGGTTTGTGGGATTTCTTCATCATGATCTGAGGAGAGATGATGGTCAAGGAGGTAATGGTTGTTTACCTTGTCTAGCACATACTGCCTCTTGTCTTTCAGGGTGCCGTTTTGACCCCTAAAACATAAAGACACATGTCTAGAACTGAGCTACTTTGATATCCACAGATGTTATTTTGCAACCTTCTTCTCTGCCCTTTACACACACACACACACACACACACACCCCACATATATTATACATAGAATTTCTTTTATACATACATACACATACATACAGACATACACACGTATATGCATATATGTGTATTTGTACATACATACATATAAGCATTGTATGTGTGTACATATATGTATGTATGTGTATTTATATTTATATGAGATAAATCAACTCAAAATGGGAGAGAGAGTGGTCTCCTCATTAGGGCTTTCAGAAACATCTGCTGCTTTTTTGAATTTACAAATCAAATGACCTGCTTTCCAAATTGTGACAATAGGCAAAGGTAATGGAGTGATGTTGGCCACAAAAACTCCAACAGATTGGAGAATATCTGATTGAGTCATTGACTATTTATAGGATGAAACTGTACTGCAGGCATTCTGTCCACAGGTATATTTGTTAGGTGGTGTGTTCATCAGACTTTAGAAGCCTTATTAGCTGTTGTATATTGAAGAGATATTTTCCACTTTGTCTAGGTAAGAACTTTCAGGAGTGGGAAAATAAGTTTATATGGCAGAGGATAAGGGTGAACGAACTGAATGCTAGAGATGCTTTCAGTTATATAATATTAGGGGTGGAAGTAGGGGTTTGAAAGATTGACTGACCTCATCCCATTATTCTACAGCAGAAAAAAGAAATGATGTTTAGAGAAGGCATGGAAGCAACTTGCCCAAGGTTACAAAACTAGTTAGTGACAGGCCCCCAGATTCCTAGTCCAGAAGTATCTTCTAATATATCATCTGACCTCATTTCATTTATTTTTAATGGACAAATTCTAGACATGGAATTACAGTAAGTAGAAAAGGATATGAACAAATAAGCACCTATGCTAAACCAGAGATGCTGATAAGGCCTTCCAGATCCATAGATAGTTATTCTTTTATATAAATTCTAAATGGTAATATTGACTTAAAAAGGATTTATCCCTAGGCCATCAGCAATAAGACAGGTTTCATATAAAAATAAGTAAATGCAGTTATGTATTGAAAGTATTCATGGTTTACTACCTTAAAGTTTTCTTACAGTAGTCAAAGGCTACTGCTTATATTTAATGTCTTTAATGTTTAATTTTCCATGTAGGTTATTTTAAGATCCATATATTGATTAATTGCCACTAGTGGTTTTCTTTGGCTTCAGTTTGCTATCATTATCACTATATCACAAGACTTTTGGTGTCCCAAAAGTCATAGTGCAGTTTTAAGCTTTAATAGTTTATGACTTTAGGAACACCCTGTATTTTACTCTATTATTTCAAGCCTTGGGAGGCCAACTGAAGTGAAGCAGAAACAGCTGTAGCTGCTGGGGGAAGGAAGGATCTCAGTGGGGGATTGGCTGCTGAGATGGGGCACAAAGGTGAATGCATCACAGAGGATACAGTCTGACAGCAAGCCAGATTTTCATCCTGTGGGGTTGCCTCATTGTTCCATAGGGAAAAAATCTTGCCTCTCCTGCAAAGCAGTTACTTAAGTAGCAAGGAGAACAGACAGTTCCTGAATGAATTATTCCCGCATTTTTACGTTAGCAATTACAGAATCCACACATTAGCTAAGAGATGGTCGGCATTTGGAGATTAAAAAGCACTTTGGGAGATAAAGGTGGTATATAAATGCAGAATAACAATAAGCTCAAAGGTTATGATAATAACAAAATGATGGTTGATGACTTCAGCATTTTTAGAACTGTATTGTAATCTGTTTAAAAGCTTTATTAGGGAATTTGATGTGCTTCCGAGAGGAGGAATTAAGGTTTGTAACTGACATAGAGGCCATTAAAAGAAAGTCTCCGGAGAAGAACATTTACAGTCATTCAAGGAATAAGAAATAAGATCTGGAAAAAATGAAAAGTGCTATAATTGTTAAATAATAATTATAGCTAACGTCTGTGTAGCGCTTTAAGGTTTTCAAAGTGTTTTACATTTATCATTCCTCTTGATCCTCCCAATCATTCTAAGTAGGTGTCTTAATTATTATACATATTAGATGAGTCAATTTAGGAATGGCTAAAGTTAAATGGCTAGTCCGTAGTCACCTAACTAGTGAGTGTCTCAGTTAGGGTTCAAACTCAGGTTCTCTTAACTCAAGCAAGGTGAGTGATCTATCCCTGATGAAAGAAACCTAGCTGAACAATGCCGAAAGAGTAATGATAATTTAACAGTTGATAATTTTATCAAAACTGGTGGCCTGCATACAAATACCATATTAGACCTTTCATTTTCACCTGTTCTGTTGCAATAACTTAGTTTCTAGCTTTTAGTGTCCCCACTCTTCAATTTTTCTTCACTCAGTTGTTAAAATAATTTTTTAATGCAGATGTCTTACTATGTCACTTCCCCATTCCAAAAAATTTGGTTACTTCTTATTGATTTTTACATAATTGATTCTATAATTGATAAAATTGTGGGGAAGAGGTAAAACCCATGAGACTCAGGTCATCATTTCCTAACACAAACATGGACACAGACACACAGACACAGACACAGACACACACACACACACACACACAAACACACAATCCCCCTGAGACTAGTGTTCAATGCATAGCATATGCCTGCTAGGTCTACAGTTGTCATAGTACTCCATGCTTCACTTATTGGCTCATTCACCAGCTCTCTCTCTCTCTCTCTCTCCTCTCTCCTCTCTCCCTCTCTCTCTCTCTCTCTGTTTGTATGTATGTATGGATGTGTGTGTGTGTGTGTGTGTGTGTGTGTGTGTGTGTGTGTGTGTGTATACTTCTACCCCTCTTCAACCATAGCCCATAGCCAGGGGCCATAGCGGTTTTTCCATAGTCTGGCTCTACCCTCGTTTCCAAGGTTTATTTCACATGACCTCTTTATATACTCTCTATGTTCTCTCCCAACTGGATTACTAACAGCTCCTTGATATTATCTTGCATACTCCTGATTGTGTATTTTCTTCAGTCTGTCTCTCTAGCACGGAACTCATTACTGTCTGTTAGAATCCTTCTGTTCCTTTTAAGACTCAAGCCAGGTACACCCCCTTTGGTGAATACTCCACGTTTCCTAGCTAAAAATGAACTATCTCAATTCATTTTTTTTTCTTAAAGTGACTTGCTTTTCCCTATCATATTCTGTTTTAAATTTTTCTTGTTCTTTCATTCCCCTAATATTGTTGCCCATTCCTTTATTTGATTGTAAGCTTCTTGAGAGCAAGGACTGCATCATTCAAATGAGATACAATTTAACTCTAAAATCAGAGGACCTGTTTTGAATCTTCCCTCTGAGGCTAAGTATTTATGTTACCTTTGTTAAATTATTTTAACTATCTAGTCCTTAGTTTTTTCAAGTTTAAAATTAGGAGCAGTTGATTCAGAACATCTCTAGCCTGTATTATAGTTTTAGATATATTCATTTTATATTAACATTAATAATACATTAATAATATACTTTAATGCCATATCATATTTCCATAATATGACATGAAGAACTGGTAAAGGAGATGGAGAAGGAGCAGTCAGACATAAGGAGGGGAACTCGGAGAGAGGTGTATCACAGATACCTAGAGAAGAGAAATATTTGAGGAGATGGTGTTGAATACTGTCAAATGCTGCATAAGGATCAATTGAGATCAGGATTGAGAAAAGTCCAGATTTGGCAGTTAAGATATCTATGGTAACTTTGGAGAGGACAGTTCCAGTTGTATGTGTGTTCATTTTTGAATGGTTGTTATAAAAAGATCTTCTTCTAAATTGTGAAAAGAGAAAAGGACTAAACCTGGATTTGGATAAATGTTCTAAATGTCAGAGGAGTTAAAATTATAATGAATAACAATGAAAATTTGTGTTCTTTGCAAAGAAAAGAGCTGAATTGTGCAAATCAAAGGAACCAATTGTTTGAAAGAAATGAGGATAAACAAGAAACAAAGATGGCTCAGTATGATTTATACCTGGGACACTCTAGTTCTCAGTGAATGCTTATTAATGAACTGATTCTGGTCATGTTTCTATTTAAAACTCATGTAGCCTGAGGAAAGTCAATGAACCACTTTGAATTTTTTTATCTCCTAGCTTTTCTGTTTTCCTTTGCACCAGAACAGGATAGGATGCTCATACTAGGCATTTTATGAGTATTAGTTGTATCATATTTTTGAAAACTGTGGCATTGTATAGTACACAACCTACCAAATTTGAAACCAGTAACCCTTTATTGGAATTCTGCCTTTGCTACTTATGACGATTATGACCTTGGGCAAGTCATGCAAGTCATGTCCCTTTAAATCTTTAATTTCTCATCTGTAAAATTAACTGTGTAAGCGAGATGATTAGCTCTAAGATGAGGGACCTGAGGTCCAGATCTGAGTTGTATAAACTGATATGGTGTTCTAATTTGGTTTATTTGTGTAAGTAGAAATGTCTTGGCCCAAAGATCAAAAGGTAAAAATTTGAAGATGTAATCATGGCTTAGAAAATAATGGTTTACCATCCCTCAGACTAAATGATCGTTTATTTTTGGAGGGAGCTGGGCAATTGGGGTTATGTGACTTGCCCAAGGTCACACAGCTAGTACATGTGTCAAGTGTCTGAGTTCAGATTTGAACTCAGGTCCTCCTGACTCCAGGGTCAGTGCTCTACTCACTGCACCACCTGGCTGCCCCTCAGACTAAATGATCTTTACGCATCATGATGTAGTGGAAAGAGCTCTGACTTTGGAATCAGAGGACCTGCTTTAAATTCTAGTTCTACCACTTTTTAGATATTTTACCTTGGGCAAGTCCCTTCTTTTCTCTCTCTCTATTTTCTCATCTGAAAAAATGTTAGGACTGGACACGATCATCTCTAAGCTTCCTTCTAGCTCTGAATCTATTATGCTGTCAATGAAAGGGGACTCTCAATACTAAAATTCTATTATGAAATTAGTATTCTGTGTGATCCAGATGTTAATTAGAATGCAAGAAACCTCACTTATAGAGCAAGGAACTCTGTGAACACGGTAACTCTGTAAGGCTATGAGTTGCACCTGTAAGTACATTATAAGCACTGATCCACATTTGGCAGAAAGGGTTTCATTATTGGGAATTTCTTATACCAATAAAATCAAAGGTCCATTCTTAATGGGATGTAGATACTCTTTGTGTGATGTTTTATCTCTCTGACTTATGAAACAGTCTCTGAAGAACTAAATTTAGGGTCACCTGAAGGGTAATAGAGACAGTCATGATGGACATGAGTACACTGTAACATCAGGCAAGAATTGCACAAAGAAACAGCACAAAGGATGTTATCAGAAATATGTATGACCAGAAAAGGAGGCAGACTGCACATTTCTAGAAAGCAAAGGATAAGAAAGGACAATTCATGTGTTCCATTAACATACAAACAATATCAAGAGAACCAGAGGAAGGCCTCCATGACATTGAGTAGTATCATCATGGAGAATTTGTGGGAGGCTATATATCAGAGTTACTCAGGATAGAGGATATGGAGGGAATATGATGTGAATCAAGGAAAATTATACATACATGGCAGATTATAGAAAAATTAAAGATGACAAATGATAAGCAATATTAAATTCCATTGCATGTGAGAGTCAAGAATACCTAAATCCTATTCATGCTTAGGTATTTGTTCAAAGCCAAGTTATTGCAATCTAGGTAAATCAAACTGGTTTTATATGAATTAGTTGATTAGCTCTCCTTTAAACAATCAATCTATTTCAGACCCTTAAGCAATCAGTCTTTTTCTGTCATATATTGAAGGACTCATAGTTTTGGCTAATAGAGGGAGTATGAGTACTATCTGCCCCTCACTTTTCAGTTATGCCCTCTATTGACTATCTCCATACCCCATCTCTTGCCATTCCCAGGTGCCTCTTTTCTATCTGCCCTAGAATATTGGGAACTTTGTTAACTTTTCCTAGATTCTCCTCAAGTTTATTAAAGTACCTTATTGCCTCTATCTTCATAGATACTACAAACTTGAAAGACCAGCACCTATCCAGATAGGAAAATAAAATGTGTGCTCGGAAGAAGCCTGGGGAATTAAACTGATATCAGGACTCCTGGGGCTAGCACAGCAGCAAGGCTACTAATGCCGTCAGCTACCCACACAACCATCTGCTTGATTGCTGTTCTGTTGATTCACTGCCATACAGAGACATGCTGGGGGGAAATTACTTGGGACCAAAAAATATAATACACCACCAAATGTTTCTGGGATAGAGATAAAGCTCACTTTAAAAAATCTACTATATTAATAGTATCCTTACAAGAATTGTAGAATCCAAGAGTTACAATGAGTCTTAGCAGACATCTAGTCAAATCCTCTCAGTTTACAGTGGTGAAAACTGGAACTTAAAAAAAGTTAAATAATAAACATAATGGCTTTCCAATTAAGATACCACTTAACATTGGACGATGCCTGTATTTAGGCAAGGATGACATGTTAACTGGATCTTCATAGCATAGCAAATGTCTGTTGATATGCATTACCTTGTGGGTATTTAGGAAAGGAGATATAAGATACAACCCCAGATATACCAGTCTCTTTAAAGGATGCAGTGATGGAATGTGATTGGTGAGATGGGACATTTTTTTTTCCTTTACAGAATACCACTTTTAAAAATTGGCATAGGCATTGAAGTACAGAAGATGTCATTTTTCTTCTACCTCTCAAGAGGAGCCTGAGGGAGGAGTAAAGGTAATGAATTATCCTTAACTTGCCTAGATTGGAATTTCTGAAGTAGAACAAAGGAAAGACTAATGCAGGACTTCTACTCTTCCTTTCCCTTGGGCTGAGTCATAGGTGATGTCATGTCTTTCCCAGATAATGGCTCACATTCTATGCCATAGATCTCTCTCTCTCTCTCTCTCTCTCTCTCTCTCTCTCTCTCTCTCTCTGGAACTTTTGAAGAATTAAATTTTCAATTTAAATTCCCATAATTTTTCATACAAAATTCATTTGTATTGAGTTAGAAATTTCTCTAAAATCCATGTGCTTACAAGCTCAGATTAAATGCTGCCTCCAATAGAAAGTTGCTTCTGTTCTGTTGTGTGAAGTTTAGACTAGCATTGTACTATCCACTTAAATAAAGGATACAAGAATTGAAAGGAATTCCTTTTCCGAATAATAGTAATAATAGATTTGACGATAATATGAATCAGTATTGATCAATGTGGATCAGCAATGTATAGATGGGGAAAGTCCTTCTTGACTCAATATACCTGTGAAGTCTACACATTTGTTGGAAAAGACAACACCAAACCATAAAACTGGCTCATACCCCACAATTCAATAAGGAACCAGAAGCCCTTGTTCTTAGACTGTCATTCAGAAATAGTAGGAAGGAGTCTGGTTAAATAAATTGAGAATGTTGCAGGATTATTAAATTTGTGAAGATTAAGATACAACTGTTTGCATGCATAAAAAGTGAATTGGGAAATATTGGAAATCAGATGAAAAAGTAAAACAAAAAGAAAAATGTCTCTCATTTATGAATGTTTTGAGCAAAAAGGATTTTAAAACTATTTTTACCATAAAATTGCTTTGATTTTCCCTTTTTGTTTTGCATATATCTATGTGGCACAAACTAGGGAAATGTTTTGGATAAGATTAAATAATGTTGCTTTATTATATCCATTCCATTTTCTCAGATAAATTACATTTTTAATCTTTAATTCTAAATTTTAATGTAAAATAGAAGGGAAAGTAGAATGAATTTTGACCATGTCCATATGTGTTAGGTGAACTAAGCCACAGCATAGTTAGTCTATTGACTTTGGCCAACTTCACAATCTATGCCAATCATTTTGTTCTAATTAATCACCTCTTTCCATTAGACTCTGATATTATTCACATTAGAGTAGGCAAAATGAATGGATTGGATTGCTATGGTCCACTCACTTTGCAATTAACAAGCTATCTTTGGGTCCCTTTTCCTGAAGCCATTAGTTGCTATCCTATCTAAAAAGCTCAAAAATCAGTGGAGAACTAAGAAGTTATTCTAATTGGAGCTTTTTTTCTTTCATTTTTTTTCTTTGTCACTAGGTTGCAATTTCACAAAGACATTTTACTAAAATGCTTGTCACATATGTTCTCATCCTGAACCCATCAAGATGATAAAAAAATCAGATTTTGGATGAGCTTAACTATGGCAGAAGATGTAGAATCAGTTGAAGAGGGGACTGATTCTTTTTCAAAAGCAAGTTGAAAAAAAGAAATTAGCTAGGACACCTACTCTCTAGATTTTGAAGGGTAAATGGTGATATATAGATATAAAAAAGTCTTAGTTCCCTTCTCTTCCTAAATGCGTTGAATCAGTCCCCTCTTCAATTGATTGTACTCCTGCTTTGGACAGAGTGTTCAAATGGTAAAGGCCTTTTGTCTAAAGAAATTCTTCAGGCTAGTCTGCTCCTTATCTTCAAAGCACAATCACCAGTTAGTTATTATCTCTGCCTGATTTTTCACATTATTCTGGTCTTTTCTTATCCCTAACTACACCCTTATTTGCTTTAGTTTTGATCCAGGACACCTAAGTCTATCTTCCTATTCCTAATTCTCTACATATCCAGAATTGATTCTGAATAAATGGATTTTAGTGAATCTGACCTATGACGTGTGACAATGTAATACCTTACATGGCACTCATGCAACATGCTGAGGTTGTCTACATTACATTTGTTATTTCACAGATTTTTTTCTGAATGTGCCTTTGTTGGGACAACATTCACATCATTGTGATATACTCTCTTCATCCAGTTAAAAGAATCAGATTTTTTTGCACATAAAAATATTCCATTTTGAAATGCTATTGCAGTAAAGTATATACACAGGAATAGCACCTTCTCTGCCACCTTCATATGTAAAATCAAGATTAGCCCTGCATAGCTCGTGGTAAGTGTTTAGAAAATGCTTTTTGACTGACATATTGAACCATATGGTTCTACCCTTGCCTACTATACATTCCCAGAGAATAAATGTGGAGTCCACATCAGGAATTTCATGTTAAAGTTTACAACATGATATTGCTGTTATTTCATACACAAGAACACCCAAAATTAGAGAAATTCTGGTAAAACAAGCTAAAGTACAAATTCAAGAGAATCTCAGAAATAAAGGTAGCATAGCTAACTTTGCTGCATGAGAAAGTCCAAAAACCTGAACATCTCTGCTATTTATTATCTTTATAATCTCAGGAAAGCTATCTAACCTCTCTAGAACTCAGTTTCTCTGTCTCTAAAATGAGAGAATTGGATTAGATGATCTTCTCCAGCTCTGACATTTTTGGTCTTTTGACTAGGAAGAGGTAGTCATATACATCTTCCAGCATAATTTAGACATTTCATCAATCAAAATATATGAATAGTAAAGTATTGTTCGATAATTTTATCCTCAAAACTCAATTTCATAGTTCTTCATCTCACTTGGCTTAAATCCTTCAAAAATCAGGTTCTCCCTGCTTTCATGGACTATCTCAGCATTGGCCTTTGTGTCCATTGGACTTTGCTGATGTTTTTCTCCAGTGTATATGTCCTTCTACCTAGCTTTCATGGACTCTGTCTTTGGATTTACCTTCATTCAAAGTACATTTACAAATTCCTCTCCCTTTGTAAGTCTAATACAAAAATTCATAGAATTCAAATATGCTTAATTCTGTGAGGATATTGGATTTAAATGACCAAAAATATTAGAATACAGAAATAATTTTCTATACCTGCTTATTTTGGGGGCAAAACCTACTTTGGGTTTCCTTAAATAATACCTCCACCCCAAATAAGCCTGTAATATTTGTCCCCAGTCATTAGCCCTGGTAGTGAAAATGTACTTCATGTGACATGTCACCTGCCAAAACATGAAAACTTATTTGCAAAACATCATATGATAATAGCACTGTCCCCAAGGGATTGGTGTGAATCTGAATGTCAGTGGCAGAATTCTACAGTGACATCCATGAAAAGGTCTATTGTTACCCAAATGGATTAGTCTCTTTTCCAAAGTAATGTATCAGATACATCATTTGAGGGCTATTCATTCAGAAGCTAATACGCTGAACTTATCTAATAAAATCATGATCATCTTAGGCATTCCTGCAATGTTATATTCATTCCCCAATTTAAAATTTTTGAAATACCTTAAGGAAAATTATTAACGGATAGTGAACAATAATATTATTAAATTAAGAAAGACAGCTCATCACCTAACACCGCTAACGGGAGCTGAAGTCTTTCTTGCTCATAAATCTAGTCTTTTCAATAATGATCAAGTTAAATCACAGTTTTATTTATTATGTCATTATTATTAATAATCCTCCAGTTTGGCAATCACTTGGAACTCAAATGAATCATTCGTCAATGGCCTAATTCAAAATCTTTTTCAAAAAAATTATAGAGGCATTTTAAATTTAAAACCAAACATTTATATTTTCAAAGTCAAGCTATTTTGCTAGATGTGCAAACAGTATAATATATTTAAGAGAGATAGAGAGATTATTAAAATGGCAGATCAAGGCCATATAGAACAAATAGAAGAGGGAGAAGGTGTATGTACACACACATATGTATATACATATATGTGTTTGTATGTGTGTATATGTATGTACACACACACACACACACACACACACACATATATATTTCATTTGGGGGTAATATAGCCATTTCAACTGATACCTCTATTTCCATATAATCCTAAAAAACATTTATCAAACAGAAATTACATGACATTGTCCTAGGTATTGAAGTTCAAAGACAAAATGAAAAACAGAACCTCCCCTCATGGAGCTTACAGTCTCTTTTGGGACAAGGGGAAAGCATACCATACAGATAAATTTATACTAATTTAAAGAGAGAGAACTAATAACTATGAGCATCAGGAAAGGCTACCCATATAAAATGGAAGAAGCTGAAATACCTAGTTGATTGTGAAACTACAATATACCCAGATCATCAATTAAAATCCTGTGTTGAGTTTTGTAGTGAAGTGGACCCTGGGTTTTCAAAATCTCTAGCAGATACAATCAAGCTGGGAATATTCAAGTATGGGCTACATTGTGGCATATAAAACTATGGTTTAAGAAACAGACTAATTAAATTTTGAGAAGCTAATCACAGGGAAGTTGGCTATCAACACCAGATGATAAAATTATTTTATCCAAATTAAATTTATGAAAACCATTTACCAAACTATGTAGAAGGTTAGATTTATTTTCCTAGGGGAATACTTACACCAATGAAAACACAAATCTTTGAAGAACTGAACTATAGAACAGACTAAATTGAGATTGAGTATCTTGTGAGAACTTGCAAATATGTTAATTCAGGAGGTGACAGGTATAGTTTATATCTGCAATAGTTTAAGCCTGTCAGTTACAAGCTGTGTGGTCTTAAGTGAGGCTTTTTCTTTCTGGGCTTCAGGTTCTCAAGGTGTATAAGGAAGGGGTAGGATTATAAGATCTCTAAGGACCTTATATGTCTTTCCTTGAATGATGCTATAATTCTTTTCTGATTATTTAGCAGCAGTCATTTCTGGCAGCACCTTCTTGCAATAGTTTTCACAATTTTTAAACCATTTAGAAAAAGAGTTTAAATCAACCCCTATCTTAAGTAGTAATCTCAGTAATCATATTTGTAGGAATATTATACTTGTAGGAATTCTATGAACTTTAGTAATTCCTGGATCTATTCTTAGTAAAAACAATAATCATGAATAAAGTTGCTTTCATGTCATCTAACTCATTAGACTTTCAGCTTCTTGAGAACAGAAACCAACTTTTGTCTTTTTCCCCACTGCTTTAATCAGGACATAGGATATAATAGCTGTTTAATACATATCCATTGACTGACTAACTGACTATTTAGGGTACAGGATGTAATGGTGCAGGGCATACTTCAAATTGATATATTTCTGTGATAAAATTAGCTATACATAAGGGCAAAACATAATAACCGGGAATAGGATAAACAATATATTCATGGAAAACATAAGTGATTATATTTACTTTTGTATGTATTTATAATGCATTTTGTACTTACAGTGCAATATGATATGGAATAGGATAACACACTAATTGCATAATTTGGTACATACTGGAGGCAATTGACCACTTTGGTAAATTGTGATTGAAGATAATTCTTCAACTATTAATATTTTCCTTTTGTAAAATATCTCATTTTTTGGTTAGTTGGATGGCTAAATCACAGAGTAAGTTTTATTTGTTTGCAAATTCTGCCAATAAACACATAGAGGAAGCACAGTCCTACACCAATAGCAACAAAAAGTAGAGAATTATACTTCCTTCAGGGAGTTCACATTTCTTCATCGAGGTCAGAAGGATAGACATTAAACAACAGTTCAATGTAGAGGCTTCATTTCAAAGCACATCTCACCTTCCATTCCTTTTGCTTATTTCTTAAGAAAAAGAAATATTATATTCTCCAGTGTCTTCTTGGACAGTTAAGAGTCAGGAGCCAGTGACTGAAAATATAAGAGGATGAATTTCCCTCTCTCTTTTTAAAGATGTACTTCTGTGTCTAGTTTCCAGTTCAATGACTGAGCAGTGTGGAAGGGAGTCAATTAGGAATATGAGGGTTACATCTGTTGAGAAATGGGATGAATCACCATTGGTTAGACTGTTCTCACAAAGAAAATTTTTCCTCTCCTAGCAGCAGCTCTTAGTGGTATTAGACAAGAGAGCTAAGAGGAAATTTAGAAATGATCTGTTGAGAGATATAAATAAATGTTACAGGAATAGTCCAGTTTCTTATTCAGGTCCTTTCCTTGACCAAGAGGCCAAAATAGGGACTTGTCTATAGATCTGTGTGTAGAAAAACTTTGCTTGTTACAGTAGCCATATGGAATAAAATATCAAAATCACATTCTTGTTCTAAGACATATCATTCAGTCTCAGTCAAGCACCTGATATAACATGCAAAGTGCTTAGCAAATCTGAAAGTGTGACATAGATGTAAGATACTGTAAAGAGGCACTCCATTATTGGTGTTGTTACATCCTCCCATTATCCTTTTCCTTTCAACAATTGAAGAGGAAAGCCAGTGTGAATAGTGTTGCTGAAGAAAAGAAACTCTTTTTAAGATTTCTTGAAATATGACATAAAGGTTCTTTTTTTGGTTATGGCTTTCAGGTAGTCAATGTTGCATATGCATGCATATACATTTCTACACATGGGTATATACAAACATATATGTATATGCATGTATGTATGTAGACACATATGCATACATGTGTGTATGTGTGTGCATATTTCCCCTCAATCTGTTTTCTAATTCATTTGTTTTTCCTATGAGATACTCTATATTTTCTTCATTTTTTTCAGTCTTTTGAATTTGTTTTAATATTTCTTGTTGTCTCATGGAGTCATTGGCTTCTATTTGGTCCATTCTGATTTTCAAGGAGTTTGTTGCTTAGGCCAAGCATTTTTTCTTTGAGATTTTGGTTGTTTCAGTTTTCATATTATTGTCTTCTTCTGAGTTTGTGTCTTGGTCTTCCAAGTAGTACTAGCTTTTTAATGTGAAGTCCTTTTAGTTTTTTGTTGTCATTTTTTCAGCCTATTCTTGACTTTAAACATTACGTTAAAGTTAAGTTCTACCAACCTCTGGGTGGGGAGGCATTGTCCTAAGCTCCAGGCTTTTTCTTATCACTATTTTCAGAAGTAGTTCTGGGACTCTACTAGTTTTCAGTGCTTCCATGGAAGTGTGATCCAGGGAAAGATGTGGTCACTGTTTTCCTCGTCTGTGTTCAGGTCTTTACCCAGAAAGGGCCCCTGCTCCTCTGAAGCCACAAGCACTAGCATTTCTCTTGGCCCTGAGACTGTAACCAGGACCCTTGTTCTCCTGCAGTCTTAAGAAGAGCTCATGCTCCTCTCTTCACTGGATCTGGGAAGAGGGCTCTTGGTCCCTTGTGACTGATGACAGGTACTTTTCTCCTCCCTAGGACTACAACCTAGAACTATTTATGGGCAATAGAATTGCCAAACAGTGCCAGGCCTACCATTCTGCTATCATATTATTATATATTATAGCTGCTGTTCTGACCAGTGAAGTTCCTCTACTGCACAAATTTCAATGTATTTTATTTCCTATTTAATGTTTTGATTTTTAAGAAAGAGTTATCATCTACCAATTTTTGGTAGCAATGAGGTAACATCTTTTAGTTAGTAATTGCCTTTTTTCAGTATTTTTCTAATATCATAGCTCACATAAGATCATACCATTTAAAAAAGATTCTGTTCAACAAACATTCATTAATCATAGAAAAAACAAAGTTTTGATAAGACATTTTCTTTGCCCTTATTAAATTTCTAATTTGTGAGGTGATCATCCGAAGACATGTAAAATTATATCACAACTACTCATAAAGAAAGGAGATCATTTTTATGAGAATTCAAGATAGCAAAATCCATTTCTAACTCAAATTAGTTGACATGTATTTTCAAAGCATGTCTCATCTTGTGCTTTGTTCAGAAACTGTTCCAAACTACAGCATTTCTATTTAACTGGGGCAATACCTACACTTGTTTAGTGTAGCTCAAGAAGCCCTTTTGTTGTTTTGGCAATGATAGGTCATTATTGTTCAATCAAGACCTGTAATTTGCAAAGTGACTGACAACATTAGAAATGAATTGCAAAGGCCATTTTGTGGTAGAATGGTTACTCATGGTAGGAGGGATTTACCCTTCCCCTTGAAGGTCTTGTTTTATTTCAGTCTTCACACTGCATTTGACATTTCGGATAAGAAGGTATAACTCAGATTTAATGTTTAGAATTTTAAAATAAATTATTCATGTTACAGAGCAATAAATGTTTCGTTTTTCAGAGGACAGCTGAGACATAATTTCAGGATCTTATTTTTTCCTCTCATTTTCCTCATCTGTATCATTTGGTATTACAAGTAGAATTGTATTTCATTGTATTTTACATTTACTGGAGTTTTTGCTGCTCTTTTTTATTAATATAATATTTTATGTTTCCCCAATTACATGTTAAACAATTTTTAAAATATTTTTTAAAAAATTGAGTTCCAAATTCTATCCTTCCCTTTCCTCTCTCCTCCCTGAGATGGTAGAGTTTA
Organism: Trichosurus vulpecula; assembly: GCF_011100635.1. Classification (NCBI taxonomy): domain Eukaryota; kingdom Metazoa; phylum Chordata; class Mammalia; order Diprotodontia; family Phalangeridae; genus Trichosurus; species Trichosurus vulpecula. The sequence goes on along the minus strand of NC_050576.1, from coordinate 315,116,004 downwards.
TAAATGTGCAAGTTTTTCTAAAAAGAGGAAAAAGCACTTTCCAAAATAATGGCTCTCTTATGATTGAGAAACAATTGTTCATTAATTCACTATTTTTTTCATATGCAACTGCTGTTTCTCCAACCTACAGTGTCTTCCCTCATCCATCACCCCCACCCCATCTAAATATTCATCTTTCAAACTCCAATTCACCTCCTTTTTTCCATAAAGCCTTCCTTGGATCTCTCAAACTGAAAGTACTTTCATCATCTTCTCAATTGTTAGAGAAGCTTTATCCATGTCCGTTATTTTCCACTTAATTTTATCATCATCTTGTGTTCATAAGACTAATGTTCAAATGCCACATCTGACATAGTATATTTTTGATATCAGGCAAGTCATTATTTCTGTAGGTCTCAGTTTGATCTATAAAATGGAATAGATTGGACTAAATGTGCTCTAAGTTCCCTACTAAGGAAGGCAGCTAGGTGTGTGTGTGTGTGTGTGTGTGTGTGTCTATATGTCTGTGTGTGTCTGCGAATGTATACATATATCTGTTTTCATGTTGTTTCTCCCATTACATTGTTAACTCTTTGAGAGCAGGAACTGTTGTTCACCTCTTTTTATTTTATTTTTGCATCCCCAGCACTTAGCACAGTATACACAGTAGGCTCCTAATAAATGTTAATTATTTTATTGATTGCTCATACGGATTCTCAAAAACCCATGGTTAAATTTTAAGTGTGAATATTTACACATTGCAAATGGGCAAATGAGATAAACCAGGACTTCATTATTTGGATTGTCTATATAGCTTAATCTACATTATTACTATTTTTTCAATTTCCCTTTTTAAAGGACAAATGGAAAAAAATGGTAAGAATGTAGATTAAACTTAAAAGCATGTCATGCATACATTTTCCCAAAAACATTTTCTTGCACACTCTTGGAGGAAGAAAAGTTGGAGAGAAGATGATGGCAGGGATAGTAGGTAATGACTTCAGTAGAACAATGACTCTTCTCAGGAACCTGACACTAAGTCTTTTAGTAGCTGGAGACTTTTCCTTTCTCTGGCTCATAGCTTGGCTTATGAAAGGTAGAGATATTTTAAATAATTCCCCCTTTCCATCCCCAATCCCACCCAGTTGCTTTCCAACCTATGCCCCACCCCCAAAGTTCTTGTTAAGTCATTCCCAAGTAGTTTATGTCCTGTTTGCATTTTTGTGAGGCAGCTAATGGTGCAGTAGAAGGAATGCTGGACCTGGAGTTTGGAAGTGCTGAGTTCAAATCCAGCCTAAGACACTATGCAGCTGTGTGACCCAGGGGCACTTCTGATTGACTTAGTTTTTGCCACTGTAAAATGAGGATAATGCCAGCACCTAGTTTGCAGGGTTGTTCTAAGGATCAAATGACTTAATAATTTTAAAAACTTCTAACAGTGCCTGGCCCATAGTATAATATTGTAAAATGCTTATTCATTCTCCTTGTCTTTATTGAATATAAGATTGGTAAGTTAAATTGATTTCAATTCTTGCTTATTTAGTATTTTCAAATGATCTACTTTTTTATTTGCAATTAGTACCTGCTAGTTCTGACAACTATCACTTTCAAATGGAATTTGAGGTATAAAAGTGCTTTTCTCCTGCAAATATTATTTTTTTTAAATTTTCTTTGAGATTCCAAACACTTTGTCCCTTCAAATATATTTTATTTTTCCACTATTTGATATAGCTCCTTGTACCTTGATTTGTATAAGATGAATTTTTGAATAAAATTAGATGTTTAAGCATTTTATATTGTTATAGACCAATCATGAGCCACAGACATCTTTCAAAGTGTTTTGCAGTGGTATTTATGTGTCTTGGGTGTGATTTACTAGATTTTCTCCCAAATATTTTGTGTAATTTGAAGATCTTTTGAATGTTATTTCCCTTTCTGTTATTCCCGCTTGGATTTTGTATCACTATTTAGAAATGCAGTTCATTTTTGTGGTACTATTTTCTATTGTGTTACTTCTGCTGAAGCTATTAATTGCATCCATTATTTTACTTTTAGATTCTCTCGGGTTTTCTTTTGAAATTAATTTTCTTGATATCTTCTGTTTCTATGTGACCTATATTTCCCAATTTTAAGTATTTTCTTGATAATTATCCTTATTTATCTTTCCCATATTTCTGTTGTTGGGCACACAAAAGTGACAGGGCAATTAAAATATTCTGCTTACCTCCAGTTCATTTTTGGTGGTGGTAGTGTTGGTGGTAATTATTTTTTTGTGTATTTATTTGTAGAAATGCCTTAACTGCCTCACTTTTGTTGAATGTCCAGTTAAAGAATTCATTTATTTATTTTTGGTTTTCAACATTCACTTCCATAAGATTTTGAGTTCCAAATATTCTCCCCATCTCTCCCTTCTCCCCACCCAAAGATGACGTGTAATTTGATATAGGCTCTGCATATGTATTCATATTGAACCTATTTTCACAATTAGTCATGCTGTGAATAAGAACCAATGGAGAAACCACAAGAAAGAAGAAAAAACAAAAAGAAAAAAGAAAAAATGAGAGAAAGAAAGAAAGCAAATACTATGTTTCAATCTGTATTTAGACTCCACAATTCTTTTTCTGGATATGGAAAGCATTTTCCATCATGAGTTCCTTGGAGCTATCTTGTGTCCTGGCATTGCTAAGAAGAAATAAGTCTATAAAAGTTAGTCATTGCACATTGTGGCTATTACTGTGTACAATGCTCTCCTGGTTCTGCTTACTTCACTTAGCATCAGTTCCTTCAATTCTTCCCTGGTTTTTCTGAAGTCCACCTGCTCATCATTTCTTATAGCAAAATAGTATTCCATTACAGTCATACACCACAGCTTGTTCAGCCATTCCCCTGTTGATAGGCATCCCATCAATTTCTAATTCTTTGCCATCACAAAAAGAGCTGCTATAAATATTTTTCTACATGTGGGTGCATTTCCAATTTGTATGATCTCATTGAGATTCAGACTGGTAATGCCAATGTGAAACTCTCAGCAAATGCTACGGTTGGTATGAATGTGACAGCATAGTTCTGAATTGTGAGATATAACAGACTCTCAGCATTGAAGGCAAAACCAAAACATTTATTCAAACACAAGAAAGCCAAATCCATCATAGCAACAAAGAAATCTATACTCATTATCAATGCAGGGGGCACCAACATCCCCAAGACTTCTCTTCATTGAACCTTCTCACAAACCAAGCTCCCTTAGGCAAAAATGCCTCTCTCTCACCCACACTAGCTGCTCTGTTCTCTGCCACCTCTTCTCTCTCCAAGCTGCAACTCCCACTGTCTCTCTCCCACCTCTGACTGATCCCTGTCAGCTCTTCTCTATCCTTCTTGCTCCATCAGTTCAGCAATCTCCTCCCACCACAGGCTCCATGTGATTCAGACTTCCATGTGACTCAGACTAATATGACATGGGCACATGGTCACATGGGCCCATGTTTCAACAATCTGGGTAGCAGCTTCTGTGGGGGTGTAAGATCCACCCACAGCCAGCACCCAGAAAGCTGCCAACAGCACAGGTTCTTTTGATCTGCTTAACTAAGGAAAGCAAGGTGAAGGGGTTGACAAGCTTACTTTAATTCAGCACACGGATGTCATTCACTTAGTTCAGAGGAAGAGACCAGCACACTGAACTTCAGAGCAAATTACAAAGTACAAACATCAACAGACAGACCCAATATGGATTCATAATTACCAACATCTAGGTTCAGCCCGGGAGCTCAGAACAAGGGCTGGCCCAGAGTCACGTGCCACCAATGCTTTGGCAAAGAGCTCCAAAGAATAAACAGCCAGCCCCTGGTTTTTATATCTTTTTCAGCATCAGGGGTGAGTCACACATGCGACTCACCCACGTGGCCTAGAATCGTCACAGAGAGGCGGACTTAAACCCACATGGTCTAAAAGCCTCTGCTCTCCCAGACATGTAAACTAGGCCCTCCCTGGAGTTAGCACCACCTTGGGCCCCACCTTAGTTGCCAATCCACACCCACTTAGGTTTTACACCTAATAGGGGTTTGGGCCTGGGGCTTAGCCCCTAGTAAGACTCAATCAAAGACACTGAATTAATCAAAGGAAACAAAGGCCAAACTCTTCAAGGGCACTTGTTGAACTAAGTGCTAAGGAGCCCATTTTGATTACCAACACAGCCTATTAATGGATGGGAAAATCTTCAAACTGTATTAACATTACAATACCAAGAAGTGGTATTGATGGGTCTAAGGGTATGCACATTTTTAAAGCTCTTTAGGCATAGCTCCAAATTACTCTCCAGAATGGTTGAATCAGTCTATAACTCCACCAACAATGTATTAGTGTTTCAATTTTCCCACATCTCCAGCATTTATGATTTCCCAGTTTTGTTATGTTAGCTGATCTGGTAGATATGAGGTGATACCTCAGAGTTGTTTTGATTTGCATTTCTCTAATCAACAGTGATTTAGAGCATTTTTTCACAAGATTATAGATAGCTTTAATTTCTTCCTCTGAAAACTGCCTCTTCATATCCTTTGACTATTTATCAATTGAAGAATGACTTGTATCTCTATATATTTTACAAAAACCAAGACACTAATTGTAAAACTTCTTTCTCAGTTTTCTGCTTCCCTCCTAATCTTGGTTGTATTGGTTTTGTTTGTGCAAAAAACTTTTTAATTTAATGTAATCAAAACTATACATTTTGCATTTTATAATGTTCTCTATATCTTATTTGGTTGTTAATTCTTCCCTTCTCCACAAATCTGAGAGGTAAATTATTCCTTGTTCTCCCAATCTGGTTATAGTATCAGCCTTTATATCTAAATTGTGTACCTATTTTGACATACAGTGTAAGATATTGGTCTATGCCCAATTTCTGTCATACTATTTTCCAGTTTTCCCAGTAGTTTTTGTCAAACAGTGAGTTCTTATCTCAGAAGCTGGAGGTTTTGGGTTTATCAAACAGTAGATTACTATAGTCATTGACTACTTTGTCTTGGGTACCTAACCTATTCCACTGATCTACCCTTCTGTATCTTAGCCAGTACCAAGTAGTTTTGATGATTGCTGCTTTGTAATACAATTTAAGATCTGGTATGGCTAAATATGGCTTCCCTTTGACCTTCCAGGCTGTCTTGGGGTGGAAATCTGCCTTACCCTGTCTGTTCGTGGGTTCTGCTGTTCTAGAATTTGTTCAGAGTCACTTTTTAAAGGTATTTGAAGGGGTTTGGGGGAAAGCTCAGGTGAGTCCCTGCGTTCACTCCACCATCTTGGTTCTCCCCCCCCCCCCCCCAAATGCCCATTTTTAAAAAAATTTGTAATTAGACTCAGTTTTTCAGGTTGATTATTTGGTGTTGCAGCTTGACTGTCTTCATTTTTTAGAATGTTATATTTTATTTTCTTCTACAATTTTTGATGATTATCTTCTAATTTCTTTAGAAATTTTACTACTTTCACATAATGCTTTTGAGATTTTTAGCTTATCTTTTTGTGAGAGAGGTTGTTTTTGTTTTTGCTTTATATAAGTTTCTTTCCTTGGTTTTGTGGTTTATCATCCTTTTCCTTGTATTCCTACTTGCTTGTTTCTGGTATACTTATTTCCTTATTCTTTGACCTCTTTCCATTCCACTAATGTAGAAATCCTGAATCTGAATATTCTCATATTTTGGGGTTTGGGAAGCTGGCATCAGTCCTAATCAAACTAGTAAATTGTTGAAGGTTCTTAAGGCCTCCAGTCCCTGGAGGTTTGCCAGATCTTTTCCCCTCAGGCACAAAAGTTCTGTTCGTGTATAGCTTTCTCTGGGTAATATTCTTCAGTCTTTCATCTTCCATGCCACTCTCTCCACCTATCCCTTTCCTAGTAGCTATCTCTCCCCTTCCTTCTTTTAAGTAGACAGAATGGACATCTGTCTACTTTTGTGGGGCCAAGGTAGTTTAGATGGAGTCACTACCATTGGAAGGGGTGAAGTTAGCAGGTATTCCCATAGCTAGTCCCTTAAGCACAAGCTTCCCAAGTTAACTGATTTCACCATATCTGACTTACCGATTTATTTGTGGCAAAAAGAATGCTGAGTCAAAACTCCAAGTATTTTAGTTCTCAAATGGTCTTTTTTATACATTTGCAATATTTTTACCTTCTAATTGTCCTTAATTTAGCTTTAGTTACTGTATATTTGATACAGAATTTATTTTTCTTTATGGTATTATAGATCTTTAGGGAAACATCTACTCTGACATCTTTAAGGTTATATTGTCATCATTTTTGATAGATTGTTATGTCCATCATTATGCCAAGTATTCCCCTTGATGAATATTCTGGTGATGCTCATTAAGATGCTTTCTCTAGAACAAAATGATTATAATTATGTTGGGTTTAGCTTTGCAGATGCCCTAAGACCAGAGTTAAAATATCTTAAGAGTCTTAGCATCTTAAAGATTCAAAGATATAGCAGAATTGATAATTGGCAAAATGTGTGGATCATTGGAACATATACTTAGAATTGTAAGGGACCTGAGAAATATATCTAGTCTAATCCATTCATTTTATAAAAAATGAAATTGATGGTAAGCGGGTTAAATGACTTATCCAAGGTCATATAAGTAGGAAACATTAAAGTGGGGTTTGAACTAAGATCTTCTGACTCTAGTCATAGTACCTGTTTTAAAAATAATGAATTGTATAAATGAAGGATGAATTCACTGTATATAAAATAAAAAAGGACCTAGGGGTTTTGATAGACCACATACATACAAATCTCGGTAGTCTGATACTGCTGCTGAGAAAGCTGAAAAGGCAATGTTAGACTCCAAGATTTTCTAAATGACAGAGAACAGGATAATCCTCTTGTATTCTAAACTGGTCAAACAGCACCTAAATTTTGCTAAATTCTGGAAGAAATATTTTCAATGCGATGGTGACAAATTAAGCAAAATCCGTGGACTAGGATATTGAAGCACCAGGAAATCATGTGTGAGGAAGGTTGAAGTGATACAGGATAGTTAAGCTGGAATAGACAAGATGAAATATGTTAGCTGTATTCAAATAATTAAAGTGTTCCCTTTAATGGAGCCTCAATAGGTTTGTTTGTTGTACATTGAAAAGGTAGAAAAGGAAGTGGCAATCACAAGTGACTTTAAGAAGTATTTGTTATGCCACATTAAATGAATTTCTACTTCTCCTCCTCCTTCCCTTTTTTCTCCTCCTCCTCCTCCTCTTCCTTCTCCTCTTTATTTTACTACATTAGTAAACTGGTAGATCAGGGAATATTAAAGACAATAGCATTATAGATCAAGAGTTGGAAGGAACTTAAGGGTTGCTTGAACAAGAATCCAACACCCTCATTTTGTAGGTGAGGAAACTTAAGCCTAGAGAGGGAAAACAATATGGCTTGTCTAAGATAACACTAAATGAAAGAACTAGTCTACACAACAATATAATTGGTTGGTTAGTATGGAGGAAATTAGGGAGGACACAATAACTGTCTTCAAGTTTTTGAAAAGCTATCATATGGAAGCAGGATTGGGAGGGGAGAATAAACATTTATTAAGGGCTTACTATGCACCAAACATTGTAATAAGTACTTTAGAAATACTATTTCATTTGCTTCTCACTATAATCCTGTGATGTAAGCTTAATTCTTACTCATATTTTACAGTTAAGGAATGTTAGACAGAGAAAGATTAAGTGACTTGCTGAGGGTCACAAGCCAGTAAGTGTCTGAGGTCAGATTAGAACACAGTTCTTCACCTTAGGCTCAGAGCACTATCCACTGCAACACCTACCTACTTGACCTCAGACCTAGGTGGTGGGTAGAAATTGCAAAAAATCAAATTTAGATTTGATATCAGGAAAATTTTCCTATCAATTGAAACTATTCAAAAGTATAATTCATATTGTACTTGAGCTTTTTAAAGCTTGGATTCAGATTCTGTCTTTGACAATTACTACCTATGTCACTTTGAATAACCCACTTTCATTTTTGGGCCTGAGTTTCCTCAGTTGTAAAATTAAGGGGTTGGTCTTGATGGCCTCTGAGCTCCTTCTGTGTTGATAGTTCATGTGGTAGTGAGTTCACCATCATCAGAAGAATTTATGTAAAGGTTAAATGATGACTTGTAGATTATGTGGTAGTGGTGATTTGGAGGGACAGTATGAGTTGATTTAGATAACCCACTGACCTCCCTTTCAACACCAAAATTCTATGATTCTCTATAAAACAAGAAACATCAGATAGAAATGTTATTGTTGTTGTTCAGTGGTATCTGACTCTACGTGACCTCATGGCACTGTCTCTTGGGTTTTCTTTGCAAAGATACTGCAGTGGTTTGCCATTTTCTTCTCTAGTATGTCTCCAGTTTACATCTGATAAACTGAGACAAATAGAATTTAAGTGACTTGCCCATGGTCACAAGGCTAGTAAATATCTGAAGCTGGATTTGAACTCAGAACTTCTTGATTCTAGTCCCAACGCTTTATCCACTGTGCCACCTAGCTGCCTCCAGAATGAAGTTATATGGAAGTATATTTAGGCTCAATATAATAAAGAATTTTCCTATGTTCAAAGTCATAGGATTCTGATGAAGTTATAGGATCATAGACAGAGCTGAAAGGGACCTTAGAGACTAGTTCAAAGCCATCATTATATAGATGAGGTAAAAGAAACCCAGAAAGGTAAAGGGATTTGCCCAGTCACCTAGGTGATTAGTTGCAGAGCTAAGCTTTAAACACATGCCCTCTGATTTCAAATGCATGCAAACCAGTGTAATGTTAATGGAATAGGAAGATCTTCCCCATCCATTAATAGGCCTATGTGACTACATGTGTGCAATCACAGCTGTGATATATCCTGAGTCACATAGAACCCACTGGGGGAGGAAATTGCCTAAGAGGGACTTGCCTAAGGAGGAGCTTGCTTAGGGGGATGCTTGCTTATAGGAAGGCTTTCACACCTTTTGGTACTAAGCTAATTAGGCACTGAGTCACAAGGGTTATGATGCCTTCTGGCTCTGAGAAGTGTACATACATATGTATTCTGTGGTTGGTATTTTGCTTTTGGGGTTCCCTTACATAAAGGACCTTTTGATTCCCTCGATGAGACTTTGAGTAGCCATTTGTTGAGAGGCCCCCAACTACTCAGATGTATCTGTGTTCCCCCAATCCAGTGGTGTATATAGGTGGTTGTATTACCTTGTCCAGAAGCTGGAGTCCTGTCTGTTGGTCTTTGCGCTAATTTCTCTGCTTGCATTTTTCTCTGCTTGTATTTTCTCCAAGTTCAGGGTGCTGACCTTTCCCTGAACTAATGTGATTAAATTTAAGCTATCTTTACTTTAAATCAGATCAAAGAACCTGTGCTAGCAAGCCATCCTGGATGTGCCAGGGTGCTTGCCTTTACAACCAGCAATACTGCTTCCAACTTAGCCTCCACAACCAATTTTGAGAAATGCATATCTTGTTGACAAAAAGCCAGCCATCCCCACCAACTGCAAAACAACCACCACATTTCAGGGGATGCAAGACAGCCTCTTGAAGCAGCAAGGTACCTTGAGTGAGAGATAGGAAGTTGCACATGCATATGCACATTGCCCACCATCTCCTATCAGACCCTGATAGAGATTGCCTTTAACATCAGAAAGAGATATAATTTTATCAATGAAAATGGCATGAAAACCAGAGATTACTATCTATCTTGTTGCTGCACCCTAAGGGCCATGGGACCTTTCCATATAACCTGAAACTGATGTGTCCTCTTTTCCATTAGAATGTGAGCCTCTTGAGAGCAGGGAATATCTTAATTTACTTTGGTACCCACAGTACTTATCACAGTGCTTTGCACATAGAAAGTCCTTAAAATATGATTCATTCTCTCACCTTTTTCCATTGAACCATAGCGATAATTTTCAATTGAGGGTCAGATGGCTATTCTTCGAAAATACGTTAGAATGAGTCCTTCAATTGAGTGATTGATTAGACTAGTTGACACCTCAGTTGACTTCCAAATAAAATATTCTATTAATTCCCTAATAATCACATATAATCCTAGGTTTTAACCCCTAACCCCAGAGTTAAGGTGAAGCTCAAAATTTGTGAATATGTAAGTTTTCACCTCTAGGTTAAGCTTGGATTTAAACATTGGTATAGAGAACAGAAATGTTTATCCATATGTCTATGTTTGGCTAAATGGGTTGCAAGTCACTTGGACTAAAGATGAGAAATAATGGAATTAGATTGAAAATTTAGTGTAGTTAGAATAAAGAGATATATCACTCTCCTGGTCTCTGGACTCCTTACAGTAGGAGCTATTAATTGTTTTGTGTGTATGCGTGTGTGTGTGTGTGTGTGTGTGTATGCATGCATACACTATCCCTTTTATATACTAGTGAAACCTTGGACCTCTTCTCTGAAAAATACATAGGATTGCAAAGGAAACCAATTATGTTGAAATAGTATATATAATATTGTATTTTTTCAAAGTTTACAGCTGCCTAATGTAAGAATTCCAACCTCATAGACTTTACATAAGGGAATGGTTGCATCAGAGTATTGGTGCATAGAGGCTGGAGAAGAAAAGGAAGGCATTGCTGTTGTAAGATGACAACTAAGGGGGTCCCAACACTTTCCTAAGGCACATTTAAAGTAGTTAAGTAGTCTTGCTCTTCAGAGGAAAACATGAAATGTAAACTAAAGATTGAACATTCTGGGGATTAGTAATCAATGACTAGTTTTTCTCCTCATATATTTTCTAAGACTTCACTTTTGGAAGCTGAGGTCAAACAATGAGGTGATCTACAGCCTAACATTCAACCTCTCCTTTGCCCAAACATTAGTTATTTTGTCAAACTAATACAGTCATTTTCATGGCCCATCAAGACAATCCCATTTGAAAAAGACATATGCTTAAACATTTTATTTATTACTTTTGGCAGTCAGATCTGCAGCCAACTGCCTGCTCTGTCTTTTTTTGCTGCATTTATAGTATGACAGAAAGGACAATGGGGCCACTGGGCAGGTTCCCACATTCTGAGAATCTGTTATGTTCACAGCTTGTCTGCTGCCATTTTGGAGAAAAGAAAAGGAATCATGACAATAGCTATGGAAGCATATGTGAGTCTTCTGTGTTGCCAGCTGAAAAGCTTCTTCTCTCCCTCACTATAAGTATAAGGACTAATTCTGAGAAAGCAAAGTTCACTATGTTAGTACGAAGTCTTGCTTTGGTAGGATAATGCCCGTAATTCAGAAACAAAGGAAATGAGAAAGTTTCCTTTAAAAAAATTTTTTGTGCTATTTACTACTAATTAAGTGAAACCTAGGTGTCAAATAGATGCAGAACATAAAAATAAACAGTGATTATCATCTAAATTCCCTACATAAGAAAAGGCAAATTGCTGTTATTGCTAATGGAATACAAGGATATCATTGATAAATAGATAACTGCCAACATACATTTCTTTTACTAGCTTTGACTTTCTAACACACCAAATGCTTTTATGTAAGCAGTTAACTAATAACTAATGACTGCATTTCATCCCTTTCAATTTCATCTGACTCTTCCTTTACTGTCTAATAAAGTGCTAATGAGCAGAAAAATAGCTAAAGTTTCAGTATTAGGGGAGAGAAGAAATAGGAAGACTGGGCAGTTTTCATACTGAATAATCAGCACCATTAAAGTTACAAGAAGTAGAAAAAATGGAGGTGAATTTTTTTTAAAGTTTAGTGGAGATAAAGTATAGCAATTCCATTAATATCGATCAAACATGTATTAGTGTCTGTTATATGGAGAGCCTGGGAGCTGAGAGAGAAAAGATAAATGCAGTCTGGTACCTCCTTTCAAGGAATTTAAAACAAAATTTTACATTTTGATAACATAATATTCAAAGAGTTTTCCATATATTATATCTGATCAAGTCAATAACCTTACAAACTAAATAATAAAAGATTTATCTTCTCCATTTTGCAAATTAGGAAACAGTCTCAGAGAAGCTAAGTGATTTTACCAAATTTACACAGCTAGGTTGTGGCAGAGCTGAGACTAGGAATGTTGATACCTAATCTAACCACCTTTTCTGGTATGTAATACACTGTCTCTTTAGTATCTAGGTAATCAACCAGCATTTCCAGGAATATGAAACAGCATCTACACAGATGCAAAATAAGTATTTGTCATATTCTAGTAGTATTAGAGCTATATAATCTTGCAGATTCTGTTACTACCTTCTTAGAGAAATATAGTGAAAAGATCAATATTCTTAACTTTTATGTATGGTCTGTCTTCTTTTTTGGAGTTGTGACCAAAGTCTGTTGCTTGTTGAGAAATTAATTGTCTTCCAGTATAATGAGGTTAAAGGAACATAAGAAGAGCCAGGCTTGGGAATCATTAGAAAAGGTGATTGTTCTATCAAACAATTGTAGGGGGGATTCAGAGCCTTTTGTATACCACGATGTTCTCTTCTAAAACATTAATGTTAAAATTCTACTAGTGTGTACTAAGTCCTTCGGCTGAAAGTTTCATGTCGTACTACAATGCAAATACCCCAAGAAGAATAATAGCTCATTCATAGCTCAATGTGAACAAGTTCATCAAATCTTTTCTTAAGGGCAGCTTTTTATTCAGGGGAGTATAAAAGAGAGATTTGTTCATAGGTCAAAACCAGAATACTCTTCTGTGTCCCACTACTTACAAGGTCTTATGGACATTAACCTGAAAATAGTATTTTTGGCTCCATATAATACTTTTAAGACCAAATAGACCTGAGCCAAGCCACCATCAGGTAATGCAAATGCATCAGAATTAGCAAAACTACAAGATGCCTCAAAGAGAGGATAGATTTAGTCGAAGAATTTGGATCTGAAGATGTAGGACCACAGAAAAAGGCAAAGCTGAAAATTCTTTAGTAGTTTTCGATTTTCTTTCAAAAGGAAGAACAAAGTTAAATGCATAAAGGTAGGCTACCACAATCCTAAAAAACCAGAAAATTAATCAATATTTAATGGAAAATTCAGAAAACAATGGATTTGTTTGAGAACATTAACTACCTGACTTTAGAACACCCATGGTAAATATTTAATGTCACTAACTGTAACAGTTATGCAGCATTTTTTGTCTTGCTTTGTTTACATGATGCTGCTATTTCACCATTACTGTGACAAACAAGAAACACAAAAGGATAAATGAGCATCACTTTAGAGGAGCTCATTGGGAGTTCACTAGGAGATGCAGCATCTTTCCAGAGATGCAGGATGGGCATTACAAGCCACTGGGGAATCTCGACTTTCCAGGCTGGATATGAACAAGTTTAGAATAAGCTGATGTTTCCTATTTCATGTCCAGCCCCTAGCCATACTATTGGTGCAGGCCTGTGATCAGATTATATTTTAACCTACATTTAATCTAAACTAAACAGGTATCAGAAAACCATATTATGAAATTGAATTTTGCAGTGTCCAGAGATCCAGGTGAAGGGTGGAGCTCCTCTTTGGTATATTAAATGTTGGGCAATAGAGAATTGCTTCTGATGGTTTATATCAGTAGAGGCTAAGTATAGCTTAGTCTTTATACCAAGAGGATAGATTCCAAGAAGTTTCCTGTTCAGATACCAGAAGAATTGTGGGCAAGAGGTCAGAAAGAATTATATCACATTGCATGTTGAGGTAAATCTCACAGAGGGGGTGGAGGAGAAGATACACCTCTAAGGAAGTGTTTCAAAGCCTTGAAAATTTAAAACCTTGCCCTTTGTATACAGTACTTACTTTTTAAATGGTAAAATAGAGTTTGCTATTCTTCTATCCTTTTCAATTAATGTTCCTTATATTGGTCTTTGAGGCCAGTGACTTTACAATCCTTTCTAAGCTCATCTTTAATAAGCATTTCCAGTTGAACAGACCCGGGTTATACTGTGTTTATTAGTTTCAGACTTCATAAGGATGTAAGTATTTTCACACTTCTTTCCTCATGCACCATGGTGATGAAGCGGGAATAAAAGACGTTGTGATGATGGCGTGCTTTTTTTCAATTATGTGCATGAGTTGCTTTACTTGTATAGATGACAAATGCCACCTTTAATTTGACTTGCACATCATTTAGACATTACTTAGAGCAACATAATGTTTATTAAGAACTAGAAAAGAGCATTCAAGGACTGAAGAGGACCATTTTTTTTCCTAAAGGGGGGAAATATTATCAGATTTTTCACCCCCAAATCTTGAATTAGAAGGTCAATTTTGTATGCCTATTAGGCACCTCAAGTTAAAAAGAAAACTCTGCTGAGAACTTGCCTAAAACAAAATAAAAAAAGAAGTAAAAAACTGCTAGAGCTCTGGAAAATACATCCCATTTAAACAGCTGGCAAAAGTTGGTTTCTTTCCTGTGAGGAAGTAAATGAAGTAAAATGTTAATAAAATTTAATTAACTACACAAAGAGCTTGTCTTTCCAGTCCATTCTTGAATAATTTCTGTTTTATATGCTAGGTTTTTTCCCCCTTGTTTCAAGACTGGAAGGGTAATTAATCTTTCCTTTAAAAAAAGTACACAAAAGCTTGAAAGATTTTAAATTTGTTATAATTATTTTTGGCTGTATTTTTTTGAGCATGGACTGAGGGGTAGAGGAAAGGGGTGTAATCTAAATCTCTTGTGTTTCCGCATTGCTTCCTTGTCTCACAGCCGAGCTACTCCTTTTTGACCAATCCAAAGCTGCATTTCTTGAGTGTATATAAAACTAACATTGTTATGTGGTCCTCCTCACAGAAGAAGCACTCATGTAAAGCAAGATGAATGGAACGTCAGTTTTCCCTATCATGGGATCTCCATTTAGTGACCCAGATGAGGACTGAGAGAACTTGTAACAGAGGTGTGACATGAACATATACAGCTTTAAATGGTGCCCCAAATCTCATACAGTTTTGAAGTTACTGATGGAGCACAAAATTTGTCATAAAAGACTTGTCAGTACAGAGGTTCATTAAGGTAAAGGATGATAGTGTTTTATCTGGCCACTGTTGGGCCCTTGTGTGGCAGGCCTGATCTCCAGTTAGAGAAATGTTTCTGGGTTAATTTATTAGTGTGTGTGTGTGTCTGTGTGTGTGGGTGTGTGTATGTGTGTGGGTGTGTGGGTACATGTGCATTCATGTGTTCTCCCCCTCAAGGGGGGAAGCCTTAGTCTTTAATCTCAGCTGAAAAGTTTCCCTAGGCATGAAGGCATTTCCTTCCTTGTCTCCTCTACCTTCTTTGTTAAATTTGGAGGTGTGTTTGTGATGTCAATTCACAGTCACTTGAGACATGACTGAGTCTTGAGGTGAGGTGTTAAACCTCACAGGGTTGAATTGCAATGCTTAAGGTGAAAGACAGGGCTCTTAATCACTTGCACTGTGACTGCCACTCTGGAAATTTCATGACTGCTGCTACTGAGTTTTCTTTTACTTACAGACCAGAAATCAATAGAGCTATTCACCTCCCCAGGACTGTCCCATGTTTAACTTCACTCCCAATTTTACAAAGGCACTGAGGGCTTAATTCCCAATTGGAGACAGGTTTTCAAATTACAGGTGGCCTGCTCTGAACTTTATTATTTCAATTACTTGTGGCTATGGTTAATAAGAAAAGAAGCACATACTGGATTTAGAGAACATCTTTCCTCAGAGGAATTCAAAGATTTCTGTTTACCCTTAGAGAAACCCTATTTGGTGATTGGGCAAGTTGTCTTATCCTTATGTTACAGATGGGAAAACTAAGGCACTAATAGCAAAATGACTTGGCCCCTGTGTCAGACAGGGAGTAAACGTTGACTCATTCAGGTGTCCTGATTCCTCATTTAATGTTCTTTCTACTAGTCTGTTATATTCCTAAAATAAATCTTCCAACTTTTCTGTCTTTCTGTGTCTACTATCTTAGAAAACTCTCATTTTGATCTACCTTACTGTTGGATAGATGGCTCAGTGGATAGAGTGCTGGGCCTGGAGTCAGGAAGACTTATTCATCTTCCTGAGTTCAAATCTGGCCTCAGACACTTACTAGCTGTTTGACCTTGGTCAAGCCATTTAACCCTGTTAGCCTTAGTTTCTTTCTCTGTAAAATAAGCTGGAGAAGGAAATGGCAAACCACTACAATATCTTTAACAAGAAAACACCAATCAGCTCATGAAAAATCAGACATGACTGAAAGGAATGAAGAACAGCAACACTGTTGGATAATGATTGCTGGTTTCAAACATAAGACCATTATCATTATCACTATTATTCTTTTAAATTTATTGTAATAATAATGAATTATAGATGCAGCTTTTGCACAAACATATGAAATTGATTATACATTTTTCTTTGTGAAATTTGATTGTATCTTAAAAATATATTTGTTGCCAGTTTTTACCAAACCTCTACCTCAGTTGCATTTCATCATGCCCTTTTCAAAATGTCAAGTCACAGGCTCATAGACTTCTGGAGCTGGAAGAAACCTTAGAGGTCATCTTGCCCATCCCCTTTATTTGACAGATTGGAAAAAAAGAACAGAATTTGTGGTTACATAAGAGCCAGTAGCAGGACTTGTACCCCTGTCCTCTGACTCCAGATCCACTGTGCTTTCTATGATGCCTCCAAAATGTTAACTCATTCAGTGGAGCTGTCACTATACACAGCTTACCTTTGATGTTGCTACCCAGGATGTGGGGAAGCCTCCAGTGGCAACCTAATTTATTGGAAAGAACACTGGACTTGAATTTAGAGCCAGAAGGTGTGGATTTGAATCCTGCTTCTGCTACCTGGATATCTTTGGGCCTCAGTTGTGAGGAAGAATGGAGTAGGGGAGAAAGTGTTGTACTTGAAGCCAAGAAGACCTTGGTTCAAATTCTGCCTTTGATATATACTTAATGTGTAATTATGGACAAACTACTTAAGCTGTCTGAGCCTCTCATCTGTAAAATGGGAGCAATAATGCTTATACTGCCTTCCTCAAAGAGTTGTTCCTTGGCATATATAAATATATATGCGTGTGTGTACATGTGTGTATATAGGTACACATGTATAGATACATATGTATGTGTGTACATAAATATATATACATACATATGCACTTTTCTCACTTGAATGTACTACAGAAATATCAGTTATTATTTCCTAATGTTTTTTTATACCAGTTGACCTCTCAATTCCCTCTTGTTTAAAAACATGGTTCTATCATGTCGAGAACTGTTATTCTCCTTATGTCATAAACTAGATTCTTATTGCTCTGATCTATCAAATTCAAGGTCACTGTAACTCTTGAACTTTTCAGAACCCACAGTTTAAACTGATGGACATATATTCATTGAGTGCTAGAGTCAATAGCTCCCTTGAATGGCCTAGTGCCCATATCAACCTTTTCAGGTCTCATTGGCTTCTCAGAAACAAACATTAGCAGAAAGCATTAGCCCATTTACAAATCAATTACACTTTTATTGCTCCTGTTGCAAAGAGACTGAGATTACTCTCAAATCCACATGTTCTTTGAAGGGAGAGTTTGAGGGTGATTTATTTGCTTTGTTGTTTATTTATTTTATCCTGCTATTGCATAAGCCAACAAACCTTACAGCTGAGCAGTGTTCAAGGGGGCATGAGCTGAACCTGGGCATTCCAGGATCATGGGTTTATGACTAATAGATAGTGATCTTCAAATTCCCAGAGATTTCATTTTTTAATTACCTCCACCTGAGAAGTATCACCAAAAACCTCGAACTTAATTTTAAGTAGGATGCTCCACAGAAAGCACACAGATTTAGCTGTTATTCCACAAGACACTTACTAAGTCTTCTAATCTACATAGCAAGTCACTTGAAGGTTGCAGACTTTCTTCAACTCACCCTCTTTGACGTCCATTCTGCAACTTTTGAAATTCCTGACCAATCAATCAAGGAGGCAGTGTGGTACATTGGAAAAACCCTGGATGGAGTCAGATAACTTGGGTTCAAATACTAACTTTGATGTAACTTTGGGGAAGTCATTTAAGTCATCTCTGAATCTCAATTTTTTTCAACTGTAAAATAGAGTGTTGCACTAGAAGTCCTCTAAGGTCCATTATGAATCAATGATAATGATGTTAATTAATCCATAACATTTATTAGACATAAATTGAGAGGAATTGCCCTGGCAATACAAAGACAAAATCTAAATAGTCCTTCCCCTCAAAGAGCTTATATTATAACAGTAATTACTGTATTACACACACATTCACACATTCTGTGTATAATATATACGAAATAGACATAAAGTAATCTTAGAATGAAACAAAGGTGCCAATAGTTGAAGAGACCAAGGAAAATTTCATGAATGATGCTTGAATTGAGTTTTGAAGGTGATCAGGAAGTAAAAGAGATGAAGAAGGAGGAGTTTCTTCTAGGTCTGGTTAATAGTGAGTACAAAGACTTGGAAACTGGAGATGCACTTTTATGTATAAAGAACAGAAAAGGGGCAGCTAGGTGGCGCAATGAGTAGAGCACAGACCCTGGATTCAGGAGGATCCGAGTTCAAATCTGGACTCAGGCACTTGACACATGTACTAGCTGTGTGACCTTGGGCAAGTCACTTAACCCCAATTGCCCTGCCAAAATACAAAAAAAACAAAAACAAAAAAAAGAGCAGAAAGAAGGTCAGTTATGGTGGAACATAAATTATATGGCAATAAGTAATGTCTAATAAGACTGGGATGGTAGGATGAGTCTGTATTGTGAAGTATCAATGTCAAATAGAAGTTTGCCTTTGACCCTGGAGGTAATAGCAAATCATTCGCATTTATGCCATAGGAGAGAGAAATACTCAGGTCTGTGCACTACAAAATTCACTTTGTCAAATGAAATCAAGTCAATAAACATTTATTAAGTGCCTACTACAGGCACTTTGCTAAGCACTGGGGATACAGAAAAGGCAAAGAAACAAACAAAAAGCAATCCCTACTTTCAAGTAGTTCTAAGTCTAAGGCGGGAGACAACATAAACACAACTATATGCAAACAAGACATATGCAGGATACTTGGAGGTAATCTCCAAAGGAAGACCTTAAGATTAAAAGTGACTGGGAATAATTTCTTGTAGAAGGTAGGACTTTAGCTGAGACTATAAGGAAATCAAAAGACCAACAGTCACTTTGGTGACTTCTTGAAGGATAAATTTCTATGGGAAGAAATTTGAGGCAGGCAGACCAATTAGGAACCTAATGTAATAATTCTCCTGGATGTTTTCTCTTATTTGTGACACAAGTCTTTTGTAATTCTCCTACAGTCTCATTACTCCCCTCATTCTCCTTAGCTGCAATATCATTCCTCTCCTACCTGCTTTGTGTGACGTTTTCCCTAGTATACTGGGTCCACTTTGCTTTCAATACATTCCTAGCTGCCATGGTTTCACCTCTACATGTATCATATAGATGATGCTGAAATTTATGTATCCAATCTGAACCTCTTTTCTAACTTCTGGTCTCAGATCATAAGCTCCACAGTACATATACCATAAGCATCACAAGCTCAACATGATTTCAACAGAATACCCTGAATTCCCCCAAACGTGCCTTATCTCCAAACTTCTCTGTCCCTGTTAGATCTTTGAGGTTCTGCAGGGCATCTTGATCATCTTTGATTCTTTCCTTCTTCTCAACAAAACTCATATCCATTTAGTTGTTGTGTTCTATCATAGCATCTCTTTTTCCTTGCCCACTAGTCTAGTAAAGGGCCTCATTATCCCTCAACTCCCCTCTTGTGTTAGCTATTATTTGGTGTAACCAATGCCAATCTCTCCCCTTTCCAACCCATCCTCTATGTGAGAGATGTCAAATAGCTGCTGCACACTGTATGCAACAATCTGGAGTGAAGTCAAAAGCATGTTTAAAAAGGTAATTGGGAAACATTTAACAAATTAAGTGAAAATGCAAAAGAACATGGATAATGTTAATATGTGTTTTTCTAAGTTCACATGCTGCCAGCTGATTCTTGTGTATGGTTTAATGACATCTTTTCTATTTGAGTTTGACAAAACTGCTCTATGCAACTATATAAATAATCTTCCTAAGGTATAGATCTTATCATGTCACTTGCACTATAATAACAATAACAACAACAATAATAAAATTGGAGCCCCTCCCCCACTGTCTACAGGATGGAATACAAACTACTTTGCATAGCCCTTAAAGCTCTTTACTCTCTGGTTGCCACCTAACTTTCCAGTATATTCATAGTACTTTGATTCATAAACTGTTTTGCAGTCAAAATATACTACTTCTCAATTCCTAAACTCTACAGTCTTGCTTTCCTCTCTTCCTTCAAGGTTCACAAATTGCTATATCTTCTGTGAAGCTTTCCCTGAGCCCCCAATTGTTAGTTTCTCTCTCCTCCAGTTTCCTTTTATCAATCGCCAGGTACCTTCTTTGTGCTGTATACTTTGCTAGGTGATAGGGAAATGAAGAAAAGGAATGAAACAATCCCTGCTCTCAAGAATCTTACATTTTGTATTATACAGTATTTTCATTCAAGAGGTGACCATGACTTGATGGATCGGGACTTGGCCTCCATGTCAGAAAAGCCTGGGTTTAAGTGCTCCATTCATAACCTACTGATTGTATGTATAAGCAAATCACTTAACCATTGAGTCCTCCAGGTTACTCTCTAAAGGCAGATGGTAGTGAAAGGTTTATAGTTGGAAGTACACTGATACCAGTGAAGTTACAGGTCTGGTCTAGAAAAAAAATAGTAACATTCATAAGAATACAAATTTAAAGTTATGTCAAGTGAATGCCTCATGTTAGGGATTAAGGAACTGAAGCCAGAAAGGTTAAATGGTAAGATTAACATCCTTTAGGTAGCAAGCATCAAAGGTAGGATATGAACATGGTCCGAGTCAATTCCTCTGGCTCCAAAGTTACTCTTTCCACTAGATTTGTATATGCCAGTACAATGTAAATTCATTGAGGGCAGGGATTATTAAAGTTTTGTCTTTCTCCTTATCAAATAGCAAATTTTCTTGCCTGTAATTAGGACTAAAATATTTCTTAAATTCTACCTAAGCAATATTTCCTTTTTCCCCACTTAATAGTGTATTTTTTCCAATTATATGGAAATACAGTCTTCAACATTCTCTTTTATAAGATTTTGGGTTCCATTTTTCCCTCCCTCCCCAAGATGGCAAGCAATTTGATATAAGCTATGCACTTACAATCATATTAAACAGATTTCCACATTAGTTATGTTGTGAAAGAAGAATCAGAACAAAAGGGAAAAACCTCAAGAAAGAAAAAAAAAAAACAAACAAAAGAATAACAGAAGAGAAAATAGTATGCTTAAATCTGCATTCAGATTCCACAGTTCTTTCTCTGGATATGGATAGCATTTTCCATCATGAGTCTTTTGGAGTTTTCTTGGATCATTGTATTTCTGAGAAGAGATAAGTCTATCAAAGATAGTCATCACAGACTGTGGCTGTTACTGTGTACAATGTTCTCCTGGTTCTGCTCACTTCACTCAGCATCAGTTCATGTAAGTCTTTCCAGGTTTTTCTGAAATCCACCTGCTCATCATTTCTTATAGCACAACAGGATTACATTACATTCATATATCAGAACTTACTCAACCATTCCCCAATTGATGATTCTTTGCCACTATAAAAGCAACTGCTATAAATATTTTTGTACATGTGAGTCCTTTTCCTTTTTTTAATAATCTCTTTCAGATACAGACCTAATAGTGGTATTGACAGAGCAAAGGGTATCACTGTTTTATAGTCATTTGGGCATAGTTCCAGATTGCTCTCCAAAATGGTTGGATGAGTTCACAACTCCATCAACAATGTATTAGTGTTTCAATTTTCTTACATCTTCTCCAACATAATCATTTTCCCTTTTTGTCATATTAGCCAATCAGATAGGTGGGAGGTGGTACCACAGAGTTGTTTCAATTTGCATGTCTCTAATCAATAGTGATGCAGAGCATTTTTTCATACAACAATAGGTAGCTTTTATTTCCTTATCTGAAAACTGCCTATTTATATCCTTTGACCATTTATCAATTGGGGAATAATTGTATTCTTATAAATTTACTCAGTTCTCTATATATTTTGGAAATGAGACCATTGCCAGAAACATTGGCTGTAAAAAAAGTTACCCAGCATTCTGCTGTCCTAATCTTGGTCACATTGGCTTTGTTTGTGAAAAAACTTTAATTTAATATAATTAAAATTATCCATTTTGCATTACATAATGTTCTCTATCTCTTCTTTGGTCATAAATTCTTCCCTTCTCCATAGATCTGACAGGTAAACTATTCTTTGCTCTCTCCTAATTTGTTTATGGTATCACCATTTATGTCTAATTCGTTAAGAAATATTTCTCAGCTGGCACCTTCCCCTGACTTTCTAGCAGCTACATGTTTTCAGCCTAGTCTTCCTTAATGCAACTAAAATTCTTTTATTATAGGCAGCAATGATTTATGAGAGTACAAACTACTCCAATGAAGACGATTATGGCTAAATAGAGTGGATCCTGAGTTATCTAACTCAGGAGACAAGTCTTACCGAATTCCTGTGATCTGACTTCATCATTTAAGACTCTCAAGTCCTGATTTTTCATGGCCTAATGTCATTGTCCCTGCCCTCTCTTACTCTTTTTTTTTAAATAATTACTCTAAGTCCAATCTGAGCTCCAAAATATGCTTCCCTGATTTCAGAAGATAAGCAACTCTTCTCCATTCCCATTTTCTAAAACCAATCACATAATGCACTCAGGAGGTATTTTTCATTGCTGCCACCAGTCTAAATACAAAGACTGTCCAGTTATCTAAGGGTGAATTAAGTCCATTCAGTCTGCCACTGAGATTTCTTCTAAACTTGATAACAATGACCCCTTTATATAGCAATAATTGGCATACCTCTGTTTTAGAGGTTACAAAGTATTTAGCATTTTAAGGTTTACAAAGTTGATTTCATCCTAACAATCTTGTGAGGGGGGTAGTACAAACTTTATCTTTATTTTGTAAGAAAGGAAACTGAGACTTAGACCAAATAAGTGACTTCCCCCCTCTATCAAGTAACAGAGGTGAGATTTGAACCCAGATCTTCTAATCACTGATCATGTGGTCTCTCTGTTATACTACATAACCTCCCCCTAAAAAACAGGTCATATTTATAGAGTGTTTTATTGTTTTCAAAGACATCTACGTATGACTTAAAAATTTATACTTTAGACTCTATCAGCATGATTATACCCCAAAATAAAACAAAACCCTATGCCATTTATGTGTGTAGCCAGAATCCATCAGTTTGTTCATTGCTTATATATACATATATATACAAATATATATATATACAAATACATGCATATATGTATATATATATACATATAGAAAGAGAGAGAGAGAGGATATAACAAAGTATGGTAATACAAAGATCTTTGGTGACTTGGATGAATAAAATTTCAGTTGAGTGAGGGGGTTGGAAGCAAAATTTCAGAGCTTTGTAAAGATAAAGACACCAAATGTAGATAACTTTTTGAGCAGGTTGGCTGAGAAAGGGGAGAGAGCTATAGGGAAAAGCAGACAGGTATATTGGAACCTAAAAGTATTTTGTGGGGATGGAGGTAAAAGGGGCTGTTGGTAGGCAAAAGGAATCAAGAAGTTTGCAGATTGGAGGGACAAGAAATGATATTGAGGACAATATTTTGGAGGAGGGAGGGAATGAATTCAAAGGCACATGTAGAGAGGGACTATTCTTGGTGAGGAAAGGGCTAATTAGATATCAGAGACTCAAGTAAAGAAGGAAATAGTGGAGGTTGATTTTAAAGAGGTATGAGATGAAGAAGAGGTGAGAACAGAGCACTCAGTGAATGTCCTGTTTTTTTTTTTTTTCAGTAACGTACAACTTAATGTAACCCAAACTCAAATGGGTCTTCACTGAAGTAAGACAATTCAATTACTTCTTCCAAATTGATTTTCTATTTCTCTCCCCCTCTCTACAACAGCTGTTCCTAATGTTTCCTTTTCCCCCCAAACTCCCCAAACAGCTCCTCTTACCCATTCAGTCAGCTGAGGTCCTCATCTCATATTTACTAAATTTAGTATTAATGTGATCAAAGATCTTCCCCACCCATTCAGTAGTCCTCAGGTGGGGCTAGGTGGGAAGGCCTGATTATATCTTTATTTGTAAATAGGTATAAAGCCTCTGCTTACCAGGTATTAAGCTGCTTTGGGCATGAAACCCTCAGAGCCCTAATGGTAATTGCTAAGACCAGAGCCAATGTCATGTGCACCGAGTTCCGGTCAATCATAAATTCAGCCAGTCAGAGACCTGAGTTCTAGTCAGTCAGTTGCAGTGTGAGAGAACCAGAATTAAAGAGGGACAGAACTGAAGAAAAGCAGAACTGAAGGGAAGCAGAATTCAGAAACAGACGTCAAGAAGACATCAAAACTACAGACATCAAAGGGCTCTGAAGAGCAGACCTTGAGAGAGCCAGTGTTGACAGAGCTGCAGAAGAGAGTGCCGAGTAGAAAGTTAGGATGTGTGAGTGATCGTTTACAAGAAGGCAGGGGGGAAGGTTACAGGATGACAGTTCCTTGCTATAATACTATGCTATAATTTCCTTGTTGATACATTGAGGTGGGCTTACTGGCTTTAGAATATAATTACTGATATATCAAATTGGAGTGGCTGGTCTTGGGATTTTATTCTCTAGAGATTAAATAAATATTACACTTCTTCTGCCTTCTACCTAGTTTTTCATACTTTGCAATTCCTAACCATACAGGCATGTTCATTGTCATACTCAAGGTCATGAATCTTACCTTACTGATACACTAAAAAACAAGAAAAACAAAACAACAACATCTTTGTGTGATTTCCACCAGTTTAGAAACATGGGAGGAGGAACAGAATGGACTGATGATGGAAATGATCCTGGGTTGAGGAGGAACAATATATAAGAAATAAGACAAGGGAATAAGGGACATAAGATTACTGGATAGAGTAGAGCTGAAATGTTTCACTAAGGGTTAAGAATAGGAAGGAGGAGTTTTGTTGTCACCTTAGGAGGGATGATGAATGATGTGGCTAAGTACAATATTTACTTCTACAAGATTTTGAATTCCAAATTTTCTCCCCATCTCTCCCCTTCCCCCACCCCAGGACAGCATACATTCTGATTACCCCTTCTTCCAATCTGCCATCCCTTCTTTCACCAGCACCCCCCTTCTCTTATCCTCTTCTCTTCTGTTTTCCTGTAGGGCAAAATAGATTTCTATACACCATTGCCTGTATATCTTATTTCCCAGTTGCATGTAAAAACAATTTTTTTTCATTTTTAAACCTTTGAGTTCTGCATTCTCTCCCTTCCTCCCTCCCCACCCACCCTCATTGAGAAAGTAAGCAATTTGATATAGGTGATACATGTGTAGTCATGCAAAAACACTTCCATAACAGTCATGTTCTGAAAGACTAACTGTATTTCCCTCTAACCTGTCCTGTCCTCCATTTATTCTGTTCTCTCCTTTGACCTGTCCCTCCACAAAAGTATTTGCTTCTGATTACCCCTTCGCCCAATCTGTATTCCCTTCTATTATCTCCCCTCTCTTATCCCCTTCCCCCCTGCTTGCCTGTAGGGAAAGATAAATTTCCATGCCCGATTGAATGTGTATGTTATTGCCTCCGTAAGCCAAATCTGACAAGAGTAAGGCTCACTTATTCCCTCTTACCTCCCCCCCTTTCCCTTCATTGTAAAAACTCTTTCTTGCCTCTTGTTTTTGAGATGATTTATTATATTCTACCTCTCCCTTTATCTATTTCCCAGTACATTCCTTTCAACACTTAACTTTGTTGTTTTAGGTATCATTCATTCATATTCAGCTCACCCTGTGCCCTCTTCATATATGCGTGTATATGTGTACACATACATATACATACACACACATGTATATGTATATATGTATATAGATATAGATGTAGGAATGTAAACACTGCAATTTTAGTAGGTCCCTTATAGATTCTCTTTCCTGTTTACCCTTTCATAATTCTCTTGATACCTGCATTTGAAAGTCAGATTTTCTATTCAGCTCTGGTCTTTTCAACAAGAATACTTGGAATTCCTCTGTTTTCAACAAGAATGCTTGGAAATCCTCTATTCCATTTTCCCCATGAAGTATTATACTCAGTTTTGCTGAGTTGGTAATTCTTGGTTTTAATCCTACCTCTTTGGCCTCTGGAATATCATATTCCAAGCCCTCTGATCCCTTAGGGTAGAAGCATCTAAATCTTGTATTATCCTGATTGTGTTTCCACAATACTGGAATTGTTTCTTTCTGCCTCCTTGTAATATTTTCTCCTTGACCTGGGAACTCTGGAATTTGGCTACAATATTCCTAGGAGCTTTGCTTTTGAGATTTCTTTCAGGAGGTGATTGGTAGATTCTTTCCATTTCTATTTTACCCTCTGGTTCTAGAATGTCATGGCAGTTTTCCTTGATAATTTCTTGAAAGATTATGTCTAAGGTCTTTTCTGATCATGGTTTTCAGGTAGTCCAATAATTTTAAAATCATTTTTATTTTTTATTAGTATTTTTAAATAATCTCTCCTGCATGTATTTTCTAGGTCAGTTGTTTTTCAAGTGAGATATTTCACATTGTCTTCTATTTTTTTCATTCTTTTCATTTTGTTTTATAATTTCTTGATTTCTCATAAAGTCATTCACTCCATTCTAATTTTTAAGGAATTGTTTTGTTCAGTGAGCTTTTGGATCTCCTTTTCCTTTTGGCCAATTCTGTTTTTAAGGCATTCCTCTCCTCATCAGAGAAAATTATACTTCAATTTGTACTCAGAACATATCAGTTTCTCTTTTTCATCATGAATCTTTTGGAATTGTTTTGTATCATTGTATTCATCAAAGTAGCCAAGTGTTACACAATTGATCATCAATGCAACATTGCTGCTCCTGTGAACAATGATGTCTGGGTTCTTCTCACTTCACTTTGCATTAGTTCATATAATTCTTGCCATATTTTCTTGAAACTATCTTTCTCATCATATAGAACAATCCAACTCCAGTACTATCATATGCCACAACTGTTTAGCCATTCCCCAATTTATGAACATTGATTTCCAATTCCATATCATAAGGAATGGGAGAATAAAAGATGAGTATCCTTTTGTCCACTATTGGGAAATAACTGCAAGCAAATCATCAGTGAGTGGATGAGAGGAGTTCTGTTGAGGAATGCAGGTAATCCCATTTATCAGTTCACCTAGAGACCTCAACCATTATTTCAGTCTTTTGTATCAGCCTAGTAGTTTTGTGAGGGTGTAGGTGGGTGCTAAGACATGATAGACATTGTGTTTGTAGTAAACAATTCCCCATCTTTTATCATGACACTTTTATACTGAGGTTTTGACACATGCCTAGATTACCTAAGACAGAACCATTCATGGAGGAGACACCAAGGACCTACTTTTCAAAGACATCTAGGATATTCCTACCAGGGGATGGGGAGCAGTCTCTCCCCACTGTCTGGGTAGTCACAACTAGCTGTGTCTTTAAAACCAACAGATGGGGCATTTCATCTCATTCTTTCTACTTTCATCTAGGAGTTAAAGTTTAGGTTCAGCAACTGAATGGCATGATACACTAAATGAGGTGAGGAAAAAGCCACCTTCCCTTTTTCCTTTAGACCTTCTGGTCCTGAGAAATGGCTTGGAGTTTTGACCTTGTTTCATTTTTCCTCTTCAGTTCTACATGCAGGGAGTAGAATCTTATCCCCAAGAGGTTGGGCCATGGCAATCTTGGAGCCAGGATACCAGGCCAGATGTTGCCAACATATGGAAATCCAGGGAAGCCAGAATCTGGGGGAACTTGGTGGGATTATGCTATATAGGAAGTGAGCTAAGCTATAGAACATGCATATTGATGTCCACATGTGTGTGCCATGTGTATATATGCACTAAACATACATATAAATGTTTGTACATACACATATATTTAGACACTATACATGCATATATATATATATGTGTGTGTGTGTTGTGTATGTCTGTGTACATATATGTATATATATATATATATATACACACATACATATTCTAAAGTGAAATACGTTAAACTGTTGAAAAATAGAATTATGGAAAACTCGGATGTTTAATCAAAAGACTTGGATTCAAACTATACTTCATGCTTGTTTGCAGAATCCAGATATGACACTTAGGGCAAAGTAACCTAATCAGAAAGAAATTAGGGCACTGAAATTGTTTTAGGGAATTTTAGATGGGTTACCAGCTTGATAGGCTATACATCTAAAACTATCCAGATCATTATCAATTAAATGCTTCTTCTTGTTGTTTAGCCACTTCAGTTATGTCTGACTCTTTGTGACCCCATTTAGGATTTTCTTGGCAAAGATACTGGAGAAGTTTGCCATTTCATTCTCAAGCTCATTTTACAGATGAGGAAGTAAGGCAAACAGGGTTAAGTGACTTTCCCAGGGTCACACATCAAATAAATGTCTGAGGTCAGATTTGAACTCAAGAAGATGAGTATTCCTGACTTCAGGCCTGGCACTCTAATCCACTGTGCCACCTAGCTGCTCCATAGTTAAACTATATTGGCTTCTTATTGCTAAAATCATAAAAACTGAACTACTTACCAAGGCACTCAATGCCTCCACAACTTGTCAACAGCCAACCTTTCCAACATTAGAGCAATCATCCTGTAGTTAGGAATATCTGGGTTCAGATCTTGAGTCATATACTTGCTAGATTTGTGACTATGAACACATCATTTAATCTTTGTACCTTTTTCATTATCTGTAGAAGAGGCATAAGTAATAATGGCTACCTGTAAGGTTGCTTACAAGGATAAAATTAAATAAAGTAGACAAAGTGCTTTGTAAACTTTAAAGTACTATGTAAATGTTAGTGGTTATTGCTGTTGTTTTTTTAGTGCTTTATGCTCCAGGAAAAACAAAACAAACAAAAAGAAAACAAAAAGAAAAGTCCATTGAAAGCTGATGCCTAAGAATACACAAAAAAATAGAGGCGTGGTGGTATGTTCAACTAATCATCAAATCCTAACTATATTTGAAAGTCTAATTCAAATACCACCTCCTCCCTAATTCCTTCTAGTGGAAGGGGTAAAGAAGAGGTAGAATCTTTTCCTCACCAATTTCTTTTAATGCTTTCTAATTTTCTTATGGCAGTCATCACATTCCCCATTATGTTATAATAGTGTAATTATTATATATTATAACAATACATATATGTACATGATTACATTTTAAGCAAGAACAATGTTATTTATCTCTCTATTCCAGAAAGAACCTAAAACTTTTCTTTGAACATAGTATGTGCTCTGTAAAGGTCTGTTAATCACCTGAATTACACTATGGTTCAGTTTAATTCCACACTGCAATTCACATTATGCTGTGTTGAAGTTGGCACTAGAGAATACTTAGTAAATGGCTGATTGGCTACCCATGACCAGCGCCCTAGTGATTAGAAAGAGTTAACGTGGCTTCCCAAAAGCATCAAACTTGTTTTCAGGAGAAAGTTGTACACTAGGGGAATGTGAATCAAAAAGTGGGGAAGCAAGGAATCTTTTGTAACTCTTAATTACCTTAATTTTGAATTTAATGTTTTTCCTGTTGTCCTCATTCCCATTTAAGTCTCTAAGAAACAGAAATATATCATAATTAACCATCTTATTCATGCATTTCATGTGTTTTCTTTGTGTGAACAGAGCTCTAAAGTTGCTAATTGGATGAATACAGTCCTTCCAAATGGTAGGGTTGGAATTGCTGTTCTATTTCAGATGGCATTATTATTCTTAATAACAATATTAGCCATAATCACCATATTATTCAATAGTAGCCAGTATCTCTCTTTAGTAACATCAAACACAACAACTTTCACTATTTCCGTTCCATGTAAAAACATTTATATTTTTATTGCCAACCATATTAGTCCATGCATTTGAAATTCTGTTTTTCTAGGACTGGTGCCTGCATGTCATTATCATTGGTGTCCTTGTTCCTAACAGATTTTTTCCAGTTGGTGCCACATGGGACTCAAAGCTTCCTGAAATCTTTGTGAAGGACTTAATTGCAAAAAGAGCTCCAGTTTATATAGGGCATATAGATATAGATATATAGATAGATACATACATATATAGATAAATAGATAATAATCAAGTGCTAACTAGGCACTCTATTATGTACAAAGGAACCCAATATTAGCCAAAAAATTTTTCCCCTGTCAAGAAGTTTACATTCTAACTGGGAAGTCCACAAAAAGAGGATCTAGAATAAGGCTATGGACTGGAATGTGTGGAGATGGCCAAGAGAGGCCAAGAAGAACCATTTCATGGTTCCACAAATTCATAAAGGTAATAAAAATGCCTAGTATTCAGCATACCACAAAAATCAAGCCTGAACTTAGAAACCCAGTGTTGGTCTTCAAAGAAAGTAAGTATACTCTGGCATTCATTTCTAGTTTGGTTATAATTTTCATGAGAGATAGTGTGGCATAGTGGAAGAATGCAGACTATAGTTGGGAATCAAAAGACAATGTCAAGTCACAGCTCTTTGATTTCATAATCATGAGGTCTTGGACATGCCACTTAAAATCTTCTGGTCTTGGTTTCCTAATTTATAAAACTGATGTAATATTTACCACTTGTTACATGTGATATTGGACATATGACTTTAACTTTCTAAGTTCAGGTCTTATGCTCAAAGTGAGGCTCTTATTGGGACTATGTCACATATTTATTGTAATGACAAATGAGATGATTATACACTTTCATTTGAACCTAAAATTACTCAATTTGAATGTAAAATTTTATTATCATCAAGAACTTCAAGTATGGAAAACTCCATGTTGTAATTCAGATTAACAACTTATATGCTATTTATAGCTTGTAACAAGTTGCTTGAAGGCATAAAGATTAAATAATTTGCCTTGGTATGATAACTAGATTCTGTGAAAAGTGAGATTTCAGTTCAAATCTCCCTGATTCCAAGCTAGTCCTTTAATCACCAGTGTTGTTTTTTAAAGCACTATATAAACATTAGTAATTTTTACTACTAATTATTTAGAGAGGGATGGGAGAATATGATTTTGAGCTAGATGTACCTGAAATTTTATTCTAATATATTCTGCCATATTGCATGGCATAATGGATTTAGGGGAAAAAATCTTTATATAATCTTAAGCCAGTAGATCCTGCCTATCCTTATTCTGACCGTTTTGAAGACAACACTGCCAAGATCTAAGGTTAGTATTATCTAATGTCCTTTTCTATCAACTACTCTGAGATGCCATTGTTTCTTCATCCCTACTTTTTTTTGCTTCAGAGCACAAAGCAATCAACTCACAAAGCTAAGCAAACCAAAGGGATAGTGAACAATTAACTAGAAGGTTTGTCCATTTCCTGAAGACAGAGATGGAGGAGAACTGTCTTCCTTTGAATCAGTTTTAGGTATTCTCAAGGTTAGGATACAGAATCAGATAAGCCAATTGAGTAAACCAACATAGAAAATTCTGTTGTGTTTTTTTTCTCCCTTAGAGGACATATAATTAAGGTACAATATAAATTGAGTTTTTATTGAAAATCTGTTTAATTGGTTCTTAGAGTTTTATTGAACACAAAAATGGATTGCAATATTGCGTAGTAAGGTAGTTTCATGTTTTCTTTGATCAAAACTAAGGTTGATTTTACCAAAGAGAGGTTTATAATAAAGCACATTAAATTTTTTAATTTTTTCATGATAATTTGATTTAATTTTTTTCTACTGAATTTTAGTAGTGTTGTATTATCTTCCATCTGGAAATTTCAGTGGCCATTTCAATCCTTCACACACATCTTTTAATAAATACTAAAGTGGCTCATTTTCAGAAGGACTATAGGAGTATGAACAATAATAATAATAGCTAATATTAATATAGTACTTACTATGTGCCAGGCACTACGTGGGAGTACTTTATAATTATTATCTCATTTGAGCTCCACAATAACCTCAGGAGGTAGGTACTACTATTATTCCCATTTTATCAATGAAGAAATAGACAAACAGAGGTTAAGTGATTTGTCCAGAAGTCTCATGGCTAATAAATCTGAGACTGGATTTGAACTCAAGCCTTCCTAACTCCAAGCCAGATCTCTATTTTCTCTGCCACCTACCTGCCCTAACTACTAGCTACTTGTTTGTAGTAATACATCAGTGATCAGAATGCCTAACAATAGAATAGTTTCTTTCCATAAATATTTGTCGGAGCACAACTTGATAATTATCCAATCAGATCATTTCTGAGGTAGATGATACACACACACACACACACACACACACACACTTGTGTGTGTGTCTAGTCTTTCTCCTACAGCCCCATACAATGTAGAAGGTTAAGCTAAAATATATGAGTTTGTGGAAAAAAAACATTTCTGACAGAGGGATTTGAGCATTAGACTCTATATTTGGAAAACAACAGTCTAAATTATTTGTTTTAACCCAGAAGATGCCCTAAGTTAGCTAAAAAAAAAATTAGGTTTAACCAGACTGTTCTTATGTTTTGGTGGAAGAGATAACCATCTATGACATGTGATAAAAGGAAAGATTCATTTGCCACAAAACATTTTCTCCACTAGCTTGTAAGAGTGCCTAAAATTTCAATATACATCATTTACTTTTCATTTAAGATCTGTCTCCACAATGATGTCTTTTTTCCTCCCAATATATTTGCTATTTTGCTATGGTTAACTGGCACTTAGTAGGTACTTTGTGTCTGTTGATTGAAGGATTGATATTTTGAAGAATCCATGACCGCATCTATACTTTCTCATTGTATGTGATTCTTGTTGATAAACTTGAAGAAAAATTTCTTAAATTATCTATTAAAGATTCTGATCATGTTACCCTGGGCTACTCATTTAACCATTCAGGCAACCTTCTTGTAAGCCTTTAAATTTTTATGAACACCAAAGCAAAAACACGAGTGCTCTATCTGAAACCCTATGTGTGTAACTGATCCACCTCCTTTTATGGATTAGCATCAATTTTGATAATCTTTTATGGATTTTCTAGCACTAAAGTTATTTCTGTCAATCTGTCACAGATAAATTGGACCAACTATGTCTATATGTCTATATCTGTAGCTATCTAAATGTAATAATTTAATAAAAACAACCAAACATGCAAAATAAATCTCACCCAAACACCTTATCCATTAACAATGGAGAACTAAATAAAACAGTATTCTAAAAACAAGATTCTGTTCTATGCAATGCACTTGCAAGCCAACTTGAAATCCTTTAGACATGTTTTCCTTGTCTCTCTCCCCTTATGTGATCATCAGATCATAGGACAAGAGCTAGAAGGGAATTCTGATGCAATCTACTCCAACCTTTTTTCATTTTGCAGATGAGAAAATTGAAATTCAGGGAACCTGCTGCCTTGAGTCCACATGTGGCCTTCTAGGTACCTTTTGACTGAATCCAGGTTTTACAGAACAAATCCTTTTATCAAGGGGATTTGTTCTGTGAAGTTTGGATTTAGTCAAAGGGCTGCACTTGAGGACCTAGCAGGCCATACATGTCCCTGAGGCTACAGATTCCCTATCTCTGGCTAAGGTTACACAGTAAGAACTGGGATTTGAACTCATATCATATGATTCAAGTCAGTACTCTTTTCACTTCCTTTTTTCTTTCATTGTTCTCTTTCCACTTCCTCTCCTTCCCTCCTTCTAGCTATCCTTCTATTGTTATAGATATTATTTATTCTGTTCTGTTTCTGCTGATTACATTGCATATCAGCTCATATGGATTTTAAAATATCTCTGTATATGTTCGAATTAATTATTTATACTGTACCATAATAATGATAGCATAACTTATTTCCAAGTTGTTGTGCATGTATAATTACCTTTTTTTGCTATCATCATTGAACAACTGTGAATATTTTTATACCATTATGATTTTTTCAGGTGTTTTTGGAGAGAATCCTAGAAATCTAACACCTGGGTCTGTTTCCTCCAGTGACTCTTCTTGTGTCCTGACATGTTACACTCCCAAATATTTGCAATAAGGAATATTATAGTCTACGTTAGTCATGGTCACTGTCAGCTCATTTTTTTTTATCTCTTTCTATTGTAGTCATTGTTATCTTGAGAGAGGCTACAATGGATGTCAGGGCAGTTATTGGGAAAAAAATGAGGTGTAGAAAAAACAAATAAATCAATAAAACATAAAAAGTTTATGCTAGTATGCAGGTCCTATCAGCAATCTATAAGAGTATTTGTTTCCCCACATCATATGTATTTCCTTTGCTCTCTCTGTCACCTGTAATTTTGAGTCTTCGGAGATCTTGATGTTTTATGATTCCCAAACATATAGCATCACCATGAGAATATTGGTATTAAAAATGCATGCTTGGTAGCAGAAAGCAGCTTGTGAAAGTTGAAAACATAGCACAGTTTCCCATATATAATCCAGTCTTTTCTCCTTTTTCTACCCTATCTCTCTCCTACTTCTGGCTTCTATGGGAGTTTTGTGAAAGTAGGAACAGGAAAGAGAGTGATAAGAGCTGAGAAAGGAAAAGGAGGTATAAATGGGATTCACTTTATTTTGGAATTGTATGAAAGTCAGAGACTGAATTTCTGGAAGGGAAATTTGAGAAGATTTTAGGAATAATTGAGCGAGGAGAAGTCATGTGTATGTCATCCCATGCTTAGCCCCCTAGGAATCAGTCTCTCATTTCATTCCTCTCCTTCTCTTCCTTCCCTCCTTTGTTTTGCTTCTCTGCCCCCTATAAGAATGGGTAACTTGGTCATTATTTTCCTTTATCTACACATATACATATATGTACACATGTGTTCACACACACAAGTTGTGCATTTATGTGTGTTTGTGCCTGTGGCTGGATGTGTTTGCACACACAATTGATTTTCTCTCCCTTCTGCTCTCCCTCTCAAAAAATACAAAACCAAAATCCTAGTAACAAATATGCATAATCAGGCAAAATGAAATCCCGGGTTGGCCATACTTGAAAATATATGCCCCATTCTGCATTCTGAATCTTTCCGTATGAAACCAGTTATGGATTGGAAGATAAGCAACTTGACTGGTCAGCAGCCATGTATTTCCACCAAATGGATGACTCCAAGGACAACATTGACAAGCCATAAGTTCTGTGGTTAGGGGCTGTGTTTACCTTGCCACTGATCAGGAATTCACAGTCAAGATCATGGAGGCTATTGCTGAACAACAGAGCTCTAACCATCTAGAGGAGTTCTTGTAAGCAACCAGCAGAGAAATATACATCCTGCCCAGTTTTCAGGCTAATACTTTGCTTCCTTGGATCTCATGATTTGCAAATATAATCTATTTAACTCCAAACCATGATAATTGTTCTTCTGAAATTCCTATCATACATACATGTAGAAATGTACCTAAATAACTACAATAAATGTGGTTACTATAACTGCAGTTACTAATATTTCTATGGCTTCTCCTTCAGTAACAATATCATCTATGGTCTCTTAATTCTTTTAGAATTTTCCTATCTTAGAAGTTTCTCTCTCTCTCTCTCTCTCTCTCTCTCTCTCTCTCTCTCTCTCTCTCTCTCTCTCTCTCCCTTTCACCCCTCTCTCCCTTTCCCTTCTCCCCTCTCCCTCTCCCCTCTGTCCTCTGTCCTCCCTCCCTCCCTCTCTCTCTTGCTCTCTCTCTTTCCCTCCCCCTCTGTCTCTCCCCCCCCTCTCTTTTTTTCTCCATATATATGTCTGTGTGTGTCTATACATATATATATATATCTCTAAAGTGTATAAAAGTATGACTGTTTCTAATATTTTCAACAAATATATCCTCAATATGTACATTGATCTTATAAATGTGAGAAAAATAGGCTCATTGGATTGGAGTGAAGATCCCTACATAGCACATGTAATATCATTAATTTTTTTGTATATTACCCTCAGTTAGGTATCTTATAAAATGGTGCTTTAATACTTTCTTTTTTTTGGAGGGGAGAAGGCAGGGCAACTGGGGGGTTAAGTGACTTGCCCAAGGTCACACAGCTAGTAAGTATGTCAAGTGTCTGAGGCCAGTTTTGAACTCAGGCCCTCCTAACTCCAGGGCTGGTACTCTACTCACTGTGCCACCTGACTGCCCTGTGCTTTAATACTTTCAAGACTGCATTACCTCCGCCATGGATTTTCCCTTGAATATACTGAATCTGGTAGAGTTGGGACCTTTGATATAATTTTCCTTGGTGACATTTCTACTTCCTTATATAGACAATACTTTTGGACTAAGCAGCTAAGAATCAAAAGAAGAGTTTCATGGTTTCACTGTCTTTGATGGTGACAGTATATTATTATAAATATTCTGACCCATCTATTTTATTTTCTATTTGTTGTTCTCTTACCAGCTTTATTTATGGATGCTCTTGTGATGATCTAGCTTACTTGGGTCACATGTCAGAATTTCTACAGATTTATTTCTTATATCCACTTTTTAAAATGTATAGGTCAATATTGCTTGTTACCTTACAACATCCACTTTTATGTTGTTTTACAAATTAGTTTGTATCTCAATATGTGCTGTTCTTGGTATGGTGTCTCCTTCCTTAGCAAAAGTGGGATGTTTCCTGTGTAAGTCAGTTGCTGGCCTCTTTTAGCTTCCTTGTTTCCTGTCTAACAGGATGCCTGTTTCTTTTTTTATTTTTTTTCATGTGATGTTGTTTGTTGCTCATCACATCCAGTGTCTCTGCCTCTTGTCTGAAAGAAAGTGATAATGACATATAGATGTAAGTCTTCTGAATAGTATACTAGTGTTTGGATCATTTTGTTTTGTAAACCTGACCTATATTTCCTAACATACTTTTTGTCCTCTTTTCATCGTACTTTTTGTCCATCTTCAAGACAAAGGTATTAAATATCAATGATTTAAGTATTTGTTTACTTTAAGAATGTCAAAGTCTTCATAAAATTTCTCTGTTTCTACATCCTCAATAATAGGTAAGTATGTCTATTGCAAATATCTTCATGGCAGCTATTTCATTTCTTAACATGAACATTACAGGATAAGATGATTAATTGTCCTGAGAAATTACAGTTCTTATTGTCTTTGATAACATTAAAAGATAACTCCATCATATCCTTTGTTTGTTTCTCTATGAAGAAGCTATTATTCAGTCTTCCTTTGTAGCAGCTATTTCCTTTTTGGTTTCATTTACTGTAAAATGCAAATGTCAGTGCAATTCTGTTCTTCCAATACTCAAGTCATTAGCTATTGGAAGAAAAGATTTCACATTCAGAGTGAAAAATTTGTGCTCATAAGAGCATCATGGTATTCTGGAGAGAGCAATAACTTTATAGTGAGGAGAGATCTCATTCAATTCCTACCTTTAATACTTACGAGATCTTGGGATCTTGTACAAGGATCTTACTTTCTTTAAGAATCAGTTTCCTTATCCATGATATGAGAATAATAACTGGTATAGATACTCTATTGGGTTGCTTTGATGATCAAATGAGATAATGTAAGCAAAATTCTTTGTAAATTTTAAAGCAGGGGGATAATTCGTGTCTCGGGTACCTGAGACAAGCACCATAAAACACATTTTGACCAGACATCAGGGAATGTATCCTTAAGGCAAATGAAGTTAAGGCAATGAGAAGAGGCTTTAAGGAGAAACATTGGACCTTGGAATACAGGATCCCACAAGAAGGAAGACAGAACCATCAGAATTCTGGAGGTGACAGTCTCTATATTTAACTAGACGATTTGTTGAAAAGCAGATATAGTCTGTTGCTAAAAATGTGAAGTGTGTCCATCTTAGTAGAAGACACCAGAGCTTGTACTTCATTAATCCAAAGACTTCAAGAGCCCAGGCTAACTATATGATGAGGCAACAGGGAAGATGTTCTGGAAATATTTTTTAATTCCCACTGAAGTGATAAAGATGACTAAAACTGATAAAAGTCAAAGCTTGTAGATTTGTAGTGAAATAAATGCACTCCTACATTGCTTTTGGAATTATCAACTGGTAGAATCTTTGGACATGGGGCGGCAGTCTATTAGTCAATTCAATTGAAGTCAGCAGCTACATATTAAATGTTTGCTGTATGCCACATGCACTGTGCTGGATGCTAAGAAAAAAAAAAGGAAAAAAAAGTAATGTATTCCATGTTCTCAGTTAGCTTACACTCTTTTGAAGAAAAGGAACATGTATTTAAATAAGTGAATACACAATGTATACAAAGCAAACGCACAATAATAATTTGAGAGAGGGGAATATTGACAGCTGTATGGTGTTGTTGGAGACTCTTATCTTTAAGTTGTCTTGAAGTGAGCTGGGAGGCCCAAGCAATAAAAGAGGAAGGGGCATGGCTTATGTAAAGACATTTATGTGTGAGACGTAATGCTGCCTACTTGGGAATATGAAGTAATCTACCTTGCATGAAAGATAGAAAGTATCAGGGAAAGTAATTTAAAATCAAACTGGAAAGCAGTAAGAGTCGTACTGTGAAGGGTATGGAAGGAGAAACAGTGGAATCTGTATTTTATCCCATAAACAATATGGAGTCACTGAAGTTCATTGCACAGCTAAGTGACCTGTATACTAGGAATATCAGTTTGTCAGCCATGTGGGGGATGGATTCCGGGAGTCTAATTAGGAGGCTATTGAAACAGTGCTAGTGTAAAGCAATGAGGGTGTAAATAAGAGTGCTGACTGGATAAATAAAGAGAAAATGACAGATGAGAGAGATGTTTACAAACATCCACAGGACTTAATAACTGAATGCGGGACCAGAGTAAGGAAAAAAGGAAAAAAAAATGAAGATGACTCAGAAATTGGAGCTAAAAGAATGGCAACACTCCTAACAAAAACTGATGTTTAACTATTATTGGAGTTTCTCTGGGGGAGGGGATAGTGCAAGAAGATTATTTCTGCTTTGGGAATATTGATATCTGTGGGACATCCAGGTGGAGAGAGCCATCATGCACTTGGAGATGCAATACTGGAAACTCATTGGCGTGGATGGGATAATTTGATCCATTTCGAGGTGATGAGATTACTAAACTAAAAAGTGTAGGGAAAGAAGAGGATAGTAACAGAAGACTGTGGTTTCATATGCATGGCAAGGATGGAGGAATCAGAAAAGGAGACTGATGGTAAAGATTAGAATTTAGCCATTGCAATTAGGAATTATTTGTAGCCTTGAAAAGAGTAGTTTCAATGAAGTTATGACTTCAGAAAATAGATTGCAAAGGTTATTTAGTAAGTTACTAAATTAGTGACATTTTATATTAATAAACCAATTGTTGCAAATATATCTTAAGAGTGTGAGGATAAGTGAAAACAAAACATGCTTATAAACATATAATTTCCACTTCCCCATATTACTGGTAGAAAGAACTAGAAAAAGCCTGAAAGACTGAGTTAGTAAATGACTGAAAAATAATTGTAGTATGTAAATAGAGTGAGATACTATAATTTCATTAATAGTTATGCAGAGTACAAATATTAAAATTAGAAAAATAAGAGAAAGAAAAACCAGGAAGGCAAAGCACATATATATATATATATATGTGTGTGTGTGTGTGTGTACATATGTATGCATTTTCATAAATACACATGAACATATATTACACATGCATGTATACATGTACATGCATATGTGTATACATATGCATACATATGTGTATATATGGAGTAATATGCAGGGGAAAATAGAGAAGTGCAAAATAAATTAGTCATTTCATATTACTTAGAGAAATTCATCTTTAGTTATTAATGGTTGTAAAAGAGTTTCTTGCATTTCATACATTATTTTTATAAGTAAATACATTAGTTAA
The DNA here is from genome assembly GCF_011100635.1 of Trichosurus vulpecula. NCBI lineage: Eukaryota > Metazoa > Chordata > Mammalia > Diprotodontia > Phalangeridae > Trichosurus > Trichosurus vulpecula. Next base: position 315,076,193 of record NC_050576.1, on the reverse strand, counting down.
TGAAAATTTTCCATAGTGCTCTACAGTGATTTCCAATGTTTTGAAGCAAAAGAGTTAAACCTCCCCAACACAACAACATTTGCAACATTAGTATTCATTAACCACAACAAAAATAGTGATGGGAAACACTTACTATGAGTTCAGTAACTCTTTTTAGTCATTTTGAATCATCGTCCTCACAAATACACACAGGCACACATATGTAATGTTCATAGCTTGACTATTTATCCACTCCTTTGAAGCTACTTTTGTTTATATATTATAATGTGAAATTTCATATTTTGTTGGAACTAAAGACGAATGAAAATATTTGCTGTGGGATTCCTTGAAATAACTCTAGAGCCCCCTAGGGTGGTTGCCTCTCAGTCCACAGTTTGAGAACCACTAATAAGGTTTTATTAACTTTTTGAACATAATTATGACATATATAACCCTTTGACACCCATGTCTTCTTTAAATTTCATAGAGTTACAATTTATGTTCTCATCCAGGTAAATAAAAAAATTTCAATCAAACAGGTAAAAAGACGAGCTCCAACCAGTTTGATGGCAATGCATATTTTATTTCTCTCATAAGCAAGCACTATATTGCTAAACATTGTGAGAATATATTCATTTGTAAGCATCCAAATAGACATGTACATGATGATATCATTTGTGTGCCCCAAACATCTAATTGCCTCCAAACTTCTATTTACTAGCTAAATCATGCTGAGTAAGTTACTTAACTTTGCTGACCTTCAGTTTCCTCATCTATAAGATGACCCTATTTTAAATGTTATAATACTTATGTCACCTATAAAACAGGGCAATTGTGAAGGAACTGTTTTATAAAATATACAGTGCTATATAAATGTGCTGTTTTATTATTACTTTGTTAATTGCCTCCTAAAGAAAGCATAAATTCCTCAGCCTGACATTCTAAGCCTTTTCTAAGCTGTCACTAACCTACCTTTCCAGGTTTATCTCCTCTTCCTAACTTCCAGATGCCCAACTGTTGTGGACCAGGGCATTAGAGGGAATGTGGTGGTGACTTAACCATAATACTTCCATAACACTGTCTAGTACAGTTGTAAGCTAAGATTCTGTGGGGTAGATATGGGGCGGGTTGGGTTAACTTTGTACCCAGTGGAATGATCTATGACCCAGCTTTAGGCCCTTTAAGTAAAGGAAGTATGAAGATTGCTTAATGACTTCAGGGAGGAGATGATGAGATCATAGAAAAGAGTCCTTTCCTACTTCTTTTATCTCCTTGTTCAAGCTTTTACTTGTTTTTGCTTTCATATGGATTGTTTTTTGCCACGTTATGGATGCTTTCATCTGGGAGTATTTAGGCATGTTTTTATTAAGGGAATCGGAATTGTTCATCTGAAACACAATCAGGACAACACAAGTTCTAGCAGCTTCCACATTAAGGTGTGGAAGGGCTTCAAATATGATATTCTGAAGGTCAATGGAGCTAGGATTAAAACCAATAATCACTTACGCAGCAAAACTGAGTATCATGCTCCAAGGCAAAATATGGATTTTCAACAAAATAGAGGACTTTCAAGCTTTCTCAGTGAAAAGATCAGAGCTGAATAGAAAATTTGACTTTCAAACACAAGAATCAAGAGAAGCATGAAAAGGTAAACAGGAAAAAGAAATCACAAGGGACTTACTAAAGTTGAACTGTTTTGTTTACATTCCTACATGGAAAGATGATGTGTATATTTCATGGGACCTCAGTATTAGGGTAGCTGAAGGGAATATACATACATACATACATACATACATACATACATATATAGACAGAGGGCACAGGGTGAGTTCAATATGAAGGGATGATATCTAAAAAAAATTAAATTAAATTAAGGGATGAGAGAGAAATATATTGAGAGAGAGGGAGAAAGGGTAAATTATCTCACATAAAAGTGGCAAGAAAAAGCAGTTCTGTTGGGAGGGAATGGGGGGACAAGTGAGGGGGAATGAGGGAATCTTGCTTTTATCAGATTTGACCTGAGGAGGGAATAACATACACACTCAATTGGGGATGATAGATGGGAGGGCAGATGCGGGAGGAGGTAATCAAAAGCAAACACTTTTGAAAAGGGACAGGGTCAAGGGAGAAAATTGGATAAAGGGGGATAGGATAAGAAGGAGCAAAATATAGTTAGTCTTTCACAACATGAGTGTTGTGGAAGGGTTTTGCATAATGATACACATGGGTCTTATGTTGAATTGCTTGCCTTCTTATGGAGGGTGGGTGAGGAGGGAAGAGGGGAGAGAATTTGGAACTCAAAGTTTTAAAATAAGTTGTTCAAAAAAAGTTTTTGCATGCATCTAGGAAATAAGATATACAGGCAGTGGGGCACAGAAATTTTTCTTGCCCTACAAGAAAGTAAGGGAAAAGGGGATGGGTGGGGGAGTGGGGTGACAGAAGGGCTGACTGGGGAATGGGGAAATCAGAATATATGCCATCTTGGAGTGGGGGAGGGCAGGGTAGAAATGGGGAGAAAATTTGTAGTTCAAACTTGTGTGAAAATTAGTGCTGAAAACTAAAAGTATTAAATAAATGATTAAAAAAAATAAAACTTGCTTCTGTGACCCATTTATGCTTTCTGTCAGTTTTACCATTTGAAAAAAAGGGATGAGTCTGAGTGATCTCTAATATCTTTTTTGGCCTTAAATCTCTCTAATCATTTTGTATTCCATTTATTTGTGAATATACCATAAGCACCTATTGATTGTAAGCTCCTCCTGGATATGTAATATTTAATGTAATATTTAAGCTTGGAGTTCCTTAGTACATTTCACAGGCCTCTGCACACAGTAGGGACTTAACAAAAAACATTTGACCTGCTTTCTATGTTCAGAGAGTAATATTATTGGGAAGGAAAATTCAGTTGTGGCTTTGAAATTCATAACTCATTTTCTTCATATTTTTGCTTTTCATTTTGATTGTATTAAAAATCTAATGAGCCATTTAAAAATCTGAGGTTCACAGCAAGTAGGATATGACTTATGTCAAGAGACATTAAATATTTCCATTCTGATGGCCAGGCAAGGTAGTTTTGACAGGTTAAATATCCATTACAATTATGTGACTTCATATAAACAAAGCAATTGAAGAAGAAATCCAAGGTGACAACTTTGCAAACAAGTAAATGGCCTGAATGAGATAGAACAAAAGATTCATCTTACATTTTCACAGAGATAATGGGCCATCCACTGGGAAGGTAGGACAGCACCATAATACACTATATTTTGCTAAAAGGAAAACAACACAGAATAAATGCACATCTCAGAGTTAAGGATTTGAAGAAACACTGGTGATTAACACACTTAATTGCAAAATTGATTTCTAATTATTTTCAACAAACTTGAATTTATATTTCAAAAACATCTTACACCCATAAACGAGTATATATGTTAATGATTATTCCAACAATTAAACATTTTGTCAGTGCTTGGAACTGTTAGTGTGCTATTTCCTCCTTACATATGCAATTAGTAGCCATATATAACTAGGTGGTAAATTGTAGTGATTTTTTTTTCATTCTAGAAATTTAATTACAGCCATGTAATTTTTACTCTTGCATTTTCTCAATAGTTTCTTCCTTATATTTGCCCTTTTCCTTTCCTACTTGGCGAGATTTGGCTTTTTGCTCAAGGATCTTTTTGCGATCTTTGTCCAGCTTTAGCCTTGTGATTACCACCTTGCTGGGATAAATGCCCACATGGACAGTTGTACCATTAGCCTTCTCCCACTGCACACGCTCAATGTAGATCACGTATTTCTTTCTGTAAACCTGGACCACCTTGCCAATTTGCTGACCTTTGTAGTATCCTCGAACAACCTGGACTTCATCGTCCTTCCGGATGGGCATGGAATGGACGTTGTACTTCTGTCTCAGCTCCTTCGACAGAGGGGACGACATGATTTTCCTCCGTATGTGGGAGGGGGCATTGAAATGCCTCTTGCGGTTCTTGCTTCGGTCAGAGGTCACAAAGGGATTGAACTTCATTTTGACCTCAGAGCCACGGCGGAAGAGAAGAGGCTAAGGACCTACTTCCAATTGTAGTGATTTTTAATGAGGCATCTAGGTACTATTTCTCCAGGCTGACAAAGCTACTGTGATTAGAGGCATGCAAAGCTTTACCTTTTTTTCTTCCGGATAAATTTTGTTGTTATTTTTTCTGGCTCTATCAATTTTTTTTGGTGGTTTGGTTGACATGGCACTAAATAAGTAAATTAGTTTTGGCACAATTGTCATTTTTGTTATATTGACTTGACCTACCCATGAGCAATTGGTACTTTTCCTATTTAGATTTGACTTTATTTGCATGAAAAGTGTTTTGTAGGAAGAACACTTTTCCCTGGGGTCTGATAAGAGAGAAGGAAGCCTCCTTCCAATACATGTACCCTTGTTTTCTCTCTCTTTCCCTCTTCAGGTCAAGATGTACAAGCAGGTTCAGGCTCAAAGCCTGGAAGGCACTGAAAAGAACCCTTGGGCAGAGTTTGTACAGCTGGCCAAGGAGAATGAGGCCGTGAACTTGGGCCAGGGCTTCCATGATTTTGCACTGCTAGAATTCTCCATGGAAGCATTCAAACAGGCTGTCAGCAGAGACATCATGCTCAATCAGTATACTCATGGTTTGGCTACCCTCCTCTGATAAAGATCCTGGCTCAGTTCTGTGGGAAACTGCTGGAACAAGACTCGGATCCCCTAAAGAATGTGCTTGTGACAATGAATGCCTGTGGGACCCTCTTTAATGCTTTTTCAGGCACTAGTAGATGGAGAAGATGAGGTCATTCTCATTGAACCCTATTTTGACTGTTATGAGCCCATGACAAAGATGGTTGGTGGCTGTCCTGTGTTTTTGCCACTATGACCATCACCAGCCTATGATGGTCAGTTGATGACCAGTGGTGACTAGCAGTTAGATCCAGCTGAGCTGGTCAGCAAGTTCACTCCCCAGACCAAAGCCATTGTCATCAATTCATCCAACAACCCTTTGGACAAGGTGTTCAACAGAGCAGAACTGGAATTAGTAGTACATCTGTGCAAAAAAAAATGTGATGTCCTCTGTTTCAGTGATGAGATTTACCAGTGGATGGTGTATGATGAAGAGAAACACATCAGCATGGCTGGTCTTCCAGAAATATGGGAATGCACTCTGACTGCTGGCAGCACAGGAAAAAACAAAACAAAACAACTTAGTGTCACTGGTTGGAAGGTTGGCTGGTCCTGGGCCCAAATCCTTTCCTGAAGCATTTCTAGACAATTCACCAGAATTGCCTGTAGTACTGCCCTCACGCAGGCACAGGAAGCTGTATCTTCCAGTTTTGAGTGGGAGCTGCTGCTCTTTGGTCAGCCTGATAGTTACTTTGTCCAGCTGCATAAGGCTGTTCACAAAAAGCAGGGTCAGATGCTAAACAGCTGACAGACCATTGGCATGCGGTCCAATATCCCTCAGGGCACCTACTTTCTCATTTTGATATTGCCACCTCGAGAAAAAGATGCCCCACCTCCCTGGCTCAGAGTGGGAGGCCCATGACTCTTGCTTTATCTCTTGGCCATTCCAATCTCAGTCTTCTACAGCTCAGAGCAGAAGAAGTATTTTGATGACTACCTCTGGTTCTGTTTTATGAAGGGGTTAGGTCAATGGTTAGGCTACATTGCATAGCCAGCAAACTATTGGGAGGATCCCTTTAGATTTAAATCAAGAGCATTTACCATAAGCCAAGAGGCATATTTTGTCTTTAATAACATTTATTTCATCCTCAAAAAAGTGTTTTGTAATTGTATTGATATGGTTCCTGGATTTGTCTTGCCAGGTAGACTCCCAAGCATATTATATTGTTTATGGTTATTTTAAATGGAATTTCTTTTTCTATCCCTTGCTGCTAGGCTTTGTTGGTCATATAAAAAGAAATGCTAGTGATTTATGTGGGTTTATCTTACATCATGGAACTTTGCTAAAGTTGTTAATTATATTAAGCAGTTTTTTAGTTGATTCTTTAGGGTTCTCTAAGTATACCATCATATTTTCTGCAAAGAATGATAGCTTTATTTCCTCATTGCCTCTCCTAATTTCTTTTTTCTTATTGCCAGAGCTAACATTCTAGTACAATATTGAACAGTAGTGCTGATAATGGGCATCCTTGCTTCACCCTTGATCTTATTGGTAAGGCTTCTAGCTTGTCCCTATTACATATAATGCTTGCTAGATGGTTTTAGACAGATACTACTTATTTTAAGGAAGACTCTATTCCTATGCTCTCTAGTGTTTTTAATAGGACTAAGTGCTGCATTTTGTCAAAAGCTTTCTCGGCATCTGTTGAGATAATAATATGATTTCTGATGATTTTGTTATTGATATGGTCAATTATTTTGATAGCTTTCCTAATATTTAACCACCCCTGCATTACTGGTATAAATCCCAACTGATCATAGTGTATAATCCTTGTGATATATTGCTATAATCACCTTGCTAATAATTTTGTTCAAAATTTTCCACTGATATTCATTAGAGAAATTGGTCTATAATATTCTTTCTCTGTTTTACCTCTTCCTGTTTTAAGTATCTGCATCATATTTGTGTCATAAAAGGAGATTGGTAAGACTCATTCTTTTCCTATTTTTTAAATAGTTTATGCAATATAGGAATTAATTATTCTTTAAATGTTGATAGAACTACTCATAAATGCATATGGCCCTGGGGATGTTTTCCTAGGGGTTCATTAGTGGCTTGTTCAATTTATTTTTCTATGATGGGATTATTTAGGAATTCTATTTCATGATCTGTTAATCTAGTAATTTATGTTTTTGTAAATTTTGAGTGATTTTATTCAGATTGTAAAATTTATTGCCATATAATTGAGCAAAATATTTCCTAATGTCTGCTTTACTTTCTTATTCATTGCTGGTAATTTCACCTTTTTCATTTTTGTTACTGGGTATTCGGTTTTCTTTCTTTTTTAAAATCAAATTTACTAATGGCTTATCCATCTTACAGCTTTTTTTCCCTATAAAGCTACCTTCTAGATATATTCATTAGCTCAATAGCTTCCCCCCCTCCACCTTACAATCTTATTAATTCTACCTTTGATTTTCAGGATTTTCAATTTGGTGCTCAATTGGGGATATTTAATTTGTTCTTTTTATAGTTTTTTTTGGGGGGATGGGGTGTTGCATGCCCAGTTGAATGATCTGTTCTTTTTTCCACTTTCTTGATGTAACAATTTAGAGGAATAAATTTCCCCATAAGTATTGCTTTGGTTCCATGCCAGAAATTTTGGTATGTTTTTTTTTACCGTTGTCATTCTATTTAATGAAATTATTGTTTCTGTGATTTGTTCTTTGACCTACTTATATTTTAAGATTAGATTATTTAGTTTCCAATTAATTTTTTATCTATATTTCCACTGCACTTTGTTGAATGCAATTTTTGTTGCATTATGACATAAAATTAATACGTTTAGTATTTTTGCCTTTTTACATTTGATTTTCATGTATTTATGCCCTATAACAGGATCACTTTTTATGTAGGTGCCATATGTTGATGAGAAATATGCATATATGCTCTAGATAGACATTCATATTAAACATATTTTCACATTAGTCATGTTGTAAATAAGAAATATAACCAATGGAATGAACCATGAGAAAGAAGAAATAAAACAAAACAAAAAAGAGAGAGAGAGAAAATAGTATGCTTTAATCTGCATTCAGACTCTGCAATTATTTCTCTGGATGTGCAAAGCTTTTTCCATCATGAGCCCTTTGGAGTTGTCTTAGAACCTTTCAATTTCCAAGTCTTTGCCACCACAAAAAAGAGCTGTTATGAATATTTTTGTACATGTGGGTCCTTTTACCATTTGTATGATGTCTTTGGGATACAGCCCTAGAAGTGGTATTGCTGGGTTAAAGGGTATGCACATTTTTATAGCCCTTTGGGCATAGTTCCAAATTGCTCTCCAAAATGGTTGGATCAGTTCATGACTCCACCAACAATGCATTAGTGTTCCAATTTTCCCACATACACTCCAAAATTTATAATACTCCTGTTTTTTCATGTTAGCTAATCTGACAGGCATGATATATTACCTGAGATTTGTTTTAATTTGCACATCTGTAATCAATAGTGATTTGGAACATTTTTATATGACTATAAATATCTTTAATTTCTTCCCTGAAAACAGTCTGCTCATATCCTTTGACCATTTTTCAATTGGGGAATGACTTGTGTTCTTGTAAATTTGACTCAGTTCTCTATATATTTTAGCAATGAGGCCATCATCAGAGACACTGGTTGTAAAAATTCTTTTCTAGTTTTCTGCTTCCCTACTAATCTTGGTTGCATTGGCCTTGTTTGTACAAAAACTTATCAATTTAATGTAATCAAAATTATCCATTTTGCATTTCATAACATTCTCTATCTCTTGTTTAGTCACAAATTCTTCTGTTCATGATACATCTGACAGGTAAACTATTCCTGGCTCTCCCTGATTCCTTATACTGTGAACCTTTATATCTAAATTGTGTACCCATTTTTTTTGGTTCTGGATAGCCTTACATTTTTAATTTTACTGTTTTTAAAAAATTTTTATTTAACATTTAGTTTCAGCATTGATCTTCACAAGAATTTGAATTACAAATTTTCTCCCCATTTCTACCCTCCCCCCCACTCCAAGATGACATATATTTTGGTTGCCCTGTTCCCCATTCAGCCCTCCCTTCTGTCACCCCACTCCCCTCCCATCCCCTTTTCCCTTCCTTTCTTGAAGGGCAAGATAAATTTCTATGCCCCATTGCCTGTGTATCTCATTTTCTAGTTGCATGCAAAAACTTTTTTTTTGTTTTTGAATATATGTTTTTAAAACGTTGAGTTCCAAATTCTCTCCCCTCTTCCCTTCCCACCCACCCTCCCTAAGAAGTCAAGCAATTCAACATAGGACACATGTGTATCATTATGTATAACCCTTCCACAATACTCATGTTGTGAAAGACTAACTATATTTTGCTCCTTCCCAACCCACCCTCCTTTATTGAATTTTCTCCCTTGACCCTGTCCCCTTTCCAAAGTGTTTGTTTTTGATTACCTCCACCTGCATCTGCCCTTCCCTCCATCATCCCCCCCTTTTTTATCTTCTTCCCTCTTCTTTCCTGTGGGGTAAGAAACCCAATTGAGTATGTATGGTATTCCCTCCTCAGGCCAAATTTGATGAGAGCAAGATTCACTCATTGCCCCCTCACCTGCCCTCTCCCCTCCTCCCACAGAACTGCTTCCTCTTGCCAACTTTATGCGAGATAATCCACCCCATTCTATCTCTCCCTATCTCCCTCTCTCAATACATTCCTTTCTCATCCCTTAATTTGATTTTATTTCTTTTAGATATCTTCCCTTCATCTTCAACTCACCCTGTGTCCTCTCTCTCTCTCTCTCTCTCTCTCTCTCTCTCTATATATATATATATATATATATATATATATATATACATACACACACACACATATATATATACATACACATACATACATGCACATTCACTTATATATATATATATATATATATATATATATATACATAAACATATATAAATATGTGAATATTCCTTTCAGCTACTATGATATTGAGGTCTCATGAATCATACACATCATCTTTCTATGTAGGTATGTAAACAAAACAGTTCAACTTTAGTAAGTCCCTTATGAGTTCTCTTTCTTGTTCACCTTTTCATGCGTCTCTTGATTCTTGTGTTTGAAAGTCAAATTTTCTATTCAACTCTGGTCTTTTCACTGAGAAAGCTTGAAAGTCCTCTATTTTATTGAATATCCATATTTTACCTTGGAGCATGATACTCAGTTTTGCTGGGTAGGTGATTCTAGGTTTTAATCCTAGCTCCATTGACCTCCAGAATGTCATATTCCAAGACCTTCGATCTCTTAATGTAGAAGCTGCCAGATCTTGGGTTATTCTGATTATGTTTCCACAATACTCAAATTGTTTCTTTCTGGCTGCTTGCAGCATTTTCTCCTTGATCTGGGAGCTCTGGAATTTGGGGACAGTATTCCTAGGAGATTTCTTTTTGGGATCTATTTGAGGAGGTGATCAGTGGATTCTTTCAATTTCTATTTTGCCGTGTGGCTCTAGAATATCGGGGCAGTTCTCCTTGAGAATTTCTTGAAAGATGATATCTAGGCTCTTTTTATGATCATGGCTTTCAGGTAGTCCAATAATTTTTAAATTATCTCTTCTGGATCTATTTTCCAGGTCAGTGATTTTTCCAATGAGATATTTCACATTGTCTTCCAATTTTTAATTCCTTTTATTCTGTTTTATAATATCTTGATTTTTCATCAAGTCACTAGCTTCCACTTACTCCAATCTAATTTTTAAGGTAGTATTTTCTTCAGTGGTTCATTGGACCTCCTTTTCCGTTTGACTAATTCTGTCTTTCAAGGCATTCTTCTCCTCATTGTCTTTTTGGAGCTCTTTTGCCATTTGAGTTAGTCTATTTTTTAAGGTGTTGTTTTCTTCAGTGTATTTTTCAGTATTTTAGGGGTCTCCTTTAGCAAGTCATTGACTTGTTTTTCATAGTTTTCTTGCATCCTTCTCATTTCTCTTCCCAATTTTTCCTCTACTTCTCTAACTTTTCCAAATCCTTTTTGAGCTCTTCCATGGCCTGGGACCAGTTCATGTTTTTCTTGGAGGCTTTTGGTGTAGGCTCTTGCACTTTGTTGACTTCTCTAGGCTGTATATTTTGGTCTTCTTTGTCACCAAAGAAAGAATCCATAGTCTGAGACTGAATCTGGGCGCGTTTTCGCTGCCTGGCCATATTCCCAACCAACTAACTTGACCCTTGAGTTTTTCAGTAGGGTATGACTGCTTGTAGACTTAAGATTTTTATGTTCCACGTTTGGAGGGGACGTGCCAACTCTGCCACACCAGCACTCCTCCTTGCCCAAGAACCCCCAACCCGGACTGGGCTTAGATCTTCAGCAGCCTGTGCACTCCTGCTCTGATCCGCCACTTAATTCCTCCCACCAGGTGAGCCTGGGGCCGGAAGCAACAGCAGCTGTAGCAGGCCCCCCTCCGCTGCCCCGGGGGCGGTGGCCGAACCACAAACTCCTTTCATTCCCGCAGCTTTTCCCACTAACCTTCTCCACTGTCTTTGGTGTTTGTGGGTTGAGAAGTCTCGTAACTGCTGCAGCTCACTGATTCAGCGTGCTAGGGCCCGCTCCACCCAGCTCCTGGTCTGGTTTGTCCGAGCGGCTCATGCTGGGCTCTGCTCTGCTTCCAGCTCCCAGCTCCCAGCTCCATGTGGGATAGACCTCACCCAGAGACCATCCAGGCTGTCCTGGGCTGGAGCCCTGCTTCCCTCTGCTGTTTTGTGGGTTCTGCCATTCTAGAATTGGTTCAGAGCCATTTTTATAGGTTTTTGGAGGGACTTAGAGGGGAGCTTGCTAGTCCCTGCTTTCCAGCCGCCATCTTGGCTCCGCCCCCTAATTTTTCGTGTACCCATTTTGACTTTATTTTGGTATGTGGTGTAAGAAATTGGTCTATACACAATTTCTGACACACTATTTTCCAGTCATACAGCAGTTTTTGTCAAATAGTGGGTTCTTATCCCAGAAGCTGGAGTCTTTGGGGTTATCATACAGTAGATTGCTATAATCATTGACTACTACGTCTTGTGTATCTAACCTGTTCCACTGATCTACTATTCTGTTTCTTAGCCAGTAGCAAATAGTTTGATGATTGTTGCTTTATAATACAGTTTAAGATCTGGTATGGCATGGCCACTGTCCCTACCATTTCTTTTCATTAATTCCCTTGATATTCTGGAACTTTTGTTCATCCAGAAGAATTTTGTTATTTTTTTTAGCTCTATAAAATAGTTTTTGGTAGTAAGATTGGCATGGCACTGAACAAGTGAATTACTTTAGGTAGAACTGTCATTTTTATTATATTAGCTTGTCCTACCCATGAGCAATTGATGTTTTCCCAATTATTTAGATCTGACTTTATTTGTGTGAAAAGTGTTTTGTAATTGTGTTCACATATTTCCTGGGTTTGTTTTGGCAGGTAGACTCCCAAATATTTTATAATGTCTACAGTACCTTTAAATGGAATGTTTCTCTCTTTTTCTTGCTGTTGGGCTTTCTTAGTGATATATAGAAATGCCTAGGAATTTTGGGCTTATTTTATATCTTGCAAATTTGCTGAAGTTCTTTATTATTTCAAATAGTTTTTTTTACTTGATTCTCTAGTATTCTCTCAGTATATCATCATATCATCTGCAAAGAGTGATAACTTAGTTTCTTCTTCACTTATTCTAATTCCTTCAAATTCCTTTTCTTCTCTTATTACTAAAGCTAACATTTCCAGTACCATACTGAATAATAGTGGTGATAATGGACATTCTTGTTTCACCCCGTTCTTATTGCAAATACTTCTGGCTTGTCCCTATTACATGTAATACTTCTTGACAGTTTTAGGTGGATGCTACTTATCATTTTAAGGAAGGCTCCATTTATTCCTATGCTCTCTAGTGTTTTTAATAGGAATGTGTGTGGTATTTTGTCCAAAAGCTTTTTCTCCATCTATTGAGATAATCATATTGTTTCTGCTAGTTTTTTTGTTGACATGATTAATTATGCTGATAGTTTGCCTAATATTGAACCAACCCTGCATTGCTGGAATAAAATCTACCTGGTCATAGTGTATTATTGCCATGATAAGTTGTTGTAATCTTTTTGCTAATGTTCTATTTAAAATTTTTGCATCTATATTCATTAGGGAAATTAGTCTAATAATTTTCTTTTTTGACTCTTCCTGGTTTAGATATCAGTACCATATTTGAATCATAAAAAGAATTTGTAGGACTCCTTCTTTACCTATTTTCCCAAGTAGTATATATAATATTAGAATTAATTGTTCTTTAAATGTTTGATAGAATTTGCTTATAAATACATCTGGCCCTGGAGACTTTTTTCCTAGGTAGTTCATTGATAGCTTGTTCAATTTCCTTTTTCTGAGATGGGGTTATTTAAGTATTTTACTTCCACTTCTATTAATCTGGGAAATTTATGTTTTTGTTAATATTCATCCACTTTACTAAGATTCTGAAACTTATTACATACAGTTGGGCAAAATAGTTCCTAATTATTTTTTTTAATTTCTTCTTCACTGGTGGTGAATTCACTCATTTCATTTTTGATATTGATAATTTGGTTTTCTTCTTTGTTTTCTTTTAAATCAAATTAACCAAATTTTATCGATTTGATTTTTTTTATAAAACCAGCTCTCAGTTTTATTTATTAGTTCAGCAGTTTTTTAATTTCAATTTTATTAATCTCTCCTTTGGTTTTCAGTATTTCTAATTTGGTATTTAATTGAGGTTTTTTAATTTGTTCTTTTTCTAGCTTTTTTAGTTACATTCATTGATTACCTCTCAAAATTTCCCCTAGACATGCTGTTGCTGCATCCCATAAGTTTTGGCATGTTGCCTCATTATCATCATTCTCTTTGATGAAGTTATTGATTGTTTCTCTGATTTGTTTTTTAACCCCCTTATTCTTTAGCAGTAGATTATTAAGTTTCAAGTTGATTTTTAGTCTGTCTTCCCATGGCTCTTTATTGCATACAATAGTTATTGCATCATGATCTGAAAAGGATGCATTTAATATTTCTGCCTTTGCATATTGGATTGTGGGATTTTTATGTCCTCATACATGATCAGTTTTTGTGTAGTTGCCATGTACTGCCAAGAAGAAAGATACATTCCTTTCTATCCCCATTCAATTTTCTCCAAAGAGTTACCATATCTAACTTTTCTAAAATTCTATTCACCTCCTTAACTTCTTCCTTGTTTATTTTGTCATTAGTTCAGAGAGCAGGAAGTTGAAGTCCCCCACTAGTATAGTTTTGCTGTCAAATTCTTCCTGTAACTCCCTTAACCTCTCCTCTAGGAATTTGGATGTTATACCAAAAATTTGTTTAGTAATGATATTGCTTCTCTATGGTGCCTTTTAGCAGGATATAGTTTCTTTCCTTATCTTTTTAAGTTAGATCCATTTTTCCTTTTGCTTTGTCTGAGATCAGAATTGCAACTTCTGCTTTTCTTTACTTTAGCTGAAGCATAATATATGCTGCTCCAACCTTTTACCTTTACTCTGTGTGTATCCTTCTGTTTCAAATGTGTTTCTCGTAAACAATATATTGTAGGATTATGATTTTTAACCCATTCTCCTATCCACTTCCATTTTATGGGAGAATTCATCCCATTAACATTCACAGTTATAATTATCTTCTGTGTCTTTCTCTTCATCCTATCCACCACCAGTTTATGCTTTTGTTTTTCCTTTCTCTCTTTCCCTCCTCAGTTGAGTTTTAGTTTTGATCACCCCCTTCCCTCAATCTGCCCACCTTTCCATAAGGCCCCCTTGCTTTTCCAATTATAACTTTTAAGGTGTTGTTTTCCTCAATTACCTTTTGTCCTTTCTTTTCCATTTGACAATTGTACTCTTGTTTTCTTTGGTGGGTATCTCCTTTTCCATTTGTTCAACTACATTTTTTAGTAGTTATTTTCTTTTTCTAACCTGTTGACTATTTTTTCATAAATCTCTTGCATCATTCTCATTTCCTTTCCCATTTTTTCTTCTGCCTCTCCTTTATGATTTTTATGTCCTTTTTGAGCTCTTCCAATAGTTCTTTCTGGGCTTTCAATCATTTCATATTTTTCTTTGGGGTTTTGCCCATAGGTGTTTTGGCATTGTTGTCCTCTTGTGAGTTTATGTCTTGATCCTCCCTGTCACCATTATATCTTTCCATGGTCAGATTCATTTTTTATAGTTTTTTACTTATGGTTTTTGGCCTTCTTCCTTTCTTTTAAATTTGAGCTCTACTCTCAGGAAAGAATAGGCAGTGTCTCAGGCTTCTCATGCTATGGGCTGTAGGCCCTGGCTGTTTACCTTGTGCAACACTGATATTGCCCTGGGACCCATGGCAGACCCTTGTGTCTAGGTGGGTTTTGGCTAGCACTGATGGAGGCCACAGGTGTCTGGAAACTTAACAGGTACTGAGCCAGGGTCCTAGTCATGGTGTCTGGCATGTTCTGAGGTCAGTGAGATCTTTCTACATTTCTCTGGGACTATAATGAAACACACTGTTATCTAGTCTCTGGAGGCTACCTGTTTGCCCAGGGAAATGCTGAACTGCATGGCAGGATCTTAGCCCTGGTGGCTGCCAGTTTGTTTAGGTACCCATAGGGTTGCCATTTACCTGTTTGCCCAGGGCTACGCTGAAGCAAATGGAGTCTGGCTATTAGAGGATGCCTTTTTGCCTGGGGCTATGTTGAAGCATGTGGAGGTATTCAGAGCTGTAGTCTGCCTGTCCCCTGGTTATCTTGAATCACATGGAAAGTCCATGTATTGGTGCTTTCATGCTCTACCTCACTGGGGCACAGGATTAACTGCTGGTTTGCTGAGGTGGAGCTTGCTGCTGGCTTGCTGAGATGCTTCCTGCCCTGGACTTTGCTCCTCCTTTGCCTGTGTGAGGCAGATCTTTCTTGTCAAGCTTCCAAGTTTCTTGGCTTCAAAGATTTTTTTTCCAATCTTTTTGCTGGTTTTGCTGTTCCAGGATTTGTTTTGGGATGCTATTTTATCATCGTTTGGAGGTGAACATGGAAGAATTATGATGATTTACTGCTTATTTTGCCATCTTAACTCCTGGAAGTCCAACAATGATGGAGTTCTTGGCATTCAGGGGTGGGAATCACAAGAGCAAGTCCAATAACAGAGAAAGGATCATACACTAATGGTGCCTAGTAAAAGTTTTTGTTTTTCTCTTGCTGGAGAATAGAACTAGGAGACAATCCAGTTGTACCTTTTGAAGAGTTGCAATCATTGCCCTGGTTAGTCAGGAGGGTCACAGTTGAGGAAGGAGCATTGACCAACAGAGGTTGTTACAGAACACCTACAGATTAAGGACCTTGAGAGTGGATAATGTTTCTACCTCCCTGAATCACTACAAATGTGAACTATATTCTTGACCTTCTAGATTTGGAGTTTCCTTAGAAATTATGTTGAATTGCTTATAATTTGAAGACTAGGCAATCATTACACACACACGCGCGCACACACACACACACACACACACACACACACAGAGGATGTATTTTTATTCATTGTTCATACATAAAAACCCTACATTCAAATCATGCCTATGTGGTCAATTCCATTATGACATGATCTTGTGATTAAAGTATACTGTAACGCAGCAAGGAAGGGAAGAAGGCAGAGTTTTCCAGTGAGTTAGTGGCTCATGTTAACAAGATGTATCCACAGAGACCATACTTATAGAGATGAGCACTACTACCTATAAAAGGGATGGAATTAGGAGACAGAGGTAGTCAGCTCCCTCAAAAGGATACAGAGCTTGGAATTTCCCAGAGCTACTTCAAGTGGTGGATAGGATACAAAACCGCAGGCTCATGCAAAGGTCTACATTTAGTCATCATTGTTGTATATGTTCAAATAGGTCTTTCAGGTAAATACCTGGGTACTCCCATAAAGTTAAAAGTAATAGATATGTCCATATTGTGTTTGCCCTTGTTCATAAAGGCACTGCCCAAGTTTTTTTCATAATAGTAGGGTCAAGAATGATCCATTTCTCATTATTCTAGTGACAAATAAAGATGGCTGAAAACTGCCAAAGTGGAAGTACATGGATATTGAGATAACATTTAGGCTTTACACAATTTGGTGTAAGGGAATTGTTCTGGCTGAGTGAATGATGTAATGGCATGGGGAGTGGTTCCATTTCAGAAAATAGAGGGAGATTTTCTGTTAAAATGCTGGAGGAGGAAAAAGAATAAAGGTTGCTGTCTTCATAGTAAGGCTGTCAGCATAATTCTAGGAAAACAGTTCAAGGGAGTTTCCTCACACAACAAATGGTAATGAGAAGACGAGGATTTTGTTACAGTTCAGTAAACTTGGTCATATTTGGAGAACAGAAAGAAAAAAAGAACAGTATAAAGAATGGCATGAAATCCATCACTTCTATTACCTGATTTTTTGTTGGTGGTATTTGCTTCATTTTTTTCTAACCTCTCAGGAACTGCAATTACAACTTGAAGGGAATACAGGAAGCATTTAAAATTTAATTAATGGCTATTAAAGGAGATTCATACATAGAAGAGAAACAAAGACTATTTTCTTGCTTTTATTTAAGGGAAATTCTTTTTTTTAAATAACTCATTCCAAATGTAGCTCCACATTATGACCCAAAATGGACCAATGAAAAGAAATAAGAGAAAAATACTTTAATGGAGCTTAGCAAGAAGTTTAACAAAGTTATTAAGATAACTTTTTGCAATATCCAGCTTTCTACATTAGCCAGTACAGAGACAATAAAATACAGTAAAATATTGCTAATTTGGAATTAAGATGAATGTCTGGTAGATAATATTTTTCAATGATACGTCCAAGTTGCAAAATATTTGTAAAGAAATGCAATTGAATTTCTTTGATATCATTGAAGTGATATACAGTACGATTAATATATCTTTCTTTAAACCAGTGTGCTTTCTGTTGAAGTCCTTCTTTTCCTGAAATAGAGATTATCCAGGGCACTGCAAGGCCATAACAATAGAATGTATTTCAAGCTGGACAGGCTTTAAACTGAGGCCCAGTCTTGTTCAAGTAGACTCATTACTGGAGAGTTAGCCTCCAGGTGATTTTATTCATCACTACAATTTGCAGAAAAACATCTCCTAAGGGAAGAAAGAGCATGCAAACCAATGAAATCACATGTGCATTGAATCAATGAGCTGCACATTATGCATCTGATTGAAAATGCTTATTGGGAATGCATTTCCCAAAGAATTTTAAGATATTTTGTTTGTCTTCACTTTTGTCATTTGGATATTCTTCTGTATAACCCTGTTTAATTTAGTAATTTTCAAGGAATCCCAGAATTTCCATGACATCAGCAGCCACCCTGTTTAACCTGAATTTGCAAAAGAAACCCATTACAATTGACAAAATGCCATTCAGCCTCTGCTTGAAGATGTCTTATTAGCATTCACAACCTCTAGAGGAAACCAATTACACTCTTATTGTTAAGACCCCCCCCCCTCCCCACACATCAAGCTTAAAGTTACCTCTGCATCTTCCACTTCTTGCTCCCAGTTCTGCTTTTTGGTGACATATAGAACAAGTTTTACTATGCTTCTTCTGTATGACATGCATGACATGGTCATGCAAAGAAAATATGCAATGTAGTAATATAAGCAATTAACCCTTTTATTATATTATTTTTTATACTAATAAGACTGTGTAGCACATGGTCTCATTCCTTGGCTAACTTTTGACTTAGGTATAAAAAGTTAAAGACACAAGGTAGTTTAGAGTTTATTTGCATACATGCTGAAACAAATTGAGAGAGGAAGAGAATTGTCCAGGAGGTCAGTTTAGCTAACTGAGGCTAAATCTCTTTCAGGAACAAGTGAACTTAAGTGTGATTGTTTCAATATTCAGCAGTAAGTCCCTGGGTATTCCCATACACATACATGCTATGTATTAATTTGTGCAAATCATGATTTGAATATTGCTCACTTAGGTTTGACAGAAAGCCAAACCTTAAACTCCCTGTTTCTATTGTTCTTACTACCATCTTTTTAACCACCTAGGCTCCTCATTTTGAATTCATATATGTCTCTTTTTTATCCTTCACTCTCTACATGTTTAGTACCTAAGTCTTTTTCTGTATCTTCACACCAGTCACATGCATCTCTGACTCTATTTGTTCCATTGTTAAAACATTAGTTTAGGTCTTCATTAATTCTTTTTGTTTGTTTCTACATAAAATTTTATTGATGTATTTTATTTTTAATGATCTAACTTTCTAATATATCCCTCCCCCTATTACCCCCTCAGTGAGTCATCTATTTTTAATAAGTAGCAAAAAAGAGAGGGGAAAAAAGTAAACTAAGCAACTTGCAAAAAGAGTCTGACCTCATATGCAATATTCTACATGCACAGTTCCCCAGCTTTTGACCCTCATTATTTTTTGCCTAGGCTCTCCTAATAGCCTCCAATCTTATCCCCTCCCTCTAATAACTCTTCTCTCCCGTTCTTCACCTTGCTTCCAAAGTAATCTTCCTAATGCACAGGTCTGAACATGAATGTCTTCTCATCAAAAACCTTTTTATCAGCTTATGATTTATAGGATAGAGTATATAGCATCTCTCACTCTCTATTTAATCAATTAATCAATAAACATTTATTAAACTCCTATTATGTGCTAGATACTGTGTTGATCACTGGGCGATAAAAAAGAGGCAAAACACAGTCACTGCCCTCAAGGAGCTTACAGTTTATTTGGGGAGACAACATGAAAACAAATATATGCAAAACAAGCTAAGCAAAAGACAAAAGAAAGACTGGAAAGGTCAAATGAGGTTGTATTTTTTTTTCAGGATAGGGGAAACAGGCATGCTTATAGACATTAGGAAATGAGTTAGTAGAGTGGAAGAGATTGAAAATAAATGATAAAGTGGGGATAGCAGAGGGGATAGTCTGTTGGATGAGCTGAGATGCAGTGGGATCACTTGAACAAATAGAAGGTTAGCCCTGGTAAGATATAAAGCTGCTTCATTGTCCCCTTATCTGCTTGAATAAGGGACTTCAGCCCAGTACAAATGACATATGGAGTAGTAAAAAGAAGCAATGAGAGAAGTGGGGTGGGAGATTTGAAGTTCAAGGTTCAAAAGAGAAGACCACCAGAGTGAGACAGCAACATTGCTTCTTGCTTTAGACAGCTATTGGTGAATACTTAGAAATCATGGGTTAGATGAGAGCAGAACTAGTCAAAGTTCCTTATTAGTTTCAGGACAGCCTAGACCACACACACTTGCACACACTTTCAGAGTTCCAATATTTATCAGACCCCACATACTATGTTCTAGGTAAGTCAAGATCCCATTTTGGAGTTTTTGTGTGTTTATTTGATGATTTACCTTGCAGGATGTAATTGAGCATCAAGTGGACAATCCTTTGCCAAACTGTAGGGTGCAATCTTGGGGAAAATAACAAACTCTAATTGTATATTTCCTAGATCTCCTGGGTTTGAGTCAATAATATAGACTGTCTGAGTACCATTGTATTTCTGAGTATGGCTGTAGATTTGCCATCACTTGATAGATATTTTATTATGTTTTATTTTACTGTTATTATATAATGTTTATTTATTGATTCTCTGTAATGGCAAGCAAAGGGGGACTTTTTGCTGTTTTTCCTTTCAGAGTGCTTCTAAGGACTAAGGCAATCAAGTGCCTTTGATTGAGTCTTGCCTTTGTTTTAAGCAAGAGTCATTGATTGACTCGAGAATCCTTGATTGGAAACAGTGTATATACTCTTAGGTTAGCATTTTGCTTTGCGGCTCACTCATTGGAAAAGTGTTCATGTGATTTGGCCAGATGAAACACTCAGTAGCCATTAAGGAGCCCCCCAGCTTTGAAAACCCAGATGTAGGTGCTTCTCTTTCTGGTAGCTATATATGTATTGCTATAGTCAGACAGTTAGAAGCCTGTCTGTTGATTTGTGTTATTTCCTTGGTTTGTAATTTCTGTTTGTATTTGCTCTGAAGTTCAGGGTGCTGACTTTTTCCCCTGAACTAAGTGAATTATATGAATATTTAACTAAAATAAGATTGTTAGCCCCTTAAAGTTGCTTTCCTTTAGAAAAGCAAATCAAAGAATCTGTGTTAGCAGCCCTCCTATGTGCTGGTGTTACTGTCCTTATGCCTCCATAGTAGCTGCAAATAACGTTGTTACATTCTCTTTCAAGAGTAAAGGCACTGTATGCATTTACCCACATTTGTTTGACTCTGGGGAGAGTTTACCCATTATGCCAATATCACATGTCTTAAAAACCATTGGAAAATCAAGGAGGATTTGAGTTTGTCAGATTTTTAAGCTGCTTTTTGATTGGGTCAATCAGCAGCAATCTGTAAACCTCTAGTAAAAATTCCAATGCTTTATAAAGAGAACAGGCATTTAGACACTTGTCCTTTGTGCACCATAGTGACCTTTGGATCTAGAACTTTTGCCTAGTTGGGTGTATATACATAACTGTTTGAATGAGCATGAGACCCCTCTTTCTACCCTACAAATATATACACCACCCTTTTCTGTTAAACAAGATCAGATGAATCACTGTCAACCCACTTGTTGGTTAAAAAAAAAAAAAAACATAAACACTTTAGTAGCATGTGTATTCAAGGCCCTGATGTCCCGGCTCCAACTTTCTTTTTCAGCTTCGTTCTACATTTCTTTACTTCTTGTTTCCTATATTCAGGGAAATGTAGGAATCAGCTCAAGAATAAAATGAGAAATTTTCAGTATAAGCCTTTACACTTCAGAAATTGGCAAATGCTAAAATCTAGGCTGTCTGTAGACTTAAAGAGATGAAGAAAATGTGAATAATATGCATTAAACTTATAAAAAATGTATATTGTGCTTTTCAGAGAGAGAGCTGTTAAACCTTTATCATCATACCCCTACCTATATTTTAGCCCAACTTTTCCCTCATCTTGGCCTAACCTTAACCTTATTTTGCCTAGGAATTTGTACAGGTCAAGCTCTAATAAGAAGGGAAATCCTTGCTAATATTTTGCTTTCTTAAGTGTTGGAAGGCAGTATATTTGCTTTCATTTGTCAGAATTTTCTGTGTATTGTCCATATCTCTGTTTATTGATATGCTGACTGTGCCTTCAAGTTGCAGCTTATGTGAAGCAACCTTCTTTCTGAAATAGTCCCTGATCTGCCATACTAAAAGTTTTCACACCCTTGATAAATATCTCATGGCTCCTTGTTTAATAACTTCCAGGAAGTTATTACTTTTGGCCTTGTGTTTTAGTATTTATCTGTGGCCACGTCCTATCTTTCTATTAGACTCCAATCTCCTTGCTGGCAAGGACCATAGTACCATATGACTTTTTTAATTCTCTGCACACATACCTAAAACAGGGTCTTGAACAGAGGAGGCACATTGAATTGTTTGTTGTCTGTAAATGATGCTACCAATCTTTATTTTTTTTCATCTGACATAGATAATTATGTGCTTAGACAAGTAAGCAAGTTCCTATTTGTAGTTGAGAGTTTTATCCCTAAACTGCCCTATTGATAAGTGGTATTCCCTTGAGAAAAATCATTTTGGTGGCTCTTATTCCTACAGGGAGAATAGGGATTAGAGACTCTGTTTATATCAAAGGGGTTGGGGGAGGGAGGTAAAAGCTAATTAGTGTTTACAGTGCTCGAATATTCACAAATGAAAGGCACTTTACAGACATAAAGTCCTATCATTAAAGAAATCTTCTATGAAATTCACAAGATGTACCTTTTAAAAACACCATTGAGCAGGTAGCATTCTTCATCACATTCAGAATATAATGATTAGAATAAATTGCATTTATTCACTTCAGGCATATTCATAAGCACATATATTTCTTTGGCTTGCTTCTTGTCTATTCATTTTTAATAGGCAGCCTAATAAGCAGGAATTACATCTAAATATTTTTGGGTACAATGCCTTGAATTTTATTAATGTTTAATAAACCTTAAACTGGCTTCTTCTTCTAATAACTGACAGTATATTACTTTAATATTTGTAAGCTGCTTTGCATACATTATCTTATTTGATCTTCACAGTAACCCTCTGAAGTAAGTGCTATATTTTCCCTGTCTTACAGTTTAGGTCACCAAGGCTCAGAAAAGAGGCCTGTGGTGAATTTTGTAAATGTCAAAAGCATAATTTGAA
Source organism: Trichosurus vulpecula (assembly GCF_011100635.1). NCBI lineage: Eukaryota > Metazoa > Chordata > Mammalia > Diprotodontia > Phalangeridae > Trichosurus > Trichosurus vulpecula. Next base: position 315,053,383 of record NC_050576.1, on the reverse strand, counting down.
CCCAAGTTCTCCTATCTTCAAATTCTGTACACTTTGTAGTATGCCATAATGCCTTTCATTAATACAGAATCCTTCTTGGACATGTGAGACCCTTAAGGGAATTAAACTTTCTCTTCCTGGATATCAAGGTACCATTGGTTATAGCTACTATTCAAAATGGTCTGATATATTTTGCTTTCTAAATACAATTTTTGGATAAAATTTGTCTGTTGTTCTTGTTTACTGATTGACCCAGGAAGTTTAAAGAAGTTTCCAGAGGTCACAAAGTGAAACAGTGAAGAACTAGATCACCTATTTGTGTCTAGTAACTCATGTTCAAGCAGTTAATATGTTATTATCCCAAACTGCTTTTCTATTAACCCACTTTGTCTCAGCATTCTACCATATTTCACCCCATTTATCAATCCACAAAGAAGAGCCATAGCACATTGAAAAATGTTCTCTCCATTGTCGATCAGAGGAGCCAATTACAACTTCTAGTAAATCCTTAAGTCAGCAAAGTGCAAACCAAACAAAAAAAGTCCCTTCTCCAGAGTATGCCTTTTCAGCAAGATTTGACACCTTACAAAGAATTATCTGAATGGATGATCACAACCATTATGTGTCTATCATACAAATGTTTAAAAGGATCTGTATTGCACAGGAATGGGGAAGCTGTTAGACTCTTTAAGAATGTGATCCAATTATATCGCTAGGTTTGGGGACCCAAAAGCATATATTTGAACAAATTCCCCAGGTTCCCACCTTCAACCCATTCAATTCCCCACCTACACTTTATGTATTTAGATTAGCAAGTGTTAAACACATTTACAATGATTCAATCTCCCACTTGAACCAAGATCATCACTTAATGATTATTTGATTCAAGACACAGGTAGTCAAAGTATAGCTCCATGTCTCCCAGGATTCTGTTATTTGATATATTGGATACAGCTTCTGAAAGGCAAGGCTTCAATGCTTTAGCACTCAAGAACTAATTTGTACAATTGCATCATTGGTCTTACAGAATTTTTTCTTCACAATAGAGGGATTAACCGTATATATGGACTGAGTGATTGATCCAGTAAGTCTAAGTTATATAAAATTTCTATTAAATGCATGTCAGCTTAATGCAGATGGGATTTTTCATAGACATTAACTTTGATTTTGAGAATCATACTGTCCTGCTTCTGGCAAGCTTTTTTTTTTTTTTTTGCAGATGGTCAGTTACTATGTCAATGACAAATGACCTCAGTGGAAGTCCTTGATCCCTAAGATTCCTTCTAGCTCTAAAATCCCATGATTATATGATTCTACGAAATTAATTTCTTTTTATAGTATTGAAAAAAGACTCTCATTTCAGGTCAGGTCAAATTTTATTGCTTTTGGCCAAAGGCCATTGTAAGATTTAGAGAGCACATAGCAGGTGGAGTGAGATCTTCAGAGTAAGTTATAGAGTTAGAATGAGTATGTGAACATGAAAATATGTAATATCTCAGAGGCCATTTTAGAATAGAACTCATCCCCCTAAGTACTTAATAGTAATGTTGAAAATAAATGCTTCAGATTTCTGAAACACTAAAAGGTGATTACAATGCAATTAAACATTACACATGCAGCTATACTTTTTGATGAATTAATCTTCAATTAATGTTAACAAAAATTATTCTGAAAGAACTTATAGGATGAATCTAAATTCTTGTATACAAGCGCACACACACATACAAATACACACAAGTGTCATAAGTGTCAGTGAAAATGTTAATGATGAAAGTTAATTTTCCTTTTTGATATGTCTTAAAATTGGTAGATCAGGAACACTAGAGTAGTTTTTAATATACTTAGGTTTATGTAAGATGTCTACAAATCTCTCACTATTCTTGAAAATGAAACTACAATTAATAGTATATTTTAGTGGATTTGTAAGTGGTTGAATGAGGACAACCAAAGAGTGGCTATGCCAACCTGGAAGAAGTCTTTTGATAGCATTCCATAGGCCTCTGTCCTTGGCCCTGTTTTGGTGAGCATTTCAAACATTTCAATGTAAGTTTCATTTATAATTCACAAACCATAGCATTTACTATGTGCAAGGAAGTATGTTAAGCACTTTCTAATTATTATTTCATTTAATCCTCACAAAAATCCTGAGAAGTAGGTGTTATTATTATCCATGTTTTACAGATAAGGAAATTGAGGCAAACAGAAGTAAAGTGACTTGCCCAGGGTCATACAACTAGTAAATGTCTAAGGCTAGATTTGAACTAATTTCTTCTTCACTCTAGTCCCAGTGATCCCAGTAATAGAGTACTTGGCCTTTAGAAATTAACAATTTTTATAATGCTTAATAATAATATTGCTCAATGTAGTAATCTAGTAGATCTACATGACAGGTAAACATGCAAATATTAGAGAAGATAGAATGTGTTATTAACAAGAGAAAATATTGAAAATGGAGACATTGAAATTGAGGAGAGAAATGTGACTTTCAACTATATGGCAATAGAGAAGGCTTCAGAGAGAAAAGTGCAAATGGTGAGGATGCACCATTTGGGTAATACAATATCTTGGATAGTGGAATATGGTACCAAAAAGGTCTTTTCTTCAAAGATTATCTCAATGGGCCAAATCTAGATATGCAAAATTTAATAGTGATAAATGTAAACACTAAATATATAAAAAATAACTGTACTAAATACAGAATGGAGGACATAAGACTGGGAGGAGCTGCTCATATGAAAACTACCTGGGGGCTTTAGTGGACTTTTAAATACTTAGTCAAAAGTGAGGCAGGACAGTCACAAAAAATAAAATATAGTCAGTAAAGAATGTGAGAGTCCCAATATAGATCTGGAGTTTGGGGTTTCATTCTGGGCACCACATTTTAATACCTTTTGTTTTTACATCGAATTCATTTCCAAATATGTATCTTTTCCCTCCCTACTTAAAGGTTCCTCCCTTGTGACAGTCTCAAAATGACAAGAACAACCAGCAAAACTAACCAAAACATTGATAGCATCTTACAGTATATAGAATTTGCCATATCCATAGTCATCCACTTCCGCAATGAAGGGAAGAAGCCTTGGCAACACAACTATGGAAGGGATTTTTTAAGATGTGGCATATACCCAAAGGAAGAACACACAGAGAACATTAGGAGGAATCCAATCTACCCAAAGAAAAAGGAGCTGATTGGTAAGTGTTCAGTGTGAGCATTTATGCCTGGGAAATTGGAAATACTACAAACCAGGGCTTGATTTGTTTTCTTGATTTCCTAGACTTAAAAAAGTTAATTATACAGGTAAAACTTGTACGTGTGTTGTAGGTAGTTTTTTTTCCCTACAAATAGTCATTAAACATTTATCATCACACCCTTGCTTGTGATGATTGGTTGAAAGACCTATGGCTGAGAAGACATAGTGAAGCAGCAGTTGATCAAAAATTCATGGGGGATTTTGTGGACTAACAGTTCAATAAGAGTATAGGGTACTGTAGCCAAAGTTAATTTGATGTGAGAGTTCAATAATAGAAGCATCTATTAGAAGCATTAATAGAAGCATCTAATAGAAACTTTAATAGGAAACATTATCTCTTTTCACATAATCTGAAGAAAATGGAAGACTTGTCCTGTTGACTCCAGAGGATGTCACTAGCAACAGTAGATATATGTTATTGAGACACAGATTTAAGTTTGACTCAATGAAAAATTCCACAATAATTAGAGCTATAAAAAACGGAATGTGCTGCTTCTATCTCCAAAGGTCTTCTAACAGAGTCAATGACCATTTGTAAAGGAAGTTAAGGAATAGCTTTATGTTCATGTATGAGATGAACTAGGTGACCTCTGAAGTTCCTACTAACTCACAGGATGTATGATATATAACCCGACCAGGGCAAAACATAATAGAGTATCAGCTCCCTCTCTCCTGTCATTTTGCTTTCAATAGTTGAACCTGAGATCACATTATGTTTTTGGCTGTGACTTCACACTAGTACTTCTTACTGTGCTCTTAGGACACTAAAATTCTTAGGTGGTTTCACATGAACTGCTATTCATCTGCATCTCCCTCAGTGGAAGGTTGTCCATTGTAGTTTTTAAAACCTAATTTGATTAATTTCCATTAAATTTCATGTTATATTAAATCTGCATCCAAATCATCAAGATATTCTAGATACTGATTCTGTCACCCAGGATGTTAATTATTATTCCTAATTCTATAGTCAAAGTTATCTATGCCATCATCGAGGTCAGGGCTGTCCAAAATACAGCCCACGGGCTGCATGTGACCCGCAGTGCCATTTTATGCAGCCCACCTGTGGGTTTTAATTTTCATAAGCAAAAAACTAAAATAATAATTTGCAAGGAATGCATGTTAGATTTTTTAATTCCATCACTAATAAATAATCTCATTGATGTTAATTTGCTTTGGTGATTTTAAGCAGTATTATGGATGGAATGTATCACATGGAATTTTCAATCAATCTGTGGGATGCGTTCTGTCTGTATGATACAGACTAGTCAGCATACTCCTACCTTTATACTGTTGCGTTGTTGCTTTGTTGTTTTGTGTTCGCGTTCACGCTTCACACATTCACCTGTCATATTAATGATGCACGTTCCCCTACTTTCTATTAGTGTACTGTATTTTTTATTTTGGTGCGGCCCTTGAATAATTATTTTGTTTTAATGTGGCCCTAAGATAACCTAAGGTTGGACTGCCCTGATCTAGGTAACTGCTATTTTTTTTTAAAATGAGAGAGGCCAAGGAAATAGCTCTATGATAATTCACACAAGACCTTCATTGATTTAAAATGTGTTGCCTTTCTGGTTCTAACCATTCAACTATTAATGAATTTGCTTAATGATATATCTCTTCTCAGACATATGTAGCCATGACCTCTCCACTTAGGACATCATCTCCCCTCCCTTCAACTAAAAAAAAAAACATGGACTTCAGTCCTTTTGAATAACCCTGGAATTTGAGAGGTAAGCTTTTGCCTTATCCTGCTAGATGGCTAGTAAGCTAGGTGGTTCAGTGGATACAGTGCTGGGCCTGAAGTCAGGAGGACTTGAATTCAAATCTTGCCTCAGACACTTACTATATACATGACTGTGAACAAGTCAATTGACCTGTGTTTGCCTCAGTTTCTTCAACTGTAAAATAACAATGCTAATAGCCCCTACCTTACAAAAATGTTGTGAGGATCAAATCAAAGAAATGTTAATGGTAAAGCACTTAGCACAGTGCCTGAAACATAGTGTGTGCTATATAAATGTTTATTCCCTTCCCCTTCTCTTGTTGTTTGTGAGCAAGATGTTTCCAGCACTATCTCACACCCTTTACATCTTCCCTGTATGTTTTGTCTTCTTGCATTAAATTATAAGCTTCTTCAGGGCAGGAACTGTCTTGCATGCTCTTATTTGCTTTCTAAAGCCTGTCACATAGTAGACCTTTAATAAGTTCTATCATCTATCTATCTATCTATCTATCTATCTATCTATCTGTCTGTCTGTCTACATATCTATCTTTTATTCTTTCTCATCTTCTTCTTCTACATCTTCTCAATATATCCTTAATATACACCTCTCTCTCCCAGGACCATAAAGAGGCCATGATTTTTTTTTCAAATCTTTTTTTTTTAGTATTTAATGTATTTATTTTAAGTTTTCAACATTCATTTCCATAAGTTTTCAATTTTCTCCCCTTCCCTCCCTTCCCAAGACAGCATGCAATCTGATATGAGCTCAATACATACATGAAGACATTTTCACATTAGTCATGTTACATAGAAGAATTATAATGAAAGGGAGAAACCATGAGAAAGAAAAAAAAACAGAAGAGAAAAGAGTCTGCTTCACTCTGCATTCTGACAACTTAGATCTTTATCTGGATGTGGATGGCATTTTTTATCATGTATCCTTTAGAAAACCTTTAGGTTTTAGCATTGTTGAAAGGGCTAAATCTACCAAAATCAGTCCTCACACACTGTGGCTGTTACTCTGTATAATGTTCTGGTTCTGCTCTCTTCACTGAGCATCAGTTCATATTACTCTTTCCAGGTTTTCCCAAAGTCCACCTGATCATCATTTCTTATAGCACAATATATTCAATTACAATTATATACCACAACTTGTTCAGTCATTCCCCAATTTATTGGCATCCCCTCAATTTTCAATACTTGGCCACCACCAAAAGAGCTGCTATAAATATTTTTGTACTTGTGGGTCCTTTTCACATTTTATGATCTCTTTGGGATACAGCCCTAGAAGTGGTATTGCTGGGGTGGAGCCAAGATGGCAGCTGGAAAGCAGGGACTTGCATAAGCTTCCCACCAGGTCTCTCCAAAAACCTATAAAATAGCTCTGAACAAATTCTAGAACTGCAGAACCCACAAAATAGCAGAGGGAAGCAGGGATCCAGCCCAGGATAGCCTAGATGGTGAGTAGATGAGGTCTATTGTGCATGGAGCTGGGGGCGGAGGAAAGCAGAGCCCAGCATGGGCAGCGGCAGGACCAACCAGACAAGAAGCTGGTAGAACGGACCCTAGCACCCTGAATCAGCGAGCTGTGGCAGTTACCAGACTTCTCAACCCACAAACACCAGAGACAACAGAGAAGGTTAGTGGGAAAAGCTGCGGGGAATAGAGTGGAAGGAGTTTGCAGTTTGGCCACCACCCTGGGGGCAGCAGGGGAGGTGCAGCTACAGAACTACAGCTGCAATTGCTTCCAGCCCCAGACCCACCTGGTGGGAGGAGTTAAGTGGTGGCTCAGAGGAGGAGTGCACAGCCTGCTTAAGATCCCAGTCAGGTCCTGGCTGGCGGTTCTTGGGGAAGGAGGAGTGCTGGGGTGGCAGAGCTGACTGTATAGAAATAGCTCTGAAAACAACAGCATATCCCCTCAGGCTTGGAACAAAGTACTCTTTACTCTACAAGCAGTCATACCCTGACAAAAAACTCAAGGGCAAATAAGTTGGCTGGGAACATGGCCAGGTAGCGAAAACACTCTCAGATTCAGACTCAGACTTTGGAATCTTTCTTTGGTGACAAAGAAGACCAAAACATACAGACTGAAGAAGTCAACAAAGTCAAAGAGCCTACATCAAAAGCCTCCAAGAAAAACATGAACTGGTCTCAGGCCATGGAAGAGCTCAAAAAGGATTTGTAAAAACAAGTTAGAGAAGTAGAGGAAAAATTGGGAAGAGAAATGAGAGTGACGTGAGAAAACCATGAAAAACAAGTCAATGACTTGCTAATGGAGACCCAAAAAAATTACTAAAAAATTATTGAAGAAAACAACACCTTAAAAATAGTCTAACTCAAATGTCAAAAGAGCTCCAAAAAGCCAATGAGGAGAAGAATGCCTTGAAAGGCAGAATTAGCCCAATGGAAAAGGAGGTCCAATGGACCACTGAAGAAAATACTACCTCAAAAATTAGACTGGAGCGAATGGAAGCTAGTGATTTGATGAGAAATCAAGATATTATAAAACAGAACCAAAGGAATGAAAAAGTGGAAGACAAAGTGAAATATCTCATTGGAAAAACCACTGACCTAGAAAATAGATCCAGGAGAGATAATTTAAAAATTATTGGACTACCTGAAAGCCATGATGAAAAAAATAGCCTAGATATCATCTTTCAAGAAAGTATCAAGGAGAACTGCCCTGATATTCTAGAGCCAGAGGGTAAAATAGAAATTGGAAGAATCAACCAATCACCTCCTCAAAAATATCCCAAAAAGAAAACTCCTAGGAATATTGTCACCAAATTCCAGAGCTCCCAGGTCAAGGAGAAAATACTGCAAGCAGCCAGAAAGAAACAATTTGAGTATTTTGAAAAAAACAATCAGGATAACATAGAATCTTCCACCTTAAGGGACTGAAGGGCTTGGAATATGATATTCTGGAGATCAATGGAGCTAGGATTAAAACCAAGAATCACCTACCCAGCAAAACTGAGTATCATGCTCCAAGGCAAAATATGGATTTTCAATAAAATAGAGGGCTTTCAAGCTTTCTCAGTGAAAAGACCAGAACTGAATAGAAAATTTGACTTTCAAACACAAGAATCAAGAGAAGCATGAAAAGGTAAACAAGAAAGAGAAATCATAAGGGACTTACTTAAGTTGAACTGTTTTGTTTACATTCCTACATGGAAAGATGATGTGTATGATTCATGAGACCTCAGTATCATAGTAGCTGAAAGGAATATGCATATATATGTGTGTGTGTGTGTGTATATATGTGTGTGTATATATATACATGTGTGTGTATGTATATATGTAGGTGTGGGTGTGTGTGTGTGTATATATATATATATATATATATATATATATATATATATATATATATATATATATATATATATATATATATATATATATATATATATATATATACTCAGAGGGCACAGGGTGAGTTGAATATGAAGGGATGATATCTAAAAAAATAAAATCAAATTAAGGGATAAGGGATAAGAGAGGAGTATATTGAGAGAGTGAGAAAGGGAGTGATAGAATGGGGTAAAATATCTCACATAAAAGTGGCAAGAAAAAGTGGTTCTGTAGGAAGGGAAGAGGGGGACGGTGAGGGGGAATGAGTAAATCTTGCTCTCATTGGATCTGACTTGATGAGGGAATACCACAAACACTCAATTGGGTATCTTACCCCACAGGAAAGAAGGAAGAATAAGATAAAAAAGGGGGGACAATAGAAGGGAAGGAAGATAGGGGGAGGAGGTAATCAAAAACAAAAACTGTCAAAAAGGGATAGGGTCAAGGGAGAAAAGTCAATACAGGGAGATAGGTTAGGAAGGAGCAAAACATAGTCTTTCAGAACATGAGTATTGTGGAAGGGTTTTACATAATGATATGCTTGTAGCCTATGTTGAATTGTATGCCTTCTTCCTGGAGGGTGTGTGGGGAGGGAAGAGGGGATAGAATTTGGAACTCAAACTTTTAAAAATAGATGTTCAAAAACAAACCAAAAAAATAGGTTTTTGCGTGCAACTAGGAAATAAGATACACAGGCAACGGGGCATAGAAATTTATCTTGCCCTACAAGAGAAGGGAAAGGGGGTTGGGAGGGGAGTGGGGTGGCAGAAGGGAGGGCTGACTGGGAATGGAGCAACCAGAATGTATGCCATCTTGGAGTGTGCAGGAGGGTAGAAATGGGGAGAAAATTTGTAATTCAAACTCTTGTGAAAATCAATGGTGAAAACTAAATATATTAAATAAATTAAATTAAAAAAGAAAAAAAAAAGAAGTGGTATTTCTGGGTCAAAGGGTATGCACATTTTTACAACCCTTTGGGCATAGATCCAAATTACTCTCCAGAATGGTTGGATCAACTCACAGCTCCACCAACAATGAATTATTGTTCCAACTTTCCCACATCTTCTCCAACATTTATCATTTTCCTATTTTGTCACATTAGCCAGTCTGATAGGTGTGATGTGGTACCTCAGAGTTGTTTTGATTTGCATCTCTCTAATCAATAAAGCTATAGATAGCTTTAATTTCTTCCTCTGAAAATTGCCTGTTCATTTCTTTTAACCACTTATCAACTGGGGAATCACTTGTATTCATATAAATTTGCCTCATTTCTTTTTATATTTTAGAAATGAAGCCTTTGTCAGAGACACTGGTTGTAAAGATTCTCTCCCAGTTTTCTGCTTCCCTCCTAATCTTGGTTACATTGGCTTTGTTAGTGAAAAAACTTTTTAATTTAATGTAGTCAAAATTATCCTTTTTGCATTTCATAATGTTTTCTATCTCTCATTTGGTCATCAAATTCTTCCATTCCCCATAAATCTGACAGATAAACTATTCCTTGCTCTTCTAATTTGTTTATAGTATCAGCCATTATATCTAGATTGTGTACCCATTCAGACTTTATTTTGGTATATGGTATCAGACATTGTTTGGTCTATGCCCAGTTTCTGCCATACTATTTTTCAGTTTTCCCAGCAACTTTTGTCAAACAGGGAGTTCTTATCCCAGAAGATGGGGTGTTTGGGTTTATAAAACAGTAGATTTCTGTAATCATTGATTACTCTGTCTTGTATACCTAACCTATCCCACTGATCTACACCTCTATTTCTTAGCCAGTACCAAGTGGTTTTTATGAAAGCTGCTTTATAATACAATTTAAGATCTGGCATGGTTGGGTCACCTTCCCTAGCATTTCTTTTTCTTAATTCCTTTGATATTCTGGACATTTTGTTCTTCCAGATAATTTTTTTGTTATTTTTTCTAGCTCTGTATAATAATTTTTTGGTAGTTTGACTGGTATGGTACTGAATAAGTAAATTACTTTGGGTAGAATCATCATTTTTTTTATAAATTTATTTTTTATTTTTGTTTACAACATTCAGTTCTACAGGTTTTTGGGTTTCAAATTTTTTATCCTTCCCTCTTCTCCCCCCTCCCCCCACCAAGATGGTGTATAATCCAGTGTAGGTTCTATATATACCTTCACATTGAACTTTACTTACGTAACAACCCAGTTGTAAAGAAGAATTATAGCCAATGGAATGAATCATTAGAAAGGAGAAATGAAACCGAAAAAGAAGGAAAAAAAGAAAAGAGAACAAATAGTTGCTCTGAATGCTCTGAATATGCACTCAGACTCTATAATTCTTTCTCCGGATGTGGATAGTTTTTCCATCATGAGTCTTTTGGAGCTGTCTTTAAACCTTGTATTGATGAGAGGAGTCAAGTCTATCAAAGTTAGTCTTTACAGATACTGTGTGTCCATAATCCTGTATAATGATCTCCTGGTTCTGCTACCCTCCCTCAGCATTAGTTCATATAAGTCTTTCCAGGTTATGTCTGTCTGTTCCTCATTTCTTATTGCACGATAGTATTCTATTACATTTACATACCACAATATGTTTAGCCATTCTCCAACTGATGGGCATCCCTTTGATTTCCAATTCTTTGCCACCAAGAAAAGAGCTGCTATAAATAGTTTTGTACACACAGGTCCATTTCCCACTTGTATGATCGCTTTGAGATACAACCCTAGAAATGATAGTGCTGGTATGCACATTTTTATAGCCCTTTGGGCATAGTTTCAAATTGCTATCCAGAGTGGCTGGATCAGTTCACAACTCCACCAACAATGTAACAATGTACCAATTTTCCCACATCCTCTCCAGCATTTATCATTTTCCTGTTCTGTCATGTTAGCCGATTTGACAGGAGTGATGTGGTGCCTAAGAGTTGGTTTGATTTGCATTTCTCTGATAAATAGTGAATTGGAGCATATTTTCATATGACTATAGATATCTTTAATTTCTTCCTCTGAATACTGCCTGGTCATATCCTTTGACCATTTCTCAATTGGAGAATGACTTGTATTCCTATATATTTGGTTCAGTTCCCTGTATATTTTAGATATGAGGCCTTTATCAGAGACACTGGTTGTAAATATTTTTTCCCAATTTTCTGCTTTCCTCTTAATCTTTGTTGCATTGGCTTTGTTTATACAAAAACTTTTCAATTTAACATAGTCAGAATTATCTATTTTGCACTTTGTAACACTCTCTATCTTTTGTTGGGTCATGAATTCTTCCTTTTCCCATATTGGTCTATGCCCACTTTCTGCCATACCATTTTCTACTTTTCCCAGCAGATTTTATGAAATAGTGAATTCTTAACTCAGAAGCTATATTATTTGGGTTTATCAAAGAGTAGATTGCTACAATTGTTGACTACTGCATCTTGTGTACCTAACCTATTCCACTGATCCACCACTCTGTTTCTTAGCCAGTACCAAGTGGTTTTGATGATAGCTGCTTTCTAATACAATTTAATATCTGGCATGGCTAGGCCACCTTCCCTGGAATTTCTTTTCCTTAATTCCCTTGACATTCTGAACCTTTTGTTCTTCCAGATGATTTTTTTTATTATTTTATTCAGCTCTGTAAAATAATTTTTGGTAGTTCAATTGGTATGGTAATGAATAAGTAAATTAATTTTGGTAAAATTGTCATTTTTATTATATTAGCTTGGCCTAACCATGAGCAAATGATGTTTTTACAACTATTTAGATTGTATTTTATTCATATGAAAAGTATTTTGTAATTATGTTCATATAGTCCCTGGGTTTGTTTTGGCAGGTAGACTCCCAAATATTCTATAATGCCTACAGTAATTTTAAATGGAATTTCTCTTTCTATCTCTTGCTGTTGGGCTTTGTTAGTAATGTATAGAAATGTAGATGATTTATGTGGTTTTATTTTATATTCTGCAACTTTGCCAAAGTTGTTATTATGTCAAGTAGTTTTTTTTACTTGATTCTGTAGGATTCTCTAAGTATATCATCATATCATCTGCAAAGAGTGATAATAGTTTCTTCTTTGCCTATTCTAATTCCTTCAATTTCTTTTTCTTCTCCTATTGCTAAAGCTAACATTCCTAGTACCATACTGAATAACAGTGGTGGTAATGGTCATACTTGTTTCACCCCTGATCTTATTGGAAATGCATCTAGCTTGTCCCCCTTACATATGATGCTTGCTGATGATTTTAGGTAGATGCTACTTGCCTTCTTTAGGAAGCTCCATTTATTTTTATACTCCCCAGTGTTTTTAAAAGGAATGGGTGTTGTATTTTGTCAAAAGCTTTTTCTTTATCCATTGAGATAATCAATTTTTTTTTAGTTTTGTTGTTGATATGATCAATTATGCTGATAGTTTTCCTAATATTGAACCAATTCTGCATTCCTGATATAAATCTTACCTGATCAAATTGTACTATTCTCATTGTAAGTTGGTGTAATCTTTTTTTCTAATATTTTATTTAACATTTCTCCATCTATATTCATTAGGGAAATTGGTCTATAATTTTCTTTCTCTGTTTTTGCTCTTTTTGGTTTAGGTAGATTTTTTTTTCAAATTCTTTGGTAAAATACACACACACACACATGTTGCATGTTCCTGGATCTGTTCTAGCATCAAAAATGCAAGTAAGCTAATCATAAAATAATTTGTTCTTTGTGAGCCCATCCCATACTTAGCGTGCCAATTTCCTATCCATTTAGGAAGCTCTTCTAGAATTATGTTGAAGGATGGGTTGGCTCATAATTTTCTGCCACCTCCATTCTCTACAATTACTTAAAGGTTATTGTAAGCAGTTCATCAACCACAGTGGCAAAAAAAGCTGCTATCTTTGGATATAATTCAGTATTTTGTAATATAAGTTGTATGATGACAATCGGCATGGTCTAGAAAAGTATTTTCAATAATGGGAAAGAAACTGACTTGGTGGCAGCTAGATGATGCAGTTGATAGAGTACCAGTTCTGGAGTCAGGAGGACCTGAGCTCAAATCCAGCCTCAAACACTTACTAGTTGTTGGACTCTGGGGAAGTCACTTAATCCCAATTGCTGGAAGAAAGAAAGAAAGAAGGAAAGAAAGAAAGAAAGGAAAGAAGGAAGAAAGAAAAAGGAAGGAAGGAAGGAAGAAAAAGAAGGAAACTTACTCAGTAAACTGATTTTGAATGGCTGTTTTGTATTTGTTATCCTATACTAGAAGGAAAAAAATGTACTAAAGTTAACCAAATTTATGATAAGGTATAATGGCAAAAAACAATAAATATTTCAGACTGATTTCATTTATATTGCATAGTAGATACATTTCCTATAATCTCCTCATTGTGGGAGGAACTTTCCAGAGGCAGATGGCAGTCTTCTTAGAACTTCAAAAGTTTTCAGAAGTTTGGAAGTGAGGTTAGGAGATGGCTTTGCTCATAGTTAAAAAGCTAATAAGGCAGAATTCAAATACTGGTCTTCCAGATGTCAATTCCACTGTTATACCCTGTTACCTCTATTACCTCATTATTGCCTTACACAGATACTGGGACTATAGAAAAGGATTAGACAATTAGAATTTGCCCTCTTCACCTTAAGGAGAAAAGCAGCCAGACACATTCTGTGACATGATCTGAAGCCATATAGAACATATTACCTTGCATATAAGGATGGCAAATGAGGTTAGCTATGTGCATAGAACAAAATGTAAGAAGAGTTGGAGACAAATGAATTGAATAGATACACAGAAAGGCAGTCAATTGCAAATAATCCACAGGCAAAGATAGAAATGACTTTCAAAGTTCAAAAAAGAATCATGAAAAGCAGTATTAGGCATGTCAGAGAAGTATAAGTATATGTTTTAAAAAAGTGCTCTGTGACCTGTCACATTTGATGAATTGAAAATTCCAGGAGGCTTTGAATCCTGGTGGACTCTGTCTGCTGGAAATCTCTAAATGAAATCCAGAAGCTCCTGGTCACTTTCTGAATAGAAGTCACCTGATGTCACACAGAAATTATTTCACATTATATTAAAATTGATCAATTTATTCTAGTGCTATTTTCTGAAAGTCTATAAACAAAGGTAGTTGTATCCCTGTAGAGGAAATAGAACACTGCACTGGACTTGAGTTGGAAGATTGGTTCTGCTTTTTTTACCTGATGACATTGGTCAAGTTTTTTAACCTGAGATTCATTTTCCTTGTGTGCTAAATGTTGGAAGGTCTGTTTCAACTCTTAATCCAGTCATCCAATGTAATGTTTTTTTTTTTTTACCCAGACTATTGCAATAGCTTCCTAATGGTCTCTCTTCCTCAAGTCCCTCACCCCTCCAATTCATTTTCAACATAGTTTCCAAGGTGATGTTCTTAACACAATCCTGACCATGTCACACTTTTGTGACAAAAATGTCTAGAGGTTACTTATATATAAAATATAAATGCCTCTCTTTGGCTTTTAAAGCCTTTAACAATAAGAATCTAATCTATCTTTATGGACTAACTTCATATAAATCTCCCTCAAGCATTATATGTTCCAGTCAAACTGATGTACTTTCTTTTCATCCTTCATGACAATTAATCTCCCACCTTTGTGGCACTGTGTCCTATGCCTAAAATGCACTCCTTTCTCAATCTAGCCTGAATATAGTAGGCACTTAAAGAATGCATGTTTAATGAATATAGGAAATCAAGAGTGAATAAATTAATGAGCGCACAAATAAAATAGTTTGTGAAATTGTCCTCAAGAATGTAGGACATGGCAAAGACCGACATTCAAAGGTCCATTCCTAATTGACAGAAAAAGCTGAGATTATTTCTCAGAGTTTTTCAAATATGGTATGTATTCAGTTATCATATTGCATGGGTTTAAGGCAAAATTTTGACTTCAGAAATGGTAACTAAATATTAAATTTCCTATTACTCTGAACTGCAAAATCTTGCAACTCCTCTCATTTCTCTTATTCTCAAGTTCTTCTGAAATCACCAATGGATGTGAAAAAAAAGGATATTTTTTTTCTAGATACACTGCAGAGGGCAATGGAGCCAAGATGGTGGAGAGAAGCTAGGAAGTTGCCTGAGCTGTCCCCAGTTTCCCTTTTAAACAATGTTAAATCAAGCCTTTAAATGGATTCTGGAATGACAGAACCCACAAAAAAGATGGAGTGAAATAATTTTCCAGCTTAAGATAACTTAGAAGGACTTCAGGAAAGGTCTATCTCACTTGGGCAAAAGGGGAGTGCAGCCCACAGCAGACAGTATCTAGAAAAGCCAGTGGGAGGCCCTTAGCCACAGCACAGATCAGCAACCAAGGCCTCTCAGTCCTTGCTCAGCTGGCAAATGGCACAACAGGCCAGCTGTGAGACCTCGAGCCCCAGTGCAGAAGGCAAATTGCCAGTACAGGAAACCAGGCAACTGCAATAAAGACTAAGCCAGGTCACCCCACTGCAGTGAGGAAGCCACCAGCAAGTGAGGCCCCAGCACACAGGACCAGTGACTAGGCTCTTGGCCCCCCAGCACAACAAGCTTGAAATAGTTCCCCCTTTGCTACAGGAGTAGAGCTCAACTTTAAAAGCCATAAAATAGGCTCTCTCTGTCTCTCTCTGTCTCTCTGTCTCTGTCTCTCTCTCTCTATCTCTCTATCTCTCTGTCTCTGTCTCTCTCTCTCTCTCTCTCTCTCTCTCTCTCTCTTTCTCTCTCTCTCTTTCTCCATACTTAACCCCATTTTGGAAAAAAAAAAGAAATTGGACAAGCCATCAAAGAACTCCTTAAGAAATAATCTCCAGGGCTAGATGGATTTACAAGTGAATTCTGCCAAACATTTTAAGAACAATTAATTCCAATACTATGTAAACTATTTGGAAAAATAGGAAAAGGAGTCCTACCAAATTCTAATTCTAAAGACTAATATGAACTGATGCTGAGTGAAGTGAGCAGAACCAGGAGAACATTGTACAAGTAACAGTCACAGTGTGTGATGACTGACTTTGATAGACTTAGCTCTTTTCAGCAATTAAAGAACCTAAAACAGTCCCAAAGTTTCATGATGGAAAGTGCCATCCACATCCAGAAAAAGAAATATGGAATCTGAATGCAGATCAATGCAGACTATTTTCTTCTTTAGTTTTGTTTTATGTTTTTCTTTCTCATAAGTACTCCCATTGATTCTAATTCTGCTATACAACATGACTAATGTGAAAATATTTTTAAGAGTTATGCATATGTAAAGCCTATCTTGGATTGCATGTCATCTTGGGGAAGGGAGAAAATTTAAAACTCATGGAAGTGAATGTTGGAAACTAAAAATAAATATATTAACTTGTTTAAAAAAGACAGACACCATACAACCCATCCCACATAACTTTAGAAAGCATAGGGATAAATGGAGTTTTCCTTAAAATGATAACTAGTATCTATCTAAAAACCATCTAGCAAGCATTATATGTAACAGGGATAAGCCAGGAGCTTTCTCAATAAGGTCAGTAATAAAACAAGGATGTCCATTATCAACACTGTTATCCAAAATGGTACTACAAATGTTAGCATTAGCAATAAGAGAAGAAAAAGAAGTTGAAGCAATTATAATAGGCAATGAGGAAACAAAGCTATTACTCTTTACAGATAGTATGATGATCTACTTGGAGAATATTAGAGAATCAGTTTTAAAAATGACATCTTACAACATATACCAAGTTAAGGTCAAAATGGTTACATGATTTAGTTATAAAGGATGATACCATAAACAAATTAGGAGAGCAAGGACTAGTTACCTGTCAGATCTATGGAGAATGTTAGAATTTATGACCAAACAGGAGATAGAGAACATTATAAAATGTAAAATGGATAATTTTGATTCCATCAAATTAAAAAAAAAGGTTTTTTCTTCGCAAAGCCAATGCAACCAAGAGTAGAAGGAAAGCATAAACCTGGGAAAGAATCTTCACAGTCACTGTCTCTAATAAAAAGGCCTCATTTCTAAAACTTATAGAGAACTGGATCAAATTTATAAGAATAGAAGTCATTCCACAATCAATTATTGGTCAAAAGATATAAAAAAGCAGTTTTCAGATGAAAAAATTAAAGTTTTGCATAGTCATGTGAAAAAATGCTCTAAATCACTATTGATTAGAGAATTGCAAATTCAAACAACTCTGAGGTAACACCTTGAACCTATCAGATTAGCTAATATGACTAAAAACGAAAATGATAAATGTTGGAGAGGACGTGGGAAAATTGAAACTCTAATGCATGGTTGGTGGCATTTTAAACTGATCCAACCATTCTAGAGGGCAATTAGGAACTATGCCCAAAGGGCTCTCTGCATGCTCTTTGGTCCAGCAATAACATTACTAAATCTGTATCCCAAAGAGATCATAAAAAAGGAAAAGTACCCACATGTATAAAAATATTTATAGCAGCTCTTTTTTTGGTGGAAAACAATTAGAAATTGAGAGAATGCCCATCAACTGAGGAATGACTGAACAAGCTGTGATATATGAATGTAATTGAATACTCTTAAGAAATGATGAGCAGGGAGATTTCAGAAAAACTTGGAAAGTCTTACATGGACTGATGTTAAGTGAAGTGAACAGAACCAGCATAACATTGGACACAGTAATAGCAACATGGTGGGATGAACAACTTTGATAGATTTCAACCTTCTCAGCACTACAATGATCTTAGTTGATTCCAAAAGACTTATGATGGAAAATGCTACATTCAGAAACAGAACTATGGAGTCTGAATGTAGATTGAAGCATACAATATTCACCATTTTCTCTTTTTTCATTCTTGTGCTTTTTCCCTTTGTTTTGATTCTTCTTTCACAATGTGACTAATGTGGAAATATGTTTAATATGCTTGAACTTGTATAACCTATATCTGATTGCTTGCAGCCTTGGGGAGGAGGGAGGAAAACAAATGAAGTGAGAAAAAAAAAACTTTGGAAGTTAAAATCTTATAAAAGTGAATTTTGAAACTATTTTTGCATGTAATTGGAAAAAAAATAAAATACTAGTATGTGGGAAAAAATAAAAACAAAGAGACAAAAATTTTTAAAAAGAAAAATAGGGAATATTATAGAGGACAGTAATTTTTTTTTTCACCAGTTCCTTGGCAGAGCAGGTTAACTTTTAAAAATCTCAATAGTAAATACTTCTTGGAATGTATTGGGGCCTAATTTTTGAAAATATAACTCATGTCCTTAGAAAGTGAAAAATAACAAGTAAAATAAACATAGGAGTCTGTGCATTAGGTGCTGGTAACACCAGGCCAGAGAGAATCAATTAGTGAAAATAAGGACTAGTTAAGATCTGGTTTAAAGATTTGAAACCCTGTGTTGGATTTCTTTGTTAGAGTAGGCTCTTCCATGCTCCTGTCCAGCTGCTCAGTTTCTTTGGTTCTTTTGTTCTTGCCTCCTCCCTCAATTAAAGAGGGGTCACTGAATAAGAGACTGGCTGGGTAAAACACAATGGATTGTCCTTCGTTGCCAGGGCAACTTTTTCACCATTTGAGTGAATATTTTTGAAGGGTTTTGAAAACAGCAGGAAATCTATTGTCTTGCTTCATACAGCCTGAACTGCCATTTTAAAACAACATACAGCCTCTCTTACACTAACTTCCCTTAGGTATCAGGTGTCAAAATATATTGCTAACAGTTTCTAAGAATTCTTCAATAACATTCTCCTCAAGAACTATGTATATAGAAGTCGTGAGGAAGGTGATTCCTTAATACAACCAAGCCAAATGATCACCTTATCATAATAGGATCGAGTTGAAATAAAAGGAATCTCTTGCTTCAAAATCCATGCTTATTGAAATGGAAGGTATTGCCTTCACCAGCACTGACACCAACCACAACAACCACTTTTCTGAGTTGCCCTCCAAACTAGAATAATTTTTTATAAGATCCTCATCAATTTGATGGAAAATAGAAGACTTATACTTCAATCCAGTCACAGAGAAAAGAATTGAGCCAGAGAATATAAAATGAGTGGCCTTGAGCAGTTTGAAATATATTTAATGAAACAAGACCACTGGTGTATGATTGTTTTAATGGAACAAAAGTTTACCTTTTTAGCAATGGGAATTAATTATATTTTGACAAATTTTCATAGAATTCTTTATATTTTTGCTTCTATCTTCCTGATCAAGAAAAATCATCAAATTGAAAATTTTAGCCCAAGAGAGATGGGACATTTTTCTCATTTTCATTTATGTGTTAATAATCTAATACACTGTGGTAAATGACATAATAATTTAGTGCTTGACAAACCCAAAGACTCAAGTTTTTGGATCAAGAACTCAACATTTGACAAAAATGGCTGGTAAAACTGGAAAACAGTTTTGCAGAAACCAGGTATAGACTGATATCTCACATTGTATACCAAAATAAGGTCAAAATGGATAAATGATTTAGACTTAAAAGGTGATATCATAAGTAAATTAAAGAAGCATGGAAAAATGTACCTATCAGATCTATTGATAAAGGAAGAGTTTATCATCAAACAAGAGATAGGGTAATAGGAAGTAAATTGTGTAATTTTTATTTTGTTATTTAGTCATTTCAGTGGTGCTCAACTCCTCACAATCCCTTTT
The DNA here is from genome assembly GCF_011100635.1 of Trichosurus vulpecula. Classification (NCBI taxonomy): domain Eukaryota; kingdom Metazoa; phylum Chordata; class Mammalia; order Diprotodontia; family Phalangeridae; genus Trichosurus; species Trichosurus vulpecula. Next base: position 315,033,502 of record NC_050576.1, on the reverse strand, counting down.
AGGGGTTTTCTTGGGAGAGATACTGGAGAGGTTTGTCACTTACTTCTCTCACTCATTTTACAGATGATGAAACTGAGGTGATCAGGGTTAAGTGATTTGCCCAGAATCACACATTACAATAAATTAAAAAGATTTTGCACAAACAAAAATAATGCAGCCAAAACTAGGAGGAAAACAAGAAACTGCAGGTGGTATAGGGAGAATTTACAACAAATTTCTCTGATAATACATTTCTCAAATATACAGGAAACTGAGACAAATTTATTAAAAAACAAAAATGAACAAAAACCTATGATGCATTCCCTGATTTGCAAGTGGTCAAAGGACATGAACAGGCAATTTTCAGAAGAAGAAATCAAAACTAACATCAAAAAAAGGTTCCAAGTCACTACGTTTAGAAAAATGAAAATTAAAAAAGCTCTGAGATATGATCTCACACCTATCAGATTGTCTAACATGACAGAAAAGAAAAATGACAAATGCTAGGGTGAATGCAGAAAAAAAAGTGTGATACATGTACTATTGGTGCATTTTATAACTGGTCCAGCCATTCTGAAGAACAATTGGAAACCATACCCAAATGGTATAAAATTTTGAATACCTTTTTCTCAGCAATACCACTCCAAGGTTTATATCCCAAGAGAAAAGGAAAATGACTTATTTATACTTACATATTTACATCAGCTCTTTTTGTGGTAGCAGAGAATTGCAAATTTGGGTGACTCCCATGTTTTGGGGAATGGCTGAGCAAGATGCGGCATATGAATGATAGAATATAATTTTGCTATAAGAAACGATGAGCAGCATGGTTTTAGAAAAAAACCTGGAAGGACTTATGTGAACTGATGCAAAATGAAATTAACAGAACTAAAAGAATATTGCACACAATGATAGTCATATTTTAAGGATAATCAAATGTGAAAGACCTACCTACTCTGCTCAGTACAATGATCCAAGACAATTCCAAAGAATGTATCATTAAATATGCTATCTGCCTCTAAAGAGAGATCTGATGAACTTTGAAAACAGATGGAAGCATACTTTTAAAACTTTTTAATGTTTCTTTTGTTGGGTTTTGTTTGGTTTTTGGAAATGTTTTTCATGATTTCACATGTATACTTAATGGATTCCTTGCCTTCTCAATGAGTGGGGAAGGTGAGAGGAAGGGAGGGACTTTGGGACTCAATTTTTTAATGGGTATTAAATTTTTAAAAATGTAATTAGGAAATATTTAATGAAATAAAAACATTTCAAAATATTATGAAGCTCCATTTGTTTCCTCTACTTTGGCTAGTATCAGTTGGGTGACCTTGTTTAGGTATTCTTATTAGAGTAATATAATTTATATTTTAAGCATAGTTTGATAAATGTTTATCTCATGTTGGAAATGGCAATTCTTCCCTATCCTGGTTTCCTGCAAACTCTCCTATGTTTACATTTTCATGACTCAGTTCATCCTTGACCTATCTTGATTTGATTTCCACTAATTATATATCCCTATATCCTAATTATAGCTATCTTCTCCACTAAATGTCTGATGAGGTCCAAGTAGCTGGTAAAATTCTTTTAATTATATATTAAAATAAAGCTATATAAATTATTATATATTAAGATAAAATATTATAAATGCCTTTGATGGTATCTTCTCCTTATATCTCAAAGACATGAAATAGCCTATTTACCCTATTTCTTGAAGAACCTCTCCTCTAAACTACTGCTATACATACTCTACTTGTTTAAATTATACTCATCTTAAAAGGCCCAACTCAAATAATGCCTTTTCTATGAAAACTTTCTAAATTCTTCATCTGCTTTTCTCCAAATTCTCTTAGAACTTTGGATATGTCACATATCAGTTAGTCAATAATCAGTTATGAAGCACCTGTTATGTACCAGGAACTGCACTAAGGGCCAGTAGGTAGAAAGAAAGACAGTAGGTACCAAGAAAGGTAAAATTTCTTCTCTACTCTAAAGTAGCTCACATAAGGGAGGCAACATAAAAACTACTATGTGCAAATGAGCTATGGAAAGTTGGAAATTGGAAATAATCAGCAGAGGGAAGGCACTAGAATTAAGAGTAATTGGAAGGGCAGCTAGGTGGCACAGTGAGTAGACCACCAGCCCTGGAGTCAGGAGGACCTAAGGTCAAATCCAGCCTCAGATACTTCACACACTTACTAGCTGTGTGAACTTGGGCAAGTCACTTAAACCCAATTGTCCTGCTTCCTCCCCTCCAAAAAAAAAGAGAATTTGGAAAAGGATTCTCGTAGAATGTAGAATTTGATTTGGGATTTGAGGGAAGCCAGGAGGTGGGAATTAGGAAGGAAAAAATTCTAGGTTTGGGGGACAGACAGTAAAAATGTCCGGAGTTGAGAGACTCATTGAGAGTATCTCATTCAAGGAATATAATGTGGACCAATGTCACTGGCTCTCTGAGGATATGCTCATGGAGACTGTGGTGTATTGCGCAAGACTGCTGGAATGTGGGAGTGGGCAAGTTATGAAGCACTTTGAATGTCAGAGAATTTTACATTTGATCCTTGAAGTGATAGTATTCACTGGAAATTTTTGATTTTGGGGGAGGGATGACATGGTCAGCCCTCCGCTTTAGGGATTTAATTTTGATAGCTGAGTGGAGACTTATGGATATTTTTGTCCTTATCTTGGATTATCTCAATGTAGCTATGTTAATTGAATTTTGGGACTCAATTTCCCTACCTACAAAATGAGGGTATGGATCAGAAGACCTCTAACACTTCTCAAACTTCAGTAGTTCATTTGTTATTATTTCTCTACTAAGTGTAAGCTCCTTGAGAGCTTACACACATTTTCATCTTCACTTCCTACATAATGCCTGTCATAATGCCTTGTATCTTGATTTAATAAATATTCACTGAATAAATGAATTTTGGAGAAATCAAGTCAGCTTTATTGGTCAAAGGGCTAATAAGAGAGAGGGTGGGTTGTGTACTATATTTTGAATTTTAAGGATAGCTGTATTTTTAGGATCAAGCCTCCAAGTTTGTTACATTTTTACTCTCCAATGTTCAAATGTGAGTATCTGCAAAAGGTGCCTTTTATTAAATTCAGTGGCTAAAATAGTACACAAAAAAGACATGGTCTTTTAGGAGCTAAGATCTGAACACTCCCTCAGAGACTGAGTCTGCTGGATCTGGGGAACTAGAGACTTGAGGCTTCCTTTCAGCACTCTGCTCTAATCTGTGACATAGCCTTTAGCAAATGTTCCAGGCTCTCCCACTCAGTTTGTTTGGCTATTGTTATATTTGCTGTGTGATTTGTGGGAGCATAGTGAAATACAAGACAATGTTAGAATATTGCACATTCTTTGGAAAAAAAGGTATTGGGAAATTCCAGATTACTGTAATTATGTAGCACACAAGACATTTGTAATGCTGTGGACTATATAAATGTTTTGCAGTTTCAAAAGCAAAATTAAATTGGTTCAACCACTGCTATGTCTTCAAATACATTTATTTTCTAATGGTGTGGCAAATTACCAGCCAACTCTTTTCTAATCAAATTGTTCTTCTTGGTAATCTATTCCAGTGATATGTAAAGTTTTTTTTTTTTTAAATAGCAGCCAACTCAATTAAAAAATGAAATCCTAATATATATTTAATTTATTTATTTCTAATTTTATGCATATATTGCTATACTAATGATTAAGTACTTTATGCAACTTAAAATACTTCCTCCTACAGGGAAAAAATTGGGTTTTTTTTGGAAGGCAAGAGGGTTGGCAGCTGTGTGATGGATGGATTGTACATGATAGAAATGAGGAAATAAGAATAATTAGGAAGCTATAGTAATAGGGCAGGTGAGAGGTGATAAGATTCTAAACTACAGTAGTGACTATGTGATTAAAGAGAATGGATCACATGTTAGAGAACTTGTGAAGTTAAAACATAAGTTTTGGCAACTAGATGAGTGGGGGTGAAAGTGCCAATTCAAGGATAATGCCGAGGTTGAGAATTTGGGTGACTGGAAAGATAATGATGGAGATTCAGAAAAAAAAGTGGGTTTCAGGAGAAAGATAATGAGTTTTTTTGGGGGGAGGTTTGGACATCTTGGATGCAAAATGTCATTAGGGCAATCACTTGAAATGTCTACTAATAGGGGATGTAGACTGGATTTTAAGAGAGAGAGAGAGATTAGATTGAAATACAGTTAGATAGAACATTTATTAAGTGCTTATTATGTGCCAGGCACTATACTAAGAGATGGGGATAGGAGCACAAGCAAAGAACATCGTTCTTACTATTAAGAAGCTTAGCATTCTAATGGCAGAAGAAAACAAATATAAAGGGAATCTACAAAATGGGAATAGGTGAGGTGAAGGGAAAGTTTGCTGAGTAGGAAGTGGTAAAGTCTAGAAAGTCAAGCAAGCTAGGAAAAAAGTGAACCTGAAAGGTTCCCTCATGAAATGGATGTCTTGGCTAAGGTCCAAGCAAGACAGTGGGCTTTGTTGTGAAGGTATTTTTCCTTTAAATTAATTTTTAATTTAGTTTTTAACATTCACTTCCATAAGCTTTTGAGTTTTAAATTTTCTTTGCTTCCCTATCTCCCCTGCCCCAAGACTGCATGCAATCTGATAAAGGTTCTACATATACATTCTTATTAAACATATTTTCAAATTCATGATGTAAAGAAGAATTAGAATGAATGGGAGAAACCATGAGAAAGAAAAAAAAATGTCAAATAATATGCTTCCATCTGCATTCAGACTCCAAAGTTCTTTCTCTGGATGTGTATAGCATTTTCCATCATGACATTTTTGGAACTGTCTTAGATCCTTGCATTGCTGAGAAGAACTAAGGCTATCAAAGTTAGTCATCACAAAATGTGGCTTTTACTGTGTACAGTGTTCTCTTGTTTCTGCTCATTTCACTCAGCATCAGTTGTTATAACTCTTTCTAGATTTTTCTGAAGTCTCCATGCTCATCATTTCTTACAGCACAATAGTATTCAATTTCATTCATATTCCACAGCTTATTCAACCATTCCCCAATTTTCAATTCTTGGCCACCACAAAAGGAGCTGCTATAAATATCTCTGTTCATATGGGTCCTGTTCCCATATTTTTATGATCTCTTTGGGATAGACCTAGAAGTGGCATTGCTGGGTCAAAGGTATATACATTTTATAGCCCTTTGGGCATAGTTCCACATTGCTCTCCAGAATGACTGGATCAGTTCACAACTCCATCAGTACTGCATTAGTGTCCCAATTTTCCCACATCTTCTCCAGCATTTGTCATTTGTCTGTTTCGTCATGTTAGTCAATCTGATAGGTATGATGTAGTACCTAAGAGTTGTTTTGATATGCATTTCTCCCATCAATAGAGGTTTAGAGCATTTTTCTGATGATTATAGTTAGCTTTAATTTCTTCTTCTGAAAACAGCCTGTTCATATCCTTTGACCATTTATCAACTGAGGAATGACTTGTATTCTTACAAATTTGACAGACTTCTCTATATATTTTAGAAATGAGGCCTTTATTAGAGACATTGTTGGTCCAATTTTCTGCTTCCCTCCTACTCTTGGTTGCATTGGCTTTGTTTGTGCAAAACTGTTCAATTTAATGTAATCAGAATTATCCATTTTTCATTTCATAATGCTCTCTATTTCTTGTTTGGTCATAAATTCTCCTGTTCTCCATAAATCTGACAGGTAAACTATTCCTTACTCCCCCAGTTTGCTTATAGTATCAGCTTTTGTATCTAAATCATGTACCCAGTGAAGGTCTTTTGGCAGGGGAAGGATTAGCTCCTGATCAGATTTGGCTATCTAGATCAGGGAGTCACATAAAGAGAGATTATAATTAATCAGTAGGATTTTATGAGGTTTCTGAGAAAGCATGGAGAAAAGAGATTAAAAAGGTCCAGAAGACATTTTAGAATATAGACACAGTTAGGAGGCATTATCTAAAGGTTGATTGAGCAAAGGAGACTGAGAAGGAGTGGTTAGAAAGGTAATGGAAACAAAAGAAAGGAAAGTCAGGACATTCAAGAGAAGAGTGAGAAATGTCCAGGAGGAGTAGGTGATCAATGGTGACAAATACTACAGAAAGGTCAAAAAGTATTAAGATCAAAATAAAGCAATCAAATTAGCAATTAAGAGACTATTGATAACTTCAAAGAGAGCACTTTCAATTGGTGAAGAGTCAAGGATAAAGGGGAGATTGAGAATCTGGGAAACTAGATGGGTGGTAATTCCTTTCACAAAAGAAAAATAGGAAAGTTCAGAAAAAGGGATGGGTCAGGGTGAAAAGCCGATGTTATTATTATCTATCTCTGCTCTTCCTGATCTACATACCCTTTCTTCCTGGAAAATGAAAGTGTTGGGGGGACAGCATGTGTCTAGGGGAGTATATCACTGGCCACTACTCCATAGAATAGAGCCCCCAGTTGTGGTGATCCTCAAAAGAGGGCAAAGGGATTTGCATATGTAGCAACTGAGAGTACCTGGTTGAGATCAGATTATATCTTCCCCACCCTGCAGTCTCCACATCTGGTGTAGCCAGAGGAGTAAGGTGATTGGGGTGGTTGTGTTAAAACAAGCCCAAGACTGGCTATCAGGTAGAGGGTGGTATGCAAACCTTCTTCCTACTCACTGGCTAAATTACCCCTTTAGATCAATCAATGGAGCTCTTACTTCCAAAATACAGCTATTGAGGGTGATATAATCCCATCTTTCCAGACCAGTGCTATATAAAACTAAAGAAGCAAATAATGGCTAAGGGGTAGATGTATTTTTTTTTTAGTGGATCAGGGTAGTCAGCATTCAGAATAGTACTACCAATGAGTCAAAATATACCTAATTCTGTGATATAGAATGATTCTATTGTTACTAGTGGTATGAGTAGAGGAATTTATATTTTAATTAATCAATTTAATTAGTTTTCCACATTCATTTCCACAAGGTTTTGAGTTCCAAATTTTCTCCCCATCTCTCCCCTCCCCAAGATGGAGTGCATTCTGATTACCCCTTCTCCCAATCTGCCTTCCCTTCTATCACCTCCCCCCCTTCTCTTACCCTCTTCCCCTTCTATTTTCCTGTAGGGCAAGATAGATTTCTATACACTATTGTCTGTACATCTTATTTCCCAGTTTTATGTAAAAACAATTTTTGACATGCATTTTTAAAACTTTGAAATCCACACTCTCTCCCTTTCTCCCTCCCCCCCCACCCTCATTGAGAAGGAAAGCAATTCGATATAACATATACATGGGCACTCATAAAAAACACTTCCATAACCCATAACAGTCATGTTGTGAAAGGCTAATTATATTTCCCTCCATCCTATGCCCACCATTTATTCTAATCTCTCATTTGACCTTGTCCTTTCTCAAAAGTGTTTGCTTCTAATTTCTCCCTTCTCCCATTTGCCCTCCCTTCTATCACCCCCCATCACTCCCTTCCCCCCTACTTTTTGGTAAGGTATAATAGATTTCTATACCCAATTGAGTGTGTATGTTATTCCCTACTTAAACCAAATCCAATGAGAGTAAGGTTCACTCTTTCTCTCTCACCTCCCCCCTCTTCCCCTGCATTGTTAAAGCTTTTTCTTGCCTCTTTTATGAGAGATAATTTACCCCCTTCTACCTCTCCCTTTCTCCTTCTCCCAGTACATTCCTCTCTCACCCCTTAATTTTATATTTTAGATAGTAGTACTGTCATCATGACAGCTGCCCTGGGACTGGGGCCAGAGCTAGTCTTTGCTCATCTCTCACCCAGGTTCAACAGAACTTTCCTCCTCACTTTCTAAGCTGCCTTTGGCATTTCTTGGTTGAGAAGTCTGGAGACCACCATAGCTGCCAGTGATTCAGTACCCTGAGGCCTGTTCTGGTCTGTGCTGGCACAGCCCACTCTGGACTGCTCTGGCACACCCCATTCTGGACTGTGCTCTTCTCTCAGACTGGTGCAACAGACCTTTCCTGTTGACCTTTCAGGTTGTCTGGAAATTTGTTTCACTCTGTCATTTTGTGGGTCCTGCTGCTCCAGGATTTGTTTAGTCATTTTTGTATAGGTATAAGAGGGGCTTGGGGGAGAGCTCAAGCAAGTCCCTGCTTTTACTCCACCATCTAGGAAATTATATTTTTTATCTAGTCCTTTATCAGCATCAGAGAATTCTGCGAAGTACAGTTTTCTTAGCCAGAAGTAGAAACTGAAAGATAGCAAAAAGTAGGAGCTCTGTGGAAGGAAGTATGTACATACATGTCAGGTTTAGGAACATATTACAAGTGAAGAACATGGATATACCAGACTGACCAGCAGAGGTATCAAACACTGTTGATTGAAGCATGAACCAGATTAAAGTGTAATTGGGAAATATTCAACAAAATGAATAAAAATTAAATATAACTTACATACTGTTAATTTATGGCTTTCTAGTCAACATGCAGCTGCCAGTATCAATGTATGGTTTGGTGGCTCCGTTTCTATTTGAGTTTGGCACAATTCAACTTTAGAGCCAAATATAGTCATGATCCTTATCTGGCTTGATGATTCACTTGTGTGTACCTGTGAGGAAGCTACTATTAATACCATTATTTCCATTTTACAGATGAAGAAATTGATGCTCTGAGAGGCTAGGTTTCTCCTGATTTCAAATCTGCTCTTTCTTGCACTACAGCATATTGCCTTAATCACAATATGACATCCAGACAAATTTCTATCAAGGTGGTGAAGAACCAACAAAGAAAAATTGAACCAAATACTCCATTAGATTTTCTAAAGACTCAGTCTAGTCATTTTTATGCCTTCAATAGCTACATTCAGATTATAAAACAATGAGAATTTATTTTCATGACATTGTTCCAAAGGATTAAAATATGATTCATAATCCTCAATAATGGTTCAGTTGTGTTAATTATACTCATAGCCAGAAGGGACCTCGGAACTCAGCTTTTCCAATGAGGCCCAGGAACATTTAGTGACTTAACCAAAGTCACACAGGTAGTAAGTGCCAAAAGAATGATTTGTACCTAGGTCCTCTGGTCCTATAGCCAGTGCATGTTCTAACAATATTTCACTGTTCCTCTCTAGTTTCTTTATGTCTCATATGTATAGTATATAATGTACACAAGTGGAATAAAATTTTAGAAGGATTTTCAGTGAACTACCAAACAAAAAGTTTCCCCCAATGCCCTGTTCAGTGAATCAATATGTAATATATTTCAAATATATGAAATACAAGGTATCCCCAAATTCTTTAAGTAATATTTTAATAGCTTAAAATTGCTTTAAGAATTGTTGGATATTTTCTATCTACTGTTAAGCAAAGTTTTTCCTTGAGGCCTCATTATGGAATGGCCATGACCCTCGATGTTCAAGGTTTATGCCAGTGGAGTTCCAGAACTGTATACACCAGAACTGTTCACTTGTGAAGTAGGGAATGGATAATGGGAGGGAAATATTGGTAAAACAAACAAAAAACTGATAATTTGGAAAATAAAACTGTACTGTTTTAAAAAAAATCATATATAGCATAAGTTCAAAGTAAATCCTCTTTTTGGTTCTTTATATATTAATATATATATACATATTAATATATATACATATATATTAATATATATATATATTTCTTGGTGACTAAGTTCACAATTAAAAACAAGAAAAAAGCAAAAAAAGCCACATCAACTCTCCAACATTTAGTAGTTCACTTATTTTATATCTTGATTCTTTTCTTTCTCTTTACATGTATAGAGAGATGAATATGAAGGAATTAGACACAGATGATAGATAGTGATGATAGATGATGAATAGATAGGTGATAAATGATAGAGATAGAAATGATAGAGAGATAATGAATAGATAGGTGATAAATGACAGAGACAGATGATATGTAAGAAAGGGGGAGAGAGGATGATGATGATGATGATGGATAGGTAGTGATTGATGATAGATAGATAGATGGATGGATAGATAGATGTAGATAGGTAATAGACAAGCTTCTTGTTATACCTCAAGTCACTTGTCCTCCCAGTGACTCAGATAGTTCCCTAAGCTACAGAAGAACCATTGTACGGGGGACAGGATACCCACTATAAGTTGGCACCCAAATTCTTCAAATCACACTTTGTAGAAAATTTAAAAGAGCAGATTTTCTGAGACACTGGAAGTTTTAATGTCTTGCTCAAAGTCAGCTCATGTTATGGTAGCATATCATTGGTTTTACAATCAAAGGATGAGTGTAGCAATTTTACCTTTGACACTCATTTCCTCTTTGGCCTTCCACAATTCATGAAAATTCCATGATCCATTGTATAAGAGACACTAGATAGCCCCAATGGCCTCTCCATATCTATGACCCTATGATCCTAGGGGTCACCATACTGCCTACCAGGGTATAGCAAGAGTATCAACTTTCTAGTCTGGGATGCTACTGCATGTCATAATGTGCCATAAAAATTTATTAGCTGCTTGGGCTGATTAATAACACTATCAACTAATATTTCATTTGTAGTGCACCAAACCATGAGAATGTAAGAGAGGATACTATGGTTATTTCAGGTCCCATTATATAAAGATTTCTAATGGAATATGGCCTTTTTCTCAGCATAGCCATCATTTACACATCTATAAGCTTGGCTTAATCTGATCAGGAGAAATTCAGTATGGATAAGTGTGAAGTACTATACCTGAATTTTAAAAAAAAAGCTTCCTAAGAACACAAAACGGCACAGAGCTAAACACCAGTTTGTCTAATAAATATCTTAGGATCTTAGTGAATCAGCAGCTCAATGTGGGTTAGCTTTGTGATATAGCAGAAGAAATGGATGCAATCTTATCTTACATTGAGAGAGAAATAATAGTGAGGATTAGGGAGGTAATCTTATCACTATATTCTGACTTCATCATATCACAACTGAATTTAGCTCTATATGTGCCACATTTTAGGAAGGACATTGATAAGCATGAGAATGTCCAAAGGAGGGTGACAACAATATCAAATTACCTCAATTTAATGACATGTGATTGATGAAGAAACCAATTTGTCACAGATGGAAGTTGTCCTCTAGTATCCAAAAAGATCTCAAATGAAAATGGTAATAGACTTTTTCTGATTGTTCTAAGGGAGCAGAATTAAAACCAGTGTATGGAAGTACTTTGAAAAGTGTGCTAGATTTAGAGTGGGGGGATATGGATTCAAATTTCAGTTTTGTTACTAACTGTGATTTTGGGTAAATCATTTATTTTCTCTGGACCCCAATTTCCTCATTTGTGAAATAATGAAGTTGGGCTACTTTACCACACAGGTCCTAATCCCAGCTGTAAATCCATGATCTTAAGTTGCAAAGAGGCAAACATGGGTTTGATAGTGAGAAAACTTCATTATAATAAAAACCTATCCCAAAGTGGAATTTGGTTCCTCTTCACTTGAAGCCCTTGAGAAAGACTAAAAGATCTATTAGTTAAGTTGGGGAGTAATGGTAGGGAAAGGAGTCTTGTTCATGAATTAATCAATAGGCCTAGTTGAAGGCCCTTATAATTATGATATGTTGCAATTTCAATCATTTTCTCTCCCTTCATCTCTTCTTTATTCATACATATAGATTTTATCACCTCCATGAGTATTACACCCCAGTATATGCAAATATGATATTGCTCCAGAACAACACAAACTGTGCCTAGTTTTATTTGAATAACACTCTCTGTCGAGACCCTTGAAATAAACAAGAATGACCAGGAAGTCTATATAATAGCTTGTTGGTGTTCAGTCATTTTTCAATCATGTCTAATTCTTTATGACTCCATTTGGGGTTTTCTTGCCATTTCGTTTTCCGATGAAGAATTGAGACAAACAGGGCTAAAGTGACTTGCCCAGGGTCACACAACTAGCAAGTGTCTGAGGCCAGATTTGAATGAAGGAACATGAGTCTTCCTGAATCCAGGCCCAGCACTCTCATTCCCTGTGACACCTAGCTGCCCAGTATAATAGCTTAGTCCCTCCCATATAAAGAGTGAAAGTTGGTCTGGTTGCTTAGTTAAGTTTAGAGGAAAGGCCAACATAATCCTCCTCCTCCAAACATATGGTAAAACATTGATGGTCATTTTCAAGCTCGCTGTTTCATTAGCATTTTACTATTTTGTTACACAAAGATGTTTTTGACTTGGAAAAGGACACTAAAGATACCCACTTTGTGGTGCAGAACAGTTATGAACTGCCTTGCTCAAGTCAGTTTAAAATGACCTTCAAATATGGGAATTTCTATTCTTCATCCCAGATGTCTAACAGAACTCAATCTACATTTTTTTTCCTTAATGTCATCCCGTCTACTATAAATTCCCTTTCTCCCTTCTAAAGACTTTCTCTCCCCTTGAAAAGTACAACACTCAGATATCATGTACAGGTTTAGCAGGTGATATTCTGAAAAGTAACAGTCAGATTGACAGTATAGTGTCTACATTTATTTCATCTTAATGTTTTTTACATAATTTCCCTCCATTCATCAATCAAAGAGACTTTTTTTTACACTGCCAGTCCTGCAAATTCAACTTAGGTTATGAAAAATCAAGGTGTGTTCTTTTCCCCTTTTACATTTTCATTAGGTGTGAGTCTGCCATGGCAATTCCCAGTGACAGTTTTGTTGCTGACATCGAAGGTGCACTAGAATCAAATCCCCAATTCCATTGCTCTTCAACAACAGCAGCAAAATATGGCTCAGTAAGGTGGCAGAAATGTCGCAAAGACAGAAGAGCCCATCAGTTGCATAATTGCTATTTTTCATAGTCACTTTTCTGACTGTAACTAAGCTTTAATTATAACAAAGTAGTTTTTCCTCCAGGCTTGCCAATCTGCCATTTGGATGAGGAATTCATTAAAAACAGTTTTCAAATGTCACTTACTTTCAAACTTTAATCCATATGCAGTAGTGGTAAAAGTGATAAGCAATTTTAAAATGGCTAGTGAAGTTGATATTGCAAATACAGGTTTGTTGATAATATTTTTTTCAATTTTCATTGTGGCTCCATTCCTCTTTCAGATATTCCTGCTGTGCATATAATGCTCTATCTATGTCTCTCTCTTTTTTAAATTGAAATGTACTAGTTTTGAGAGAAGCCATTGTTAATGTTCTTTATTTTTTAATAATTTATTATTAGTATTGTTCATGGCAAGTGCAAGTCATGGCTAGAAATGGTGGAAGAAACTACAAATGGATAGGGAAAGGTAAGACCAGCAATCATAAGTATAAGTAGGGCTGGTCCTACTTTCTTAAGTCGTGTAGAATTTTTGGAATCCTTTTGCTTTTTATAAAAGATTGGCTATGCTACATTAAACATCAGTTCTAAGATTTCTGGTTGCATGTGCCATTAATTATTTTTATTTTAGTAAGTACAGAGCACAGTGGATTGCACCTAGGCTGGAAGAAATGTTTTCCTATCTCTAGCAAGCTTTTCTTACCACTTCAGTTGTACAACTACATACTCTTCTACAAACTACTTCTTACCCTTCAATACAGGATTCAAATGCCCTGCAGTTATGAAAGTCCTTTGTCACTCTGCTTCTTCCCATATCCTTTCTCTCATCTTCTACCCTTCATCTTGCTATCTCTTCTCTCTATTCATCTGACAGTCTCTTCTTTTAAATTCCTACTCAAATCTACTTTGCTACAAAGCAATCTCTTGCTACTTGAAATTTCAAATTTCCTCCTTTGGAATCCTGGAGATGCTTAGAAAATTGCTAGGAATTCTACAGTACTTTAAAAAAAAGAAAATCATGGATATTGCACTTTTACTACATTTGGACAGATAACTCTTAATTTTCCATTTATTGATCTTCTACTCCAGCTTTGTCAACCTCCTTGCACAGTCCTAGATTTTCCCCAAGAGCTTCCCAAGTTATTGTTTGTACAAAGAAAGCAAACTATTTTAATATTAATTTAATTATACAATAATGTAAAGTACGGTTAGGAAAAGAATTCTTCCACTCAAGGAATCCTCATAGAACTTATTCCAAAGCCATATGTGCAGTGCTTTGTAATATCTCTTATTTGAGACTATTTTGAACTTTCCTCTCCTATTGCACAGACAGGTGGAATTGGTTCTTTCATTTTCATTGCTTATCAATGCATCCTATTCAATTTGTACACACCCATTTGTACGAACTCAATAAATCTGACTCATCTTAATAATTATTGATGAGATGTCTATTCAGTGCAGAAGCCCCTTAAAGCAAATTTTGGGGTTCAAACTTTATGATGTGCTAACTGTAAGGCCTTGGAAAAATGCTGTTTTTGAGTTTATGTTCTCCTTTTGTAAAGCTATCCTCTAAATCTATATTCTAGAAAGTGGGATTGGAAGGGCGACAAAGTTCAAGTAAGACCCTATCTCCATCTTCATAATCTTATATTCTTATATTTATCCGCCATATTTAAAAAAAATTTCTACATCCTTTTTTTCCTACAACCTCAGCTATTATTGAGAGAAGTAAAGTATTGCATTGGGGAGTATGGATGTGATGTCTGTTACTTTTTATCTAGGTTGAATAGTGGATAGAGTGGCAAGTCTAAAGTCAGAAAGACTCATCTTCCTGAGTTGAAATCTGGCCTCAGATATTTACTAGCTGTGTGACCCTGAGCAAATCACTTAACCCTGTTTGCCTCAGTTCTTCATCTGTAAAATGAGCTGGAGAATAAAATTGCAAACCTCTCCAGTATGTTTGCCAAGAAAACTGCAGATGAGTTAGATATGACTAAATGACTGAAAACATCTTTGTAATAAGGGAAAGTCATTTTACTTCTATAACCTCAATTGCATCATTTTTAAAATTTCAATAATTATATTTGCACTATACCTCAAAGGTTAGTTCTTTCTGGAGGGGGGATGATGGGGCAGCATTTTGTAATGAACTACTAAGTTAATGTTTGTGTTTATACTACTATGACAAACAATAAGAATAGCTCATACTTACATGGCATTGTAACATTTTCAAATTGCTTTATAAATATTTTAACATCTTATCTACCTAAAAACCCTGTGAGGCACTGGGAGGTTAATTTACTTACCCAGAGTCACACATGTTGTGAGGATCAGAGGCTGGATTCAAATTCACATGTCTTTCTCTAATTCCAGCCTTCACTTTATCCATAACCATACGCTGCCTCTTGAAAATATTGCTGCAATTAATAGGCAAGGAAAAACCAGAAATACAGGTAATCTAGGACACCCTAAAAGAATTTCATGCATCTAAAAATCTTGAAAACTATTCTGTTATGTCCTGTTATGATTCATTCTGGAGATGGCTAACAATGAAAGTTTAAAATGGATAGAGCATTATAACTACATATAACAAATCTCAATTAATTGTAACCAGGAATGTATAGTGTTTGACAGTCAGGCCAAGCCAAAATACCCTTTACTTTGCCCTTTGCAGTGATTTTCATCAATACTTTTGATTTTTCTACAACTCCTGCTGTTATTCCAATGTTTTCATGATGTTAAACTTTTTTATTTTCTTCATCATACCTCATCCTAGATCTTATATTTCACAACAAAAAATCATAGCAACAAAAACAAAGGCTGACTTAGCCCTAATTCTTTATGTCAAGGGGGAAATTATATATGTTTGTATAGACATGCATACACACATACACATATATAATATATGTATGTATGTATACACATAAATATTTACATGTATGTATGTATATGAATTGAATGAATTGTAATTTTTAAGTTGTGAAAACTTCTTAAGCTCTTGATTCTTTAATTTTTAATTATGTACACATTTTTAATTTTGATATTTCCAGTTAAAGTGGTTTTTAGTAAAATGAGGTGTGGTGTATTTGGTACAATGGAATCTGAGTATAGGCATAATATAGCACATGAAATCAATTTTTGTGTTTTGTTTCTTTAGTCTTTTTTTTAACAAAATCTATCCAAAAAGGATAATAAACCCTGTTCTGTTTTAGTACTATTGATAAAATTTGCCCTTGGCCATGGATAATAGATTTCCATGGCTACACATTGAATCAAAAACAATGTTAAAAGAAAATATCTGGGGGTGAATTGAATTTTTTCCTGTTTTCAATTTTTTTCACTTTACATTCTTAAAATTTCAATATCAAATGTAAGTCAATTAAAAATTATATTCTTCAATCCATCTATACACTCTCTCCTTATATTTTTAGTCTAAACTATAAACTAAACATTTACTCCTCTAAAAATAGAGAAATGATTTGTCAATACCCGAGGAAAAAATAGTTTCTTTTTGACCAAATCTACTTCCAAAGGTGAGACACTTTCATAGATTTTCTGTTATAGGATATGCAACAATATTTGGATTTGTTGTCAAATGAATCAGGATCAAAAAGAAAAGGCAAAGCTTGATGAGAAAGGTTTGTAATGTTGTTTCTGTGTTTTTCACCAAGCCATATCCATCACATACAACATTTTTTGTCATTACATGCTGGCAAAAGGCAGGCCAGACCCAAATCCAGAGGCTTCATACAGAGATGCTCAATCACCCCAAAAGTTCAGATTTGGCATGCAGATAAATCTGGGCATAAATTCTGGCAAAAATAGCAGGAGCGGTGATTTTCTTGCATTATTTCTGTGTTCTGTGCTCTTCATGCGTGATGTGATTTGGATTTTTTCCAAACCATTTACCCAGACCTAGTTCTTTCTAACTGTGTACTTTTAATACCTCTGAAATGAGTTTTCCTTGTGATCTCATGGAGAAACCAAACCTGAAGTGGAAATGTGGACAATGCTCCCAGCAGAGAGGTCTGTAATTGCAGCTGGAGCTACAAATGGGAGAAAACTCATACTACTAAGACATTTATTAAAACAACATTGTTCTTTAAGGTAAATTTCAATTCATATTAATAATAGACAGGGAATACAAGCTGAACTGTTTCAGAATCATTTGTCTTTTAAAGTAGTTGAACCATCCGAGTGAATATTTTCCTCTTTAGTAAATCAAAATAGCAGGGCATTACTATTGACTAATTTTCCATGTTCCTGTGTTTTCCTTTAATATTGAGTTATTGGGGGGAAAAACAAACATGAAGCTTGTTAGGTAGCTGTGTCATAATGGATAGATTATTGGACGTGGTGTCAGAAAAACCAAGTTCAAATTTGCCTCATACTTACTAGGTCTGTGACCCTTGGCAAATCACATAACCTCACTCAGCCTTAATTACTTCATCTGCAAATTGGGAATAACAGTACTTACCTCACAACCTCAGACTCTAGCGAGGTATATGATGCTGGTCAAATCACATATGTTCTCTTGGCTTTAGTTTTATCATCTGTAAAATGGGAATAGCCTCTACCTCACAAGGTGGTTGTGTGGATCAGATGAGATAACTTATGTAAAACACTTTGTAAACCTTAAAATATTCTATAAAAGCAATCATCATCATTATTGCTAGTATTGATGTAAAAGGCTCCCCCTTGTTCTAGTAGTTCTTTTGTTGTTGATGTTGTCCGATCATGTCTGACTTTTTGTGACCCCACGGACCATAGCATACCTTGCCCCTCTATCTTCCACTATCTCTCAAAGCCTGTCCAAGTTCATGTTCATTGTTTCCATGGGCCATCTATCCATCTCATGCTCTGCTGTCTCTTTTTCCTTTTGATTTCAACATCAGGGGCTTTTCCACTGAGTCCTATTTCCTCATTATGTGACTTCAGCTTCAGTGTTTTACTTTGTGAACATCCCGAATTAATTTCTTCAAGCACTGACTAATTTGACCTCCTTGCTGTCCAATGGATTCTCAAAGCACTTCTTCAGCATCACAATTCAAAACTATTGAGTATGCAGTGCTCAGCTTTCCTTAGTGTCCAACTCTGTCGGCCATACATTGCCACTAGAAAAACCATAACTTCAACTACAATGGACCTTTGTCGGCAAGGTGATGTCTCTGCTTTTTAATATGCTGTCCATGTTTGCCGTAGCTTTCTTTCTGAGGAGCAATCATCTTTAAAATTCATGGTTGCATTTGCTATCTACAGTGATCTTTGAATCCAAGAATATAAAATCTGATCCTGCTTCCATTTCTTCTCTCTGTTTGCCAGGAAGTGATGGGACCAGCTGCCAAGATCTTAGTTGCTGTTTTGATTTGTTGTTTATTTTTTGATGTTAAGCTTTAAGCTGCCTTTTACATTTTCCTCTCTCACTCACATCAAGAGGCTTCTTAATTTCTCTTTGCTTTCTGCCCTCAAAGTGGTATCATGTGCATATATGAGATTGGTGGTATTTCTCCTGGCAATCTTAATCCAGCTTTTGATTCATGCAGTCTGACATTTTGCGTGATGTACTCTGCATATAAATTAAATGAACAAGGTGACAATATATGGCCTTTTTGTACTCCTTTCCCAATGTTAAGCCAATCAGTTCTTCCATGTTTGGTCCTAACTGTGGCATTTTTGCCCACATACAGGTTCCTCAGGAGAAAAGTAAGATGATGTGGTACTCCCATCTCTTTGAGGACTCGACACATTTTGTTGTGATCCACACTGTCAAAGGTTTTAGTGTAGTCAATGAAGCAGGAGTAGATTTTTTTTTCTGAAACTCTTTTTCCCTTCTCCATAATCCAGCAAATATAGGTAATTTGGTGTCTAGTTCCCCTGCCTATTTGAAAACCAGCTTGCTCTTCTGGTAATTCTTGGTTCACGTGTTGCTGAAGTCACTGTTGTGCTTTCCAAATTTGCTGGCAAATTGAGTGTAGCACTTTAACACCACTACCTTTTAAAATCTTAAGTAGATCAACTGGAATTCCATCACATCCACTAGTCTTATTATTAGCAGTATTCTTAAGGCTCACTTGACTTCATTCTCCAGGATCTCTGGCTCTAGATCAGCATCCTCACCATCATAGTTATTAGTGATGTTAAGATCTTTCTTTTATAGTTCTTTTGTGTACTCTTGCCAGCTCTTCTTAAAATCTTCTGCTTCTGTTAAATCCCTACCATTTTTGTCTTTTATCATGCCCATTTTTAAGTTAAATTAGATAGTTTCAGTGCATTACTAATTTCACATTTACTGTAAGGAGCTTTTTTTTTTCAATTCAACAAAAGATTCAAAAACTTTTTTTTTTTTTTTTTTTTTTTTTTTTACAGCTGGGAGAGACATCAGTGATCATTCACTTCCTTAATGCTACATATGGGAGAGCTGAAACCAAGACTGCTTAAGTGACTTGTCTAAATTTACTAAGTTAACCACCTTTAAGAGGAAATGCTTAGGAAGTACCATTAGTTGTCAAAAGTATTCACTTAGTAAAAGTACCTTAGTGGACTGAAAGAGGCAACATATCTTCCAAAAATTCTTACTTTAGTCTTTAAAAAAAATAGGTAATGCACAGGGAGTATCTAATTTAACTTAAGGTTAACCTGTGACAGCATAACTACATAGTACCTGAGAAATTCATTTACCCAAAATGTCATGAGCTGCAACTTGCAATAAGAAAGCCAATACAAACCACATTTTTCTTTGCTTTAAATGATATTCCCTCACATAATCTATTTTTTAAGATAGAGATGATCTAGAGTTGAACAATGATTTAGAAATGAATCACAAACTAGGCATTTCAGAACACAACAGAGTTTCTAAAAATTTAAACCTTACTTTGTTCATTCCACACTTGGAAAAAAATTCTAAAAAAGGCCATTTTAAAATAAAAAAACCCACAAACTTCTTTGAAATAGTAAAGTTTAATGATGATAATGTTATGCCAGTGAAGCCCAATTTCTTCACATATTATCATACAGAATTCTACATTGTCATTATACTTAGTAATTATGTTAGAAAAATATAATTATACATTATAATGTATTTCCTGTATTACAAGTAATTACACCCCTAAACAATTATTCTATGAATAATTCATTTTTCATGAAATATGTTTTTAGACCTATATTAAAACACCACTTACAGTTTATGAAAGGAACAAAGTAAAAGCAAGATTTAATCTGCCACACCTTAAAGATGATGTTCTTTGGGAAGATTAAAGCACTAAACCAAAACCCCAATATTTTAAAAGCCACCATAATTGAGTGATTACAAACCCTTAGTGTAGCATCAATGTATTGAATCTGGGGAAAGCCCAGGCAGAAAGAGGCTGGTGGCAGTGGGGGTGTGGGGTGGGGAAAGGGGGAGTGTAGGGGCATTAATAGCTTACAGCAACTGGGAGAATTAGTATCTGTTTAAATTAGTTCCTCATTCTTTCAGTAAAAAAAAATTAAAAAAAAGAAATTCTGAGAAAACATGGTACATTGGAAAGAATGCTGGATTTGGAATGAGAGGATCTGGGTTTGAGTCATTCCACTTATTTCCTGTGTGACCACAAGAAAGTCACCTAACTGCTTTTGTCCTCTAAATTTCCTTATCTATAAAATGAGATGAATATGAAATGAGATGAGTTTGTCTCTCAGGTCCCTTTCAACTTTAAATCTATGCTTTCATGATTTGCCAAAATATTTGACTCCCACTAGTTCTATCAATAGATAAAACTATTGATTAAGTTTTGATCACTTTTAAAAAAAGGATGTATAAATATCCTTTTCAAATAAAACACGACCACTGCCTATTATTTAATTCATTGATTCCAGAGTGTTTTCTCACAATTTGGAGAAGATACTACCAGTTAAGAGGAGGCAAACCAGGTTGCAGTAATTTCCAATTGACATAATATTTCACAGCTGGACTGGAAGATAGCCATCCAGGTCAAAACATTGAAGATTGCTTTGAATACAGTCAAGCAGATGCATTGGTAAAGTATCAAATGCTACTTGCAAATGTACTCCTTTGTTTATATCGAGCATGGTTTATTTGTGAAGTAGAACCCCATTCACCCTTACACCCAGTCTTGGAGTCAATAGTTTGAGAAATATAGCAAAACCCCTCATTTTATGAATGAGGGAGCTGAGGCTCAGTGACAGACTCCCAGGGAGGAAATGACAGCAAAGGCATACAAACTCAGCCTTCATTGCAGATTCTTCACTTTTTTCCAACATTCCATGTTACATAAGAATATGTTTTAGCACAAATGACAACCCAGGAAAGATTCTCTTAAACTTTGCAAGCCCCCTAGCTACTGGTTGAGTGCCCCCCTGATGTAGCTAAGGAAGTCTAGAGGTCGCTCTATCAGAGGGCCAGATACACAACAGATTAAAAACAAAGAAACAAAATGTGCAATTGTCCATTTTCTCATTCCATCTCTTCCCCCACCCAGAATTAATGCACAAGCTACAGACAGAATGCCTAAGGCTTTCCTCACTTTCTCCTCATATCATTAGGATACCAGTGAACCAGTAAAATCAGTCCATGGGTTACCATCACTCTTGTCATGTGACTAGTCTGTTATTTTTTTATTCACACATTTCTCAGATAATTCCCTTTAATCTACTTCCTCTCAAAGTGACATATTGAGCAGTTTATAAAATTTACATATACTGGATTTCACATGGATAATAGGTATTACATTGCTTTTTTTCTAAATGATTGGGGGAGGGGTTGGAAAGGGGGAGAGAATTTTGAACTCAGTTTTTCTTTATAAGTGAATGTCTATAGGGGCAGCTAGGTGACACAGGGGACATAGCACTTGTCCTAGAGCCTGAAGGACCTGAGTTCAAATATGATCTTAGACTAGCCTTACTAGCTATGTGACCCTGGTCAAGTCACTTAACCCTGATTGACTCCAAAATAATAACAATTAAACAAAAAAGAAAGTTATAGATAAGTAGATAGATAAAAAGAAAAGGGGAGAACATTTTTAGAATTTACACAAACTCCTTTTTTCATTGTATTTTCACTTAGATGCTCTTGATTGTTCAAATCAAAGTAAGAAATTAAGCAGCTGACTTCCCGAAAGCCAAGGATTTTCACTTGGCATAGGTCACTTGAAAAGTGCTCGATATCATAAAATGTTCTTAAACAAGCTTCCTTTATTGTTGTTCACCCATTAAGCTACTATCTCCCCCACCCCCTTATCTCCTCTGGTAATTCTGTAGAACAGAATCTTAAACTACAGCTGTGATCTTATTATTAAGATATTTTGATAACTCAATTTCCTTTATAATACTGTTTTAATCCATTTAAAAACATTATTCTTAAAAGCAATCCATAGGCTTCACCAGATTGCCAGAGGGAATTATGGCATATAAAAGGTTAGGAAACTCTGCTCTAGGAAAAACAAAAGTGATCTACATCCATTTCCTCTACTTTTTCCCCTTCTCACTCTTCAACTTCTCTTGAACTAGTTTCCTTCTTTAGAACCTAATTGATACTACCATCTCTGAAATTATCTCCTGCTCATTAACTTGAATGGCCTTTTCCCCCTAAATTAATTCTCTTTGATTTTCTAGAAACATTTAGTATTATTAATGACCTAATTATTCATCATCTTTTCTCCTGTCTTGGCTCCACAATTCTACACTTTCTTTGTTCTCTTCTCATTTGTAATTTTTCCTTTATATAGTTATTAGCTTCCTCCTAGCCTCTAAATGCAAGCATAGAATTTATAACTGCATGGAGCTTTATATATTATCTAGACCAAATCCATCACTTTGCTGATGCGTAAACTGAAGCTCAGAAAAAAAGAAGTGACTTACATAAGGTCATCCAATTAGTAACTCCCATGATCAAAAACTCTGAAATTGCTTTATACAATTATCTAAACAATACATATTTTCTTGTCTTACACATCTTCTTTATCTTCCTAAATGGATTCTTTGTTTTCACCATGACCGCTAACTACTTCATCCCTTAGAATTTTTGACACTATCACCCTGGCTCTTCACTTTCAATCCTTCCCATTCTTGACCCTTTAGTTGAATACCTTAACTTTGAATTATCTGCTAGTCTTGAATTGATTACTGCCCTTTCTGGTCACCATTCATGACTTGCCAAACCCAGCCCTTAGTGCTTCTTCCACCCACCTATGCCTTCCTACTAACATGCCATGGAACGAAGCTGGAGAAAGCCATATATCTTTATATCCTATATAAATTTTTGTTATCTAATCTCAATGAGAACATAACCGTAACAAGGCAATCCTTTTTCAAGTAAGCAATTGATTCTTTATCCCACTTTTCACAGCAGCTATTAGCAAGAGTTTCTTCTCTCCTGAAACCTCCCTCCCTATTCATTCCCCCACCATCACAGATAAAGAATTTTTTTTTCTGAGAAACAAAAATGTCATTTGCCATGAACTCCCTTTTTTCCATTTCTTTTTATGTTACTCCTAGATTCTATCCTTAATTTTCTTCTCTGGTGGTCCCTCATTCTGAGGAAAACCTAGTCCTGCCAAAGTAAGATCCTCTTCATAGCTGTTGAATTTGTTCCTTCACATCTTTGCCAACTGATTATACCCACTATCATGTATTCTTTCTTTTTTAAAAAATTACCTATTTTAACATTATTTTCTTTTTCCCACTTAATATTATTTTATTTTTTCCAATTACATGTAAAATTGTTTTCAATATTCACTTTTATACAATTTTGATATCCAAATTTACCCCCTCCATCCCCACCCTCTTCATAAGACAGCAAGCAATCTGATATAGGTTATACATGTAAAATCATTTTAAAAATATTTCCACATTAGTTGTGTTATGAAAGAAGAATTAGAACAAAATGGAAAAACCATGAGAAAGAAAAAACAAACAAAAAAAGTGAAAATAGTTTGTTTCAATCTGCATTGAGATACCATACTTCTTTTGCTGGATGTGGATAGTACTTTCTATCATGAGTCTTTTGGAATTTTCTTGGATCATTGTATTGCTGAGAAGAGCTAAGTCTGTCATGGTTGATTATCCTACAATGCGGCTGTTACTGTGTACAGTGTTCTCCTGTTTCTGCTTACTTCATTCAGCATTAATTCATGTAAGTCCAGGTTTTTTTTCTGAAATCTGCCTGCTCATCATCAACAGGATTCCATTACATTCATATATCACAACTTGTTCAGTCATTCCCCAGTTGATGGGCATCCTCTCAGTTGCCAATTCTTTGCCACCACAAAAAGAGCTAATATAAATATTTTTGTACATGTGAGTCTTTTCCCTTTTTTAATGATCTCTTTGGTACTAGTAGTGGTTTTTTCTGGATAGAAGGGTTTTATACAGTTTTACAACCCTTTGGGAATAGTTCCAAATTGCTCTCCAGAATGGTTAGATCAGTTTACAACATTACCAGCAATGCATTAGTGTTTCAATTTTCCCACATCTTCTCCAACATTTATCATTTTCCTTTTCTGTCATATTAGCCAATCAGAAAGGTATAAGGCAGTACCTTAGAGTTGTTTGAATTTGAGTTTCTCTAATCAATAGTAATTTAGAGCATTTTTCATATGACTATGATAGCTTTAATTTCTCCCTCTGAAAACTTCATGTTTATATCCTTTGGCCATTATCAATTGGGGAATTAATTGTATTGTTATAAATTTGACTCAGTTCTCTATTTTAGAAATGAAGCTTTATCAGAAAAACTGACAGTAAAAATTGTTTCTCAACTTTCTGCTTTCCTTCTAATCTTGGTTACATTGGCTTTGTTTGTGCAAAAACTTTTTAATTTAATGTAATGAAAATTATCCATTTTCCATTTCATAATGTTATTTATCATTTGCTTGGTCACAAATTCTTGCCTTCTCCATAGATCTGACAAGTACACTATTCCTTGTTCTCCTAATTTACTATCGATATCAACCTTTATGTCTAAATAATGTATCCATTTTGACCTAATCTTGGTATATAGTGTGAGATGTTGGTCACTTGCCCTCTTTCTAATTTTCAGTGTCTCCCTGTCTACAGGTTCCAGCCACATTGCCTATAGTTACTGGAAAATCTTTGCACTACTTAAAAACAACAAAAACAAAAACATCATCAACAATGACAACTCTTTAGAACCTTCATTCCCTCTAAACTATTCTCTCTCTCTCTCTCTCTCTCTCTCTCTCTCTCTCTCTCTCTCTCTCTCTCTCTCTCTCTCTTTCTCTCTCTCTCTCTCTCTCTCTCTCTCTCTCTCTCTCTCTCTCTCTCTCCTCTCTCTCTCCCTCCTTCCCTCTCTCTCTCCCTCCCTCCCTTCCTCTCTCTCCCTTCCCTCCCTCACTCCAAAATCATTGAAAAAGTTTCACTTGACAGCCTTCATATCCTCTCTTCTTACTGGATCTGGATTTTGACCCCATTACTCAACTGTAATTGAGTTTTGGACCTTTCCAAAATTGCCAAAGATTTCTTAATTTCTGCAAACCAACAATTTGTTGCCAGTCTTCACCTTTGTTGATGTGTCTGAAACATTTAACAACTCTCTCAAACTTCATGCTCTCTTCTCCCTGGGTTTTTATGATACCAGCCTTCCTAGGTTTTTATCTTATTTAGGTTTCTATCTTTATTTTACCTCTCTCTTTTCTCTTCTCTTTTTGCTCTATCTCTCTTGGAGAATTCATCAGTTCACAAGCATTTTTAAAGCATCACTATAGTGATAACTCCCAGATATACGCACACATACTCACTTGGGGTGGTCATACAATATCTTACTGCTATTTTAACCTAATACCTATCTATCTATTTATCTATCTATCTATCTATCTATCTATCTGTCTGTCTGTCTGTCTATCTATCTATCTATTAAGCTATCTATCATCTGTCTACTTTGTAATTGATATGAATTGTATATAATTGTGTGTGTATGGATATCCATATATAGGGTATATATAGTTTTTTTACACCTCTAGTTTCAGTCCTAACTCTATTTCCACATCACCAACTATTTACTGGACAGTTGGAATGCCCACCATACTTCACAAAAAAGTGGGAAAAGCATTCATATTTTGAACTTCCTTCATTCTATTATAGGCTTTACAAAGTCACTAGTCACCCTGACTTGTAATATCAATTTTGTCCTTGTCTACTCCCTCTCATCCCAGTATATAGTTAGTTGCTTTCTCTTTCAACAACATCTCTTACATTCTTTCCTTTATTATACTCACACAATCAGTGATCTAATTGAGGTGCTCATAATCTGTTATGCAGAATATTGGAACCTCATCCTAATTTATAGACCTGCCTCGAGTCTCTCACTTCTCCAATCTACCCATTACACAGCTGCCATTCACATTTTCCAAGCATGAATTACTTCCCCACTCAATAAACTGCACAGCTACAAGCAGCGTATCTACGTGGCTTCCTATTAGTTTGGAGATCAACTATACACATTTTGTTTCAGCATTTAGAGTCCTGCTTTACCTTGTCTAAACCTATCTGTTCAGTTTTATTCCATCTTATTCACATCCATGAATATTTCAGTCAAGTCAAAATTGTCTTCTAGCTGTTTCTCATGCATGACTTTACACCCGCCACTTCCATGCATTTGCACATATTGTCTCTCATGCCTTGAATACGTTCCTTCCTTCTCTCCTTCTCTCAGAATCCCTAACTTTCCTTAAGACAGCTCAGAAGTAAGTTCTAATAAACTTTTCCGGATCTTCTCCCCATTTTATCCCCCATCACACCTCATCTATTTTGTATATTCCTCTCTCTCTCTCTTGTCTTTTTCTCCATATGTATGTATATATGTATATATACATACATACACACACGTGTGTGTGTACTGTGTCCACTGGCTAAACAATAAACTCATTAAAATCAGGGCATGTTATCGCTTTTGTCCTTGTGCCCTCAACACCCAGCACTGTGCCTGTAACATAGCAAGCATTCAATAAATGAATGCTGTTTGACTGTTAAAGCAGCTGGGGTGGAATTCCAAATCACATTATATTTTTCCTTCTCAATCCATTTCTCTTTCTGATATACCATACTGCCTCTATGTTTCAAGGCTCTCTCTTGGTCCTTTATCTTCTCTCTATAGATATTCTCCTTTTTCTCTCTTATCTACTCCATGATCTTCTCTGATTTCACAGCTACTATTGCTCTGTTTTGACCCAAATTATTTTTTTCCATTTTCATGTTGTGTTACACTACTAGAATATTAGCTTGCTGAGAACAGGGATCTTCTTGTTTATTTTTCACTGTACCTTCAGAATTATTTGCTGTCTTATACATAGCATATAAAAAGCATTTGGCAAATTAAATTGTGTAGCTGTATTTATTACACGTATAGCAAAGAAACAAAGGTTTTTGTTTTTTTTAATTTCCAACTGTGCTCTTTGCTTAACCTGTAAGCTGTCATTATTTCCAACTACCCCTGTTTCCTAAGTCCCTTAAACTTGCTACAACACAAAGTGATCCTATCATAATACCACCAGCAAAAGTCATCTCACTCATCTTATAAACTCTTTTCTTTCTCCTGATGGCAACATGATTCTCTGATTTATGCACATTGGAAACACGGCTTCTTGCCTGTCCCTCATGCTACCCCTTACATCTAGTTAGTTGACAAGTTCTAGTGAATCTTTTTCCTCAATATCTCTAAAATCTACCCCTCAAATTTCGTTTCTGCAATCTCTATGACAGCTCAATCACTCTTCTTTTATTGAATGGATAATAGAAACACCCTTCTAAATGGTCATTCTGACTTCAGGGTCTCTCCTTTCCAACCTGTCCTTCAAATTGCTTCCTGAGTAATTTCTAATATATTTACTCTAGTGTCACTGTACTGCTCAAAGGAAAAAAATCAGTATCCCTCCACATCTATCTGAATAACATATAAAATATTTAAACTTTCATGCAAGACTTCCCACAATACGTCTATAATTTACCTTTCTAGTCATTTCATATTACTGACCTTTATTTTTTTTTTCTAAATTGGACCACCGATCTCTCTTCTCATCCTACCCTAATCCATGTAGGTACCTTTGCTCCAATTCTGGAATACCTCCCTTTCCTATTGAAATCTTTCACTTTGATTAAAGCCCAAATTCTCTGCCACATTTCCTGTGAAATCATCTCAGATCTCTTCAGTCATCAGTGACCTCCCCTTCTTAAAACTTCCCATAGCATTTTTTTTGTAATTCTTTGCTAATTTTGTTATAGCTATTTATATATGTGTTTTATCTTTTCCTGTAGGTGGATAGCTACTTTGGGCTCAGGAGGAATGTCTGATTTCATATTTCTAGCCCTTTGACACTCTTCAAACTTAGGTAGGTTATTCTTCCAATGAAAGTCTGTCTCAATGCCATGCTCAAAACCTTTCAAGCATGGTAGGAACTGTCAGAGCTTATGTTCCCTTGGAATACACTTAGAGAACATCATCTTCCTAGCAGGGTGAAGAATGGGGATGAGATTTAAATGGAATTTGAAGTAATGGAGTACCTCAGGTCTTAATGTGGTATCCCGTGTACAACAGATACTTAATATAATTTTCCATTAAATTGTCTTCAATAAAAATATAGAAGACCGAGGTTGTACAGGGTGTTTTTATGGAACTGTATTAAGAAAAATAGTCAGTCTTAGAATGAGAGAAAAAAGCTATATGTCAGGGAAGAAAACTGAAGAGCATGAAGCCTAGAGGATGTGAAATAATGAGAAGAAAGGGGGGGTGCAAAGAGTCACAAAAAAGAATACTGGCATACAAAAGGCAAGACCTTCTTTTACCACAGGACTTAAATTCTCTTACTAGCGACAAATAGTCATTCCATTCTTCACATTTGGCTACTACTCTATATATTTCTATTTAGTCATCAATCTTTCTTTAGCTACAGCAGAGACTCTCCAGGCTGTGATTAAATTGCACTCTGTCCCCTGTTTGTATTCTCCACATCAGTTCATAACAACCACCAGATAGGTACTTAGCACTTGGAGCTGTCCTGCATTTAAAGGACAATGACAGTGAAACTTTCCATAGGAATTACCCACTAAATGGTGTAATTATCCATTTTTAATCTGTTCAAATGGGAATGTCCTATCTTTAGCCCTAATAGAATAAATTAATAACAGCATCTGTTTGGGAATTAACCCTGTTGATTTTCAGTAAATCCCACTGACTCTCAGAGCCAGGGAGCACTAACCTCTATCATCTATAGAAAATCTTTTTTAAATTAAATGATTTAATTGATATGTGTATGTGTATATACATATATATGAGACTTTCACATCAGAATAATTGCACATATACTTATACCTGTACACATGTATGTACATATGCACACATACATACATAAATATATATTAATTAGCATATTTTCTGAAAAAAAGATAGTGACTATAAAATCAGATATATTTTCATCTCTGAAAATAGTCTTTTTCCAGATTACACAGTGGATTTTAGATTGGAAGCTCTGGGTTTAGTTCCTGATTTAGTCACTTAATAGATTTCTGATTTTAGCCAAGTTCCTTAAATTCACTGGGACTGTATTTCCTCATCTCTAAAATAAAAATTGTAAGAAATTTCTTAACAACCTCACAACATTGTAGTTAGGTTCACATGCACTAATGAATATTAAAGTACTTTGAATCCTTGCCCTCCCCCCCCAAAAAAAAGCCTCATGCAAGGTATTTTTCTTATTTTTTTGTAGCAGGATCTTCTTAAAACAATTGAATTCAACAAGCATCTACTATATGAGCAAATAATATATGCAGATTTTAAGTGCATATTAAGTGAGTTCATGGAAACAGAACGAACATAGTGACTTGAATAGAGGGCAGACTTTGGAATCAGCAAAACTATCTCTGAGATATGCTCTCTGTTAGTCACTTAGCATCTCAGGGTTTCAGGAAACTCTCTAAAACTATAAAATACAGGAGAGTTACTCATTTGTACTAATGGAGAGTTTCCATACTCTCTCCTGAGTTGATTTTCCCATGAAAGCAAGGCCTAAATCCTAAATAATGATGGTGGTGGTGGTAGTGGTGGTGATAATTACACTGTTGGTAATGATGATGGCGGTGGTTATGTCAATGTGGTGGTGGTGGTGATGATGGGGCATGCTATCCTCATGAATTCAAGACTTGTCACAGCAACCAATCACATTAGTAAATGGTTGCCTTAATTAACATGACAGAAATGCACATCTGAATTTTCTGTATCAATGAATTCCATAAAAATCTCTTTTAAAAAGATACTTGCTATAATCTTATTCAGTCTATAACATTATATAACTGTTTAAGCTATAATATTGACTACATCTACATGAAATAAAGAACTGAGATAATTTGAGAGAAGGAAGTTTTAGCAGAAATATAGTTAAAAAGAGAAAAAAGTGAGGAATTTTACCTGAACTATCAACATAATTGCCTCACTTTACAACCTGTTTCCTTTTAGGTTAGTTTTTCTTCATACTGAAATTAGTCCAGTTTCTTTTAACTTTTCTCAAAGGTCCAATCTTCAACATCTTAATCATCTCAGTGAATGTTCTCTGAACTCTCTTCTACTTCTCCATCTACTATTAGGTTGTGCAACCTGTAACTTAAAACAGCTCTCTAATGAGGTGCTGACCAGTGCTGAGTGTAATGGGAAGCTAACCTGGCAGATAAATGGAAATGAGAAAAGAGAGCTATAATATCCTTCTGTGAATCATCCACTTCTCAGCTTATATTCTTGACTATGAATGCTATCAAGTTTACAAAAGCAGAAAATATTGGCTAAG
Organism: Trichosurus vulpecula; assembly: GCF_011100635.1. Classification (NCBI taxonomy): domain Eukaryota; kingdom Metazoa; phylum Chordata; class Mammalia; order Diprotodontia; family Phalangeridae; genus Trichosurus; species Trichosurus vulpecula. The sequence continues at coordinate 315,002,993 of NC_050576.1, read as the reverse complement.
AAAATAAACTTTCTCCAATATATAATATCCAAAACCACTTATCTCCCTATTTTTTTTTCCTTTCGGGCAGTATGGTTAATGTTCTTGTTTAAAATATTCTTAAGTGAAAGTGTATTTTTATTTTTATTTGTAGATTTGTATAAGTCTTTGACATATATTACATTTATTACTCTGGGCATGTCACTTAAACTCTAAGTGTTCAAAACAAATCTATTAAAATATGTTACAGAAAAGTTGCTAAGGGTTTCCTTTATCAAGAAAATCAAAGGTCCTAGTCCATAATCTATTTTTGGTAGACTGTGCCTCTATAGATAACATAAAGGAAAATAGAAAATTAAAAAATATAGGCATAATATGATTCTTTCCCCTTTTCCTTCCTTTTCTTCCTACCTTCCTTCATTTTTCCATCTCTTTCTTACTCCCTCCCTTTTTCTTACTTTCTCTTTTTGTTCCTTCCTCCCTTCCTCCTTTCATCTCTCCCTCCCTCCTGTACTTCCTCCTTTTATCCTCCCTTTCTTACTTCCACAGTGATCCTTTAAGCACCTATTAGGCGCAGTATATCATGTTATGGGTTTAATAATGTAGTATGGATAGTTCGTTCTAAATACACTGACACACAATGCTATACAATGACAATGTGTATAACATAAAATAAAATATATGAAGAACACAGGAGAGGTGTAAGGTATTGCTTGGAGATAGAGAGTAAAAAGCTAATTTCTGACATACTTTGATCAGGAAGTGCATCATAAAGGCACTGTCAGTTGAGCTAGGCCATAGAGAAGGAAGGCAAAAATAAGGAAAGCCTATTTGGGACAAAGGATACATTTTTAACATAGGGTACATATCTGAGAAATAACACAATGATGACACAGAGGTATAGAGTGGGCAAAAGTCCAGAAGATTTAGGAAAGTAGACCCCTGTAATAAAGCAAGTGACAAGACACATGTAAATTGAAAGTCTCTGTCAGGAAGCAGCAAGTCAAGTGTTCCCTTTGAGAAAGTACCTGGGTTATCAGAGCCACAGGGTAAGCGGCAGTGAGCAGTGACCAGGGACCAGTGGGGGACTGCAGTGATTAGGGCCAAAGAGCCCCAGCCAAGGAGCGCTGCAATTCAAAACAGTGTGTGCTGAGAAACTAGAGGGTATCCTAAAATTCCAGTAATATGAGCCTCCTACATCCAGAAGGTCCTAGTCTCAGGAGTTCGATGTCAAGGCAAGAACCTAAGAGATCCATGGTAAAACCAAGCAGGTCTGACCACCCTACCCTTAACTGCAGCAGGAGGTAGTCCCTGACCCAGGCAAAAATCTTTATTCAGGAATTAAAGCTATATAAATTAGTAAATAAAAATACATTATTAAAATATTAAATATCTAAGTATCCTTCTAATGATGTTAGACTACAACTGAAAGCAGAGAGAGTCAAAGGGAAAAAAAACCTTTCCATACGAAAAAAAATAATAGCTAACTAACATTTATATAAAATCTACGCTGTGTCACTGTTCTAAGTACTTTACAAATATTTTCTCATTTGATCCTTACAACAACCCTGGGAAGCAGTTGCTATTATTATCCCCATTTTACAGATGAGGAAATTGAGGCAAATAGTATTTAAGTGACTTGTCCAGGTTCACACAGCCAGTCTGAGGCTGGATTTGAACAGGTCTTCCTGGTGTTACATCTGGAATGCTATCCACTGGGACATGGTTGTAGTGCCAGTGAGGTACCCATGACTGCTACAGCTGCCATGAAAATGCCTCCATAGTTCTGAGTCACAAAATATAGCAGACACTCTTTACTGAATGTGAAACCAAAACATTTCTTCAAACACCAGAAATCCGAATCCATCATAGCAACAAAAAAATCTATACACAATGTCAATGCAGGGGGCACTGACATCCCCAAGCCTTCCCCCTGTTAGGGCCTTCCTACAAATACACAAGTGCAAAATCACTCCCTCTCTCACTCCCCCTAGCTGCTGCTCTGTGTGTCTCTCTCTCCCAGCTCTGACTGCTCTGTCTCACTTCCTCTCAGCTCTGCTCCACCCCTTCCTGCTCCACCCTTCAGCAAGCTCCTCCCATGACTTGCTCATGTGACTCAGACAGGTCACATGGGCCTATTAATGGATGTTAATGTATTATCATCACAATAGCTAAAAGAAATAAGACAAAATGTCAATGAACCGAAGCCTCTGGAAGAAAAAAAAATAGGAGAATAAGTAGCTTAGGAGAAAAGTGGCAACCTAAATCAACAAATGGACTCATTGAAAAACATGTTGGCTAAATGGAAATCAGTATTTTAATGAGACAATAAGAAATATTAGAGAATCAAAAGACTGAAAACAATAGAGGAAATGTAAGATAAGTGTTATTAAAAAAACTGAACTGGAAAATAAGTCAAAGAGTGATAATTTAAGAATCACTAGAATACCTAAAAATTATTATGAAAAAGTCTAGAACATGTATTTCAATAAAACATAAATTAAGTTGCCCATATTACTTAGAGGCAAAGAGAAAGTGAAGATAAAATTCTTTCAATTGCTTTCTGAAAGGAACCCCAAAAGAAAAAGCTGTAACACCTACATAGTTAATATCCAGACCACCCATATCAAAAAAGGATACTGAAAAAATCCAGAAAGAAGTTCAACTACCAATACCAAATTCCAGTTGTTGTGTTTATTCAACAACTGGAATCTTCTGTTATAAATAAGAGGAGATCTTGAAACAAAATATTCAAAAGGCAAATGATACAGACTTAAAACCAATAGTATCTTAAACTTTCAAAAGCTGATATAATCAAACAAGGAAAAATGTAGCAAGTATGGAAAAGGGGTGAGAAATAAGAAAGAGAATGATACTCGGAAGTGAATATTGCAAGCAAAATAAATTTCTTCTTCCTATGTTGTTGTTTAGTTGCGTCTGACTCTTTATGACCCCGTGAACTTCAGTACGCCCAACATTGTCCATGGGGGCTGTCTTTGCAAGGATGCTGGAGTGGTTTGTCATTTCGTTCTCCAGTGGAACGAGGCAGACAGAGGTTGAGTGCCTTGCCCAGGGTCGCACAGTTAGTGTCTAAAGTCAGATTTGAACTCGTATCTTTTTGACTGCAGGCTTAGCACTCTACCTAATGAGTCATCTAGCTGCCTCCTTCCTGTTCCTAAAATGGAAATAGAAGGTGCAAAAAGGAAAAACAAAACAACCAAAAAAAAACCCTAGAATATAAGAATATAATTCAAATGGCTTTTTAGTTGATTGGGGAATGGATGAATAAATTATGGGTATATACATATAATGGGGTATTATTGAATTGTAAGAAATATCAAGAGACCATTTCTAACTATCATGGTTATGATATGGTATGAATTTATGTAGACTGAAGTTAGCAAAACCACAAGAACATTTTTCACAAGGACAACAATATTGTAAAAAAAAACAATTTTGAAAAAATATAAGAAATTTGAACAAAGTAATGACTGATCATGTCTTTAGAGAACCTTTGATGAAACATGTCACCCACATCCTGATATTTCTATGATGGACATGAGGAGAAGAAATATAAATGTCGGGAGATGGCTACTGTGTAAGACTCATCATGATGGGGTGCTTGTGCTTGGACCCTAATTCTAATATCACATTTCCCTTTAGCCCCTGCTGGGTGCCTGTGGCAGAATTCCAATTTCAGAACACATCTAGTTCTCAAACATATTCTTTCCCATGTAGCCTCTCTAGCCAAAGGGCAGTGTGCCCCCAAATTATCTCTGCTTCTTCCTCAGTAAGCAGCTATGCCCAATTATAGATTGATTTAGGATGCTGATAACTGACCATACACTGAGTCTAACATGTATCCTAGACATGGTCAAATGTATACTCCCTTACATTAATCTTGTCTAACAAGACACATGATGGAATCCACCTGGATATTCCCAGTCAGCCGTGAACTTTTTGTGACTTAGTGACATCTCACAGGCAAAACCACAGCCCCACATAGCCCCACTTTGGGCTATTTTCCAGTGAACTCTGGGTAAGATACCTGTGCAGTAGATACAAAAAGTGCATGTTCCTTTAGGAACTGACCAACTCCCTAATCACGCCTTGACCACTCCCTGATCCCACCCCAAAACACCTAATTTACAGGTTTCATCCCTAAATCTCGTACTTAAACTTTCCCTGTAGCCCTGTATGGTTGCAGGTTCCCTAAGAACTCTTGCCTGCTTTATTTAGATAAAACTTAATAAATCTTTGCCTCCTTGACTTAAAGAATGCTTGGGTCCCTGAATTCATTCCAGGCGGCCTTGTTTTGGGAATTTTGGTTTGGGATGTCTACATCCCTGGGTTCGTTTCTCCTTTGGTTTGGGATTTCTACCTCCCTGGGTTCATTTCTCCTTTGGTTTGGGATTTCTACATCCCTTGGTTCATTTCTCCCTCTACAATTTCACTTGATTATTCTTATCTGTTACACGATTTGTCTTCATTTCTTCTTTCCCTCCTTCCTTCGTTGTGGGGGGTTAGGAGGAGAAAGATGGGGAGTTTGTCCCTCCAAAAAAGAAAAGAAAAACCAGGCCATTGTACCATTTTTTAATGCACAGAAGATAATAGAATAAATTTTGGGAGAAAGCATAGGTATATAAAGCAGTTTTGAAAGTACAATATGGGGGGGGGCGGAGCCAAGATGGCCGCATGAAGGCAGCCTCTTACCGGAGCTCTCTCACAAGGTCTGTCAGATTCCCATAAAAAAGTGAATTTGAGCAGATTTGAGAGAGTCAGAAACCGCGAGCAGTCTGCGTGGGGCAAATTTCCGAGCCGGGAGAGTCTGAAAGGCCAGAGGAACGAACCTGCAGGCGCGGAGAGTGCTCGGTGCGGAGCTGCTCCAGACCAAGGCGGAAGCGGCCGGCCGGGAAATCCACGTGGGAGACGAGCTGGGAGAAAGCTGGGCGCCCGAAACCGGCAGAGATCCCCAGGCCTCCCAACACAGGACGGCAGTCTCTAGGAGCGACGAGAGGCAGCGCAACGCCACCAGCCGCGAAAACACCCAGTCCTGACGCTTGCAAAACCCAGGATCTCGGCCTCTTGAACTTCCGGAAGACTCAATGGCTAGGTAAGCGGCTCTAACCCCTCCCCCCCTCACCCAGAGAATTCCTCGGGAAAAAAAAAAAAAAAGAGAACTGAAACAGAGGAGAGAGTAGCGGGGCTTCACAGGACAAATACTAGAAGCTCATTAGTCCCAGAGGGGAAGAGTCGGCAGGGGGCCAAGCCAGGAGCCCAGACGTAACCTTGCTCCCCCAGGGGAAGCGCCAGTCATCAGCTCAAACAACAAACAGCTGAGACCATTGCTGAAAAGCAAGTGCTGGAGAGCACCCACAGGGAGTGAGACGCCAGGGAGCCAGACCCCTCCCCCACACCTCAGGAAACTGAAGGTTATAATTTTAGACTCACAACCCCCAGAATAAGAAAGCTGGGACAGAAAGCCCTGAGACTCACAGATAGAAATTCGTTCTAACGCCAGCAAAAGGCAATCCAACATGAAGAAGAACACAAAAAAACCGAGGACAATAGATTCTTTTATGGAGACAGGCAGGATCAAATATCGACATAGAAGAAGATAGCAATGACACGGTAGATACATCAGATACCTCAAAAGCTAATATGATCTGGTCTCCAGCCCAAAAAGCACTGCTGGAAGAGCTAAAAGAGGATTTTAAAAACCAAATTAGGGAGCTAAAAGAAAATATGGAAAAAATGGTAAAAAGGGAGAAAATATCCACTGACGAAATCAAGTCCCTAAAGAATAAGATTGGCGAAATGGCTATGGAGATTCAGAATCTAGAGAGAGAAAAGGACACCCTGAGAGGTGAAATCAACCAATTGAAAATGGAGGCTCAAAAGCAAAATGTAAACACTAACTCATTTAAAATTAGACTTGAGCAAGTGGAAGCTAATGAATCTATGAAGCATCAAGAAGTAATAAAACAAAATGTAAAGAATGAAAAAATAGAAAAAAATGTGAAATATCTGATTGGCAAAACAACTGACCTGGAAAATAGATCCAGGAGAGACAATTTGAGAGTTATTGGTCTACCGGAAATCCACGATGAAAAAAGGAGCCTTGACAGTATCTTCAAAGAAATTATCAAAGACAACTGCCCAGAGGTCCTAGAACCAGAGGGCAAAATAGTCATTGAAAGAATTCACCGATCACCCCCTGAAAGAGATCCCAAACTGAAAACACCAAGAAATATTATAGCCAAATTTCAGAGCTATAAACTTAAGGAGAAAATACTGCAAGCAGCCAAAAAGAAGCAATTCAAATATCGTGGAACTACAATCAGGATCACGCAGGATCTCTCAGCTTCCACATTAAAAGACAGGAGAAATTGGAATATGATATTCCGAAGGGCAAAGGAGCTGGGACTACAACCAAGGATCAACTACCCAGCAAAACTAAGCATAATTTTCCAGGCAAGGCGATGGACATTCAATGAAATAAGGGAATTCCAGACCTTCCTGATGAAAAGGCCAGAACTCAATGGAAAATTTGATCTCCAAATACAAACCTCAAGAGAGACATAAAAAGGTAACCGGGGTAAAAACCCCACAAACTTCATTAACCAATAAGCTTAGGTTGTTTACATCTTTATGTGGGATTATATCATCTTATGTATGTTTTTTATGTATATATATATATATATATATACATATACATATACATATACATATACATATACATATACATATATAAGTCATTCTTGTGAATGGTACAACTATTGTGACAAATGAAAGGGATATACATAGGTTGTGAATGCCTGTATAAATTAACTGATGTAAAGATATAAAATATAAATAAGAGATATAAAGGGAGGGCTATGAGGGAAGTGGTAAGAAGGTTGTAGAAAAGGGTAAATTACACCAAAGGAAGTGGCAAAAAAACATATTATAGTAGAGGGAAAGAAGGGAGGGAGAAGAGCAGTATTTGAGCTTTACTGTCATCTGATCTAGTTCAAGAAGGGAATAACATACTCTGATAAGTTTAGAAATCTAACTTGTCCTACGGGAAGTGGGCGGGAAAGGGGGGAAAAAGGGAGGGGGGAGGGCAGAAGGAAGAGGAGAAGTAGCAAGTGGGTAACGGTTAGATAAGGGAGGGGAATAAAGAGGGAGGGTTAACTGAGGAAAGCGGCGGTCAAAAGCAAAACTTTGTTGGGGAGGAGAAGGGGAAAGGGAGAAATAAAAGCATAAACAGGGGGAATTAGGATGGAGAAAAAGACACAGATAGAAATCATAACCCTGAACGTGCAGGGGATGAACATTCTCACAAAACAGAAGCAGATAGCAGAATGGATTAAAAACCATAATCCTACAATATGCTGTTTACAAGAAACGCATCTGAAACAGGGGGATACACATAGGGTTAAGGTAAAAGGCTGGAGTAAAATATATTGTGCCTCAGCTAAAGTAAAAAAAGCAGGTGTAGCAATCCTAATCTCAGACAAAGCAAAAGTAAAGATAGATCTAATTAGAAGAGATAAGGAAGGACATTATATCCTGCTAAAAGGCACCATAAACAATGAAGCAATATCATTGCTTAACATATATGCACCAAGTGGTAAGGCATACAAATTCTTAGAGGAGAGGTTAAGGGAGTTACAGGAAGAAATAGACAGCAAAACTATAATATTGGGAGACCTCAACCTCCCCCTTTCTGAACTTAATAAATCTAACCTCAAAATAAATAAGAAAAAAGTTAAGGAGGTAAACAGAATTTTAGAAAAGGCACGTATGATAGACCTCTGGAGAAAACTGAATGGGGATAAAAAGGAATATACTTTCTTCTCAAAAGTACATGGCACATACTCAAAAATTGACCATGTACTAGGGCATAAAAACCTCACAATCCAGTGCAGAAAAGCAGAAGTAGTCAATGCATCCTTTTCAGATCATGATGCAATAAGAATCATTTTTAATAAAGCACCATGGAAAAATAAGCTAAAAACTAATTGGAAACTAAATAATTTAATTCTAAAGAGTGAGTGGGCCAAAGATCAAATCAGAGAAACAATCAATAATTTCATTCAAGAGAATGACAATAATGAAACGACATACCAAAACTTATGGGATGCAGCAAAAGCAGTTCTTAGGGGAAGTTTTATATCTCTAAATGCCTACATGAATAAAATAGGGAAAGAGGAGATCAATGATCTGGGCATACAGCTGAAAAAGCTAGAAAAAGAGCAAACTGAAAACCCCCAATTAAATACCAAATTAGAAATACTGAAAATCAAAGGAGAGATTAATAAAATTGAAACCAAGAAAACTATTGAATTAATAAATAAAACAAAGAGCTGGTTTTATGAAAAAACCAATAAAATTGACAAACCTTTGGCCAATTTGATTAAAAAAAAGAAAGAAGAAAAATCAAATTACCAGTATAAAAAATGAAAAGGGTGAGGTCACCTCTAATGAAGAGGAAATCAAAACAATAATTAGGAATTATTTCGCCCAACTGTATGCCCATAAATTTGACAACCTTAGAGATATGGATGAATATCCACAAAAACATAAACTGCCCAGACTAACAGAGAAGGAAGTGAAATTTCTTAATGACCCCATATCAGAAAAAGAAATTGAGCAGGCCATCAACGAACTCCCTAGGAAAAAATCTCCAGGGCCAGATGGTTTTACATGTGAATTCTATCAAACATTTAAAGAACAACTAATTCCAATACTTTGCAGACTATTTGGGAAAATAGGGGAAGAAGGAGTCCTACCAAATTCTTTTTATGACACAAATATGGTACTAATACCTAAACCAGGTAGAGTTAAAACAGAGAAAGAAAATTATAGACCAATTTCTCTAATGAATATTGATGCAAAAATTTTAAATAAAATATTAGCAAAAAGATTGCAGCAACTCATTACGAGAATAATACACCATGACCAGGTAGGATTTATTCCAGGAATGCAAGGCTGGTTCAATATTAGGAAAACTATTAGCATAATTGATCATATCAACAACAAAACTAGCAAAAACCATATGATCATCTCAATAGACGCAGAAAAAGCCTTTGACAAAGTACAACACCCATTCCTATTAAAAACACTAGAAAGCATAGGAATAAGGGGAACCTTCCTCAAAATTATAAATAGCATCTACCTAAAACCATCAACAAGCATTATTTGTAATGGGGATAAACTAGATGCATTCCCAATAAGATCAGGGGTGAAACAAGGATGTCCATTATCACCCCTATTATTCAATTTGGTTCTAGAAACATTAGCTATAGCAATAAGAGAAGAAAAAGAAATTGAAGGAATTAGAATAGGAAAAGAAGAAACTAAATTATCACTTTTTGCAGATGATATGATGATTTATCTAGAGAATCCTAGAGAATCAAGTAAAAAACTACTTGAAATAATAAACAACTTTAGCAAAGTTGCAGGATATAAAATAAACCCACATAAATCCTCAGCATTCCTATACATTACTGACAAAGCCCAACAGCAAGAGATAGAAAGAGAAATTCCATTCAAAGTTACTGAAGGCACTATAAAATATTTGGGAGTCTATTTGCCAAGACAAACCCTGGGCCTATATGAACATAACTATGAAACACTTTTCACGCGAATAAAATCAGATCTAAATAAATGGAGAAATATCAGTTGCTCATGGTTAGGCCGAGCTAATATAATAAAAATGACAATTCTACCTAAATTAATCTATCTATTCAGTGCCATACCAATCGAACTACCAAAATTTTTTTTTACTGAGCTGGACAAAATAATAACAAAATTCATTTGGAAAAACAAGAGGTCTAGAGTATCTAGGATATTAATGAAAAGACATGCTAGGGATGGTGGTTTAGCCACACCAGATATTAAACTGTACTACACAGCAGCAGTCATCAAAACTGCCTGGTACTGGTTAAGAAACAGGGGTGTGGATCAGTGGAATAGGATAGGTACACAAGTAGGTGAAATCAACAAGTTTAGCAGTCTACTCTTTGATAAACCCAAAGAAGCCAGTTTCTGGGCTAATAATTCACTATTTCACAAAAACTGTTGGGAAAATTGGAAAATGGTAGGGCAAAAACTGGGCATAGACCAATATCTTACACCATATACCAAAATAAAGTCAAAATGGGTTCATGATTTAGGAGTAAAAGTTGATACTCTAAGTAATTTGGGAAAGCAAGGAATAGTTTACTTATCAGATTTGTGGAAAAGTAAAGAATTCATGACCCAACAAGAGATAGAGAGCATTACAAAATGCAAAATGCATAATTTCGATTATGTTAAATTGAAATGTTTTTGTACAAAAAAAGCCAATGCAACAAAAATTAGGAGGGAAGCAGAAAATTGGGAGAAAATCTTTACAACTAGTATCTCTGATAAAGGCCTCATTTCTAAAATATACAGGGAACTGAGCCAAATATATAGGAATACAAGCCATTCCCCAATTGAGAAATGGTCAAAGGATATGAACAGGCAGTTTTCAGAGGAAGAAATTAAAGATATCTATAGGCATATGAAAAAATGCTCTAAATCACTACTGATTAGAGAAATGCAAATCAAAACAACTCTTAGATACCACATCTCTCCTGTCAGATTGGCTAAAATAACAAAACAGGAAAATGATAAATGCTGGGGAGGATGTGGGGAAATTGCAACATTGTTGCATTGCTGGTGGAGTTGCGAGCTGATCCAGCCATTTTGGAGGAAGGTGTGGAACTATGCCCAAAGGGCTATAGAAATGTTCATACCCTTTGACCCAGTAATACCTCTTCTAGGGTTGTATCCCAAAGAAATCACGCAAGCGGGAAAAGGACCCATATGTACAAGAATATTTATAGCAGCTCTCTTTGTGGTAGCCAAGAATTGGAAAGCAAAGGGATGCCCATCAATTGGGGAATGGCTGAACAAGCTGTGGTATATGAAGGTGATGGAATACTATTGTGCCATAAGAAATGGGGATGATGCAGACTTCATAACAACCTGGAAAAACCTAAACGACATAATGCTGAGTGAGCGGAGCAGAGCCAGGAGAACGTTGTGCACAGCCACAGATATGTGGATTCCGTGAGGACCAACCCTGACATACTGCTCTTCTCTCAGCAACCTAAAGGGGCAAGGACAACTCCAGGGGACTCACGATGGAGAATGCTATCTTCATTCAGAGAAAGAACTGCGAAGTTTGAATACAGACTGAGGCACACTACATGCTCGACTTTTCTGCTTCTCTTTTGTTTTTGGTTTTGGGGTTTTTTTTTTTTGTTTTTTTTTTTTTGTTCTGTTTCTTCTTTCTCATGATTCATTCCATTGGTCAAAATTCTTCTCCGCGACTTGACTAGAGCATAAATTAATTCAATGCAAAGTTATACATGACAGTTATATGAGACTTCATGCCGTCTTGGGGAGGGAGGGGGGAGGGAGGGGAGAAAAACTGGAACTCAAAACTATGTAGAACCGTGTGTGGTAAACTAAAAATAAATAAAGGAAAGAAAAAAAAAAAAAGAAAGTACAATATAGGTGGGGCGGAGCCAAGATGGCGGCTGGTAAGCAGGGACTAGAGTGAGCTCCGTTACCGAGTCCCTCCAAAAACCTATAAAAAATGGCTCTGAACCAATTCTCGAATGGCAGAACCCACAGAACAGCAGAGGGAAGCAGGGCTCCAGCCCAGGACAGCCTGGATGGTCTCTGGGTGAGGTCTATTCCACACGGAGCTCGGAGCTGGGAGCTGGGAGCTGGGAACGGAGTGGAGCAGAGCCCAGCCTGAGCGGCATGGACCATACAGACCAGAAGCTGGGCGGAGGGGGCCCTAGCGCCCTGAATATGTGAGCTGCGGCACTTACCATACCCCTCGACCCACAAACACCAAATACTGCAGAGAAGGTTAGTGGAAAAAGCTGCGGGAGTGGAAGGAGTTCGAGGTTCGGCTTCCAGCCCCGAGGGCAACGGAGGTGGGGCAGCTGCATCTGTTGTTACTTCCAGCTCCAGGCCCACCTGGTGGGAGGAATTAAATGGCGGATCAGAGCAGGGGTGCACAGACTGCCGAAGATCTAAGCCCAGTTCGGGTTGGGGGTTCTTGGGGAAGGAGCAGTGCGGGTCTGACAGAGCTGGCACCTCCCCCCCCAAACGTGGAACATAGAGCTCGTTAGTCCAGAAGCAGTCATACCCCACTGAAAAACTCAAGGGTCAAGTTAGTTGGTTGGGAATATGGCCAGGCAGCGAAAACACGCCCAGATTCAGTCTCAGACTTTGGATTCTTTCTTTCCTGACAAAGAAGACCAAAACATACAGCCTAAAGAAGACAACAAAGTCATAGAGTCTACAACAAAAGCCTCCAAGAAAAACAAGAACTGGCCCCAGGCCATAGGAGAACTCAAAAAGGATTTGGAAAAGCAAGTTAGAGAAGTAGAGGAAAAATTGGGAAGAGAAATGAGAAGGATGCAAGAAAACCATGAAAAACAAGTAAATGACTTGCTAAAAGAGACCCAAAAAAATACTGAAAAATACACTGAAGAAAAGAACACCTTAAAAAACATACTAACTCAAATGGCAAAAGAGCTCCAAAAAGCCAATGAGGAGAAGAATGCCTTGAAAGGCAGAATTAGCCAAATGGAAAAGGAGGTCCAAAAGACCACTGAAGAAAATACTACTTTAAAAATTAGATTGGAGCAAGTGGAAGCTAGTGACTTTATGAGAAATCAGGATATTATAAAACAGAATCAAAGGAATAAAGAAATGGAAGACAATGTGAAATATCTCCTTGGAAAAACCACTGACCTGGAAAATAGATCCAGGAGAGAGAATTTAAAAATTATTGGACTACCTGAAAGCCATGATCAAAAAAAGAACCTAGATACCATCTTTCAAGAAATTATCAAGGAGAACTGCCCTGATATTCTAGAGCCACAGGGCAAAATAGAAATTGAAAGAATCCACTGATCACCTCCTCAAATAGATCCCAAAAAGAAATCTCCTAGGAATATTGTCACCAAATTCCAGAGCTCCCAGGTCAAGGAGAAAATCCTGCAAGCAGCCAGAAAGAAACAATTTGAGTATTGTGGAAACCCAATCAGAATAACCCAAGATCTGGCAGCTTCTACATTAAGAGATCGAAGGGCTTGGAATGTGATATTCCGAAGGTCAATGGAGCTAGGATTAAAACCAAGAATCACCTACCCAGCAAAACTGAGTATTATGTTCCAAGGCAAAATATGGATTTTCAATAAAATAGAGGACTTTCAAGCTTTCTTAGTGAAAAGACCAGAAGTGAATAGAAAATTTGACTTTCAAACACAAGAATCAAGAGAAGCATGAAAAGGTAATCAAGTAACAGAAATTGCAAGGGACTTACTAAAGTTGAACTGTTTTGTTTACATTCCTACATGGAAAGATGATGTGTATGATTCATGAGACCTCAGTATTAGGGTAGTTGAAAGGAATATGCATATATATATGTATATGTTTATGTATATATATAAGTGAATGTGTATGTATGTACATGTCTATGTGTATATATATGTATGCGTATGTATGTGTATATATATGTGTGTTTACATATATATATATATATATATATATATATATATATATATATATATATATATATATATATGTAAAAGAGAGAGAGCAGACACAGGGTGAGTTGAAGATGAAGGGAAGATATCTAAAAGAAATAAAATGAAATTAAGGGATGAGAGAGTAACATACTGAGAGAGGGAGATAGGGAGAGATAGAATGGGGTGGATTATCTCGCATAAAGGTGGCAAGAGGAAGCAGTTCTGTGGGAGGAGGGGAGAGGGCAGGTGAGGGGGGAATGAGTGAACATTGCTCTCATCAGATTTGGCCTGAGGGGGAATAACATACATACTCAGTTGGGTATCTTACCCCACAGGAAAGAAGAGGGAGGAAGATAAAAAAAAATAAAAGGGGGGGGATGATGGAGGGGAGGGCAGATGGGGGTGGAGGTAATAAGAAACAAACACTTTGGAAAGGGGACAGGGTCAAGGGAGAAAATTCAGTAAAGTGGGATGGGTTGAAAAGGAGCAAAATGTAGTTAGCCTTTCACAACATGAGTATTGTGGAAGGGTTTTACATAATGATACATGTGTGGCCTAGGTTGAATTGCTCGACTTCTTAGGGAGCGTGGGTGGGAAAGTAAGAGGGGAGAGAATTTGGAACTCAAAGTTTTAAAATCAGATGTTCAGAAAAAAAAGTTATTGCATGCAACTAAAAAATAAGATACACAGGCAATGGGGCATAGAAATTTATCTTGCCCTACAAGAAAGGAAGGGAAAAGGGGATGAGAGGGCAGAGGGGTGATAGAGGGGAGGGCTGACTGGGGAACAGGGCAACCAGAATATAAGCCATCTTGGAGTGGGGGGAGGGTAGAAATGGGGAGAAAATTTGTAATTCAAACTGTTGTGAAAATCAATGCTGAAAACCAAATATGTTAAATAAATAAATTTAAATTAAAACAAAACAAAAAAAAAGAAAGTACAATATAGACTTTATTTTATATAATATATACACATATGTACATATACACATACATATATACACATATGTATATATCTAAAAGTATATATCTGTGTGTGTTTGTGTATAAATATGTGTGTGTGTGTGTGTGTATAGCAGTGTGAAATGGAGACGAGGGATTCATATAGAATTCACTTTCTGTGTTCCTTGTGCATGAAAATACTCTTTTTAGAAGGTTTTAAGTTCAGCTTCAAATAATTTAAAAGAAGGGACAGAGGAGGAAAGCGTTAGTTGATATCCCAGTTTGGATAGATTATTGTGCATGTGATCTAGATTATCAACATACTTTGGTCAAGTTATCCAGTAGATTCTAAAGTGATAACCCACTATGCAAATACTGATGCATAGTGAGGGTTTCATAAGTTCCTGGGCAAATCAGGTGAGAAATTTCACTGAGTTAATTTGCTGCAGCTCATTTTTAGCAGAATCTCAAAAAATGAAAGAAAAGACATCATCCTAATTACTTATGAACCTTTCAAATTAAAATAATTTTTAAGAATTAAAAATAAATTTTAAAAATTAGATGATATGCAAACTAGGTAACCTTCATAAATGTATCAAGAGATTGTAGTCAAGGTATTTTAAATTGTCTCCATTCCAAAGAAAAGTTTCTTTGAGATAAATAGACATTTTCATATCTACTACCTTTGTTTTATCCATTTTTAAATTTCATTTCTTTACCTTTTGGTTTTATATAATTACTTGGAGACAATAAATGTACATTTAAAGACGAGACTCCTATATCCATGCTTATTTACTTACATTACACTGGCTAGTTATTCAGGACCTTAAGAGATAGAATTCTTCCCACAAAGTCACTCTTCAGACTTTAAATTGCAATCGATTCATATATCAATTAAGGGAAATATATATGGAAAAATATTGGTTCGAACTTCAAGTACATCTATTTTACTAAAAGCATTTGAAGTCTATTCAATGCCTTTCTGACTATATATACAAAATAGAATGTGTTTGACTTAGTCAAGGCAGTATTTATCCATTTGGAAAAGAGAGAGGTTTTTAGGTTAGAGAATGAACAAAAAGTACCTTGGTAAGAACAAAAAAGATTTTAAAGGTTGGATTTTAGAAGAAAATCTTGCTAGAGTAAAAAGGTCTGAGAGAAGTTGTGAATAATGGAATTGTATGATGTAGGGCAGCTAGGTGGCACAGTGGATAGAGGGAAGGGCCTGAAGTCAGGAAGACTCATCTTCCTGAGGGTGACCAAGGGCAAGTTATTTAACCTTGTTTGTCTCGGTTTCCTCATCTGTAAAATGAGCTAGAGAAGGAAATGGCAAACCACTCCAGTATCTTTGCCAAGAAAACCCCAAATGGGATCACAAAGAGTCAGACATGACTGAAAATGACTGAACAACAATATCAACAACATTGATGTAGGAGAAAGAACCCTGAACTGAGATTTCAAGGATCCAGTTTGGTACCAGTTATGACATGTACTCTGAAAATTACCTTTTCTGGGTGACTATTTCCAAGTTTGTAAATGTACAGTAACAACTTTATTAGATACCTCATAGCATTGTTACCATGTGTACAATTAACCCATATACAATCAATAATACTATTATAGAAATATGCACTATTGCCATCATGAGGGAGACAGTATTAGTTGATTGAAAGCTTATAT
This sequence comes from Trichosurus vulpecula, assembly GCF_011100635.1. Classification (NCBI taxonomy): domain Eukaryota; kingdom Metazoa; phylum Chordata; class Mammalia; order Diprotodontia; family Phalangeridae; genus Trichosurus; species Trichosurus vulpecula. Next base: position 314,986,822 of record NC_050576.1, on the reverse strand, counting down.
TCTTCAAGATTTTTAATGTTAAAGGGAAAATAATACATTTATAAGTTTCCAGTTGGAAACATAAGAAATAATTACTCTTTATATTGGATTTTACATAGATTATGGCATCGGATAGTCAAAATATTATAACTTATGTACTAAAAGTTTTATTATAATAATTTTACAGATGAAGAAACTGAGCTTAGGCATGAAGTGTGTGCTGTGTCTACGTTCGCATCTAACTAGTAAGTATGTGAAGCAAGACTTCAAATCAAGTATCTTTCAACTCCAGCATACTTTTGACTGCATTCAATTACAACATAAATGTAAGATTTGGACAAAGTGAAAATAAAACTAAGATTATTCTCCAGTTAAGGTTACTAACTAGGAGAAATTTTAATAATTCAACCATGGTTTATAGTAAGAACCATAGAAGAGGAAAAGAAGGGTCAAATGCAAGAGACTGCAGATGAGAAATCAGCAGAGTTGGATGATCAATTGGATATGGCAGGTGAAGGAAAGAAAATCAAAGACAAACTCCCTTTAAACTCTCATTTTTCTCTTCTGCTTATGTGTTTACAATTTTTTCTTCAATAGTTTGCACTCCAAAGAGCAAAAGCTATGCCCAGGTAATTATGAAATATCAAGTACAATACAATGTGTCATAGAAATTATAACAAAGCAAAACAATGTTAAATTTAATCTGTCTTTAGAAAAAACTACACATGAACCTGGTCAAGTACACATCAAAGATCTTACATCTCTCATACCACTTCGTATTCTTTACAACTTCATTTCAGATATTTTGTTTTATTTTCTATGAACAATAATTGTTTGCAGTGCTAAACAAACATTCCATCCTAGCTTAGTGAGAATGCAATTTAAATCAAATAAATAGGGGTTTCCAGAAAAAAAAAAGTCTGAGTTAGAAAGTATAGACAAGGTGGGGCAGAGCCAAGATGACAGCTGGAAAGCAGGGACTAGCATGAGCTCCCCACCAAGTCCCTCCAAAAACCTATGAAAAATGGCACTGAACCAATTCTAGAACTGCAGAACCCAGACTTCTCAACCCACAAACACCAAAGACAACAGAGAAGAGCTGCAGAACCAACAAAATAGTGGAGGAAAGCAGAGCTCTAGCCCAGGACAGCCTGGATGGTCTCTGGGTAACGTCTATCGCACACAGAGCTGGGAGCGGAGCAGAACAGAAGCGGAGTGGAGCAGAGCCCAGCATGGGCAGTGCAGACCAACCAGACAAGGAACTGGGTGGGTGGAGCATGGCCTAGTGCCCTGAATCAGTGAGCTGCAGCAGTTACCAGACTTCTCAACCCACAAACACCAAAGACAACAGAGAGGGTTAGTGGGAGAAGCTGCTGGGGACAGAGTGAAAGAAGGAGTTCCTGGTTTGGGCACCACCCTGGGGGCAGCGGAGGGGGGCAGCTACAGAAATACAGCTGTGGTTACTTCTGGCCTGAGGTCCACCTGGTGGGAGGAATTAAGTGGCAGATCAAAGCAGGAGTGCAACAGCCTGCTGAAGATCTAAATCCAGTCCAGGCTGGGGGTTTTTGGGGAAGGAGGAATGCTAGTGTGGCAGAGCTGGCACATTCCCCCAAGCTTGGAACATAGTACTCTTTACTCTACAAGCAGTCATGCCCCAACGAAAAACTCAAGGGTCAAGTAAGCTGGCTGGGAACATGGCCAGGCAGTGAAAATGCACCCACATTCAGTCTCAGACTTTGGAATCTTTCTTTGGTGACAAAGAAGACCAAAACATACAGCCAGAAGAAGTCAACAAAGTCAAAGAGCCTACAACAAAAGCCTCCAAAAAAACATGAACTGGTCTCAGGACATGGAAGAGCTCAAAAAGGATTTGGAAAAGCAAGTTAGAGAAGTAGAGGAAAAATTGGGAAGAGAAATGAGAAGGATGCAAGAAAACCATGAAAAACAAGTCAATGACTTGCTAAAGGAGACCCAAAAAAATACTGAAAAATATACTGAAGAAAATAACACCTTAAAAAATATACTAACTCAAATGGCAAAAGAGCTCCAAAAAGCCAATGAGGAGAAGAATGCCTTGAAAGGCAGAATGAGCCAAGTGGAAAAGCAGGTCCAAAAGACCACTGAAGAAAATAGTACCTTAAAAATTAGACTGGAGCAAGTGGAACCTAGTGACTTTATGAGAAATCAAGATATTATAAAACAGAACCAAAGGAATGAAAAAATGGAAGACAATGCAAAATATCACATAGAAAAACCACTGACCTAGAAAATAGATCCAGGAGAGATAATTTAAAAATTATTGGACTACCTGAAAGCCATGATGAAAAAAGAGCCTAGATATCATCTTTCAAGAAATTATCAAGGAGAGCTGCCCTGATATTCTAGAGCCACAGGGCAAAATAGAAATTGAAAGAATCCACTGATCACCTCCTCAAATAGATCCCAAAAAGAAATCTCCTAGGAATATTGTCGCCAAATTCCAGAGCTCCCAGGTCAAGGAGAAAATCCTGCAAGCAGCCAGAAAGAAACAATTTGAGTATTGTGGAAACATAATCAGAATAACCCATTATTTATCAGCTTCTACATTAAGAGATTGAAGGGCTTGGAATATGATATTCCAGAGGTCAATGGAGCTAGGATTAAAACCAAGAATCACCTACCCAGCAAAACTGAGTACCATGCTCCAAGGCAAAATATGGATTTTCAATAAAATAGAGGGCTTTCAAGATTTCTCAGTGAAAAGACCAGAGCTCAATAGAAGATTTGACTTTCAAACACAAGAATCAAAAGGAACATGAAAAGGTAATCAAGAGAAAGAAATTGCAAGGGACTTAGTAAAGTTGAACTGTTTTGTTTACATTCCTACATGGAAAGATGATGTATATGATTCATGAGACCTCAGTATTAGGGTAGCTGAAGGGACTATGCATATATGTATGTATATATGTGTGTGTGTATATATATATATATGTATATGTATATATGTGTTTGTGTATATATATATGTATATATGAGTGCATATGTATGTATATATGTATGTGTATATATATATATATATATATATACAGAGAGAGAGAGAGAGAGAGAGTGAGAGAGAGAGAGGGGGCACAGGGTGAGTTGAAGATATTTAAAAGAAATAATATCAAATTAAGGGATGAGAGAGGAATATATTGAGAGAGGGAGATAGGGAGAGATAGAATGGAGTAAATTATCTCACATAAAAGTGTCAAGAAAAAGCAGTTCTGTAGGAAGAGAAGAGAAGGCAGTTGAGGGGGAATGAGTGAATCTTGCTCTCATCAGATTTGACCTGAGGAAGGAATATCATACATACTCAATTGGGTATCTTACGCCACAGGAAAGTAGAAGGAAGAAGATAAAAAAGGGATGATGATAGAAGGGAGGGCAGATGGGTGTGGAAGTAATCAAAAACAAACACTTTCAAAAAGGGACAGGGTCAAGGGAGAAAATCAATAAAGGGGGACAGGTTAGGAAGGAGCAAAATATAGTTAGTCTTTCACAACATGAGTATTGTGGAAGGGTTATACATAATGATACGCATGTGGCCTATGTTGAATTGCTTAACTTCTTAGGGAGGGTGTGTGGGAAGGGAAGAGGGGAGAGACATTGGAACTGAAAGTTTTAAAAACAGATGTTCAAAAAAAAGTTTTTGCATGCAACTAGAAAATAAGATACACAGACAATGGGGCTTAGAAATTTATCTTGCCCTACAAGAAAGTTAAGGGAAAAGAGGATGGGAGGGGAGTTGGGTGACAGAAGGGAGGGCTGACTGGGGAACAGCACAACCAGAATATATGCCATCTTGGCGTGGAGGGGAGGGTAGAAATGGGACAAAATTTGTAATTCAAACTCTTCTGAAAATCAATGCTGAAAACTAAATATATTAAATAAATAAAAAACTATAGTAATTCGATAATAACTCTAAGTAGATCCCTAAAAAAGGAGAATAGAATACCTACAAAAATCCTCAGAATGAAAGTCTAACAGAAGAAACACCTGAAAATGTTTGAAAATGCTAATAATTTGAGAAATTGAAATTAAACAATCTTGAGGTACGGATTCATACTCTTAAAGTAAGCAAAGCTGAAAAGTGGGAAATCTAATTCCATTTTTTGAGGGACTGCAGAAAGACAGACATATTAATTGACTGCTGAAAGAACTGAGAATTTGTTTCGCTATTGTGGAAAACAATTTGCCGCTGTGTAACAAAACATTTATTTTCTAAAAATATTTATTCAGTTTGACTCAGGAATTATGTTTCTGAGATTATATCCCAAGGATGTTATCAACAGCAAAGAAAAATCCTTATGTAAAAAAGTGTTAATAGAACTATTATTTTGAAAATACATCTTAGAAACAAAATATGTGCCCAATGACTAAAGAATAACTGAACACAGTAAGACATTTGAATATATTTTACTCTAAGAAATCATAAAATTGAATTCAGAGTAAAGTGAGAATGAAGTCTTTCAGAGTGAAGAATAATGTGTAAAAGTAAAGTAAACACAGTGACTACAGAAATAAAAAGGTAACTTAGAGATGATATAAAACTTCAGTCAAATGCAATAGTCAATGATGTATTAAATTTAGTACTATTAACAATTAATGCATATTAGTAAAAGATGAAAGTGTAATTTGAGGGAGGCTTTTGAATGTTCCAGGAAATATCTGTTACATCAAAACAAAATGTTTCAATAATTTAAAAAAATAAAAATAAAGCACACTAAAACAAGGCATACCCATATGAAGAAATCCTGGACTATACTGAGGACATGTGCTTAAGAACCTTTGACTGAAAATTAATGGCAGTAAAAAGAAAAGTTACTGGATGTTCTACAATCACCTAGAAAGAAAGAAATAGATGAAGAGTTTGGGGAATGGATCTTATCCCTGGCATGAAGGCATAAAATGATGAAGAATTTGAGTGACTTGGACAACTATGGAACTTCTCTCTACCCAAAGTGGAACAGCTAATAAAGTATTGTCTTCTCTCAATAATAATGCCATTCTTCAAAAGTCACAAAACAATAAGTGCCATTTGTCTTCCATATAATATTCTCACCAACAAGGAGGGAAACTAGTTGGTGGGATACAAATGATGGTCACCTTGAAGGAAATGGTGACTACAGATCAAAGTATGAAAGGAAACAAAAGCACAGTCTGTCATTCCTTCTAAATTTAAGGACATCAGGTTTCAAAGGGTAAAGATAAAAGACAGACAAAATTTCATTGACTAAAATTACACAGGAGAATCCATTATCAGAGTGAGTGGTACCTATAAATCTTCAAATTCTGAAGGCACAAAAAAATAATTCTAAGGAGTAATAAAAGGAGTTTCATAAAGAGGCTGATAATTCATTCTTCTACTTAGCTTTCACAGAGCCATGTACAAAAGATGTAATGAAGGATATGTAAAAAATCATATCAAAGAGCATTTATTAAGCACCAAATATGTGCCAGGCAATGCGTTAAGCACAGGAAATGTGAAGCACAGCGAAGACAGCTCCTGTTTCCATAAAGCTCAAAGTCTAGTGGGAAGGACAACTTGAAAACAACTATATACAAAAAAGATATATTGAAAATAAATTAGATAAAAGATAATTACAAAGAGTGGCTGAAGTAAGGAATGATCAGAGGAATTTTAAGGAAGGAGGAATATTTTTGTTTTGTTTTTAATCATATTGAAGAAAAATAGAAGGATAAAGGAAGGGATAGGTCCACTGCTCAGGATGGTTGAGGGGCATGATAATGGATGAGAGAAAACAGTTATGCAACTATATTTTTGATTCTGTTTCTTCTGCTAAAGAGAATGAACTTTGAAATCGAAAGAAAAAAACACATAGGCCTAATGTGGCTGACATGCTAGAATCTAGATTACTAACTAGATATTAAGAACACCTATTTTCACTTAATGAGTTCAACTCATCTAGACTACTATCTCTGTATCAGTTACAGAAAGAATAGGTTGCTATGATTTTTGAGTCATGGTGAGTGATCTTTGAAAAATGGTGAAGATTTGATGAGAGCTGTGAATATAATATTTTTAAATGAAAGGAAATGGTTCTGTGAACTAAAAACTAATGATTGATTTTAGTTTCTGGTATTAAAGCTGTCACTACTGAAAGTGAGAGAAAGAAGCAGTGCAACAAGCAACATGCCTTCAAGAATAGGTCATACCAGGATAAACATTTACTTTTGACAGGATTATTACATGGATTGTTAAAGGAATTCTTCCATGCCTCCTCACTCTGGCAACAATTACCCATCTAGAACGCCAACTCACATCCTGGGGCACTGTGCTCTTGATTGGCAAGAGTTTTCCATATTTAGCTCAAACTGGACACTAGTATACTGATCTCTGGCCATCTCTATGATCTGATTTCCTCACCCTTCCTACACAGAACCTTCTACCTCTAGTCCTGGTTTCAGTAATCAGATCAACAGTACGGTTTCACGAATGAAATGTCTAACTAATACACAATGGCTCCACTCATAACCCTACAGGGGCTACTGTAGGGCCCTGTAGGGCCAAATACCCTGCCTGGCCACCACCCTTAAAAATGAGTTTGATTTCACAAGCGAAGACTGAAATTGTCTTGCTTTTGATTTCCTCTACTTCAGTATCTCAGTTCAGTTGTTTTTCAGTCATGTCCAACTCTTTGTGACCCTATTTGGGATTTTCTTGGCAAAGATGCTGGAGTGGTTTGCCATTTTCTTCTCCAGCTCATTTTACAAATGAGGCAACTGAGGCAAACAGGTGACTTCCTGAAAGTCACACAGCTGATGAGTCTTAGGCCAAATTTGAGCTTAGGAAGATGAGTCTTCCTCATTCCAGGCCCAACACTCTATCCACTGTGCTGCCTAGCTACCAGCTTCAGCTTATTACATCATAATAAATGCTTAAGAAATTCTCATTTTTCTTCTCTTCTGTCATTTATTCCTATTTATTTTAATCAAGAAATTTCATAAAATCTCTAATACTTATTCTTATGAGGAAAAAATGGAGGCATGTGGGCTAAACAATAGTTAATTAAGTGATTTCAAAAGTGGTTGAATGGTTATATTCAAAAGATAACCATTAAGAATGCCAATATAGGTGTTTCCAAGTCAAGTGCTCCAGGGAGTTTTGCTGTCCATGTGCTGCTTAAACCTTTTCTTCAGGCTTGATGAAAGGTATGGATGAAATACTTACCATATTTGCAGATGACATAAAGTTAGGAGGGATAGTTAATGTATTGGATATTATTCAGGAAACAAAATGAAACTCAATAGACTGAATCTAATAGGTTGACATTTAGTTGGTAATAAATGTAAGGTCTTTTACTTGGATTAAAAAAATCAGCTTTACAACTACAAAATAGAGGAAATGAGGTTAGAAAGAAAAAGTTATGTAAAGTCTTTGAAGGTTTTAGTGAACTGTGACCTCAGTATGAGTTTACATTGTGATACAGCAATAGAATAAAAGCTAGTGTGGCATTAGATAGCACTAAAAGAAGCAACTTATCCAGAACTAGATATGGGAGGGGGATAATACTTGTGCTCTTCTAAGCCCTGTGATTAGACCACATCTGGGATGTTCGTTTGTTTAACTCAAATTATAAGAAGACATTGATGAGCTGGAAAGTATTCGGAGAAGGGCAACCAGTTTGATGAACCAGTATCATGCCAAATTAAAACTAGTTGAAGGAACTACTAATGGTCATCTGGGAAAAGAGAGATTTTACCAGGGGTATGATATCCATTAAGTATTTGATGAACTGGCACATGGAAAATGATTAGCTCTGTTATACTTGGCCCCAGTGGAAACACTAGAGTTGTCTGAACTAACAGAAACAATAGGCGAAAGTTGAAATAAATTGAGACTTAATGTAATAGGAAAAAAACAACAATTCTTAAACCATGTAAGAAGATAGCAGAGAGGGGGGTGAAGTGTGATTTCAATAGTGAAGAGAATCTCCAATGTTGAAGCTGCATTGGCACCTCATCTTTAACTTAAAGTCTTAGGGACTTGTCTGAGGCATTGAGAGGTTATGTGACAATGATCACATGATCAGTGCATTTCAGTTAGAAAATCCACCTAGGTCTCCATTATTTCAAGATCAGCTCTATATCAACTGTGAGATATTACATCTCCCCAACAATTAGTTCTGTGCAAAAATGGAATGTATTGTCTTAGAAAATAGTGAGTTTTACACAGAAGTGTGCTGCTGTTTTACAGCTGACTTTCTGGGAGTGGGGGGGAATTAAGCATGAAATACTTTCAAATTCAATCTGCATTTTCAATGCTCTCTAGATCACTTTCTTAAATCTAGAGCCTAGACTCTACACAATCAGCAAAACAATCAGTCAAGCTTTGATTTGTAGTGATTACTGATTTCCAAAGTGTAAATGCTTATGCTAAAAACTCAGTAATTACATCTAGAGAGCTATTGAAAGCAGCTCTAGCACATCCTGGTTTTCCCTTACAAGAAGTCTTTAAGCAAAAGATCCACGAGATAGTGAGCTCCTCCAGAGCAGAGAATGTCTTTTGTCTTTCTTTGTATCCCTAGTCTTTAGCATAGCGTGTGGCACATAATATGATGTGCCTAATATTTTTTTTTGGCTGACTAACTGTACACTAACTCATTTGGCAGAAGGAGTTGTTCTTCATGTAGCAGTTGAACTAAGGTGCCTCTAAGGTCTCTTTTAAAACCTAGAGTGTGCCATTATATCAGTTCTCACATAACAGAAAAAAGAGAATTCTGGGAGATAACACAAGTATTGTCTTGTACTCACCAATGAAGAGAGAGATAAGGTGAAGGGATAAGTGGAATCAATGCATGATTATTGCTATATCTTTCCTTTTATTTTTATTCTAGTCATTCCCATTCAAAATCTTTTCTCTCTGGCCATCTCTTCCTTAGGCCAGACAGTGACTTTAACTCTACTAGTTGTTTTTTTTCTTTCTCTTCTGCAACCACAAAGCACTGTCTTCTGAAGGTTGGAGGAGAAATCATTTGTCCTAATTCTTAGTGCTGGGAAATATTTAATATTTATAAGTAATACCATCACTGGAAAAATGGATTAGTTTTGAATTCATGGGTGCCCAACGTTGTTTTTAATTAATTTATTTTTAGTTTTCAACCTTCATTTCTGTAAGATTTTGAGTTTGAAATTTTCTCTCCATCTCTCCCCTCCACCCACCCCAAGATGACATGCATTCTGACTAGCAATTCCCCCAGTCTGCCCTCCCATCTATCACTCCACCTCCCCTTATCACCTTGCCCCTTATTTTCTTGTAGGGAAAGATAGATTTCTATACCACCTTACCTGCATATCATATTTCCCAGTTGCATGTAAAAACAATTTTTTAACATTTGTTTTTAGAACTTTATTTATTTATTTAATATTTTATTTTTCAGAATTGATTTCCACAAGAGTTTGAATTACAAATTTTCTTCCCATTTCTACCCTCCGCCCCCCCCCCCCACTCCAAGACAACGTGTATTATGATTGCCCCATTCCCCAGTCAGCCCTCCTTTCTGTCACCCCACTCCCCTCAATCCCCTTTTCCCTTACTTTCTTGTAGGGCAAAACAAATTTCTATGCCCCATTGCTTGTATATCTTATTTCCCAGTCGCATGCAAAAGCAACTTTTTTAGAACATCTGCTTTCAAAACTTTGAATTCCATCTTCTCTCCCTTCTTCCCTCCCCACCCGCCCTCCCTAAGAAGGCAAGCAATTCAACACAGGCCACACATGTATCATTATATAAAACCCTTCCACAATACTCATATTGTGAAAAACTAACTATATTTTGCTCCCTCCTATCCAGTACTCCTTTATTCAATTTTCTCCTTTGAACCTTTGCCTTTTCAAAAGTGTTTGCTTTTGATTACCTCCTCCCCATATCTGCCCTCCCTTCTATCATCCTGCCTTTTTTATCCCCTTCCTCCTTCTTTTCTGTGGGGTAAGATACCCAATTGAGTGTGCATGTTATTCCCTCCTCAGGTCAAATCTGATGAGAGCAAGATTCACTCATATCCCCTCACCTGCCCCCTCTTCCCTTCCTAATGAACTGCTTTTTCTTGCCACTTTTATGAGAGATAATTTACCCCATTCTATCTCTCCCTTTCTCCCTCTCTCAATATATTCTTCTCTCATCCCTTAATTTGATTTTATTTTTTTAGATATCATCCCTTCATATTCAACTCACCCTATGCCCTGTACATATATATATTCCCTTCAGCTACCCTAATACTGAGATCTCATGAATTATACACATCATCTTTCCATGTAAGAATGTAAACAAAACAGTTCAACTTCAGTAAGTCCCTTGATTTCTCTTTCTTGTTTACCTTTCATGATTCTCTTGATTCTTGTATTTGAAAGTCAGATTTTCTATTCATCTCTGGTCTTTTCACTGAGAAAGCTTGAAAGTCCTCTATTTTATTGAAAATCTGTATGTTGCCTTGGAGCATGATACTCCTCAGTTTTGCTGGGTAGGTGATTCTTGGTTTTAATCCTAGCTCCATTGACCTCCAGAATATCATATTCTAAGCCCTTCGATCCCTTAATGTAGAAGCTGCTAGATCTTGTGTTATCCTGATTGTGGCTTTATTATGTCTTTCTGGATGCTTGCAGTATTTTCTCCTTGATCTGGGAGCTCTGGAATTTGGCGACAATATTCCTAGAAGTTTTCTTGTTGGGATATTTATCAGGAGGTAGATTCTTTCAATTTCTGTTTTACCCTATGGCTCTAGAATATCTGGGCAGTTCTTGATAATTTCTTGAAAGATGATATCTAGGCTCTTTTTTTGATCATGGCTTTCAGATAGTCCAATAATTTTTAAATTTTCCCTCCTGGAACTTTTTTCCAGGTCAGTGATTTTTCCAATGAGATATTTCACATTGTCTTCCATTTTTTTCACTTCTTTGGTTCTATTTTATAATATCTTGATTTCTCATAAAGTCACAAGCTTCTACTTGTTCCAATCTAATTTTTAAGGTAATATTTTCTTCAGTGGTCTTTTGGACCTCCTTTTCCATTTGTCTAATTCTGCCTTTCAAGGCATACTTCTCCTCATTGGCTCTTTGGAGCTCTTTTGCCATTTGAGTTAGTCTATTTTTTAAGGTGTTATTTTCTTCAGTATATTTTTGGGTCTCCTTTAGCAAGTCATTGACTTGTTTTTCACAGTTTCTTGTATCACTCTCATTTCTCTTCCCAATTTTTCCTCTACTTCTTTTACTTACTTTCCCCAATCCTTTTTGAGCTTTTCCATGGCCTGAGACCAATTCACATTTTTCTTGGATGCTTTTGATGTAGGCTCTTTGACTTTGTTGACTTCTTCTGGTTGTATGTTTTGGTCTTCTTTGTCACCCAAAAGCGATTCCAAAGTCTGAGCTGAATCTGAGACCATTTTGCTGCCTGTTCATGTTCCCAGCCAACTACTTGACCCCTGAGCTTTTTGTTGGGGTACAACTGCTTGTAGAGAGTACTTTGTTCCAAGCTTGAGGGGCTCCGCTGCTATTCTCAGAGCTATTTCTACAGAGCAAGATCTGCCACACTTGTGCTCCTTCTCTCCGCAGAACTGCCAGCCAGGATTGTGGCCCAGATCCAGGCAGGGCAAAGCAGGCTTTGCACACCTGCTCTAATCAACTGCTTAATTCCTCCCACCAGGTGGGCCTGGGGCCAGAAGAAACTGCACCTATATCTCTGGAAGCAGCCTCAGAGCTGCACCACCTCCACTGCCCCCCGGGTAGTGGCCCACTGTGAACTCCTTTCACTTTGTCCCAGCAGCTTTTCCCACTCTGCAGCTCTAGAATTTGTTCAAAGCCATTTTTATAGGTGTTTGGAGGGACCTGGGGGGAGCTTAAGCAAGTCCTTGCTTTCTCGCCCGCTGTCTTGCCTCTGCCCCCACCCCCATTTTTAAAACTTTGAGTTCCAAATTCTCTCCCTTCTTCCCTCCATACCCACCTTCATTGAGAAGACAAGTGATTCAATAAAGGTTATACATACGTAGTTATGTGAAACACTTCCATAATAGTCATCCTATCCTGCATTTATTCTATTTTCTCATTTGAACCTGTCCCTTTTCAAAAGTGTTTGCTTCTGACTACTCCCCTCCCCAAAACCACCCTCCCATCTATCCTCCCCACCTCTTATCCCCTTCCGCCCCCCACTTTCCTATAGGGTAAGATACCCAGTTGAGTTTGTATGCTATTCTCTCCTTAAGCCAAATCCTATGAGAGTAAGGTTCACTCATTCCTTTTCACCTCCCCCCTCTTCCCTTCCATTGTAACAGCTTTTTCTTCCCTCTTTTATGTGAGATAATTTACCCCATTCTATCCCTCTCTCCTACCCCCAACATATTCCTCTCTCCCATTAATTTTTGTTTTTTGGGTATCAGCCCTTCACATTGAACTCAGCCTGTGTCCTCTGTCTGTCTATCTATATCTATATTTAAATCTATCTATAGCTGTATCTATAGAGATAGAGATATATTCCCTTCAACTACTGTAATACTGAGAAAGGTCTCAAGAGTTACAAGTATTTTCTTTGCCTGTAGGAATGTAAACAGTTCAACTTAAATAATTCCCTTATGATTTCTCTTTCCTGTTTACCTTTTCATGGTTCTCTTGAATCTTGCATTTGAAAGTTAAATTTTCTATTCAGCTCTGGTCTTTTCATCAGGAATGCTTGAAAGTCCTCAATTTCATTGAATATTCATTTTTCACTCCTGAAGCATTATACTCAGTTTGAGTGGGTAGGTGATTCTTGGTTTTAATCCTAGCTTCTTTGACCTCCAGAACATCATATGCCAAGCCCTTTGATCCCTTAATGTAGAAGCTGCTAAATCTTATGTTATCCTGATCATGTTTCCAAAATATTTGAATGGTTTCCTTCTGGCTGCCTGCAATGTTTTCTCCTTGACCTCAGAACTCTGGAATTTGGCTACAATATTCATAGGAGTTTTCTTTTTGGGATCTTTTTCAAGAGGCAATCAGTGGATTCTTTCAATTTCTCTTTTACTCCCTGGTTCTAGAATATCAGGGCAGTTTTCCTTGATAAATTCTTGAAAGATGATGATGTCTAGGCTCTTTTTTTGATCATGACTTTCAGGTAGTTGAATAATTTTTAAATTATCTCTCCTGCATCTATTTTTCCAATGAGACATTTCACGTTGTCTTCTTTTTTCATTCTTTTGGTTCTATTTTATACATTTTTGATTTCTCATAAAGTCATTAGCTTCATTCTAATTTTTCAGGAATGATTTTCTTCAGTGAGCTTTTGGAGCTCCTTTTCCATTTGGCCAATTCTGTTTTTAATGCATTCTCCTTATTGGCTTTTTGGACCTCTTTTTCAATTTAGTTTAGTCTATTTTAAGGTGTTATTTTCTTCAGTATTGTTTGTATCTCCTTTAGCAAGCTGTTGACTAATTTTTCGTGATTTTCTTTCATCACTCTCATTTTTCTTCCCAATTTTTCCTCTCCTTCTCTTACTTGATTTTCAAAATCCTTTTTGAGCTTTTCTATGGCCTGTGACCAATTCATATTTTTCTTGGAGGCTTTGAATGTAGGAGCTGTGATTTGTTTTTTTCTGGTTGTATATTTTGATCTTCTTTGTCTCCAAAGTAAGATTCTATAGTCTGAGTATTTTTATGCTGATTGATCATTTTCCCAGGCAATTACTTGACTTATGAGCTCATTTTCAAGGTAGGACTCTGCTCCCAGAGTGGAGAGTGTTCTGTCTCATGCTTCAGGGGTTTTGTGCATCTGTTTTCGGGGATACTTCTGTAAATTTTCAGTTCATCTCAGGTGGTATAATCAAAGGAGAGGTTTTTATTCTTCTCTTGGCCTGTGCTCTGGTCTGCGAGTGACCTCAAGAAATGTGTTCTGCCTTGGAACTCTGAGAAGAGTTCCCTCTCAACAGGCAGCACAAGCTCTACCAAGCCAGTGCTTCTCCTCACCCCAGGAACACTACCCAGGACTGTGACATAGATACAAACAGGGCAAAGCAAGAGAATCCTGCCTCAATGCCAGCAAAGAGATCCCTGAAATCCCCATCAGATTGGCTGCTTGATCCCCCACTGTCTGTGGGCTTGGAGTCCTGGATGCAGCTGCCACTGCTGCTGCTACTGCTGCTGCTGCTTCTGCCACCTCTGATGCCCCAGGGCTGGAGCCAAACCTTGCTCCTCTCTCACCCAGGTCCAACAGAGTTTTCCCACTGACCTTCTACTTTGTCTTTGTGGTTTGTGCATTAAGAAGTCTGGAAATCACCACAGCTGCCAGTGATTCAGTCCCCTGAGGCCCCTTTTGGCCCATCTGTGCTAGCATGGCCCACACTGGACTATACTCCAATCCCAGCCCAGTGTGATAGACCTTTCCTGTTGACCTTCCAGGTTGTATTGGGCTGGAGATTTGTTTTATTCTGTCATTTTGTGTTTTCTATAGCTTTAGAATTTTTTTAGAGTCATTTTTACAGGTATTTGGAGAGTTTTGTGGGAAAGCTCAAGCAAGTCCCTGCTTTTACTCCACCATCTGTAACCAGAATGGCCTTTGTTTTCTTTGAGTGACTCAATTTATCTCAGTGAGCTTTACTAGGTGCTAAGCCCCGGGCCCAAACCCCATTACATGTTAACATAATCCATGTGGATGTGAACCTCCCAGGGTCCTAAATGGAGCGCCCAACTCAAGAACCAATCACCAGAGCCTGAGCTCTGGTGATTCAGATGATGTTTGATGATGTCTGAAACCCTATGAGAAGGGAGGACAGAGCCATTTGTTCGGGGCTCTGGAGGTGGTGTTGATGAGGAGACTCCAGGTAGCTGTAGCTAAGGAGCCCTCCAGCTTGTAAACCCAGATGTTGAGATTTTGTTGAACTCTGGTAACTATGTGTTGGGATTGAATCAGACAAAGTATGTTGATGTTTGTAATATGTTTGCATTTTGTTTTGAAGTTCAGGATGCTGGCTTTTTCCCCCGAACTAACTGAATGATATTTGAATGCTGAATTAAAAGTAAGCTTGTCAATCCCTTCACCTTGCTTTCCTTAATTAAGCAGATCAGAAGAACCTGTGCAGTTGGCAGTTTTCTGGGTGCTGGCTGTGGGTGAATCTTATACCCCCACAGAAGCAGCTAGCCAGATTGTTGAAACACCATCTTGGCTCCTCCCCTTTCCCAACCTTGTTAACAGCAGAAATCTACCTCCCTAGTCCAGTTACATAGTTGGTCTATGGTAACCCCTTTGCTGAGAATCTGTGTTATGACTAATGATAGGAGAGGAGTGTATTAGTCTTCCCATTTCTGCATAAGAAGGAGATCCAAATGAATAATTAATAGAAAGTTGTGATATTATGAAGAAAATATGTTACACAGGCTTTTTAACAATGCCAGCATTTCAAAAGCATTCCACTAAATGTTGAGGTGTCTTCCTTGCTCTGAAGGTGTTCTGAAGGAGACTAAATACATAAAATATGCAAACTACATATAATAACACAACAAGGACCTTCCACTCTAAAGCATAGACTTCATTTTTTAAAAAAAAAATCTTTTTTTCCTTGATAATACTGGTATCATATGATGCTTTGCTTCAAGAAGTTTGTATTCTAGAATTCACAAATGTAGACACTATGAATTTATAAGTAAGAATACAACATACACATCATATAGCAAATAAGTTCTTCAATTGCCATTCTTTTCCCCAAACACACAAGATATTTCATCTCCATTTCGTTTCATTCTGAGGTGACAAGATAAAAGAAAAAAATGAGTACAAAGTCAAATGGTGAAGAGGAAAGAGTAACAGAAGTTATTGTTCCTCACTTTTGAAGCACTGTTCATCCACATCTGCCAGACACTCCCACCCTGCCATTTTCAAAGTTGTCTCAAAACCTCACCTCCTGAACAAAACATTATCTGATTATGATGTCTACTAAAATGAGGTGAAGAGTTAAGGCTTAATCATATGCCTTGTAAATCTCACATGTTGCTGTCTCAAATGATTACATAATTTTTGCATGTTTCTATATATAGGACGAATAAGATGATAGTCTCCCTGTATTCTGCTGTAATCATACAGCATATGAAGAATTATATTCAATTCTAAGCATTAAATTTTAGGAAAAACATTGGTAAGTTGGAAAGAATTGACAGCAGGTGATCCATGATGGTGAGCAGTGTCAAATTCCTGCGATATGGGCATGCGAAGTTTAGTTCAAAGAACTGGGAATATTTAGACTGGAAAAAAGGAAAGACACTTGGGTGTGTGAGAGAAATGACAGCTGTCTTCAAGTATTTGAAGAGCTTAAAGTTGTCCTGCTTTGTCCCAGAGGTTGAACAAGAAGCAATAGACAGAAATTGTAAGATAGTAGGTTTCATGGTTTCTTGGTTTGTTTGTTTTGTTGTTGTTGTTTTTGTTGTTTGTCTAACCATAAAGACAACAACAAATCAATTCGTCATGGAAGGAGATGAGATCTATTGCCCACTATCAGATACTGAAAAGTATCTTTGTGAAAATATATCTGCGATTTCATCAATTTGACATTCTCTCCAACAATGTAGATCTCAGCTCATCTATGCCTGCCTATCCTGTTCAATTGTTGTCCACAAAAAAATAACAAAACCATCCAATCTGATGGAGGCTTTCCTTCGCTTTTCTTGATAGTGAGGGAGAACTCTGACTCTCCATCTGTAATTGCTTACTCTTGTCACATAGCCAGCCCATTTTCTATTCTTGTCATATTCCTTGATAGCATCATTAACTCCTATTCTTTTTCATGGTTTTTCAGTTTGCTGGTACCCAACACATACCCACACACAACCTCTCAATTGTTCTAGATGTAATGTTGATCTTTAGTTATTCAGAGGCAATGGTTTTAAATATTTTGCTCTCATATGGCAGCACTGGTAAAATATTAGGATTGAAAAAATGGGCCTGTGCTTTAATGGGAAGCTTGTGGTTAGAAAAAAAGAGCTTTAACATTTTCTGAAAGCAATGCAGTAGGCTCTACTGCTCTTCAACCTTAGACCCAAATCTTTATCCTACTGTACTAGCTGGCCCAGATATACATAGTATTCCAGTTCTACAGGCTGTCCATTCAAATTCCTGTTGAAATCTGGGAAATAAGCATTCTTTATTCACTTGATTTTTCTTGTGTAGATGAACAAGACAAAATGCTGTCAGTGATTACAGATAACTTCCAGAATGAAGATGCAATGTCTCAAGATGACTGTAGTTGATACAAAGCCATTTACCAATGGAATCATCTGTAGCACTTTACCATTGACACATAATTCCTTTTTACCTGTCCTCTGCTTTCAAACTCCCCTTTTGTCAGTGGAAAATGTCTTTGGCCTGAATACATCCTTCTATTTTATGCCTTGTTGGGTATTTATTATTGGAGTCTTTCTAAAAATAGGGTTATTTTTATTGTTCCATCATTCATCAAATTCTGAATCATCTTGTGGTGCTGATAGAAAAAATTTGCTATAAAAAAGCCTATATTAAATAGCATATATATATATATATATATATACACACACACATATGTATATATCTATATCTATATATATATATATCTACATATATATATATATATGTAGATATATATATATACAATCAATAAGCAGTAAAGACGTTGAGAACTTTTATTCTGTAAAGTTTTCAGTTAACCATGAAATAATATGTGGTCCATTTTTTAGTATCATTTGGGAAAGCCTGTTAATATCTACAAAATACCTCCCTTTAGTATGTCCTTGATTCATGTATGGATGAGTCATAAAGGGAAATTGTAGATGGAAGAATAGGTAAATAAGTCAACAGTTAGTGTTATTCTCTCAGACACATTTGTCAGTATTGATAAAATCTGAGGTTTTTTTCTTTCACACCTTTGATATCTTTCCCTCAATGCTCTTACAATTGTATTGCCTCCAGCATAGATCAACTGTATATATTCTTGGTTCAGTTTGGCTGCTTTTCCCATCATTGTTCATTTTAGTTTCATTTCTGTCTCTTCAGGGACTGTGTATTAGGGTATAAATGTAAAACTACCAAAAGCTAAATAGAGGAAATTTTAGGAAGTAGAAGGGTGACCCAGACAAAAGCTGTGCTATAGACTAACTTGACAATATTCGCTAGGTCCAGTCTTTACAGGGGAGGATGTAATTCTACTCCATCAATCATTAAAGTAACTGGAAGACAGTGGTTTTGTATTACTGAACTTTAATATTTCTTTCTACATATTGGGCAACTGAAGCTTTAATTCATAGCAGTGTCATTTATTACTTCTATAAGCTTTACAAATTCTTTTTAAATTCTGTGAAAAATCCTAAATAAATACTATATGTATTGTCATATTTTAACAGAATATATATAAAAGATGGCTTTTCAGAATGTGGTGAAGTAAAGATTATACTTCATATAATAATAAAAGAATAAAGTCATCTTTTGTAGAAGCTATTGAAAAGTAGAAGAGAGCTTAACTGACATATCCTTTTTGTCTTATCTTTGTGATATTTTGAGCTGTAAAGGAACAGGAGGATGATTTTGATTACTTACAATATTTATCTTGCATTATATTGTTTTTTATATTATTCCTCCTATTGTTTGGATGTGCACTATTTGCCTCATATATCAAAATAATGTTTTAAAAGGGTTGAATTAATATGGCAATATAATATCTGTCATACTAAAACTTTTATTCAGTTCATAATATCCAGCACCTTTTCATTTTATGCTAGTTTTGTTGAAAGTGGGAAGGTCCATTTTCACTATTTCTAGGTAGAATAAAAATGTTGGCAAAATTCATTGGTATTATCGATTTTGAAAAAAAAAGTAAACAAAGTGCATTCACCTAATTAGACAGTATTGTTAAATTGGGTATTTTAAAAGTCATTCATTCTCGTATTTTGTTTACAAGTTTGTGTTCATAGACTACAAAAGCCCAGTATGCCATGTCTGTATCACAGAATCTTGGAATTAGAGAGGGACTCAGTGATTGTCCTACCCTGAAATGGAATCATCTGTATGATGCTCTAATCTAGGAGTCATACTGACTTTGTCTATCCTCTCATCCTCTAGAATTCCCTTTAGGAATCATATTGTGTTTCAAGGGAGACATCTTCCAACCGGTTAATACAAAATAACACTTTTCAGATTCTTGTAAATAGACCTCCTGTAAATGAGTAAATGAGAAATTCCCCTGTATTGATGTCCTCATCTTTATCTCCTTGCTGTCAAGATATAAAAGTATATCAATGGAATCAGTATCAGCATTAGGTGTTCTGAAACTATAGCATGTTGATAGTTAGTCAATAAATATTTACCTGTGTGATATTGTGGTAAGTAATGGGGATACAAAGAAAACAAAAGTCATTCCTTGACTTTGACAAGTTCACAACCTAATGGTGGCAATAATATGTAAACAAATATGTAGAAATACTCTACATATTGTACACATAGTAAGGAAAGTGAAAAACTAGACCTATTCTTAAGAGAATTGGGGATTCTAGGACACTGAATATAAAATTTTGCTGGGGATACAAAGATGACAATAAAAAATGCCCTCTAAGAGTTTAAATTCTGTTGGGAAAAATGTTCACATGAAGCAAATAGGTAATAAGATTTTTGAGTTGAGAAGAAAAAATATAAACAAACTTACAAAGATCATAATGCTTAAGTTGAAAAAGCAATGGTTCAGGAGTCAGAGCAATTGGATTCAGAGTCCATCTGTCCACAAGTAAAAATACAACAAAGGTAACCTAAGGCATATTTTCTTTAAAAAACTAAAATAATTGTTTATTAACAGTGGTATGTAAAAATGTTAGTAAAATGGGTCTCTCTGGCCACCTCTGCAAAGCCAGGGACCCCATGGGATGAAAAAGACCATTTTTATTGAGATCCTAAAGGGGTTGGGTGGGTGGGTGGAATATTCAGCAAGTCTTATAATTAGATGCAATTGGGGAAAGTGTGTTGGCCTTCAGGTGTAACTGGTGGTGCCCCTATCTAACAATTATGGAATGTTAATTCCTTTATGGACTTCAACTGCTTCTAGTAATCTCAGCTAGACAATTAAAACCCCACCAGTCCATATCACCCCAGTTAGATTTTCCCTTGGGAAGACCAAACCCAGTCTAATATTGACAAGGAGAGAGGACAGGAAAACTGTTCCTTGAGGAAGGGACCAGCCTAAACTGGTTCATGTTTGCTGTTAAAAAAAAAAATCAAGGGTCACAGGTTAAACTGATTAGTAAGCAAATATCCTGGGGGCTGAGTAATCACAGTATTCAACCTAAGTTGGTAGTGGGACAGGTGGCTTCTTGAGCTATATTGATAAACAGAGTTTGACAAAATGGGGAGTAGGATAAATTACGGAGTAGACCAGAGTGGGGAACCTGCTGCCTTGAGGTGATATGTGGCATTCTAGGTCCTTGGGTGGGGCCTTTTGACCGAGTCCAAAGTTTTCGGAACAAATTTTTTATTAAGGGAATTTGTTCTCTGAAGTTCGGATTTAGTCAAAGGGCCACACTTGAGGACCTAGAAGGCCAAATGTGGCCTTGAGGCCTCAGCTTCCTCATCTGTGGAGTAGTCTGTAATTAAATGATACAAAATAATTTTATTTTCCTCATTCACCCATTTGATTCACTGAAAATCACAGTTTCCTCAATGAATTACTAGATGATGTGTCAATTATAAAATGCCATTCAATTTATCTTCTTTTAAGGATTGACTCACCACGTGACAAAATTTTCTAAAGGCATTTGATACTTCATTAAGGATGGGTAATTATGAGGCTTAGGTTTTTTTTACCATGATGATGGATACAATGTATGTGTGTGTGTGTGTGAGAGAGAGAGAGAGAGAGAGAGAGAGAGAGAGAGAGAGAGAGAGAGAGAGAGATACTTGATCTACACATTGATCAAGACCATTGGGGCTGTCTCTTCCCCTATGCTTGCTATTTCTGCAAGTTCTGTTTACCAAAGGAGCAAAGAATGGACATTCAGTTTCTTTCTCAGTAATCCATTCTCAATGTCCATTTCATTATTACATCATATCCTAGGGCTCTGACATCTCATGTAGTCATCTGATTTCCATAAATCTGTCCTCTTGGGAATTCTAGAATGAGCCTATTTTCTGATCAGCTTCTCCTAGCATATCTACTTCTCTAATTCAGGTCACTTGTAGAGATTCTTAGATGTTTCTATAAATCTTCAGCAAAACAAATCTCAATACAATTTAGCACACTAAAATTTTACTTTTCCAATAATTAGTTCACATGGTGAAGATGAGTTAAAATCTTATGGTTCTTATCCTGTTAATGATACTTATAGGAAGAACATTTAACTCTCATCTTTATATAAACCTGGTTTCAGTTCTGGAGTTATTATAAAATTATATCTGTTAGAAAATTATAACCATTCAAATATTTATTATTCATTTCATTTTCATTTCACACCTCTGAGGCTTACTGTTTGATTTTGGTTGTTTATCTGCCCTCAACCTTAGATTTTTTCATCTCTTAAGAAAAAAAAATACGAGGAAGACCAAATAGTTATGAGGTATCTACGTCTATAATAATCTTGTAATATGCTCCAACTTGAGGTAATAATTTAAGATACTAAGACCCAAATAAGCTGATTGACTCCCCAAATCATAGTTCATAAGTAGCAGAGCTGAGATTTGGACCCATTTCTCTAGATCCTAAATTCTTTGATTTTTCTCTTTCACCATGACTTATACAACAAATGAAATGAAAAAAAAATAGGAAAACAAACATGAAATGAGAGGTTTTTAAAACTGTTGCACCTCCATTCTGGATTTAACTCTCCTAATTGACCAACTAGCAGTTGTTGTCTCAAGAGTAAAGAAGGTGGTGGTCTTTTCTAATGCTGTAAATCATGATCCCACATCTTATGTGTTTTTCCCAATATCATTGGCAATGCCAATTAATGTTCCTATGATATTATCTAAATAGTAATTGCTGCTCAAATTTAATTTGATCACTTATTTTTTTCAAAATCATTAATGAGTAGTTTATATCTCCTCAATCTCAAAGAACCAATTAATGTCAATTAGTTTTTGCATAGGAGTATTTATTGAGAAGACATAAGAAGAATAGAAGTAAAAAAAAAACCCTAGGAGTACATGCTACTCTACCATATTGGTTCCTTGGGACAGTAGGTTAAAAAGTCACTGCTACAAACATTTCTTCCATCAAGTCACCTTCTGGGTACAGCATGGCCAATGCACAAGTTACTTCCATGTTTGCAGGACAAACTCTGTTGTCTACTATTTTCATAATCTGCTATACTGCATCAAACAGGTCACTCTAGTACTAACTTCTTCCTGGGTTTGGCTGTTGAAAAAACTAGAAGACTTTATAATAACCT
This sequence comes from Trichosurus vulpecula, assembly GCF_011100635.1. Classification (NCBI taxonomy): domain Eukaryota; kingdom Metazoa; phylum Chordata; class Mammalia; order Diprotodontia; family Phalangeridae; genus Trichosurus; species Trichosurus vulpecula. Next base: position 314,964,458 of record NC_050576.1, on the reverse strand, counting down.
CTCTTTGCTGGACCTCCAATGGTCCCCTTGAATTTTTCAAGCTCACAAAATTTCAATGTTGTCTCTTCCATCTGTGATGCAGCAGCAAGGAATAAATATGGAAGCCAGAAGAACAGTGATGGCTTGGGCTCATGACCCCATAGTGACATGGGTAATGAGATAAGGCAGCTGGAGGAAGCAGCACTTGATATGTCTCTATCACTATGAACAAATAATAGCTCTTTCTCAAGGGAAAACCTCAAAGGAGAGAGAGTTTTCATCTGTGCATGAATTTTGTATACACACTCCATGCTGAAATGACTAAGTAAAAGGCTTTTCATCCCCATTCAGGAAGCATACAAATGCACATGTCCTGAAACAGAGAACTGGTTCCTCCATCATACATCATCAGAAATTTCTAGATGTAAGCTTATTACACCTCCAAGGACATTGCCTACAGATCAAGTACTAGACCCTACATTGGCCAGTTCCCCTTCACAAAAGCTTACTCTTCAAAAATATCCACTAAAAACAGTAATTAGAAAGCTTTATTTAAGGGAAGTAATGCAAGGGACAAAGAGAACTCAAACAAAGTTAATAATAATAACATAAAAAGCAAACATGATTTTGATCTGAAGATAAGCATACAGAAAAGAGGATCACACTCAAATAATCGGTTTTGGAATGGAATGCTATACCTGGATTTGCTTGTGTTTTTAAAAGAATTAAATCAATCATAGTCCTTCCTCTACAAACCAGCTATTTTTGTTAATGTGTTTATTTGTTGTTGGGAGGGGGGTTTCTGCATGTGTTAAGATAAAGCACCCAGGAGAAATATCAGTCATCTCTACTTAAGATGTAGAATCTTTTAGAAATACTATATGAAATAAGTGGGTGAGAGTGAATGCAATCAAATCAAAGATGTAAGAGTCAATCCTGTTTAAACCTGAAAAAGATATTTTGAAAGTTTGTGGGCTGGGAGGTGGGCTAGCTTGCCATAACATGACATCTTCTGAATGATTAAGTCTTTAATTCAGGAGTTATTTTTTTCCCTTTCTAGTTTTAGTCTAAGGACTTCAAACTGTAATGGTATGGTGCTAAAGCATTTGATAATACTGTTTATGAATCATCTCTCCAATGAGCTGGGCTTATGGAGAATTTGAGATAAAATTTGTTTTTCAAGTCAATGCTCTCCTTTTCCCTTTCAGTTCATTTAAAAAAATAAAATTCAAACAAACATAAAGTTCAGATGAAGGTGAGGATATCGATGGAAAAAAGCATTCATACACAAGTAATCTATTATCATGGAGCATAGCTTCTATGTATCCTGCCCAAATCTACCTTCCTGAGGCCACCTAAAATGCTCCAGCCTCTCCCTTCAGCTTCTTATCTTACAAAACTTTTATGTTCTGTATCCTATTCCTTCACAGTTTACTAGAAAGCTAGAAAACCATCTGATAAATTGTGGAATTAAACCTAGATTCTGTATTAATTTCTTACTCCATATGGAGAAACTTGCATTTTTGAGACTTCCTGGCACTTCATACCACATTTTCTCATCATATATTTTTTTTATCCCAACCAACACAAAGTCTTGTATTTTTCCACCTTTATCAGTCTGCCTTAGTTATGTGTTCCCTTATCAAGTTTCTATTTTGTCTCCAATAGTCTGGAAGGGGTCTCTCAGTAATAAACTCAATTTCCTCCTTTTCATCCAAACTCTTGCCATCATTTTGGGACCTCTAGATAGCTTGATAGAGATTTCTGGATTAGATAGATAGATAGATAGATAGATAGATAGATAGATAGATAGATAGATAGACAGATAGTTGGATAACAGATGATCATCAACTGCTGACTAGACATTTCCTTGAAGATGGCATGTATACATTTCAAATTTAACATATCTGAAATAGAACTCATTACATTTCATCCTAAGCCACTTTTTTTCCAAACTTCTCTTTTTCTGAGGGCACTGCTGTCCTTCCAGTTAACCAGATTTGGAACCTCAGAGTCATCCTCAACATTTTGCTCTCCTACAAACTTCAAGTACCATAAGTTTTATCTATATAATATCTCTCATATATCCACCCTTCTCTCCATTAATATGACCACCACCTTAGTAGATGCTATTGTTATCCTTTGACTGGATCATTATAACAATATCCTAATTGCCCCTACTTCTATTCTCTTTCTTCTCCTCCTGCAATGAAACAGAGACATTAAAGTGATACTTATAAAGGACAGGCCTGACCATTTCATTCTTTTCCAGAAGCTCCATGGATTTCTGATGGCTTCTTGAATAAAGTGTCAATGTTTCTGTCTTTTAAAATCCTTCAAAATATACTATCACCCACAAGTAGGATGTGAGTTCCTTAAAAACAGGGACTTCCTAAGAGGAGTTTTTTATTTGTATCCTTGGAGCTTAGCATAGAGTTAGGTACATAGTTGTTGTCATTGTTTGTCCTTTGTTTTCAAAGAGGACGGTGACATCACTGGTGATGTCCTTACTCCAGCATTGCACAGAGTTGTAGCCTCACTCTCTCTTGTAGAGTTGTCCAAGTCCAGTGGCAAGACAAAAGTTGAGATAATTGGTGATGGCCTGGGATGCAATGGATGACCTTGGCATCTACAATGTCTGGCCAAGTTCTAAGCACACCACAGCACCTACCTCAACTGCCTTCATGACCATTGGAACAAATTGTTCTTATCTGCCCATTCCACCCAAGGAAGTTTTCACATGCTTGGGGTAGACAACGCCCTAAGTCACCAATAGGTTTGAGGCTTGTCAGCTACCATCAACCTGGTACATCCCATCTGCTAGAGACAGTTTATTGGGTGTGGTTGCTGCACATGCTATGACTTCTTGGAGCCACAAGTGAGAGTTTAGTGATAGGTAGATATTAATGGTCAATAAGCAGCACTGAAAGGGCTCAGCAAACCCTAACACCAGAGGTGGTACTCCTTGAAGACTCCATATAGCTCTCCATACCTAGAAAATAACTTAATAAATGTTTGTTTTCATTCAATTTTACAATATTGAACCATACTCCTCAGGTTTATTACTCATTATTTCTATTTATTCACCATATTTTGGCCAAAATTACCAACTATCTCTTTTTTCTGCATAGAATTCTATCTTCTGCTTCCCATCTTTACAAAGGCTGCCTCCATGCCTGGTATGCACTCTTTTATCAGCCACTTCTCTTAGAAACTCTACTTCACTTCAAGCTTCCCTTCAAGTACTCCCTTCCACAGGACACTTTTCCTAATATTACCTGTTTTTTTTTTGCTTCTCTGAAATGACTAAATGTTTAGGATGCATATACTTTGTATTTACTTATATGTTTAAGTATTGTGATATCTGATAGAATATAATAAACTTTTTGACACAAAGGACTATTTTTGTGCTTGATGTATTCCCAGTGCTTAGGACAGTGCTGGCACATAGTAGATATTTAATAAATATTTTTAAATTGATTCAATGTAAGTACCCTGTGAAAAGGAAATATTTTGTTTTTGTGTCTCCAGTATCTTTCAGAGTGCTTTTAATGAACAAGGTAATGGTTAAATTGAATTTGAATCAATTTATTCAGAATCCCTCCATATCCTACACCTTTTATATAGATTTTAGAATCATAGCCTTTATATCTAGAAGGTACTTCAATCATTTAGCTCACACTATTCATTTTTTAAGGGAAACTGGGGTCTAGAAAGTGACTTGTCCAGCTTTACAGAGATAAGATGATATCACATGCAGCATTCAAATCCAGGTTCACTGAATCCAAATGCATCACTTTTTCCACTATATGATTTTGTTCCTAAATGTGTTATTTTTAATAAAATAATTAGAATATGATAGTAACTATGCCACACACCTGTTATTATGTGATTACTAGGAAATGGAAACCAAAACCACATTATTTTGGGGATGTGTGATCAAACTCATATTATTATTTGGTCAGTTAAGAGATTATAGCTGTTTCCTATTGCTTGGCTATCACTTTACCCAATGGAGGGCTTTCTGGTTTTCCTGTCATTGGAGCAAAGTAAGGTAATAGAGGTGTGTGGTAAAAACCAGACAGCCTGAAAGAAAAGCCAAACATTATTTATACCCTAGAGTAGATGTAGAATCTCTTCATTTCTTTCAACTATAACATTTCATCACCAAATAACAGCAATATTTCTCAAAAGGTTTAAATAAGGCTTATCCACTAAGACAAAGCTCTTTGGCCTTTTAAAAGTGTTTAACTCAATAGATGAGTCCTGTCTTAAATCTGATCTACTTCTAATAAGGAGAAGCTGGTTGGAGAACAAGTTTACTATCTTAAATCAACAGGATATGACTAGAATCCAAAGGTATACTGTCAATGTTTAACAAATGGCTCTCAGGGGAAAAAATGTAAGCATGAAATACTTTTACATTTAATATGAACTATTAACATTTTCCTCATCAATTTCTTAAGTCTAGACAATCAACAACAACAAAAAAAAATTAAATTAAACTCTGATGAGTACAGTATGTATGATTTCTGTGGTGTAAATGTTTATACTGAAAATTTAATGATCAGCTCCAAGCCAGTTTCAGCACACACCTAATACTAATTTTCTCTACTATAAACCAGTCTTTCCTTCCTTTTTTTCAAATAGCACAGCCCATGATCTTTATTCTGAAACTCAATGCCCTGTAATGAGCTTCCCAAGACATTACCTCCTGTCACTTCCTTTTTTGTTTCTTGAAAACATCCAAATATAAATTAGTGCCCTTTCTTTTGCTTCTGCTCATTCCAAAAGAAGTTGCATACTTCTTTGTAATACAAAAACAAACAAACAAAAGGAAGCCCATTTTGTTGTGTAATACAAGCTCCTATACTTACACTCAACAAATGCTATTTATTAATATTAGTGATAAGTTTTAATATCCTATAGCATTTTTGCCAGCTGAGCCCCATGCATATGTGTAGGCTGTAAGATTTGATTTAACTGGCACAAAAATAACTTACCCATTGATAGATATATGATCTCACTGATACTTCTTATATCAATCAAATTCTTATCTGCCTATCCAAACCATCTTACCCTTTGTGTTTCTTGTGTATATTTTTTCCAAAAATGTTCCAGAAAAGAAACATACTATGCCGGGCTTCGTCTAGATCATGGATTATTAACCTAGAGTCTGTAAAATTGTCTTCTTAATAATTTGAGAACTATAGTTCAAAATAATTGGTTTCTTTTGTAATCCTATACATTTTATTTTTTGTACCTAAAACCATTATTAGTGAAAAGGGAGTAAAGAAAACTTCACTACACTGCCAAAATAATTCATGACTTAAAAAAGGTTAAAAACTTATACTCTATATAATGTATTTTTTCATATCAGTGAATAGTTGAGGTATCCATCTGCTAACTCCTATAACAATTCATTTTCTTTTCTAGTTGTACATATGACTTGCCTTACACAATTTCTTGTTCCATTGAAATAAATTCAACCTATTATAAGGACTATTCTCGAAGTCCTTAGTGCCAGTAAGAACCTACCATAATTTGTCCTCTGTGAGGAAGAGACACTGAGAACATAGGGTGGTCTATACACGTTATCAAGGCATTTAAGTAGGGCTTTTGTAGAAAGAAAGACCTCCATAACCAAGAATACTTGATAAATTGCTGCCCGGCTTAAAATTTCCACCATTAGTAATTCTTTTGAGTAGGTTATTTTTCATAAGACCTCTGCCTAATAGCACATATATTTCCTGAGAGAATTAGCACATTTAATAACACCCATTTGAGCACATCATTGGCAATCACTCCCAACAGAGTAGGGTCACAGGGAATGAAAAGCATAGATGTATGCTGATTGGATGGAAGGGAAAACAGGAAAGATCTAGGTCATTGGCTATGATTAAAATGAGTGGCCCAAGGAGGAAAGAGACATTAAAGTATTCTGAGAAGACAAAGGGGAGAATCAGGGCTCTAGGTGTCAAAAAGGTAGGGAATGGGGGAATGAATGAATGAATGAACAAACAAATAAATAAAGAGATTAAATACAATGTCACCACCCCAGGCTCATGATTCATTCCTCAGGTCACAAATACATATATGATAGAGTTTGTACAGGATAGGACTTTAGAGGACACTTGTTGTAACCCCCATATTTTCTTCTTTTTTTCTTTTTTCTTACTAATGTGTTTACTTTTTAACATCACAATCAATCGACCTTGTGTGTGTGTGTGTGTGTGTGTGTGTGTGTGTGTGTAAGTATGTATCTCCATACGGAACTCCTGCACTTTGTAATGAAGAAAACCAGCAAAATTAACCAATATAACTATGTAAGTATCTGACACATTCAGCATTTGCCCTCTGGTTTCCATATTTGTCATTGCATTTCTTCTGAGTCCAAATGCATTTATGTACATATGTGTGTTTCAAATTTGCATTATGGTCATTATAGTTTCCTTGAATTCCTCATATTCTTACAAGATAATAATATTCCATTACATTCAGATACCACAATTTGACCTACCATAGTTTAATAAATTTCAGTTGGAAGAGATGTTAGAGGATATCTAGTTCAAACTACTTATTTTATAGCTGAGGAAACTCTGGCCCAGAGAAGGCATGTGATTTGCCCAAGATCACACAATTTAAATCTGAATCATCCAAGTTCACAGCTTGTGTTCTTTCCATTGTGCAATACAACCACTCCCCAATCAAGGAGTACCCACTGTATTTCCAGTTTTTATTTTTCCTGACATGAAGTATGACCACTTTGGTTTGTTTTGTGGGTCTTTCTTCCTGTCAGCCACTTAAATATACAGATAAAAAGGTAGATTCAGAGAAAGTCAGTTTCTTGCCCAAGTTCGCATAGCTGATAAATAGCAAAGCTGGAATATTAGCACTTGCCATAAGATACTCTTACTAAGAATGGTGGATAGGATCTTTTGCTAACCATTTCACAATCTTTTTCTTCTGATCTATTTGCATGGCTGTGAATAAATACCAGAAGTATTTTGACTACTTTCAGTTAAGAAAGACCAATTAGCTCAGCAACATTTATAAAACACAAAAGACTAAGATCCACAAAATATAAATTAAGTTGAGGACCAAATAGCCTCCCTATTAAAATAGTACTCAGTTTTCAACTATCTTTGAGACAAAGAGAAAGCTAATGAGACAGAGAGAGAGAGAGACAGAGAGAGTGGGGTTGAGGCAGTTGGTGAAAGCAGCTGCAGGTTGTGCTTGAGGAGAAAACCAGGTCACTAATTCCGTAATATGTGCAACTACTTGGAGCTGCCCACAGCTAGTCGGTAGGGTGTTGGTGGTAATCATGCCATCTTTCCCTCCTCCCATTTACCTGTCATTTGAGAATCATTATAGTAGTTAGCAAATATGACCCGAGAAGGTGAGGTTCTAATGTGGAAGAAGCTTGCGTGGTATGCATTATGGGGCAAGGGAGATGGGAGATCAATATACGGAGGAAAAGAGTATAGGGACAGCACCAGTAAGAAGGATGGATGGATAGGAGGGTGTGTTTTTCTCTTTTCACAGTCAATGTTTATCTATTGCATTTTTTTACTTGATGTTGTGTTGTATTAGAATGCCATTATGCAAGTTCCAATAAGTCTGTCATTGTTTATAGTGACTTGGTCAAGAAACATCCAAGTTTCTTATATTTAAAAGAGAAAATACACACACAGTCCAAATTGCAAAATCACACCAGAGGAGTAGAAGGAGTAAATATTATGAGAGCTATATTCTGACTAGACACAAGAACTGAAGTCTGTGCATTTGTTTCAGATCTGAACATCCTGATGTTTATTCCATGTGCCTTTCTTCTACATTAATCTGTTCTGGTATTGCGTGGGCAAGAGCTCAAATGCTCACCCTAAAAACAGGCAGCATAGCCTTCTTAATCTGTACTTTCATCCAGTGATGCAGTCACCTTTCAGAGTATGTGCAAGGTCTTGGGAGCACGGTGCTGGATACATAATTTCATAAGCCGCTTTTGATCCATTAACCTTTGGGACCTGTTGACTCATCACTACTATGGGTCACAGTGCTATTGCTGACCCTGCCTGCCCCAGTGCTCATCATCATAAATTCAGCTGATCTCTACATTTTCCAGGAGAAGCTTATTCAAATAGGAATATCAGCTGAATAATTGACCCCTTATATCCAAACATAATTCTAATCTGTGTTTATATTTTCATATCCTTCATTTCTCCTTATGTTCCTTTGTGTCCTCTTTGGAAGGGTGTTCTTTCAGAAAACAGGCAATGTCTATTTATATCAATCCACATACAGAGTGCTTTAAAATGTCACCCAATAGGATTTGAATAACTTTGTGGTGCTAAACTCTTTTTTGAATAAACTAGGCTAGTGACATAAATGTTCAGCATGCCCTCTTTCTTTTCCCAACATGCACTCACAGGAACACTCATACACCCACACCGATACATGGCTTTGCATGGTTCTTTGTGACCAGGAACTGGGGTCAACTAAAAATAAACTTGTTTAAGAGGGAGAATAGCATCCCCAAACCCCCAAATCCTCCTTCAAACTCCCTTATTTGCCCTGAAAATCTGACCCCACCAAAGAATTCCAAAGTAAGAAATCCTAGTTGTACACTATTGAGGGCCCTCAGACAAAAAGACGGCTCCATTCAATGGAGCAGGGAAGCTAGCCCTGGACTGCTCTTCTAGAAAGGTTGTGGCACTTCTCTGGGAATGGTAAAATCACTCCTGTCCCAGATTTCTTCTGAGAGTTCTTTCACACTAACTCATCAAATCTCATCCCTGACACAATCCTGGAAGTTTTGTAGATACTCCCCAAGGCCCTTGGGCTAAGTATAGCCCTCTTTGCTCTTGCCATCTTATCTTGCCATCTTATCTAGCACCAACCTACCCCTACTCCCAGAAGGGTAGTTAATTGCCTTATTGATAAACTCTCCTGATCCAGACCAATGATCTTTACAGCACCTATTCCTATTTGGCCTAACCATAACATCCAAATGTTCATTCAAAGAACCCTAAACATTAGAGTAAAACTAAAAAATGTCAAAAGAAAATTGATTTTTACAAAATAGTTATTATTAATACAAATTGTCCAACTTTTTCCTCACTTTACATCATTTGGGGTGCAATTGTCTGTCTACACAGCAACAGCTACCTCTGAGCATTAAAGGCAGAAACAAGGATGCTTATGTAAGCATTTTTGCTACAATGAGAAGGTCAGGGTTCATTCCCTGTGTATGTATGTTTTCTTTCCCCTTAAACTACTTTATTATTTAGAATAAACACCGTATGTATTTCCTCATCTAAAAGATGAATAGCTTGCCTACTGCTTATCAGCTGAAAGCAGTTTGCGGAAAAAATGTGAAGAACTTTGGGAAATTTATTACATTTTCAAAAGAGCGGCATCTCAGTACTTGCAGCCTACTTACTGGAAACCAAATCACACCAGAGATTATCTGTTGGGCTAAAAATGGTATGCATTATTTTCTTTCATTTTTAGACTTAGTCATAAAGACAGTAACCTTGATATTTTAGAGCAGTTTCTATTTAGACGGTCTCCTCACTGGCCCGATATTGTGTTGTATTTCCTCAACCGGGACTTTATTTGATTGTTTGCCACTTTACCTTTTCTTTTATGATGGGGGCGGGGGACAGTAAGGGAGTGATTAAAGAGATTTAGCTATGATTTTTTCCATGCCATTAGTTTCTCAAATTTGGTTGTAGAAACTATAATGTAGAAAGCATTTTAATGGACTGATTACCATTTGACCATTTCTCTGTGTCTTTCTAGTTGTTTTAGAATATTTTAATAGATGATTTAGAATCACAGAATATTCTCTAGAAGAGATACTAGCTAGTGGTCATCTGGTCTTGCTCCTACCTAATTCTTATTTACGACATCACTGGTAAATTGCTATCTCCCCTACTCTTGAAAACTTCTAATGATTTGAATCATGCTACACCATTGCATCTTTTTTTTAAAAGGCTTAAAATCTGTTTTTAATAATAATGTTGCTGTTGCATTCCTGTCTCATTTCTCAAATAAACTCCAGACTGTGAGAGGGCCCAATATCACCTACAGCAGTGAAAGCTGTACAGCACAGCTCCAGGAAGACAGGCAAGCCTTAGAGCTCCAGGCATGGCCAAGAGAGCACCAGCACCCAGCAGCCCCTGCCTCCAAGCTTGCACTCGGACCAACAAGAAAGGGTGTTAACAATGACACGCCAGCACCTCCCAGACGGAGGCAAAGCCCCTCCATTAAACAAAAACAGAACCGATCATGGAAACCTAAAAGCAGATAACAAAACCTTCTTCTCAGGACATAAAAGGGAACACTGGGTTGGGAAGAGGGAAGAGGTCTCCTACTGGTATTGTTGCCTGAACTTCCTGGACACACCTGAGGTCCTAACCAGAGAGGAAATGGGGGCAAGGATTGTGTCTAAGTTACTGAGGGAGCAGTGAGGGGAGAAAGGAGGAATGGTCAAGGGAAAGAGGGATAGAATGGGGTCTGTTTGTGCCATGGCCTCCCCCCACCCCCTCCGTAGCCTTCACATTGAAGTTTTAGGAATGCGCCACATAGAACTGCTTCACTAAATGCCCCTCCCTCGCCCCTCTCTGCCCTCAGCAAATTTCCTACCTAGAGTAGTTCAAGTGGGGAGGCCTAACTAGTAAGAGGAACGGAGCCCCAACAGCCCTCTAAGGTAGAATCCTGGCTAGTCCAAAAAGGGTCCTTGTCTGCAGGGTCAGGGAAAACTCAACACTGTGACTCTATTAGTATCTGCGACGTTTGTTTGGGCCAAAGTCCCCTCCAGGAGTTCCTCGGTTGAATGCGGGAGGGTTTCCACCCATTGCCCCAAGTCCTTCCATTGTACCACCCTGGCCAAAGCGGTCACTAGGTGGTGGGGTCATTCCCATGGTTCCATCTGGCATCATTGGACCAGGCCCTGGAGCACTTGGGGCACCAGCTGGCACATTAGCACCTCCCAGGGATCCTCTATTGTTTATGCCCATAGCACCTCCTATACCCATCTGGCCCATCCGCATCTCCTGCTCTCTCGCATCAAGGAAGTTTCCTTTGAAGCCCTCCTGCTGCCGCCGCATCATTTCTTCCTGCTGCCGCCTCATCTCCACCTCACGCCGCCTGCGTTCCTCCTCCTGCCTGAGCTCCATTTGCTTGCGTTTCTGCACCTCCTGGTTATGCAGCTCCTCCATCCAAGCCAGCTCTTCCTGTCGTCTCATCAAATCCTGCCTCATCAACATGACCTGATGCTCATGGCGAGCAGCCTCCATCTCCATCTCCACTTTCTCTCGGGCCTCTTTGATGTTTCGGTCTACTTGGTCCTGTTGCTGCTTCTCCATCTCAATCAGCACCTTCCAGCGCATGGCATACTCATATTCAAAGGAGCCAGGCTGGGCAAATCGAGGTGGCTGCTCTCGTTCCTTGTGAAATTGTTGGTTCTTGATGACCAACTTCTCTGGGAGCCCTTCTTCATCATCTAGCTGGTCCATCGGCTCCACAGTCGCTGGCCTAGGAAATGTGGTCAGAAGAAAGGACCCTTCACTGCATCTGTCCAGAGCTTTCCGGGCAGCTGGCTTCCCTGAGAATTCCACAATGCCTTTCCCTGAAGGCCTCCCTTGATCATCCACAATCACTACAGCCCTCTCCACCTGGCCAAAGACAGAGAAAGCCTCCTCCAACAGTTCATTAGACACGAACTGAGGCAGGTTCCTAACTGTCAGGGATGCGCTATGGCAGGCAAAGCGCACTTGCAACTGCTTTCCACGTAAGGGCATACTGTCCAGTTCCACTTTAGCGATCTCGGCTAGGGTGCGGGTTTCCAGGCGGATGAAACCAAAGCCTTTGTCCTTGTGAATGAACACCTCACCTGCCTTTCCGTATTTCTCAAACAATTTCCTCATCTCCTCTTCAGTGATGTCAGGAGGGAGATTGCCCACAAAGAGGCGGCTGCTCTGGGTGAAAGTCTTCTCCCCTGGCTTTCGGAAATTCTTCAGATCGATAGTCAGGCCTTCTTTCTGGCTGTTGGCCTGCTGCCCATTTGCAGGTATTGGTGGCAGTGGAGGCGGTGGCGGCTGCTGCTGCTGCTGGTGTTGGTGTTGGTGCTGGTGCTGGTGCTGATGCTGCTTCCTTGGAGTATGGTTCTGTTTATCCAGGCTAAAGCCTTTGTTGCTCTGCATTTTTGCACGCTGATGCAAAGCCGTCTCTCCCCCAAGTAGCGGCAGCGTTCCTCTGCCTCTAGCGCCTCACTACACCATTGCATCTTACTTCATGTCCTAACCTTTAATTCTTAAGAAATGTTTTCTTAATTTAGGCCTGAATCAATCTCCTTGAAATTTCCACAAATTGGTTCTAGTTCTAGTCTCTACCCAGAAGAACAAGTCTGATTCCTTTTCCATACGTTAATCCTTCAATATTTGAAGACTTCTCTCATACCTATTCTGCTAGCCTTTCTTTTCTCTAGGCTAAACATGTCTAGTTCCTCCAGTTGATCTTCATATATCTTGGTTTAAACTCTCCTCACTATTCAGATGACTTATCTGGTGAGATTGTCAATATAAGGAATACAATGCTGTGCTAGACACAAAACCACAGATTTGGCCTGAGAAGATTAGAATATATTAGGTCTCTTATCTGCTTTGATATAGGCACTATACTACTATTAATGCAGCAAGTCTATTACTTCCTTTGATCTGGAATACACACACACACACACACACACACACACACACACACACACACAAACACATACACACACACATACCCCTCTTTTAATGCAGTCATTACCTCTTCAGGCCTCCATGTTACATTACCTACTTTGTCTTATTGAGTATGCAGGCCACTAGACTTTTTCACATAAGATGCTTCTAGCCATGACTCATGGATCTTTCATTTATGTAAATTATTAGTGAATTCATCTAACCATACTAAATTTCATCTTCTTAATTTCAACCCCCTGATCAAATTTGTTGAGGATATTTTAGGGGAGTCCTGATTCTGTCAACTCATATTTGATGTATCCCTCCCAATTTGGGGTCATTCAAAAATTTCATAAACATGCTTTTATTCAAGGCTCTGGCAAAGTGTTGCATAGGGCAATGACATTCCTTTTATGAATCTCTGCCCAGGTTTATAGCCTTCCATTAATTAGTACTTCTTGGGTCTGTTCATTCAACCAGCTCCAAAATCATCTAATTGTACTATTATCCAGTGCATGTCTTTCCATCTTGTTTATTAAACTTTTGTGAGTTTTTTTTTTCAAATGCTCTGATTAATTTCATGTATAACACATCTACAGAATCCCCATGATCGGGACATGCCTTGAGGTCCATTATTAGTTAATGGATACCAATAGAGATGAATGAGGACTTTTTCTTGGGGAAAAATGTCTCAGAGTCCAATTAAGACCCTACATCTATAAAAGGTAAAAAAAAAAATACAGAATCAGCTACAGGATGACTACCACTTGCATTTTTGTTCTCTCTCTCTCCTTTGTTACTGCAATCTATTGTAATGGTCAGTGATCCCAAGTCAGAAATGCAACTTTCCTTGTATGAGAAGAGAACACTGAGCAGTTGTTTTCATTGCTGTCTCCAAATGTTTCTTCTTAAATTATGCCAAACAAAAGATGAATTAGCTTTTATTTGAACCCCTCTAGTAACAGAAAACCCTTCAACGTTCTAACATATCCCATTTTACTTTAAGCTATCTTTGATTGTTAGGATGTTTTTCTTCAAATCAAACCTAAATTTACTTCTTTGGAGACAACAACTACTGATTACTCGTATTTATTTCCTATGGGGTTTAGCGGGAAAAATCGAGTACCTCATTCCTTTAATGTTCATTCCTTTCCAGGCTATACGCATGACTTTCCAGATTTTCTTTACCATGCTGTGTCCAAGAAATCTCTTCACCCTGGAAGTTCACATCACTCCTGGACTTCTAATACTAGAAATGCTGCCCTCTACCTCTGATTGTCTGCTGTTATCTGTCCTTTGTTCTTGAAGTGGACCAATGACACCTGGAGAGTGATATCTTGACTTGCAAGTAAATTGGATTTAAGTGAGGTAGAGCTGTGCAGAGTCATTAACCTCACTCTTTCCCCCAGAGTCTGTGGGGTCCAGTGGCAAGACATAGTACAACTGGCGATGGCCCCAGAAGCTGTGGGAGATCTCAGCCTTTTTAATCTAAGTTCTCTCCCAAGTCTCAGTTTGTCTGAGGCAACACCCATTTAGAAGTTAAAGGTTAGGTAAGGGTTGAGGCAAAAGATGGCCTAGGTTGCCTTTATAAAGGAATCAGTCTAGGAGGGGAAAACTCTCTGTCTAGCTCCTCCAGAATTTCCATTTCGAGGAGGAATCTCATATTAAACATATCTTTATTACTCTTCAATATGAACTTCGGTTACTCAGGATTTTTTCTACCATCCCTTTGTGTCCACTCCCCTAACAACCCCCTCTGCCCCTTTCAGCTTCCTTTTATGTGTTTTATTCATTAGAATGTAAACTCCTTAGGAACAGAAACTGTCTTTCTTTGTGCTTCTATTTGCATTCCCAGCACTTAGCACAAGTCCTGACACTTAACAAGTGTTTAAGTGCTTAAGTAAATGTTTGCTGACTTGTTTACTCGACTTCTCCCACGTGAAAACTATGCAAGTACATGAAGAAAATATTATGTCCAAAATCATCCTCTGCCCTCTAACCACTCTCAGTTCTTCTATCCTCCAAGTTAAATACCATCAATTCCTTCAATTAATACTAAAATGGGATGAACTCATGTGGTACCCACAATAGAATACAATATTCAAGATGGATAATGATCATAGCAGAATTTAGCATTAATACTGTAACCCAATAATCCATTCAAAATTCAATTGTTCTTAATGAACCCATCTTAACTCTTAGTAATCACCTTTCTTTTCTTTTCTTTGCTTTCCTTTTCTTTTCTTTCCTTTTCTTTTCTTTTCTCTTCTCTTCTGTTCTCTTCTTTTCTCTTTTCTTTTTTTTCTTTTCTTTTCATTTCTTTTCTTTTCTTTTCTAAATACTCCCAGATAATCCATTCAGTAACCTCTTCTAGAATTTTACCAGACATTGACATCATCCTTCTTATTAAAAAAAAAATCAGGGCTTTGTCCCATTTCCAGATCCTTAGTATCTCTCAGTTTGATATTTTACTTAGAGAGAGAATTGTGATGGTACTGGCAGTGGCTCAGAAGCAAAATCACAAGTTCTTTCAGAAAACCAAAAGGGGATTTATCCAATTTTAGTGACTTGAATTTATATCTAACCTTGAAAAAACACGACTAGGCGTAGAGTGCCCGGGTATTGTGTCACTCTTTTTTCCTTGAGGGGTTTTCTGTTTTGGAACCATGAATATGGTTTAAGCTTAGTTCAAGCTTGGGGAAAGTAGTCTTTAATCAGAAAGGAGCTAGACTCACTTTTGCCATAACTCATGGGCTTGTTAAACACCCACACTGGTGCCTCAGGGCCAAATTATTTAAAGCCTCAGTCTAGGATCCTATCCAGGGTTTTTTCTAAGGCAAGTGTATTTAAAAAGTTAATCAATGCAAAATAAGAATAAGGTATGGGATAGATAATTTATTCCTGCACACAAAAGTTTAAAAAAAGCACAAGCACATACCTGACAAAATAAAACTTAAAGCAGGATTCAGTAACTTAACTTATAACTATTGTTACAATCTGCTAGGAGGTGGATACTTAAATCACCCCGAACAAGTCATTTAAACTTTCTGAATCTCAATTTCCATATCTATAAAATGGGGACAGTTACAGCACCTACCTCAACTGCAGGTTGTAAAGCTTGTAAAAGATAACATATGTACAAGTGCTTAGTGCTATATGAATGCAAGCTATTATTTTTCTTTCTGTACTATTAATACAATTTCTAGTACATATCTGCTGGTAAAATAGGCCAGGCTTGGACCGATACTCTAACCTTATTGGTAATATTTCAGGTAAATTAAATTTTCTTGACTCTAGTCTGCTTCACTTAATAGATAAGGACCTATCAACCCCTCAGACTTACAACATGGCCTCCAAACCTGGACATGTCCATCTCAGGACAAAGAAGCACAATAGGCAGCTAGGAGTCTACAAGTGAACTTAGTTATATGAGTCCCCTTGTACTAATTCCCATAGGGACAAGGTTGTCATGAATCCAGCATGGAATAGAGGCAGTTTTTCTCAACAATTCATGACAAATCTCATAGCTACGTATCATATAATCTTACTGGTCAAAGGAAGAGAGATCCAGTTAAGAGGTTTTGTTTCCCATTCAATGGATACAATACCCTACTCCCTACCATCGTCATGGGCAAAAAATGGCCAAAGTACCACTCAGAGTTTTCTGCATCAAATCAAAGTGACAAGTCCTTTCAGCACTGAACCACCATATAGACAGAAGTAGCCAGGTATTTTGGCATCTCTGACTGTTCCAAATTTTGTCACCGTGTCTGTGAAATCCTCAGAAATTTCCACGGGATTACCTGGTACATGAGCCCTGGAATGCCCTCACATACCAATTTAATCTTTGAAAACAAAAGCATTTGATTTCTCTATGCCTCATTTTCCTCATCTATACAATGTGACAGTTGGACTCAATGGTCTGTTTGGTCATTTCCATATCTAAATTTATGATCCTGTGATCCTAAGAGATCAATTCTTCCCACTGCATCCTCAGGAAGCAAAGGGGAAAATCTATCTATGGCCAACAGCTGAAAGAGATCAAGTCATATTGGTCCCTATAGTCTGGAATCAAATGAGTTCCGTTTATCTAGGGGTAGGTGGTGAATTCAAATTCTATCCATTCCATTAAGTAACAGGACTTAATATCAGTGGGCCTATTGTCATGAAATCTGAGGACCTATTTTTCCTTCTCTATAAAATGAAGAGGTTCATTGGATCATATTTTTAGAGTTGGAAGGAAACTTAGATGTCATTGAGTCTGATTCTTTCCTTTTGCAGATCAAGAAACTGGGGACTGGAAAGAACAGTTCAATTGTAACATTTAACTTGCCCAAGGTTACATAGCTAGTGACCATCTGAGGTAAGATGTAATACTAGGTCTTTCCAACTTTAGAGTCAGTCACCTTATTTATACATCATATTGCCTCTATTGAGGTTGAACCAAATGATATCTGTTCTCTTTCAATTCATCCTAGATTCTAAGCAAGAGTCCTATCCTTCATTTGGTCACTTGCTGGCCAGTGCTGAACCCCCTCCCACTTCCATCACCTAGAATCTCTTCCTCCCAAGATGTAATTCAAAAAAACTGTTTACCTGACATCTTTCCTAATTCTTCCTAATTGCTGGTGCCATTTCCCAAACAATCTCATATTTATTCTCTTTTATTTTCTACATATGTACATAAGTATATATTATATATATGTGTATATGTACGTATATATTTATCTCCCATGTTAGAACATAAGTTCTTTGAGTATAACATTTGTCTTATTCCTTGTATGTGGATCCCTGATACCTAGCATAGCACCTCACACAGAGTAAGTGCTTAATGGATTGGATAACCAATTTAATTCCTCTGATCCTTAACTTTTAAAATATAAACTCTTTAAGATTAGGTTTTGTTTCCTTTTTTGTACTTGTAT
Source organism: Trichosurus vulpecula (assembly GCF_011100635.1). NCBI lineage: Eukaryota > Metazoa > Chordata > Mammalia > Diprotodontia > Phalangeridae > Trichosurus > Trichosurus vulpecula. The sequence continues at coordinate 314,946,829 of NC_050576.1, read as the reverse complement.
CCCTAATGGCTAGCCCATAGTCAATGCCTAATATTTTTATGTTGATTGATAAAAATTTAGAATAGAATTATATTATTTCTATGGTTTATTGATGTATATCATGATGAATTAGAGTTGACTGAATAGTTCAGGTGAGTTTCATGGTTTTCATATGTAAGTTACAGGATATGATAACAATGATTTTTTTTTATTTCTTTGAGTGATATTAGTTTTCTCAGAACCTTTCCTCATTTTTTTCAACTAAAGATTAGAACAAAAATCCCACATGAGTGTTTTTTATGTCACTTCTCAAAAATTTTGAGAGTTGTTCATGGCAAGTACCAACTCTGGACTTTTCTGTTTTCAAATCTGTTCCCAAGGCAGCTTTTCAAAGCTTTTAAGAGTCATAAAACTCTTTGTCCCCCTGAATAGTTTTTTGATAGTTTAAGATTTTTACTCTTTCCATCAGGGCCAGAAGACTAAAATCCTGTTGAGCAGAATTCACCTTTTAAAATTATAAATTGTTATTTCATAAAGATTCATATTTATTTGTCTGGCATTCTTGTAGAAATGTACTGCAATGATACTTAGCAAAGACCTTTTCTTTTCAATAGGTCTGTTGCCTCATATACTTTATTATTCTATTTTTTGTGAGAAAAGATTATCTGTTATTAACATTTATAGACACACTCATTCATCATGTGACTCTGTCAGAGAAACTCATGTGATACAGATACTTGGTCCTGTTACGAGAATAATTTTTGTAAAGGGCTGGGGAATCAATGTATTTTTTGTTCGGAAAGCAAAGTGCAAAATAATTGATGGTGTGTCACCAGCTTCGAAAACAAACATGAAAGTAAACCATCAAATTAAAAATCACCAGAAAAGAGAATGCAAACCTAGGCCAAGATCATCATTTTAAGGCACTCGCTTCCCCTAGATGACTAGGTGAAGCATTGGAAGAACAGGAAATGAGATAAAAAAGACAAAGTTGGTAATAAACAGTCACACATGGAAGCTATCTTCCAAAGCAGGCTTTTAAAAAATTATCTTTAATGCACTATGCAATTTGGGTTGTAAGAAATGTTCTTTTAAATCCCAGCATTTTGTGAATATTTCCTAATGAAAGGGCTATTGATTAAAACAGTATGTGTTTTCCAATTTTTTTGTTATTAGCCAACAATTTTTCTGTTTTTCTTTTAATTATATTCAGTACTTTCTGTCATCTCGGAGCATAGAAACACTTTTTAAAATGAGTCATGCCCAGGGGGGGGATTATATTAATTCTTTCATAAATCCATTTTTCTATGAAGAGGCCCTGGTCATTATCTAGACATTGACAGGTCTGCACTTCTCTAACCAGAGCATATTTACATTCTTCTAACATTTTAATTATTTGCCAATGCATCCAAGAACTTATGCAGAAGTTTCTGCAACATTTTATTCCCATCTGCTCTTATTCTTGTCACATTTGGCTAGAATTTTCAAAAACTAAATTTAACTAACAGCAAATCATTAATGCATCATCATACTAATGACATTTTTATAAACCTGTCTTAATTGGGAAACATTTTAATTTCACATATTACAAAGATATGTTACTCTGTTCTCTGGATTATTTTAAAGATACAAAAAATCCTTACATTTCTATTTTTTTTAATTTTCTAATATCTAAAAATGTCTTTATAATGCCTTGCACGATCATTCACACATGATTTTCCATGAATAAAGAGGTTTTCTTATCTATTCTATTACACATTCCAAAACACTGGTAATGCCATGTACATCAAATGTGCCTATATGAGGTAGAAAAAAGAAAACCTACTTACTGTTATTAACTTTGTAAATCTATTCTTTGGCTAGTGGCCATCAGGGTTCAATACTGTCTATTGCTAAGTCATTATTTTGCTTACATACCATCTAGGTTTCAAAATACTGAGCATCAGGCCTCCATAAGGAAATACATCATATTATCTCATCATAACTGCAGGTTAGCATCATTAAAGGAGGGAGAAAAAGCTTCCCGGCTCTAGCATGACATTAGGTCAAGCACTGTAGCTCACTTGCTAGAATGTTTCCATTCTGAGCAATTTGTCTCCTCCTCACTAGAAAGATCTAAAGATCATTATCCACTGTGAAAAAGTCATCAGGGAATGGAAAATGAGATCATTCAAAAGAAAAAACTAAGTATTTTCCTCCATATATTGGGAAATGAGGCCAACTTTGAGTTCAAAATTGAAAAAGAAAAGAATGAAATATTTTATCTTTTCTCAGTCTGTTCAAAGAGACTTCCATACCTATGGTCAATAGGATATGGTCCTTTTATAATATGTTTCTTGGGAAAAAATATTCCTAGGACATATAATTCTCATTACTAGTGAGGGCGTTTTACCAATCTTGTTCAGAGCGTGCTAAAAGATAATTTAAGATTAAGATAAGACAAAATTTTAGAACTAAGAACGTCCATTGCTTTCCTGATTTTTTTTTATCATTACTATGCTCAAAATACAGAGAAACATATTTTCCATGAGTTGTATGGTACTTTTTTCCTTCTATGGTACTCATAGTCTTTTGATAAGCATTCATTTGTGCATTCTAACATTAACAGTATTTCTAAAAGATACTTCCTAGAATCTTGAAAAAAATTGTTCTGGGGCAAAAATGTAAACAAGTCAAATAAGGATTATCTGCACTCAGATGCAAGAACACAGAATTATTTAAGCATGTCTGCTATTCAGATATGATTATTACAAATGTTCAGTGAACCGCGCAGATGTACACAAGGATTATGACTGGTTTGAAAAGAACCAAAATTTGATGCACTGAGTTCTAACTTATTCTGTTGCTCACCTTTTACACTGTAGCAAGCAGATTATGCTGAGATCAAACCCCTCACTGATTACTTGACCAATTGAGACTAATATGTAATCAATATAATTGAAATAACCTCTCTCAGGAAAATAGTTGAACAGATTCAATGGATTAATTAATTAAAGATTAACTGTAACAATATTTAAAAAGCAGGTGGTGTCTTGTAATATAGTCATGCCACATAAAGTGCAGACTACAATCAACTTTACAGATAATTGTGACAATCTGTCTTAGAAATATACATACACAGTAATTAAGGCCAAAAATAATGTGAAGTTGTGTTGCCTGAATTGTCCACATATAGTTACTAGAGTTTCCAAAACAACACATACTATTTCTGTCCTTCTGCATCATTTATGAGATATTCCTATTCAACAGCATGATTAACTATGAAAAGGATACATCTGATACTGAAAGAAAAAGATTTTTAAGAGTCTTTTCAGTAATCAACAAAGCTATCATGCCTGGGTTTTGAACCTTTCTGTACAGATCCATAATTATCTTCTTGATTATCATTTAGTTAGGCATAAAATTCTGAAAGAGGCACACTGAAGTCACTTGTAATCATTTTTTTTACAATTGTCACAGACTTTGGCTTTAAATAACCAGCTGTTATGTTATTCATTATTGCGTACACACAGGTAAACAATTATATTAAATAATTATTTATGGTACATGTAGGCATAATGGTGATGTCTTATTAGTGTCTTTTGATGGTATCTATTACTCCATGTAGCATTATCCAAAATTATTATTGTCAATTGAGGTTTTCTGGATTCAGGTAAAATATAAACCTATTTTCTTTTAAATATCTCTATAAGTCTTTATGTTTTAATTATGCTTTTGTATGCAGAAAATGGCTTCTGTTCCCTAATTCCGCACCTCTTTTTAATTCCAAATATCTGCATATTGGCTACTATATTTCAGATTGTAATGTATCTGCTGGTATCCAAAAAATTCTATTGATTTTGACACATTTTAAGGATTTCAGGACATTTTTATCATATAACTTCTATTAATATGATATTCTTTTCCATTTCATTATATTATTCTCTAGTCCTAGGTCTTAGTTCCAATGCTCTGGTTCCTAGTTCTCTAGTTCAATCTACTTGTTAGATTGTCTTGTCATACTTTTTGTGTCTTAAACCTCATTTACTTTGTTCTTTTAGAAAATGCAAGCATTGATTCAAATTTCTATCTTTTTTATTTTGCTTATTATTTTGCTGATACTTCTACATTTTTATTGTGTTTTCCATTGTCTTTTTCAATGTGTCAAATTCTTTATACACATGTGCTTTTTCTATTTAAAACCATTTATTATTTTTTCACATTCTTAAGATTTTTCCTTGCCATTCTTATAACTTTATTTTGTTTTTATTTTTTCCTAACCACTTGAAAATTTTTAAACCTCATACGATTTCATTTTCATAGTTCTATTTGTGGATATACAAACAATGTTCCCCTTTCCTAGAGATTTTTCTTTATAGTAGTTTATCCTATGGTATTTCTTCAATGTGTTAACCAGTCCTTTTTTGTTTATTAACTTGTCGTTTTTAATTGTTTTTCATGCTTGTTTTGCTGTGACGTTTTCCTTATGTGGATTTTTTTTCTTTTCTGCTTTTATTTCATGTGTCTTTTTTGGCTTTATCTGGTGCATTTCTTGCAATTTTTTTCAAAATGATACAGAAGAGCCAGAGAGACTTAATACAATACTAGACGTAATGTCTAGTGCTATTAGTATTTTCCTCATCAGCACTGTATGGTCCATACTTTTATAGCAAACACTCATTAATACTGTAAGGAAAATGAGTTTGTATTTGTGTGAACATAAAGACAAACATATTATAAAAATAAATATAGCAAATAGACAATATTTAAAGAACTGGAAACTTAAGATTTAACACATCTGGAGATAGAAAGGAAGTGAAAATGGCAAAACCTCACTAGATCCCAATAACATTCACCATCAGATCCCTCCTTTATCCCGTCAGTGAGCTAGACAAGATTCCATTTGCTCATGATTATGTTCAGGTGGGTGCAGCAATATCTTTTGTTTTCAATAACAAGCCTCCTCAGGGGAGAAAAGGAACCAAATGTTCCTCTAACTTGCGCCTTCTGATTTGTGCCTTCCATCTCCAGCTAGGCATAGCAAGTCACCTGAGGGAAGGTGGTGAACGGCTAGGCCAGAGATACATACATAAATCTTGACCCTCCCTCAAATACTGCAACCATTCAATTCCTCAGCTTACTCATTTGCCGTAAACTACTCTTCCACCCCACTTGCCATATACACAAAGATGGTCATACATTTGATCTTGCCATCACTCACAGATGTAGCATCTCCAACTTGAAGAATTATGAAATCCCCTTATTTGACCATAAACTATTGGCTTTTCTCATCTGCATCGCAGTAATGACTTCCATTGCTCAAGATCTAACTTCCACCTCCTACTGCCAATCTCCTGGTTGGGATGAGGAGAATTTAATGTGAGGCCTTCCAATTGAGCATCTGACTATTTGTCTCTCCTCTCATATGGCACTTCCCTCCAGCCTGATCTCCAAACTCCTTTGAGAAGAGGATGGTACTGTGCACTCAATGATGAATATTCTTATACCAGATAATACCCTTCAAATTCCAGTGACTCTAAACTCCTATACTCTATTAACTGAACTTCATTCCTCACTCCCCATCATCTAATTCTTTATTCCCATCCTCCTCAATCCTCCCATACCAGTTTCAAGAAAATACCACCCAGCCCTTCAACTGTTCCCTGTGTGATGTATGTTCCATAGACAATAAAATTTCCTTCATCCTCAATATTTTTCTCTTCCACTCCTTCCAACTAACAGCTATTACTGAAACTTAGCTCCACCCACATGACACAGCCTCCCTAGTCATACTTTGCATTACTTTCTGCAACTTCACTCATTCTTCTTAGCTCGCTGGTAGAAGTGGGGGAGTTGGGGTGCACCTTGGCACTTCCAGGTTCTTTCTTTACCTTCCTAACACAGTAAGCTCCATTCCTTTGAGCTTTATGCAATTTACATATGCCACCCAATCAAAATCCTGGTTGTTGTTATCTAAACACTTCCAGGACATTTCCCTTTTTTCCTCAATGAGTTTTGTACATGGCTCATGTTTTTTCTCCCCTCACCAACATCTGCCTTCATATTAGCTGACATCAACATACATCTTGACTCTCCCTCAAATACCCTCACCATTCAATTCCTCAGCTTATTCACTTCCCTAAAGCTACTCTTCCATCCTACCTCCCATGCAAACAAAATAGGCATACCTTTGATCTTGCCACTTCTCACAGATGTACTGTCTCCACCTTCAAGAATCATGAAATCCTCTTATTTGACCATAAACTATTGGCTTTTCTCCTCTTCCTCTGCTTTCCTTTACAAAACCTTCATCTATGTGGTAAGTCCTACTCCTCTTCTTCCATATTTCCCATCTTATATCATTTATACACTTTTTCTCACTATCTCCTCCTTCTCCCCCATCTCACATAATAAGGTGACCTTACTCCTTACCATTGCTTACCCCTCTTTCCTGCTCAAACTATCAAATTCTATCAAACCTCATCTAACAGATAACTCCATCTGTCACACCTACTCTGCTACTTATTTTCAACCTCTCTATATCAGTAAGGCTGAATCCTTACTACTTTGAAACATGCCCATATCTCCCCTATCCTGAAAAAACAAATCCTCACTTGATCCTTCCATGCCTGCTATCATCTTATATCTTTTTATACTCTTTGTAGCTAAACTCCTCAAAAAGAACATCTGCAATAGATGCCTCCACTTTCTCTCCTTTAACTCTCTTCTAACCTCTTAACATTGTTCTCTCTTTAACATTCCACCAAAACTGTTCTTTCCAAAGTTACAGTGAACTAAGGTGCCAAATTCATTGGCTTTTTCTCAATTCTCATTCTCCTTGACCTCTATGTAGCCTTTGACACTGTGGATCATCTCATCCTTGCTTCTCTTTTTTCTTTAGATTTTCAGTAAACCACTCTCTCCTCATTCTCTTCCTGCCTATCTGAATGCTCCTTCTTAATCTCTTTTGCTGGATCCTCATTCTGATGAAATCAAAGGTATCTCACAGGGTTCTGACCTGGGTGCTCTTCTAGTCTTTCATTCTACCTCCCTTGGTAATCTCATTAGTTTCCATGGACTTAATTACCATCTCTGTGCTGATGATTCTCAAATCTACATATATTTCCCCAACCTTTCTGCTGACCTCCATTTTTTCATTTCCAAATGCCTTTTAGACATCTTGAACTTGCTGTCAGCTAGATATCTTAAACTGAATATGTCCAAAATTGCACTCACTGGTTTTCCCCCAAATCATTCCACCTCCTACCCAACAGATTATTGTCCTCTCAGGGTCACAGCCCAGAAATTATATTTGAGTCTTTCCTAATACTCAACCCCTATATTCAATCTCTTGCCAGGGCCTATCAATTTTGCCTTTGTAACATCTCTTGAATATACCCCCTTCTCTCCTCTGACACCACCACCAATCTGGTGCAGGCCATCATCACTTCACACCTGCACTACTGCAGTAGCCTATAAGTAAATCTACCTGTATCAAGTTTCTCCATAGCCTAATCCATCCTTCATTAAATAACTAAAGCAATTTTCCTAAAGTCAAGGTCCAACCACATCATTCTGCAACTCAACAAATACCAGTTGCTCCCCATGACCTCCATGATAAAATATAAAATCCTCTGTTTGGCATTCAAAACCCTTTACAACCTAGATCCCTCCTACCTTTCCAATCTTCTTACCCTTTACTCCCCAACATGTGCTCTGATTCATTGACACTGGCTTCTTGGCTGTTCCATGTATAAGACCCTCCATCTCTCAGCTCCAGGAATTCTCTCTATCCCCCATGCCCTGCATGCTCTCCTTCCCTCTGTTCTAAATACTGATGTGTCTTCCTTTAAGCCCTAATTGAAATAATCTCTTCTAAGTAAAGCTTTCCCCAGCTCTTCTTTATTCTAGTACATTCCCCTCACTTAATAATTTACTATTTATCCTGTTTATAGTTTGTTTTATACATATATATATATATATATATATATATATATATACACACACACACACACACACACACACACACACACACATATATATATATATTTGTTTGCTTGTTGTCTCTCCCAATAGATTGTAAGCTCCTTAAGGAGCAGGATTACCTTTTGCCTCTTTTGTATCCCAAGACTTAGCATAGTGCCTGGCACATAGTAAGAACTTAACGTTTCTGACTGATTGAATCACTACTCCTAAACCCCTCATTTTCCACTGGTCTTAAAACTCCCTAGGATTTTTTCCATCTCAGGTAACTTGCACCTACAATGACCTTTAAATTTTCCTTCCCAGATGGGAAAAATTAAACTTCCTATCAGCTCCCTCATAGTCAGTGGGGGAAAAATCAAGAGTGTGCATGAAGTGGACATACTTCTCCTGAAGAATAAGAACAAATTGACTTGCTGAGAAAAAGGTGGTACCTTTAGCTTAGGACAGCTTTGTTGTTGTTTATACTGAAGATGAACTTGCTGTTGACTTTGATTTGAGTGAGGGAGGGCTGTGCACGGTCACCAGCCTCACTTTCTCCTCTAGAGCCATCTGGATCCAGTGACCAGATATTCATCAGGATGACTGGAGATGACCCAGGATGCAATGGGAGACCTCGGCCCAATTAGGCTAAGGCCTTTTCACGTACTCACTTAGAGTGAGGTAATGCCCATTCAGTGAATAAGCCTCTTTAAGAAGTCAGTCAAAGGATGGCCCTTTTAATTAGAAAAAAGAAAAAAAAATACATCAAGCTGGAAGGGGAAGACACTCAGAGTTGCTGTTCCAAAGACAAATGGTTACCACTCATATTTGCTGTAATCCAGGAGGGCCAAAATAAAGCTATTACGTGGAACTTGGGCAGGGACCTACTGTTGTCCAATCTATGAGCTTCACAATGGGTTTAAGGTTTTGTGAAAGAAGAAAGAGAGAAAGAGAAAGAAAGAGAGAAAGGGAGAAAGGGAGGAAGAAAGGGAGGAAGAAAGAAAGAGAGGAGGTGAGGAGGAGAAGAAGGGAAGAAAGAAGCAAAGAAAGCCTAAGGGTATCATTAAATATTTTTAGTAGATAAGAAATATGATCAAATTTCTGTTTAAAGAATATTATTTTGCCAGTTGTGCGGACAATGGATTGTACAGGGGAGAGGCCGAAGTGAAGGAGGTCAATTAGGAAGTTGTTGCAATAGTCCAGCCAAAGGGCATTGACAACCTATTGCATGTAAATGGGTAGTGGAGTATAGCTGTGAGTGATGTGGAGGAAGGATGGGCAAGACTTTGCAGCTGATTGGATTTGGGTGCTGAGAAAGGAATCAAAGATGAATGAGATTGCAAACCTAAGTGACTGTATGGATGGTCTTTCATCAAATAGGGAAGCTTGGAATACAGCTAGGTCATAGTATGACAATAAAATGTGCTCTATATTGGACACAATAAGTTTGTGATACCTACATGTGGAGATGTCCAGGGAGAAATTGGTAAAATAGGACAAGAGTTCAAGAAATTAGATACATAGATAGATAGATGATAGATTGATAGAAAAAATAATATATGTCTGTGCATGTGTGTAGATACACACACCTATGGTTCTTTTCATATATGCATATCAAATCTGATATTTCATATATGCATACATAAAATGATGTGCAAGTACATAGGTATACCCCCAATACATATATATATATATATATACATATATATATGTATATATATGTATATATATATATATATGGAGAGAGAGAGAGAGAGAGAGAGAGAGAGAGAGAGAGAGAGAGAGAGAGAGATTATGGGGCACATAGAAGAGGGAACACATGCAGTGAGTAGGAGAAATGAAAAAGTTGATTTTAGAAAAAAAAATTAGGTTGAACTTTATGGTTTTTCATTTGATACAGTGAGCTCACACAACTAGGTCAACAGTACAAATGTAGAAATCAGTGTTACTAATTTTCTTAATAGTTAGACTCCTATGGATCATAAAGTCTACTTTTCAAGCATCAGAGAGACCAATGTTTCCAGATTTCTTTAACAATCAGACTTGAATAGATTGGTGATAACTAATTTGATAACTTGGAAAAATGAATACAAATAATTCTCTCTCTTGTTTTGACCTATACAGCCTCAAAACTAGATTGAATATATATAGAAACCATTTTTAAGACTCTTCATTAAAATCTGGTTGGTTTAGATAATAAAGATCTCATAATGCCTATGTCCTGTCACAATTCCCTAATGATCTGATAATCCCAGATATTATATATGTATATATATATATATATATATATATATATAGACATACATATATATGTATCAGTACAGTATATTCTTTTTCCTCTTATTTTATAAACATTCTAACAAGGCATAAATTGCAAAATGTAAAAGCTTTTGAGCTCAAATTTGGTTTATAATTGTACTCTACAGAAAATGAATAACTGTGCCGTATTTTTTCTCTACTTAAAATAAAACTCTCTGAAGATGCATGTGACAAAGGAGAAGAAAGAAATATCTCCATTAATAGACTTTATGGTGCATTAATGTTTGTGAGGTGATTTTCTTATGCTGCTTTATTTTATACATCAAAACATCTATCAATGGGAATGCAAGTCATAACAACACAGCAGACATAACAGGTATTTTCATGAAATGGAGTGACCTCATCACACACATTTGGGATAGGCTCGCAAAAAGGAAATAACACTACTTTATCAAGTATACATTCAAATCAACATTTGCGATGTAGATATTGCATGTTCTATTCAATACCACCTAAACTTTAAATCTTTCCTTAGGTATTAGATCAATTAATATTGTCCAAAGGTGTCTGTTTCACATTTTATCTAAAGAAATCTGAAGAGAGGAGGAAAGGAAATAGAAAAGACAGTTTGCTATGAGAGAAGGCAGCACAAAATTATTGAGAGAATAAAGAGAGAATGCCTTTCCTTTTATAAATAAACTAGTTTTAACATTCATCTTCGCATTTTTTCCCCTTAAATTCATATTCAGATAGAATCCTCTTAGCATTTTACTGCAACAACAGCAAATGGCAAATTTCCAATCAGGTTAATTTGCACAGGTATTCAAATTGGATAACTCAGGAAATATTTTTAAAATCTACATTTGCTTGATAATTGCCTGCTCTCCACTTAATTCTTTGCATTATAAATCCATCATCAGGGTTACAGAGTATGTGTTCAGTCCCATCTCTAAGTAGAAAATTTCCTCAGACATCTTGTGTCTTTACAATCTGTGATTCTCAACACATGTCAGTTTTTACAATGAATCAATAATCAACAAACATTTATTAAGCACCTAGCATGTGCCAGACCCTCTGTTAAGTGCTATGGAATGAAGTAATTTTTATTGAATGTCAATGAACTACTCAATTTAAAGAAAACTGAAATAAAAAAATGATGACCCAGCATCAAGTAGATTAAAATTAAATAACAGAAAACTCTAGGGTTGCTTTTAAATTGCACAAGCTGGTGCTCTGTGAATATGGTCATCTACATACATACATATATATATATATATATATATATATATATATGATGCTGAATCATAATGCTTTGTAAAAATTCTATGTGTTATGTCACATTAAAATCTTGGATGATTAGTAACAAAAGTGACAAAGAGAGCACCCTTTTTCATTGAAATTAGAGACTGGGTCCTTTATTCTGGAAAAAAGGGGGTGAGGGGTCAGTCTGCAGTCCCTACTCAAAGAAATACCTTTAGTATAACCAGTGTGTAAAAGGATACTGGTTAGGTGACAAACATTTAGTCATATGTAAATGAGTAGTTGTGCTTTAAAAGTGAGGAATTATCATCTATAAGATCACAAAGAAAATTAGATATGGTTAGTAGTAAGATACATAGAATAGGATGAAGGCAGCAAAGATAAGCAGGAAATTTTACAAGTACATGGCAAGATACACAACTGATGTTTAATTTTCTTAAAGGCAAAATCCATCAAGAATATTAACACACAATCACTTTATATCCAGGTTATAATATTTTTCTCTTGATCACAGAATTTTTATTTTTTCTTGCATCTTTTCTTTTATTATTTAATGTCTTTAGTTTTTAACATTGATTTCCACAAGATTTTGAGTTACATATTTTCTCCCCATTTCAACCCTACCCCCACCCCAAGATGGCATGTATTCTGATTGCCCCTTTCCCCAGTGTTCCCTACCTTCTGTCACTCCACTCCCCCCCCCCCCACCTTATCCACTTTCTCCTTACTTTCTTGTGGGACAAGATAGATTTGTATGCACCATTGCCTGCATATCTTATTTCCTATTTGCATGTAAAAACAACTTTTTTTAGCATGTGTTTTTAGAACTTTGAGTTGCAAATTCTCTCCCTTCTTCCTTCCCCACCCACCCTCCTGGAGAAGACAAGCAATTAAATGTAGGCCACACGTGTATCATTATGCAAAACACTTCCATAACAGTTACATTGTGAAATACTAACTATATTTCCCTCAATCCTATCCTATCCCTCTTTATTCAATTTTCTCCCTTGACCCTGTCCCTTTTCAAAAGTGTTTGGTTGGTTTGATTACCTCCTTCCCCACTCTGCCCTCCATTTTATCATCCCCTCTATATTATCCACTTCCCTCCCTATTTTCCTGTAGGATAAGATGCCTAATTGAGTGTGTATATTATTCCCTCCTTAAGTCAAATCTGATGAGAGCAACATTCACTCATTCCCCCTCACCTGCCCCCTCTTCTGCTCTAATAGAACTGCTTTTTCTTGCCACTTGTATGTGAGATAAGTTACCCTATTCTATCTCTCCCTTTCTCCTCCCAATATATTCCTCTCTCATTCCTTAATTTTGTTTTTTTTTAGATATCATCCCTTCATATTCCACTCACCCTGTACCCTCTGTCTATATAAATGTATATTCCCTTCAAGTACCCAAATACTGAGAAAGTTTTCATGAGTTACAAATATCATCTTTCCATGTAGGAATGTAAATAAAAAGTTCAACTTTAGTAAGTCCCTTATGATTTTTCTTTCCTGTTTATCTTTTCATGCTTCCCTTGATTCTTGTGTTTGAAAGTCAAATTTTGTATTCAGTTCTGGTCTTTTCACTGAGAAAGCTTGAAATTCCTCCATTTTATTGAAAATCCATATTTTGCCGTGGAGCACGATACTCAGTTTTGCTGGGTAGGTGATTCTTGGTTTTAATCCTAGCTCCTTTGACCTCCAGAATATCATATTCCAAGCCCTTTGATCCCTTAATGCAGAAGCTGCTAGATCTTGGGCTATCCTGATTGTGTTTCCACAGTACTCAAATTGTTTCTTTCTGGCTGCTTGCAGTATTTTCTCCTTGATCTGGGAACTCTGGAATTTGGTGACAATATTCCTTGGAGTGTTCTTTTTGGGATCTTTTTCAAGAGGAGATTGGTGGATTCTTTCAATTTCTATTTTACCCTCTGGCTCTAGAATATCAGGGCATTTCTCCTTGATAATTTCTTGAAAGATGATATATAGGCTCACTTTTTGTTCATGGCTTTCAGGTAGTCCAATAATTTTTAAATTATCTCTCCTGGATCTATTTTCCGGGTCAGTGATTTTTCCAAAGAGATATTTCACATTGTCTTCCATTTTTTTTTTCATTTTTTGGTTCTGTTTTATTATATCTTGATATCTTATAAAGTCACTAGCTTATACTGGCTCTAGTCTAATTTTTAAGGTAGTATTTTCTTCAATGGTCTTTTGGATGTCCTTTTCCATTTGGCTAATTCTGCCTTTCAAGGCATTCTTCTTCTCATTGGCTTTTGGGAGCTCTTTTGCCATTTGAGTTAGAGTATTTTTTTTTGCCAAGGGAAAAGACAAAGTTTATTAGGGATTCACCACAATGGGCTGTCTTAAGAAATCCCCCCCTTTGTGACGCCTGTTTCCACAAGCGGGCCAGATTCAACCTACTGAATTAGATTGAATCTGAGCACCTTCATGGAGGCAAGATGGAGATTATATACACAAAGATTGTAGGAGGGATTGAGGGGTGGTCTGGGGTGACCAGAGGAGGGGTTTAGGGAGGGTCTTGAGGGGAAGTCCAAGGAGGGTAAGGTGAGGTAATGGGATTAAGGGTGGGAAGTAGCTGAACAACAAAGGGCAAGGCTAGGTAGAGATTTGGGCTTAATGATAATGTAAGGCTTGTGGCCTTAGGGGAAGGCCAGATCCAGTTGGAAGCTTCAAGGACAGTTCAAGGTGGCTCCCAGAGACTGTATTCCTGATTCAAGGGGGTTCCCAGAGACTGTGCCCTCATCATTCCCCCCTCAAACAAATAGGACCCAAATTCTTTTGGGGTCAGGGACGAAGATCTCAGCTTCTGAAACTGCTTCCTGCTGGCAAGGGGCATAGAGCTGGCTGGATGGGTCCAGTTCAAGGAGTCTCGATGGGTCCAGTTCAAGGGGTCTAAAGTCTGAATGGTCATCTGGAAGTTGATGGCTTGGAGCCTGGAGGACACAAACTTGGCAAAGAGGTTAAGCAAACAAGGAGCAAAGAGGCAGTATAGGAGTATAGAGAAAAGACAATTTCCCCAGAGGGAATTAAAGATGACTATTTCATACCTAGCTCCCTTAACCACTTGTTCTTTGTACCACACTGCTTCGGGGTTCACGAGTGTGTAGCACATCCAAATTAGGTTGGGGGTATCTAAGAGCAAGGTTTGATATGTGGTGAGCCTGTGGTTAGCCAGCCACTGGTGGCCATCTGCTTCTAGGATGCTCTGAACTTGATGGGGAGTCAGAGCTCCTAAGGGCTGGTCAGCTAGAGGTTTAGAAGCTTCCTCAATTAGAGTGGCTGTAGCAGCTACGGCCCTGAGGCATGCAGGCCATCCAGTAGTCTAACTGCTTTGAAAAATAGGCAACAGGTCTGGGGTCGGGTCCTAAAGCCTGGGTTAGGACTCCTAAGGCCTGTCCTCTCCTTTCATCAACATAGAGAGTGAAAGGTTTTTCTAGATTAGGTAAAGGTAATGCTGGAGTGGTGGTCAGTTTAATTTTCAAAGTCCCAGAAGCTTGTGCTGGGTAGGGGCCCCACTCTAGAGGGAGTGAATCAGGGCCTTGAGTGCCAATTAATGGTTGCAATCCCTCCCAAGCCTTGGGCTTAATTGAATATTGAAGGCTATGGAGGGGAACTATGGCTGGGGTGGCAGAAGTAGCTTGCCTAGGAATTCCCTGATCCCAAACAATTGGCTCAACCCTCTCCCACACCTCTGGGGGAACATGGGGAGGTCTGGGAAACAAAGGGAAAAGGGAGTTAAGAGGTTTAACTAGGGAAAATTGGCTTCCCAATTTCACCATCAGGTCCCTTCCCCAAAAGGGGGCAGGGCCAGAGAAGGAGTGTTCAGACAACAGATCCTTGATGCCCATGACTTGATGGGTCAAGGGGCATGTGGGGCCAGAGCAATTAGTTAAAACAAGAGAACATAGCTGTGATAAAGTGGGTAACCTTACCTTCTGCCTCGATTTTGCCCAGGGCTCCGCGAGAGAGGTGGAGAAAGTGGGAGCACAGCCAAGCCCCATGCTTTCCCCTCCTTCCGAGTCTTGAGAAGACTGGAGGACACGGTACTGGGAGGAGGCTCTACCACTTTTCCAGCCTCGGGGACACCTCCAATGTCCCTCCTGGTTACATGCTGGGCACGGTCCTAGAGGCCTGGATCCTGGAGGCTTCTTCCAGGGGGGCGCCCTAGAGGGGCACTCCTTAGACCAGTGACCCTTCTTGTGGCATTGAAAGCAGGTTTCCCCACTGCCCAAGCCAATGGGCTTCCAAGGGGGCTCCATGGAGGGGCGCTCCTTGGGTCTTTTCCTGGCCATGGCAACAGCCAAGAATTGAGCATGTTCTCTGTCTCTAGCTCTTTCCCTGCGTTTCCTTTCCTCTGCTGTAACCAGGTCTCTATTGTTGAAAACTCCAAAGGCCGTCTCCAGCAATTGGACCTGAGGTGTTTGGGGTCCCATTGCCAATTTCTGCAGTTTCCTCCTAATATCTGGGGCAGACTGATTAATGAAATACGTGTTAAGTATTGCCGCCCCTTCAACAGAATCAGGATCCAAATTTGTATACTTCTTAATAGCTTCTACTAGCCAGGCCTGGAAAAGAGCAGGGTTTTCCTTTTCTCCCTGAGTAACTTCCCTGATTTTTTGAAAATTTATTTGCTTTTGAAATGCAGTTCTTAGGCCTTCTAACAGGCAAATTACCATATGGTCTCTCTTTTCTCTATCCTCACTCCTTTGATAAATCCATCCTGGGTCACTAGTGGGAACAGCAGCTGTTCCTGGGTGGTATGTTATGGGTTATTGCTAGCCAAACTATCCCCAAATTTTGGGGCATGTTCCCAGATTCTCCTCTTCTCCTCAGTGGTATAACAGGTAGAGAAAAAGATATGCAAATCACACCAAGAAAGTTCAAATTGCAGGGACAGATCCCTAAAACCCTCAGTAAATTTAGTGGGATCTTCTGAGTATCTCCCCAGTTTTTCTTTAATTTGAATGATATCTGAAATGGAGAACGGAAAAATCACTCTCCTTGTCCCAGCAGGGGAGGCAGGCATTTCCCTCAGGGGAAAAATCCTTGAAGGCATTGTGGGACCTGGAGCTTGGGGAGAGATATAAGAAGTCCTTCTTCTGGTGAGGGAGGGGCTGGGAGCTGCCGACTGAGGTAGATTAGATTGCAAGGCCAGGGCATCTGGCTGGCAAGGGAGAAGATCAGCTAGTACCTGAGGACGGGTAGGGGTCAGAGAGGGAGATACCAAAGAGATCTGAGTGGGAGCCACCTCAGAGAGAGGGGCCAGGGGAGGAGGTACTGCCATGGGGGCAGGGCCCGAAGCTGGAACCTGAGTAGGGGTTGCCTCAGGGGTAGGGCCCATGGTGGTAGATACTGCAGGGCCTGAAATAGGGGCAGGCCATGAGGCTAGAACCTGAGTAGGGGTCCCTTCAGGGGAAGGGGCCACAGAGGGAGGCACCTCAACAAGACCCTTGGCTGGGACCTGAGCAGGGGTCGCCAAGGCGTCAGGGGCCATGGGAGGAGATGCAGGGTAGGAGACTTGAACCTTGAAGGAGGCAGGATAAGAGGATTGCACTACAGGAAACCAAGAGAAAGAGGGGATGGCCATGGAAGCGGGAGCACAGGAAACATAGGTGCTCCGAGGAGGTTGGGGAGCAGGAGAAGGGGCTGGGGCTGAAGCCCTGGGGACCATAAGGAAGGGGTTATCCAAAATGTCCTGTTGACCCCCATTGCCCCTTTGTGGGGGGGCTCTAGCTATGAGCATCTTACAATCTTTTCTGAGAACGGGGTTCCGAGAGAGCTCCACGAAGGTCATTATGGAAGGAATTTCTGTCCATTTTCTTTCTCGCTGACAATATAAATTTAACTTCCAGTCTTGGCTGGAGAAAAACTTGAGTGTAGTACTCTACTGGAATATTAATTCTTACATTTGTACTCAGAACCACATCTTCTCCATTTTCATCATCACTATAGTCATAAACTTAGATTCTCACAAAATCCTGTGATGTAGCTATTGTATTTATTGTTATCCCAATTATTCAACCAGGAAAATGAGGTTAAGTGACTTGGCCATGGTCAGAGCAAAAAGAAATGACCAAGCTGAGATTATTTTTCTCCTGACCTCAGCCAGAACTCTGCGCACTACACCTCTCAGCCCTTCAAAAGGTACCTTTCCCCATAGCCATATACCACCTTACTCATAGGGCCTCCCCAAGAATAGGGAACTTTTAGATCATTATTGATGTATCATCTGCTTCATGAAAAAAGGTCAGATAAAAGGGATATTTCTTTATGAATACAAAGGAAACATCTAAACTTCGCCCATTATCTGTGGAAAGAAGCCTTTTGCATTTGGATATCAGGGATATCTGGATATAATGTCAGAGACATGTGCTAGTGACTACTCTCAAATACCAAAGTGTGTGTGTGTGTGTGTGTGTGTGTGTGTGTGTGTGTGTGTGTGTGTGTGTATTTTGTATGAGTAGTCCCAGCTGCCCCAAATGGGGACCCAGCTGGCCAGTTCTGGTTAGGCAACTCAGCTTGTCCTCTAATCACCTCCTCTCCCATCTGCTTCCTTCTCCTTTCTTCTCCTCTTCTCTCCTCAGGTATCAAACCCTTACCTGAGGGTGTTCTGCCCAAAAGAATGTAAATTTTGATGGCCAATACCTACCTAGTTAACTTGGGGTTCACTGGCTAGATTTCTTTCTTAAACCCAATTTCTTAAACCCAATTCACTCTAGATCTCAACTATTGGACAACATTAGCTCCCTGCCCAAGCACCTCTTCATGGTTATTTTTTTGGTCCCTCCTGTGAGGGCCCTTAGAGTGAGTGTAGATAGTAACCATTTCTCTTTTGGTCAGAAAGTCTGAGGGTCTTCCTCTCCTGGTTTGATTTTTTTTTTATTAACTGGGCCATTCCTAGAATCACTTCTTTAAGAGGCCTATTCACTGAATGTGCCTTGCCTCATTCAAAATGAGAACTTGAAAAGACCTTCACTTTTTTTTGGAGGGGGTAGGCAGGGCAATTGGGGTTAAGTGACTTGCCCAAGGTCACACAGCTAGTAAGTGTGCCAAGTGTCTGAGTTCAGATGTGAACTCAGGTCCTCCTGATTCTAGAACCAGTGCTCTACTCACTGCACCACGTAGCTGCCCCTAGACCTTACCTTAAAAAGGCCAAAGTCTCCCACTTTATCCTGGGCCATCTTCAGTTGTACTGACTGATATCTGGCCAGTGGACCCAGATGGCTCTGAAGGAGAAAGTAAGGTTGGTGACTTTGCACAATTCTCCTTCACTCAAATGCAATTCAATTGAAAGTCATGTCATCATCTTCCTGATGTCATGGTCCAGTTCAAGAAGGAAGGACAATGGGCAGCTAGGTGGCGCAGTGAGTAGAGCACCAGCCCTGGACTCAGGAGGACCTGAGTTCAAATCTGGCCTCAGACACTTGACACATATACTAGCTGTGTGACCTTGGGCAAGTCTCTTAACCCCTATTGCCCTGCCAAAAACAAACAAAAAAAGGACAAATCACAGCATAAAAGCACTTTGAATAAAACCTCAATGTAGCAATTGCTAATGTTGCAATCTTAAGTATATTTTAAAATACAGTATATATTAGTTGTAGTAAAATTCTTAGATTTCTATATAATCAATATGTACTAATAATGATCTTCAAAGAAATCTACATATGGTATGGAAGGGATTGAGGAAGGTGAGGTAGGCAACAATTTGTGTGAATCTCACAGCTTTGATTTTATTAAAATCTGAGAGGCAACTCTGAGTTTAACTACTTTTTATACTCTATAAGCATAAAACAAAAACCTCAGTCCAATGGACAAAAGCAAAATTAGAGGAAAGGGTTAAAGGAAAGTGACGAGAGTTTCCAGTAAAGAAAGAACATTGAAATAAGAAAATTCTTCTCACCTCAGAAATGAAACTGGATCTACCACAAGATACATTAAAGTTATTAATAAACTTACTAAGGGAAATAAGGAAGGCTTGACATTTAAAAAATGAAAAATAAAATTAGGAACTGTGATAAACGTATAATTCTCCAGTTCATAAGTCAATAGGAAATCTTAACAAATTAATGATTACACTGAAGAATGAAATATCTTAGACAAAATACAATATGACATAAAGGAATATGTTGGATTTAGAGTCAGAGAACCTAAATATAAATCCTGATTGCTTTTTTATACTTAACTGACTTAGAAAGTCCATAACCTCTCTTGGCTTTAGTTTATTCTTCTATAAAATGATGGGATTGAAATAAATGACCATAAAAATCCCTTTCACTTCTAAATATATGATCTGTAATTTTATGAAGATAAAAATGAAGTTTCAAAACAACTTATCTAGAATATTCAAGATCTACAAATAAGGATAACAAATTAGAAGAGTTAATCAAGACAAATTAAAAATTTATTTCCCTATCTCAAATTATTTTAAGTGACTCTACATTGTAGTAAATCATACAGAAACATTATCTGGAAATATTATAAAACAAAAGGAAGTTACATAGAGAGAGAATTCATGGAAAGTCAACAAAAGAAGAAATTCTAAAATTTAACACACTTAGAAATGTACTTGTTGAATTTTAAAACTACAATGAGAAAGATAAAATCTTAGAAGTTGTCAGGAGAAAGCAGATTGCACATCAAAAATTAATTCCAGTTTAGGTCCTGAAGGATTTCTCATCAAGGGTTACAATTTAATGGAGAGACTAGACTTCAATTTACCAAAAAAGCCAGGAAAATTGGCCTCCACTGAAATACTGATTATTAAGCATATTCCTTTATGATAAAACATTTGAATGCAGCCAAAGATTTTTAAACTTGGCAAAAGAATGTAGCTATGGACAAAATAATTTTTAAAAAGTAAGTGAGAGTCCAAAACAAAGGATGCATGTGATGTATTATTTCCATGTTGTAAGTAATAGAAAGCCTATTATATTTGAAATTCACACCTTTTAAAAGGAACACTGAAAAAAGGATTACAAGAAATTGGGAGTGGAGGGTTGGTGAAAAGCAAACACAGCTAAACAAGTAGATGAACATAAATGTCCTTGAAGAGGAAGTGAGCATGAGAGGTGCTCAGTAGAAAATTATCCTACGCTGAATTTCGGTGCTAAATACAAACAATAAGCTAACAGGGATGTTGGGAGGAATGGGAGAAAGAATGATTCCCAAAACATATTCCTATATGGAACTAGGAAAAAAGTCAGAAAGGGTCAGACTATAATAACTTAGTAAAAGTCTCATTCCATATCTACGTGATGTGGAATTGGGGGAAGGTTGTGCTGTGTGTCTCTGTGTTTGTATATTCATATAGAATCTAGGATTGGAGTGATACTTTGGAAACAAACTATTCTGTACCTTATATTGACCAAAACAATATTACAGAATAAAATGGAGGAAATATCAATCTTAACAATTGTTATCTTGAGACTTAACGGAATGAATTAAGTTTATAAAGGGAAGAAAGTGTAAATAAATTAGAAAATAGGATGCAATAATATGCATCCTAAGAGAAATATGCCTAAAATTTAAGGACATACATACTAAAGATGAAAAGCTAGATCATAATTCATTATACTTAAGCAAAATAAGAAAAGCTAAAGTTAAAATCATGATTTTGTATAAGGCACAATTCACAACTGACAGCACTGGAAAGAGAAATCAAGGAAGTTACAAATAAAAGCTCCATAAACCACCAAAGAGATAATACTTATTTGGAATTATAATTTCATCAAAATAAATATTTCCCCTGACTCTAACAGGAAAGATTCCCATCCTGCCAGGCCTTCTTATCCTGTGTGATTCTTGGTCATGTCCTTCTATGCATCGGCTACAAAGCATTTACTCATAATTCTGTATGTTTTACTGTAGAATTTGATGTTGTGTAGCTACTAACATAAAAATCATACTTGCAAGAGTTAGACTGGTATTGCAAGGAGGTCTAAGCCACTAACACATTCAGAAATGTATTTCTTGCTAATTTTGAAAAGGAGGATTCTATCTAGGATCACAAGTGGAGAGCATAATTTTGTTGTTGTTGTTGTTTTACTATAAGGGAATTTTAAAAATCGCTCTGAAGAAGGATGAGAGGAAAGAGTACGAGCAAGAGTTAGTGAGAGCTAGCAGTTACTGGCATAGTGACAACTACAGAGTGGTGGAAGTAGGATGCTTTAAAGGAGACAAATGCTAAACTTTGTAGTGTTTTGAGCCTTACCACATGACCCCCCACCCCCACCCCAGGCACACAGCTCAGCTTAAGAGA
The DNA here is from genome assembly GCF_011100635.1 of Trichosurus vulpecula. Taxonomy (NCBI): domain Eukaryota; kingdom Metazoa; phylum Chordata; class Mammalia; order Diprotodontia; family Phalangeridae; genus Trichosurus; species Trichosurus vulpecula. Next base: position 314,925,106 of record NC_050576.1, on the reverse strand, counting down.
ATCTTGCAGAGAGTAAATGAAATATGACTCATTTCATTATCTCCAATTGAAGTAAAAACATTGCACCAGGAGCCATTGCATTTTGTTGAGGTCAGAGAAGGGATAGGAAGAGAAAATATTTCAAGGGAAGGTCACACCCTGAGCCAGCCCCAAAAGGTTGTTTCCACCCACTTTCTCCAAAGGAAGAGAAAAGAAAAGCATTCCTCATCCAAAATGCCTGAGTGGCCTCTTCAGGGCTTGATTAATACAGCACATGGGACTATTCATCTGCTATTCCCAGTTCTCATAACATGACATACCCTCCTCTTTCCTGAACATTTCTCTTATGATATTCTTCATGGCACTTTTCCAGGGCAATTTTTTCTTGCTAATATTTTGTATTGTTTATACTCACCATGTAGGTTTCCAGTGTCTGATTGCCATGTATGTCTCCGATGTCATTTTGGTAATGGTTTCAATATAAAATATATATGTAGAGACTTTCCTCAAGATAGCCAAGTAAGAGGAAGTAGAAAAGCCCAACTCTTGCAAGTACTCCAACAAAGATGAGAAAAGAGCAATAGACCAAGACAGGATCAAGAAGTCCCAAGAACAAACTATAGTAAGTAAATTTCATCAGGCCAGTTGCACATGGAGTGAAATCCCTGTCTAAGGTACATTAGATGTTTTGACTAGGTGAATACCATTTTTTCCCTTTTTTTTCTTCTTTCCCCCTACCTGGAGATGCCTATGATAGGTACAGATAGATGTGTGTGTGTGTGTGTGTGTGTGTGTGTGTGTAAAATAATTCTATACATATGTCTATTAATCAGTTCTTTTTCTGGATATAGACAGCATCTTTCTTCATATGTCCTTTATTTTTAGTTTGTGTATTTATAATAGTCAAAATGACTTAGCTGTTCAAAGTCATTCTTAAAACAATATTGTTGTTATGATATACAATGTTCTCTTGGTTCTACTCACTTTACCCTTCACCATGTTTTGCAAGTCTTTCCATGTCTTTCTAAGATCATTGAGCTCATCATTTCTTATAGCATAATAATATTTCATCACAAAACAACTAAATATATGTATTACATATATATATATGCACACATATGCATATATAAATCTATATCTATCTATAGATCTACATCTATCTCTCTATAGATCTATATCTATATATTTGAGAGAAGGAGACAATCAGGATTACATAAGATGTGGCAGATGTCATTGTTAAACTGAAAAAATTGACAGACATACACATACAAATGTATACACATAAATACACACAGAGAATGAGAGAGAGAGAGAGAGAGAGAGAGAGAGAGAGAGAGAGAGAGAGAGCACAACTGGGTGGTGGTATGGTGTTTCTAGTGCTAGTCCTGTAGTCAGGACTAGTCCAACCTCAGAAACTTACTACCTGTGTGACTCTGAGGAAGTAATTTACCTCCTGTTTGCATCACTTTTTTATGTATTAAAAAAGATCTATAGCATCTATATTCCAGGGCTTTTCTGAGGGTTAAAAGAGATAACAATTGTAAAGTTCTTAACACAGTTTCTGGCACATAATAGGTTCTATATAATCATCAGTTATTATGGTTAATGAAATGATAGCTGTAGATGAAAAATGGGAAAGGAAATGGGAGTTCTAGAGGGAAAAAATGCTAAGAAAATAAACAGTTTGGTAGAGAGCATGTAATACCTTCCTTAACTAATAGACAACTTGAAAATTTGATTTGACCAGATAGAAATCAATAAGAGCATGAGATGGCAAGTAATAATAGAATGAAATCAAATTTTAAAAGAAGAAAAAAAGTAAATCTTAGCATAAACAAACAATTCAGCAAACGGGTAAGGGACTGATGATATGAAAACCATCAGACTATCTTGAAAACCTTAAACATTAAAAAAGTCTTGAAATCATGCAAGAAATCTGTGCACACCAACTAGAATCAGAGGGATAAGTATAAGAACAAAAAATACAGATACTGAAAGAAACTCAGAAAGGAAAATTCTCCATAGAAAAACTCCCAGGAAAAATCATAAGCAAAATTTTGCACTTCCAAGGTTAGGGAAAAAATAGCAAATGTTTAAAACATAAAAAGCTCAATAATCAAGAAGAAAACCAGGATTACATAAGATATGGCAAATGACTGAAAGAGAAGAAAAAACTTCTAATATAATATTCCAAAAGATAAAAGTTTAGAACTAATAACAAATTTCCAAGCAGAACTAAATATAACCTTATAGGGGTGGGCAATGGATTTTTTGATAATATGGAAACTAAATATTCTTGATGAAGAAGGCAGAGCTGAGTAGGTACTTTGAAATCAAAACACAGGACTTAATAGGAAAAAAAGGAAAATATAAGATGATGAAGTGTTTATGTTCTAAAACAGAAAAAGAGATGGAAACAGGAAGATACTAGGGAAAAAAGGAATGAAGAAGGAGATGCATTATATTAGATCACAAAAGGGGGGCATGACATGACTACAAAAATGGAGGACAGAGTGGAGTTATTTGGTTACACATGAACCTTCCTTTCTTCTAAGTGAGAGAATATAGGGTTGATTGCACACGCACCCACCCACACACACACACATACACACATACACACACTTTGACACAGAAATACATGAAATTTGACAAAAATTGAACTGGCAACAATGAAAGGGAAAGGGGTATTAAGAAGAACATTACATTTATGGATGACAGTTGGCCAAGACCAAATTCAATGTCTCCTACTTCTAACACCTTAACCCCCACCCCAATCCCTGACACAGTTTTTTTTCTCATACATTTTGCTAGAAAGACAGGCTTGCACAATCTTTTCAGATGACTTTCTTATCCTGGCTCATCATTCACCAGAACTACCCAATTCCAAATGACTGTATTTTTTTTTTACAGAATCCAGAAGACATTACAAAGTTCTTCAGCCAATTAGAGGATACTTCCTTTCTGCCATCATTTAATTTCATCAAATGACTTTCCACCCTTACTCTGGGGCTTATGACTGAGAGTGATTGCACTTCTTATCATTTACATTATTTGATTGATTTGTTCAACCTTAGCCTCCTTAATGTAAATGATTTCATGTGATAATTAATAGCTTGGACTTTTTTTTAAAACTGTCTATTACATTTAGCCATTTTTCTGCTGGCACATTGTTGTAATTCTTACATATTTGATTGATTTACTCAACCCCTCCCCCAAAAAAGAAAAAGGAAAAAAAAGACCCCAAAATACAGAAACATAAATAGCACTGCTATTTGTTCTCTCAAAGAACTGGAAGCCATATATGCTCCCATCAATTGGAAAAGGGCTAAACAATTTATGATATATAAATCTAATGAAATGTTATGTTCTAAGATCTAATGAAAGTGATGGTTTCAAAGAAATCTTGTAAGAATTATGTGTACTACTGCAGATTAAAGTGTTCAATACAAAAGGAACAATTTATAGAATAATAACCCCATAAAGAAAAATATCTAGGAAAGACAGAATTTATTAATGCAGTGATTCACCAATGCTTTGACATCAACTGATAATAAAGCATGCTACCCACATTCTAAAATAGGGGTAATGGAATAAGGTGCAGAATGTGACATATGTTTTGGACATGGGAAATATATGCATTTTTGTTTGAGAATGCATATTTGCTGTAATGATTGTGTCTTTTCTATGTTGGCACATATGGGAGAGGGCAAAGGAGACTATTAATAATGTTGTCCCAAAGATGGAGGAGTGAAAACAATGACTCCCCTGAGGTTTCCCCCAGACCTCTTCAAATATCTTTAAAAAGTGACTCTGAACAAATTCTACAGTGGTAGAACCCACAAAGAACCAGAGTGAGTCAGATTTCTAGCCCAAGACTACCTGGAAGGTTCACAGGAAGGGTCTGTTGCATCAGGCTGAGAGAGGAGGACAGTATAGAGCAGACCACACCAGCACAGACCCAACCCCAGCAAATCCAGAGCAGACTTCAGGGGACTGAATCATTGACAGAAGTGGCAGTTTCCATACTTCTCAGCCCAAGGACATCTCAGACAACTTAGAAAGTGAGCAGGAGAGAGCTGTCAGAACTAGGTGAAAGAGAAGCAAAGTCCAGGACAGGGTGTGCCAATACAGCCCCCACCCCAGCAAACCAGGAGCAAACCTTGGGAATGCCTGGATTGACAGCAGCAGTGGTGGCAGTGGTGTGGAGTCAGCAGGAGTTGCTCCTGGAAACATCAGCCCAGAGACAGGAGGCTTCCTGGAGCCAAGATGGTGGAGTAAGCAGTAAGTTCCTCTCACCACCTTCCCTTATTCATCTTGAACAAGAGAATATTGCCCCAGGAAAAATCCTGAAATAGTGGAGACAGCAGAAAGATGAGGTGCAGCAGTCTTTTAGCTCCAGAGGCTAAGGAGATTAAGAGAAAGGCCCATCTTGCTGTGGCTGAAGGAGATCAGTACAGGATGGGAGGAGTCCCAGAAAGCCAGAAGCAAGCTTCAGTTCAGCATCAAGTAAGCTACCAGCCTCTAGCTGCCAGCACTTGGGGTCCAAGCACACAAGATCAGTAACCTGGCCCCTAGTCCCCAGCACAAAAACCTGGGACAGTACCCCCTGGGACCCAGGAGCAGAGATCTACTTTAAAAGCCAGAAACAAGGCAAGCAACATAAGCAAAAAGCAACAAAAAAACAATGACCATAGAGAACCACCTTGGTGACAGGGAAGCTAAAAACAAATTCAGGAGAGGACAACATTGTCAATATACCCATATCCAAAATCTCAAAGGGGAATATGAACTGGTCTCAAGTCCAAAACGTCGTCTTAGAAGAGCTTAAGAAGGATTTTGGAATTCAAATAGAGGTAGAAGAAAAGTTGAACAATTCCTTTAAAAAAAAAACAATTGACAAAATGACGAGAAAAAGTACGGTAAAGAAAACAACTCCTTAACACGTACAATCGGGCAAATGGAAAAGGAAGTACAAAAGCTAATTGAAGAAAATAATTCATTAAAAATTAGAATTGGGCAAGTGGAATCTAATGACTCTATGAGATATCAAGAATCAGTCCAACAAAATCAAAAGGATGAAAAAATAGAAGAAAATGTAGAATAACTCACTGGAAAAAAAAAAAAAAACTGACCTGGAAAATAGATCCAGGAGAAATAATTTAAGAATTACTGGTCTACCTGAAAACCCTGAAAAAAAGAGGCTGGACAGCATCTTTCAAGACAACATCAAGTAAAACAGCCCTGAGGTCCTAGAACCAGAGGGTAAAATAGTCATCAAAAGAATCCGACAATCACCTCCTGAAAGAGATCTCAAATTGAAAATGCCAAGGAATATTGTAGTCAAATTCGAAATTATCAGGTAAAGAAGAAAATACTGCAAACAGCCAGAAAGAAACAATTCAAACACCATGGAACCACAGTCAGTATTACACAGGACCTTGCAGCTTCTACATTAAAAGATAAGAGGGCTTGGAACATGATATTCCATAGGATCATCCAGCTAGATCCTCCACTAGATCACTAGGTGATCTAAGTAGGATAATCCAGAAAAATTGAGCATAATCTTTTAGGCAAGGAGATGGAAATTTAATGAAATAGGAAACTTCCAGACTTTCCTGATTAAAAGAACAGTGCTCAAAGGAAAATTTAATATGCAAATACAAGACTAAATACAGGCATAAAAATGTAAACAGGAAAGAAAAAAAAAACAACAAACATGTTATTCAAAAAGGGCTAAGTGTTTACATCCCTATACAGAAAGATAATACTTATAACTCTTAAGAACTGTATCTTTATGTAGAAGGGATTGGATTTAAGAGGGGTTGGATTTAAGGTGATTTTGATGTGATGATAAAAAACCTAATTAAGGGGTGAAAAGGGATTATAATGGGAGAAGAGGAAAGGAGACAGAAAAGGGTAAATTACATCACATAAAGAGGCACAAAGACATATTACAATAGAGGGAAAGGATGGCGGCTGGAAAGCAGGAATAAGCATGACCTCCCTGCCGAGTCCCTCCAAAAACCTATAAAAAATGGCTCTGAACCAATTCTAGAATGGCAGAACCCACAAAACAGCAGAGAGAAGCAGGGCTCCAGCCCAGGACAGCCTGGATGATCTCTGGGCAAGGTCTATCCCATACAGAGCTGGGAGCTGGGAGCTGGGAGCCTGAGAAGAGCAGAGCCCAGCGTGAGCAGCGCAGACCAACCAGACCAGGAACTGGGCAGAATGTGTCCTACCACCCTGAATCAGTGAGCTGCGGCAGTTACCAGACTTCTCAACCCACAAACACCAAAGACAGCAGAGAAGGTTAGTGGGAAAAGCTGCGGGAGTGGATAGAGTTCGTAGTTCGACTACCAGCCCCGGGGGCAGCAGAGGGGGGCCGCAACAGCTGTTGTTGCCTCTGGCCCCAGGCCTACCTGGTGGGAGGAATTAAGTGGCAGATCAGAGCAGGAGTGCACAGCCTGCTAAAGATCTAAGCCCAGTCTGGGTTGGGGGTTCTTGGGGAAGGAGCAGTGCTGGTGTGCCAGAGCTGGCACATCCCCCCCAAATGTGGAACATAGAACTCTTTAGTCTACAAGCAGTCATACCTGCTGAAAAACTCAAGGGTCAAGTTAGTTTGTTGGGATTATGGCCAGGCAGCGAAAACACACCCAGATTCAGTCTCAAACTTTGGATTCTTTCTATGGTGACAAAGAACACCAAAACATAAAGACAGAAGAAGTTAACAAAATCAAAGAGCCTACAACAGAAACCTCCAAGGAAAACACGAACTGGTCCCAGGCCATGGAAGAGCTCAAAAAGGATTTGGAAAAGCAAGTTAGAGAAGTAGAGGAAAAATTGGGAAGAGAAATGAGAAGGATGTGAGAAAACCATGAAAAACAAGTCAATGACTTGCTAAAGGAGACCCCAAAAAATACTGAAAAATACACTGAAGAAAACATCACCTTAAAAAATAGACTAACTCAAATGGCAAAAGAGCTCCAAAAAGCCAATGAGGAGAAGAATGCCTTGAAAGGCAGAATTAGCCAAATGGAAAAGGAGGTCCAAAAGACCGCTGAAGAAAATTCTACTTTAAAAATTAAATTGGAGCAAGTGGAAGCTAGTGACTTGATGAAAAATCAAGATATTATAAAACAGAACCAAAGGAATGAAAAAATGGAAGACAATGTGAAATATCTCATTGGAAAAACCACTGACCTGGAAAAAAGATCCAGGAAAGATAATTTAAAAATTATTGGACTACCTGAAAGCCATGATCAAAAAAAGAGCATCGATATCATCTTTCAAGAAATTATCAAGGAGAACTGCCCTGATATTCTAGAGCCACCGTGCAAAATAGAAATTGAAAGAATCCATCAATCGCCTCCTCAAATAGATCCCCAAAAGAAATCTCCTAGGAATATTGTCGCACAATTCCAGAGCTCCCACATGAAGGAGAAAATACTGAAAGCAGCCAGAAAGAAACAATTTGAGTATTGTGGAAACATAATCAGAATAATCCAGGATCTGGCAGCTTCTACATTAAGAGATTGAAGGGCTTGGAATACGATATTCCGGAGGTCAATGGAGCTAGGATTAAAACCAAGAATCACCTACCCAGCAAAACTGAGTATCATGCTCTAAGGCAAAATATGGATTTTCAATAAAATGGAGGACTTTCAAGCTTTCTCAGTGAAAAGACCAGAACTGAATAGAAAATTTGACTTTCAAACACAAGAATCAGGAGAAGCATGAAAAGGTAATCAAGAAAAAGAAGAAGAAAAAGAAATTGCAAGGGACTTACTAAAGTTGAACTGTTTTGTTTACATTCCTACATGGAAAGATGACATGTATGACATGAGACCCAAGTATTAGGGTAGCTGAAGGGAATATGCATATATGTATACATGTTTATGTATATATATATATATATATATATAGATATATATATATGTATGTATATATATGTATATATATGTGAATGTGTATGTATGTATGTATCTATGTGTGTGTGCATATATATATATATATATATATATATATATACAGAGAGAGAGAGAGAGAGAGAGAGAGAGAGAGAGAGAGAGAGCAGACACAGGGTGAGTTGAATTAAGGGATGAGAGAGGAACATACTGAGAGAAGGAGATAGGGAGAGATAGAATGGGGTGGATTATCTCACATAAAGGTGGCAAGAGGAAGCAGTTCTGTGGGAGGAGGGGAGAGGGCAGGTGAGGGGCCAATGAGTGAATCTTGCTCTCATCAGATTTGGCCTGAGGAGGGAATACCATACATACCCAATTGGGTATCTTACCCCACAGGAAAGAAGAGGGAAGAAGATAAAAAATGGGGGGATGCTGGAGGGGAGGGCAGATGGGGGTGGAGGTAATCAAAAACAAACACTTTGGAAAGGGGACAGAGTCAAGGGAGAAAATTCAATAAAGGGGGATGGGTTGGGAACGAGCAAAATTTAGTCAGTCTTTCAAAACATGAGTATTGTGGAAGGGTTATACATAATGATACACATGTGGCCTATGTTGAATTGCTCGCCTTCTTAGGGAGGATGGGTGGTGAGGGAAGAGGAGAGAGAATTTGGAACTCAAAATTTTAAAAGCAGATATTCGAAAAAATGTTTTTGCATGCAACTAGAAAATAAGATATACAGACAATGGGGCATAGAAATCTATCTTACCCTACAAGATAGCAAGGGAAAAGGGGATTGGGGGGACGAGAGAATAGAGGGCTGACTGTGGAATGGGGCAATCAGAATATATGCTATCTTGGAGTGGGTGGGGGAGGGTAGAAATGGTGAGAAAATGTGTAATTCAAACTCTTGTGGAAATCAATGCCGACAACTAAAAATTTTAAATAAATAAATAATAATTTAATAAAATATTTAAAGAACAATTAATTCCAATACTATATAGAATGCAGACTATCTTTTTATGATGCTAATGTGGCTCTGATACCTAAATTGGGAAAAGTCAAAACAGAGAAAGAAAATTATAGACCAATTTCTCTAATGAATATAGATGCAAAAAAATTTAAATGAAATATTAGCAAAGGGATTACAGCAACTCATCATGAGAATAATACACTTTGATCAGGTAGGATTTATTCCAGGCATGCAGGATCAGTTCAATATTAGGAAAACTATCAGCATAACTGATCATATCAGCAAGAAAACTAACAGAGACCAGATGGTTATCTCAATGGATGCAGAAGAAGTGTTTGACAAAATACAACACCCATTCCTATTAAAACACTGGAAAGCCTGGGAATAAACCAAGTTTTCCTTAAAATCATAAGTAGCATCTACCTAAAACCATCAGAAAGCATTATATGTAATGGGGATCAGCTAGATGCATTTCCAACAAGAACAGGGGTGAAACAAGTATGTCCATTATCACCACAGTTATTCAATATGGTGCTAGAACCATTAGCTTTAGCAGTAAGAGACGAAAAAGAACTCGAAGGAATTAGAATAGGCAAAGAAGAAACTAAGCTATTACTCTTTGCAGATGACATGACGATATACTTACAGAATCCTAGAGAATCAAGTGAAAAAACTACTTGAAATAATAAACAACTTCAGCAAAGTTGCAGGATATAAAATAAAACCACATAAATCATCAGTCTTTCTATACATTACTAATGAAGACCAACAGCAAGAGATAGAAAGAGAAATTCCATTTCTATTTACTGTATGCATTATAAAATATTTGGGAGTCTACCTGCACAAACAAACCCAGGAACTATGTGAACACATTTACAAAACACTTTTCACACAAATAAAGTCAGATCTAAATAATTGGAAATACATTAGTTGCTCATTGGCAGGCCAAATCAATATAATAAAAATGACAATTCTACCTAAATTAATTTACTTATTTAGTGTCTTACCAGTCGAACTACCAAAAATATTTTACAGAGCTAGAAAAAATAATAACAAAATTCATCTGGAAGAACAAAAAGTCCAGAATATTAAGGGAATTAATGAAAAGAAATTCTAGTGAAGGTGGCCTAGCCATACCAGATCTTAAATTGTATTATAAAGCAGCAATCATGAAAACTACTTGGTACTGTCCAAGAAATAGAGTGGTGGCTCAGGGGAATAGGTTAGGTACACAAGACACAGTAGTCAATGAGTATAGTGATCCACTCTTTGATAAACCCAAATACTCCATCTTCTGAGATAAGATCTCACTATTTGACAAAACCTACTGGGAAAACTGGAAAATAGTATGGCAGAAACCAGGCATAGACCAACATCATACTTCATATACCAAAATAAAGTCAAAGTGTGTACACAATTTAGACATAAAGGCTGATACTATAAGCAAACTGAGAGAGCAAGGAATAGTTTATTTGTCAGAGTTATGGAGAAAGGAAGAATTTATGATCAAACAAGAGATCGAGAACACGATGAAATGAAAAATGGATAATTTTGATTACATTAAATTGAAAAGATTTGAAAAAAAAAAACAAAGTCAATGCAATCATGATTAGGATGGAAGCAGAAGACTGGAAATGAATTTTTATAACCAATGTTTTTGATAAAGGCCTCATTTCTAAAATATATAGAGAACTGAGTGAAATTTATAAGAATATACATCATTCTTCATTTGATAAATGGTCAAAGGACATCAACCTGCAGTTTTCAGATGAAGAAATTAAAGCTATCTATAGTTATATGAAAAAAAATTATCTAAACCACTATTGATTAAAGAAATGCAAATTAAAACAACTCTGAGGTACCACCTCACATCTATCAGATTGGCTAATATAACAGAAAAGGAGAATGATAAATATTGGAGAAGATGTGGGAAAATTGAAACACTAATACATTGTAGGTAGGGTTGTAAAATGATCCAACCATTCTGGAGAGAAATTTGGAACTATTCCCAAAGGGCTATAAAACCGTGCATACTTTTTTATCTAGCAAATACCACTACTAGGTCTATGTCCCAAAGAGATCACTAAAAGGGAAAAAGACCCACATGTACAAAAATATTGATATCAGTTTTTTTTTTGTTGTTGTTGTGGCAAAGAATTGGAAATTGAACGTATGCCCACCAGTTGGGGAATGGCTGAACAAATAGTGCTAAATGAATGTAATGGAAAACTAGCATGCTATAAGAAATGATGAGCAGGCAGACTTCAGAAAAGCCTGGTAAGACCTGAATGAACTGATGCTGAGTGAAGTGAGCAGAACCAGAAGAACATTGTACATAGTAACAGCCACGGTCTGTGATGACTAACTTTGATAGACTTATCTCTTTTTACCAATGGAAGGATCCAAGACAACTCCAAAAGACTCATGATGGAAAATGCTGTCCACATCCAGAAATAGAACTATGTTGTTTGAATGCCTATTGAAGTATATTATTTCCTCTGTCTCTTTTTTGTTTCTTCTTTCTGGTGGTTTCTCCCATTGGTTCTAATTCTTCTTTACAACATGACTAATGTGAAAATGGGTTCAATATGAATGTATACATATAGCCTATATGAAGTTACATGCTGTTTGGGGGTTGGAGAAGGGGAGAGATGGGGAGAAAATTTGGAAATTTAAGTCTTATGGAAGTGAATGTTGAAAACAAAAATAAATTAATAAATTTAAAAATGTCTCAAAAGATAAGGAAAGAAAGGAGGGTATTTGGAAACATTTTTAAATGTGCAGAAATGAACAAAAGGAAATACATAGGGAAACAGATAAGCCAGACAAAATTAAAAGTGACATGTTGAATGGATTGTATTTTTTAAAGCCATAAGTAATAGTAGTGTGTTACTGAAAGTGTTCTTTTTTTTATTTTTGTCAGGTTCTGAATAAAAACAAAATCATAGAAACATATACCAGTTATATATGAAAATTTATATTCATGAACATTGATATTATTTAAAGAGTTGCTTTTTAAATGATCAATATATTTGGTTTATTCAGGTTATTATTTAAAGACTGGAAGGAAAATCAAATGACCAAAATCATAAAAAGGCCAATGGAAAGCAAAAATGTAGAAATAATCCAGAAGTGATGTTAGAGCCTGTGTAACATAGTCTCTTTATTTTACATATGAGAAAGCTGTGATCTAGGAAGGTTCAATTACTTCTATACAGATAAACAAGTATTGGGGAGCAAAATCGGATTTCCAACAGAGCACTCATTACATATCCACTCCTGTGCCACTCTACCTCCATCAATAACTTCTCCTTGCTCTAAACCCCATGCTTTTATATCTTAATATTGTCAGGGTGACCTCCAGAAGGAACTATGGATTGAATCTCTTTGTGTAATTAGCTTATGATATTTCCTCCTCCACTAGATAGTAAATTTCCTGAGGTCAGAGACTCTTAAATTTATCTTGGCCTTTCCTGTTTGACCCACTCTGCCACTGGCAGACACAGTACTTGCCCCATTTAGTCAGTAAATGAGTACACGCATTATAAGAAGAATGAATGGAATGAAATTAATCAACTTGCTATGAGTTTTCAATGTTAGAAAAAAAATGAATTGAATCTTGGTAAAACTAAACCTGTCTTATTTTGGGGAATTTTTAAAGAGGCAGAGCTATGACTAGTAGTTTTGATAAAAAGAGAATTTTTCATAAAATCACCTCTGAAAAAAGTGAGATAAAATGTGCACTTAAAGCAACATTCAAAGAAAAATTCAGTTGAGGGGAAGGGGAAGGAATTCCACGACTTGGCAAACATGCTGTTGGTGAGGGCACTAAGGTTAGGTAAAATAGACATGAACCTCAGTTATTAAATATTTACATGTGGTGTCCAATAAAGGACACAAGGGAAGTTTTAATATCACATTCAGTAAAACACATTGTTTCGTCTGGACCTATGCACCTGTGGCTAAGACATTCAACCTCTAAGTGCTTCAGGAAACTCTCTAAGACTATAAATCGCACAAGAGAAATAGAACGAGCTTGGACCCAATATTTCTCTTTACTAATGCAATCAGGGATTGAGATACATTTAAATATTAGAAAAAAATAAAATTGTATATGCAGTAATAAGAGGAGTGGGATCCACATGTGCAGTCACATATGGGGTGAGGTTGTGATCCTTGGGTGGCTCAAAGGGAGGCAGAATAGCCTTCACTAGCCCCTTCTTCCCTCCACCATTCTTCAAGGGAACCTTTCTTTTCTGCCAGAAGAGGAAGCAGGAGGTTGGGGCTAGAGGCTGCCACTCTGCTCTCTTCCAGTTACCAGGGTAGTAGTATATCTATTTTCTCCCTTAAATATTGTTCATCTAGGAGATATAATCAGGTTTGAGCTATCTTTTGATCATTTGGGTGGTAAAGGGGATCCCAAACTCTGTAAACAAGTCTTTACCCCTTTCCCATAAAATATCAGTTCCATGATGAATGCACACAGAAAATAGTGAAGAAACCAAGTTGTCCAAATTGCAGCAAAATAAAAATCAGAGAAGTTATACCTAACATAATATATATCAGACAATAAAAAGTGAAGTAGTCCTCCCATTGGGAGCAAGGCAAGTCAACTCAGTCAAGAGAGACAGTCTTGAATTTCACCCAAGGGGAAACTCCCTGAAATTTCTAAAGTAGCAAGCTACAAATAGAGACACAGTGGAAACTAATCAATCTTCTCGGTCTTCCCATAATCTTTTCCTTCAGAAGCCTGATGGGAGGTTGTCCTCTTCCATCTTCTCCCTCAAAGCCGGAAACTGACTTAACACTTGAAGAAAATTTGAAACTTGACCAGTTCCAAAATGGGGGAGGTGGAGATTTGTTGAATTGTCCTGAATTGGTACTCAAAAGGAACTCTCACCTGGGAAGTTCTGAAACAGACTTGAAGCTTGATGACTACCCCAAAAGGCACTTGCATTGGTAAAAACTTGCACTCTCTTGCCCTTAACCAACTCCTGCCCGGCACCTCAGGCAGGGCAGGGCCAAGCACAGAGTCCCATACCAAAGGGCTAAAGGACATGTGTTATATGCACTATTATAATGGACATTCCTTCTGTGGTGTCAAATGCCACATTTGACAGTGAAGGTCCAAAACTTTTAGCAGAAAATCAGACCACAATTTTCACATGAGAGGTGTAGAGGGAAGAAGGGAGAGTAAAATAAGGTATGCATTTTCTATTTCCTACTCACAGGAGGTCACACAAATATCTTGTTCCATGTATAGAAGATGTCATTTCAACATCAGAAAAAGACTGATTCTAGAAACTTCCAAGTCAGAAAGAATTTTAGGATTGTCAAAAAGGTCATTTAAAAAAAAAGCAGGACAGGTACGTGGTGGAGCAAGTAGAGCACTGGCCTTGGAGTCAAGAGGACCCGAGTTCAAATCTGACCTCAGACACTTTGCACACTTACTAGCTGTGTGACCTTGGGCAAGTCACTTAACCTCAATTGCCCTGCCTTCCCCCCTCAAAAAAAAAAAAGGAATTTTAAAGAGTAGATTAGGGAACTCCCGAAGATTTGAAGAAAAAGTAAGGCAACAGAATGTCTTAGAAGTTCATAATTAGTTCTCAGAGACCAACACAAAGATATTTCTATTGTCAATGTGTAAAGCCCTGGGCACATAGTAGGCAATCAATACATGTTTGATCAATTGAATGATTTGTCATCAGAACATAAGCTTTTGCATGAATAAAAAGGCCTTTTTGCCATTAAGTTCATGAATTTCAATGTTCTCTGAAATGCGTTTTAGTGGCAAACCTGATTAAATCAGTTGTTAAAATTAAAGTGTGCTTGTCAAAATAAATGAACTAAACACAAACAAAGAGAACTTAGGGCTCTTTTTTTAAACTGTTATTATGTTTTCCCCTTGTTTATTGTTTCTTCACTCTTGGGCAATATTTCTATCATTAGTAGTAATTAAGGGGACACTGATATAAATGAAAAGAGGTATTCAAAATTTATAGTCCAAGACATGAGAGGTACTTGTATTTTCAGTTCTTTTATCCATAGAAATGAAGAATCTTGTTTTGTGCTTTCTGTTTGTTTTGGTCAAGAGCTTATCTCAAGTACTTGTCTGTTGACTTGATAACACTTAAATGTCAAGTAGTAGGGCAAATTTTTAATTGATTATTTTTTCAGTTAGTAACAGACATTTTTTAACCTCCCATCTCCTGCCCCCCAACAAGAAGGGGGAAAACTTGTAAATATAAGCATAGTCAAACAAAAAATATTGCCGCATTGACCGTGTCTGAAAAGATGTCTCATTTTGCATGTTTACCATATCACTTCTCTATTAGAAGTTAGGTAGCATTTTCATCAATATATTAGAATAATCATTGGTCATTGCACTGACTAGAGTTCTCTTTTTAAATTATTTTTACAGTATTGTTTTAGCAGTATAAATTGATCTCCTGGTTTTGCTTACTGCCATCTGCAACAGTATGTACAAATCTTTCCAGATTCCTTTGAAAGGGCTCCCTTCATTTTTTCCTACACCAAATAGGTTGTTATTACTATCATTATTAATATTATCATCATTATGGTAACTGATTATAGTGGAAAGGGCAATGGGTTATGACCCAGAAGACTGGGCTTCTGAAACTTATTGGATGTGTGAGTTTAGGAAGTCACTTAAACTTTTTTTTTCAGTTTCATAAAATCATAATAATTTCAGTGGCAGAAGATCTCAATAGTCATGTAATCCAACCCCATACATGAAAGGAATCCCCACCACAACAAATCCAACAAGTACTTACCCAATTTCTGTTCAACATTCTCCCAGAAAGCAGAATACAACACTTTTCTGGGCAGCCCATTCCATTTTTGAATAGTTCTAATTATTGGGAAGCTTTTTTATGTCACATAGCTTAAATTTGCCTCTTTGTAAATGCCTTGTATTGCTCCTGATTTTTCCCTTTGAGGCCGGGTGGATTAAGTCCAATAACTCCTTCTCCTGGTGGAAGAGCTGTTGAATATAATTGTCTGGGCCCTGCTGAGTCTTCTCTTTCCTGGACTAAAATTATCTAGTTCTTTCAACTGATCGTCAAGTGACAAGGTCCTTCATCATCCTGGTTGTTCTTCTCTGGACATTCCTGAGACTTCAATGTACTTCCTAAATTTTAAGCCCCGAATCAAAAGTAGTACTCTAGATGGAGCTTGACAAAGGTAGAGTCCAATATTCCTGGAAGCTAATTATATTTATCTTTATACTGCATCCCAAGATCACATTTTTTGCCTATCCTATCACAATATTAACTCATATTGAGTCAGCAGTCCGCTAAATCCCATGTAGGTTTTTAGAACCACTTTAGTTTCTTTGTGCCTCAACTTGCGAAGCTGACTTATTTGTACCCAAGTGCAAGACTCTAAGTTGAAGCCTACTGAATTTCATCTTATTAGGCCAACCCAATGTTCTAGCATATCAAAGATCATTTGAAAACTTGAAACTGTCATCCATTTTGTTAGTTATCCCTACTGGCTTTATTCCATCTGCAAATTTGATGAGAATGTCCTCCATGTCTTATCTCTTATTGCTAAAAATACTAAGCTGGATAGGTCCATCTATAGATCTTTGGTCTGCTCCACTGGTGACGTCATTAAAGATTGCATTCAATCATTAATAACTACTATTGGAGTCCAGCCATCCAGCCCATTCTGAATTAGATTGTAATATTGTCTAATCCATATCTCTCATTCTTCCCTACAGAAGAGTATGAAATGCTCTCATCAAAAGTTATGCTAAAACGTAAGTAAACATATATATATGACAGTTTTCCTGTCATTTGTTTTAGTGATCCTGTCAAAAACATTGAATTGAACTGAAGAATCAAATTACAAATTCAGCATATTTTCTACCACCCCACCCTACCTACAGAACTGAAATGCTAACCCAGGTTTTCTGATTCCAGATCAAGGTCCAGAGAAGAATCTATTATTTATTCTTGTTTCCAGCTAAGCACTTACCATTCTAACTGTTCTCCACCTCCCCCCTCCACCTTGAACTCTTCAGAGCATATGTTTAAAATGAATAGGTAACAATAAATAATTCCCCTGACCTCGATACCTGTAGAATTCATATAATAAAAAATGCCACTTTGTGTCTATTGATTCTCTGGTGAAGGCTATAATTGGAAAGGCAGGTGTTTTCTTCATTAACTTTTCATTAAGTGTTCTCTTTAAATGAATTTTATTATTATTCATTGAGAATTGATAACACATTTGGAACTTATCTAAATAGGGGATACAAAACAGTCTCAATCGATGACTGAGTTATTTTTTCTTTCAGAGTTTAATGATTAAAACAAAGTTTTTAATCCTTCATAGCACATACTATCCCAAAGTTTCCCTACAATTCTATGTTCCTTCCTGCATAAGCTAATGAGGCTAGGTCAGAAAGCTCAAAATATCAAATTTCATTTAAATCCCATCTCACCTTTCTAAAACACTCAGGATCCATTTCCTTTTATAAGGATGTCCAAAATAATTAGCAAGACAGACATATAATAATAAAAATGAGGGAGGTTATGTTAATGTTATAATACCCTTTGGTTTTTATCATAATACCCTGGAAATGTGTCCAGTTCTGGGCAAAACACTGAAAGAAGGCATTAAGAAATTGAAGCACATCTAGAAGAGAGCGACTAGGAGGATAAAGCATTTGAAAACCATTCAATATAATGTGAATTTTCAAAAACAGAATATGTTTAGTCCAGAAAAGATAAAACTAATAGGAGATATTCAGGATTTTTTTTAATATTTAAAGGATTGATGCAAGTTAAAGAGTTGGGCCGTCTCTTGAATTAGGCCTATAGAGTGTGACATGTAGAATTTTAGCTCTATGAGAGCAGATTGTTTCATTAACGTACATAGAACAGTGCCTCATAGATTCTTAATAATTATTTGTTGAAATGAATTCAACTGAACTAGCACCAATGGATAGAAGTTAAAGGATTTTTAATTCAATATAAAAAGAACTTTCTAAAAACTACATCTTCCTCAAAGAAGAATATTCTGCCTTGAAATGCAATGACTTCTCAATGACTTCTAAAGTCAAAGATGGATGGTCATTTTTTAGAGTTAACGATGAGTGGAGAAGGCAAGCTGACAATTATATGCTGCTTTAATGTTTACAAAGTACTTTATGTACAATATGCTATTTTGCCATTATCCCCATATCCACATGAGGTAGTGCTTTAGTTCATTAACTCTTTTTAAAGCTTTATTTAATATTTTACTTTTCCCAATTCCTTGTAAAAACAATTTAAACATTTTTTTTCCAAATTCTTAGTTCCAAATCATCTCCCTTCATCCCCTTCCCTCCTTCATTGAGAAGTTAAGCAATTGGACATAAGTTATACAAGTATAATCACGTGAAACACATTTCCGTGTAAGTTATTCTGTGAAAGAAAACACAGACAAAAAAATCTCCAAGAAAAATGAAGTAAAGAAAAAGTATCTTTGATCTCTATTTAGGCTCTACTAGCTCTTTTTCTGGAGATGGACAGTACCTTTCATCATAAGTACAAAGAATTTGTCTTAGATCATTGCATTGCTGAGAACACCTGTTATTCATAGCAGACCATCATACAATATCACTATTACTGTGTTCAATGTTCTCCTGGTTCTTCTCATTTCACTTTGCTCCAGTTCATGTAAGTCTTTCATGTTGTTGTTTTTTTTTTTTTCTTAGAGCATCCTGCACATCTTTTCTTTTAGTTAATTAATTTTTAGTTTTCAACATTCACTTCCATAAGATTTTGAGATTTAAATTTTCTCCCCCTCTTTCTCCTCCACCCTCCACAATCTGGTGTACAATCTGATATAGGCTCTACATATACATTCATATTAAAGATATTTTCACATTAGTCATGTTGTAAAGAAGAATTACTACCAATGGGAGGAACCTTGAGAAAGAAGAAACAAAACAAAACAACAACAAAAAGAAAGCAAATAGTATGCTTCCAACTGCATTCATACTCCGAAGTTCTTTCTCTGGATGTGGATAGCACTTTCTATCATAAGTCTTTTGGAGTTGTCTTGTATCCAGCATTACTGAGAAGAGCTAAGTCTATTAAAGTTAGCCATCACATAATGTGGCCCTCACTGTGTACAATGTTCTTCTGGTTCTGTTCACTTTACTCAGCATCAGTTCATGTAAATCTTTCCAGTTTTTTTTTTCTGAAATCCATCTGCTCATCATTTCTTATAGCAAAATACTAGTCCATTACATTCACATAACACAACTTGTTCAACCATTCCCCAACTGATGGGCAACACTTCAATTTCCAATTTTTTGCCACAAAAAGAGCTGCTATAAATATTTTTGTACATGTGGGTGCTTTTCCCTAGAAGTGGTATTGCTGAGTCAGAGTATGAAGTTTTATAGCCCTTTGGGTATAGTTCCAAACTGCTCTCCAGAATTGTTGGATCAGTTCACAACTATACCAACAATGCATTAGTGTTCCAATTTTTCCCACATCTTCTCCCATCATTTATCGTTTTCCTGCTTTCTCATGTTAGCCAGTCTGTTACGTGTGACATGGTACCTTAGAGTTGTTCTAATTTGCATCACTGTTATCAATACATATACAAAAATTTCAGCCATTCCCCAATTGATGGACATCCCCTCAATTGCCAATTCTTTGCCACCACTGAAAGAGCTGCTATAAATATTTTGTACACGTAGGTTCTTTCCCTTTTTTTATCTCTTTGGGAAGTTCTTAAAGGGTATGCACAGTTTTATAGCCCTTTGGGCATAGTTCCAAATTGCTCTCCAGAATGGCTGGATCAGTTCACAACTCCACCAACAATTCATTAGTGTTCCAGTTTTACCACATCCCCTTAAGCATTTGTCATTTTACTTCTCTGTCATATTAGCCAATCTGACATGTGTGAGGCAATAGCTCAGTTATTTTAATTTGCATTTTCATCAATAGTGGTTTAATCATTTTTATACAATTATAGATATCTTCAATTACTTTGTCTGAAAACTGCCTGTTCATATCCTTTGACCATTTATCAATTGAGGAATGACTCATTTCTATAAATTGGACTCACTTTTTTATATATTTGAGAAATGAAGTGTTTATCAGAAAAACTCACAGTGAAATTTATTTTCACAGTAAGATTACTATATATTCTCTCCATTCTATTTTTCCCCTGCTTAGTGTATTCTCTCCCCTTTTATCTTGTCTATTCTCAAAAGTGTTTTGCTTCTGACTTCCACTTCCCCTAAATTGCGCTCCCCTCTCTCCATTCCCTCTCTTCTCTAGTCCTCTTCTCTTTCTACTTTCTTGTATGGTAAGATTTCTACAGTCAACTGAATGTGTATATCATTCCTTCTTTCACTTAATTCTGATGAGAGTAAGGTTCATGTACTCCCCTCCCTGCTTCCCCTATTTTCTTTTCCACTGTGAAATCTCTTTCAAGTCTCCTTTATGTCAGACAATTTATCCTATTCTACCTCTTCCTTTTTCCTTCCTCCAGTACATTCTTCTTTCTCATCCCTTAATTTTTTTATGATCATACCATCACATTCAACTTACACCTCTGCTTTTTCTCTACATATACTCCTTCTAACTGCTCTAATAATCAGAATATTTTTAGGAGTTTTAAATATAATTTTCATACATATGTGTTGGTAACCAAAATGGCTCCTTAGCACTTAGTTCAACAAGTACCCTTGAAGAGTTTGGCTTTTGTTTGCTTTAAGTAATTCAGTGTATTTCATTGAGTCTTACTAAGTGCTAAGCCCCAGGCCCAAATCCCTATTAGGTGTAAAACCTATGTGGGTGTGGATTGGCAACTAAGGTGGGACCCAAGGTGGGGCTAACTCCAGGGAGGGCCTAGTTTACATGTCTGGGACAGCAGAGGGTTTTAGACGATGTGGGTTTAAGTCACCTCTTTGTGAAGATTCTAGGTCACCTGGGTGAGTCGCATGTGTGACTCACCCGTGACCCTGGAAAAGATATAAAACCAGGGATTGGCTGTCTCTTCTTTGGAGCTCTTACCCACAGCCATCATGGTGTGTGTGACTCTGGGCCAGCCCTTGTTCTGAGCTCCCGAGCTGAACCTAGAAGTTGGTAACTATGAATTGTATTGGGTCGGTCTGTTGATGTTTGTAATTTGTTTGTAATTTTCTCTGAAGTTCAGTGTGCTGGCTTTTTCCCCTGAACTAAGTGAATGATATTTGTATGCTTAGTTAATGTAAGCTTGTCAACCCTTAACCTTGCTTTCCTTAGTTAAGCACATCAAAAGAACCTGTGCTTTTGCAGCGTGCTGGCAGCTTTTTGGTTGCTGGCTGTTGGTGGATCTTACACCCCCACAGCAGCTGCTACCTGGATTGTTGAAACAACATAGGAATATAAATAGTTTAACCTTATCAAATCCCCTCTTTCTCTTTCCCGTTGACCTTTTTATGCTTCTTTTGCATCTTAAGTCAACTTTTCTATCCAGCTTTTTACCTAGAATGCTTGAAAGTCCTCTATTCATTCCCCTGAAGGATTATACTCAGTTGTGCTGGGTCAGTGATTATTGGTTGTAATCCTAGCTCTTTTGCCTTCAGGGATATCATATTCTAAGCCCTCAGAACCTTATAGAAGCTGCTAAATCTTGTGTTATCCTGACAGTGGCTTAATGTATTTGAATTGTTTATTTTTTGGCTTCTTTGACTATATTCCTCCTTGATCTGGCGGTCTAGAATTTAGCTATAATATCCCTGGGAGTTTTCATTTTGGGATCTCTTTCAGGAGGTGATCGATGGATTCTTTCAATTTCTATTTTATCCTCTCTTTCTAGAATATCAGGGCAGTTTTCCTTGATAATTTCTTGAAAGACGATGTCTAGGCTCTTTTTGTGATCATGACTTTTATGTAGTCCAATAATTCTTAAATTATTTCTCCTGGATATATTTTCCAAGTCAGTTTTTTATCCAATGAGACATTTCACATTTTCTTCTATTGTTTTTATTCTTTTGATTTTGTTTGATTGTTTTTGATGTCTCATAAAGTTATCAGCTTCCACTTTGCTAATTCTAATTTTTAAGGAATTATTTTGTTCAGTAAGATTTTGTACCACCTTTTCCATTTGGCCAATTCTATTTTTTAAGGAATTCTTCTCCTCCATGAATTTTTGTATCTTTTTCCATCTGGCCAATTTTGCTTTTCAAAGCATTCTTCTCTTCATTGGATTTTTGTGCCTCTTTTACCATTTGGACTATTCTGTTTTTAAAGTGTTATTTCCTTCAGTAATTTTTGTGTCTCATTTACCAAGCTGTTAATTCTTTTTTTCATGATTTTCTTGCGTCACTCTCATTTCTCCTCCCAATTTTCTTCTATCTGTCTTACTTGATTTTTAAAAACTTTTTTGAGCTCTTCCATAACCTGAGACCAATTCATATTGTTCTTGGAGGCTTTAGATGCAGGAACTTTGACTTTGTTGTCTCCTTCTGAGTGTGTGTTTTGATCTTCCTTGTCACCATATCAGCTTGCTACGATCATAATGTTTTCTGTTGTTTGCTTATTTTCCAATCTGTTTCTATACCAAAGTGGGGCTCCGCTTCCTAAATAGAGGGGACACTCTCCCAACCTTCAGGTTTTTTTTTTTGTTGTTGCTTCAGTTTTTTATATGTGCAGCTGTTTTCAGAGGTAATTCTGGGGACCTTTAAGTTTTTGACTCTTCCAAGGTAGTATGATGTAGGAAGAGGTGTGTTTACTACTTACCTCTACTGTACACTGCTTTGTGAGTGACCACAAGCACTCTTTTCAACTTTTGAAAGTGTGACCAGGATCCCTGCTCCCCTTGTGGCCACAGGCTCTGCTGCGCTAGTGCTCTTCCTTACACTGGGACTAAGACCCATATCTGCAACCCAGATCCAAGTACAGGCAATGTAATAGAGTCCTGCCTCTGAACCCAGTCAAGGGACCCCTGTATTCTCCTTCTGATCCATTGCCTTATCCCCAATTTGTGGGCTGGGAGGTCTGGAAATGGGCAGTGCTGGCACTGATTCAGTTAACTTGAGGCCTGCTCCTGGTTTGATGGGGCCCAGACTGTGCTTTTGCTACCTGAGCTGGACTGTGTTCCTCTCTCACCCTGGTGCAACAGACTTTTCCTGCCCACCTTCTAAGTCATCTTGAGCTGGAAAACTGTTTTACTCCATCTTTTTGTGGGTTATGACATTCTAGAATTTATTTACAGTCATTTTTGGAGGTATTTGAAAGAGTTTTGGGAAGAGCTCAAGCAAGTCCCTGCCTTTCTCTGCCATCTTGGCTGTGCTTCTCCCAATTAACTCTTTTTTTTGTATTGAGAAATAATGAATGCACTCACTTTTGAATCATACAAGGTTTTATTAAGGACAAAAAGAGATATAACTGTGCTGGAACTGAGGGCAGAAGGTGGGGGACAGGGACACCATGTCCAAGAGAGCAAGCCTAGCAACCAAAGGGACTAGGAGGAAGGCCAGTGGCCTTGGAGAAAGAAGGTCCAACCATAGATGCAATGATGAGCTGAATGGAGGGTAGCATCCTTGCATCTCCAACTCCATTAGCATAAACTCCCTCTTCCTTGTCCTCTCCCTTCATCTACCTGGCCCAACAAACCCCACAGAATCTCTAGTCTGTGAAGGACCGCCAGGAAAGAAGTACATCTCAGTCACAGAATAAAGAGATAGGGATGTCTATCTTTCCTTCCCCAGATAGGCCCTAGACCACTATATTCCAACCATGGGAAAGTTACTAAAATAGTAGGCATACAACAACAAAAATGTCAAATGTGAGGAATAGAAACAACATCACTCATGCATCAATAGAAACCATGTACTTTCATGTTCATAAGCTGATAATCTCCCTGTCTTGGATAATCATTAGCTGAGAATGTTTGTGCTGCCATCCCAGACTCCAAAATCCACCTGTTATCTACACATGTTATTATGACTTTGCCATGTACTATCTTATATGACTTTGGGGAAGCAATTTACCTTCCATGGGCCTCTGTTTCCTCATCTCTAAAATGAGGGGTTCAGAGTAGATGGTCTCTATGGTCTATTCCAGCTCTGTATCTCTAATCCTAAGAAATAGCTTAAAACATTCCTTCATTGTGAATCTAAATGGTCTGTACATATTTTCTGGACTGAAAAAATTTATATATAAACTATTTTTCAAACACACCAGTTAAAACCACAAAATCCTAGAATCTTAAAATACTTTGTGAAGACAAAAAATGTTCTTCAGCTGTCAGTTCTTTTAGCGTAGTAGAGGATCAATGGACCAGTAGGAACAAAATAATTGGTGGGTAAGAGGTAATGAGGTATAGTAGAAGGTGTATTGGAGTAGGAAACTAAGGATTATATGTCTCCTTTAAGTGTTTGCTATGTGGTTTTAGGAAAAATTATTTATCCTTTTGGAGCCTTAGTTTTCTTATATGTGAAATCTTGTACTGAATTGTCCCTGAAATGCTTTCAAATCCTAAAATTTTACAAATCTAAATATTTCCTAGCTGAAAGCACCTTTATTCTTACATGTCTATCCCTATGCCAAAAGCCCTCACGTCATTGCCTCAGTAAAAATGTCTGATAGTTGACAAGAATTTAAGTACCTAATATAGAACATTATTCTTTATGTTATTAGGGATACAAATGGAATTAAAAGGAAAAGTTCTACCCTTTAAGAAACAATCTATTTGGAGAGGCAATAATAATATGTATGCACATACACACAAACATGTACTTTACATTTTACAAATTACCCTCCCACAACAATTCTGTGAAGTAGAAATGTTAACATTATTATCCACAATGTACAGATTCAATTTAATTCAACAATTATGTAAGGTTCCCCTGCTATGTACCAGGCTAGGTACTGGGGTACGGAAATACAAAAACAAAAATTCTACTAATGATTAAAAAAGATTGAGCCTCAGTAAAGTGACTTTCTCATAGCCACATAGCTAGTGATTATCAGAGCCAGGCCTCAAGCCCAAGTGCAATGCTCTTTACAATAAATCATGAAAACATACATATATGAAATAGTAAGAGAAAATAAAATTATGACTAAGTGAAAAAAGGATTTTTAAGTCCTTACTGCATACTAGACACTGCTAAGTACTAGGGATATAGAACACAGTCAAGTAAGACAATTCAGCTATTGACACCTCTGACAAAAATAACTATGATAATTACTAGCATTTGCATTGTGTTTTAAAGTTTGCAAAGCACTTTACAAATATTATTTCATTTTATCCTAACAGCAACTTATGGGAGGCAATTGCTATTATCATCTACATTTCACAAATGAAAAAAAAATTGAGGCAAAAAAGGTTAAATGTTTTGTCAAGGGTAATAACCAGTAAGTATCTAAGGCTGGATCTGAACTCAGGTTTTCCTGACTCCAGGTTCAGAACTCTTTCTACTGCATTACCCGGTGGGCAGAGAACATGATCAACAATGTTAAATGCTTCAGAATGATCAAGAAAGATAGGGTCTAAGAAAAGGTAGAAGCTTCCTTTTCAGAGTGCAGGCAAGGAAAGAGTCCAGATGTTTTTGTTGTAAGTGGTTTGAGAAGGATGGTCAGAGTGCATTTGGCCCATTCTGGATATAGTGGAGAGGTGAAAATTAGCACACCAAAATATGCAAAAATATGGATGTTTTAAGCAGAGATTCTTAACCTTTTTCATGTGTCATGGGCCTCTTCAGCAATCTGATGATGCCAAGGACCACTCCTCAGAATGATTTTAAATGCATAAAATAAAATATACAGGATTAGAAAAGAAAACTATTATATCAAAATGTAGTTATCAATGTTTTTAATTCCCAGATTCTATGTTGGGAACCCAGATTTTAAATAAATATTTTCAGTTGCCTTCAGGATTTTGCCTACGATTTGTCAGTTCTATTAAGAAGTTGGATAGTGTTTAGAATGGCTTGTAATCAGATTCCTTTATTTAAATCCTACCTTGAAGAAGTCATTTAACCTCTAGGAGTCCTAAATTCTTCATCTCAAAATGGGGATAATAATGGAACCTAGCTCAGAGGGCTATTGTGAGCCACGAATGAAATGATATATGTAGAGCACCCAGTAAACCTTAAAGCTCTATGTAAATGTTAGCCCTATGAGCCCTTAAAGCTCTGTGTAAATGGTCTAGACCTGTAGTTTCATTGGCATAGGGAATTACACATATAAATTCCCTTCACTAATATACATTAGCAACTTTTCTGCTAGGTATAATCTTAGAAAGAATCCTAGTTCACTAAGAAGATGAGTGATTTCTCCAGGTTGATATGGCTAGTATAATTCAAAGGCAGTTCATCTGTACTCTGAAGCCAACTATCTATTCACTGTGGTGATTGGTGTCTTTATGGTTATTATTACTGCTGCTACGGCAGTTCAGCTGCAATTCTTTACTTTAAGTTGGTAAATTAAGTTTCTAATCTTGACCTTGACTCTGACATGTTTACATTTTAATCTTGACTGCCATTAACTAGCAATATGTTTTTTTTTTGAAAACTCACTTATCCACTCTGAGCCAAATTCATAGATGTCATGCTTGATTATAGGCTTAGGACTGGAAGAATCTCAAAATTTTAGAAATCATGAAATCCAATCACTTTCTTTTGAATACAAAGAAATTGAGGCCCAGAGAAATTATATAACTTGTCCAGTTTTAGATCAATAAAAAGGTTAGGGTCTAGATTCCAACCCAGGTTTTCTGATTTCAGATCTGGCATTTTTTTTCTCTACAACACCCAAAAAGAGTGTAATGTTGATAGTAGTAGTAACAAAACAATAATAGTTTACATTTATGTAGTACTTAAAGGTTTACAGTTGATTCTTGACAAACCTGTGAGGTACATCTTACATGTTTTCTATTATTCCTTATTTTATAAATGGAGATATTTAGATTTAGTTAAATGTTTTGTCCAACATTGTACAGCTTAGAAATGTAACTGTTGTGAATGTCTGGAAACCCAAAAACTGTATTTTCCATTCTTACCATGACCTCCAATCTGTTGATTGGTGAGTTCTTTCCCAGGTGATCTCTCTTGAACTGGCTAAATGCTATCCCCTTCCCCATCTTGACCCCTTGATTGACCAATTCAATGCTACACTGTTCTGCTCTCTAGAGCCCCACTGCTCCCTTATCCTATTGGCAATCTTGCCCTGGTAAACTTTAGGCTGGGATTGCTCAACTATCTGGGCAGCTTGGTGGCTCAGTGGATAGAGCACTAGACTTGAAATCAGGAAGACTCATCTTTCCAAGTTCAAATGTGGCTTCAGACATTTATTTGCTTTGTGATCCTGGGCAAGTCACTTAACCCTGTTTGCTTCAGTTTCCTCAAATGTAAAATGAACTGGAGAGATAAATGGCAAACCACTCCAATATTTTTGTACAACCCCACCCCCCGCACAAAAAAACAAATGGGGTCACAAAGAGTCAGATACAACTGAAAATAACCGAAAAACAAAAAATAATAACACACAACCATCTGTTGCCTTTGCTATTAATCACACATTGGCGAATAAAGTTGGAGAAAATCATGAAATTGTGTTGATTGGGTTCACTACAAATTATGTTATGTAATCTTGCCTGAATCCTGACAACAAGGCAATTCTTTTATTCCTCCCAAATTGACTGTTTTGCTCATCACAGTGGGTTTTTTCCAAACCTTTTCATCCTTCTTCAAACCTCCCTCCCTTGTTCCTTCTACTTGGCTGAGAACTCTGCCTCAAATGTCCCTAAAAAAATTGAGGCAATTTTTTGAAAGCTGCCTCTTCTTCCTTCCTCCTCAGCCCACATTGCCCGTGAGCCTTCTGCCATCATCCCCTCCTTTATATTTGTCTTACATGAAGAGGTGGACCTTCTTCTTCTCAAGGCTAACTCCTCTAAATGCATGGATCTCATTCCATCCCTTCCCTTAATTATCTTCACTCTGTCTCTGGTTAATGGTTGATTATCTATTGCCTATAGATGTGCCCATCTCTCTATTACCCCCCCCCCAAAAAAAAACAGAACCTCCTTGGTCTATACAACCCCACTAGCTATTGTCTATTTTGGGCCTAAAATTCTTGAAAAGGCCATCTACATTCAATACCTAAGGCTCCTTTTCTCTCACTCTCTTCTTAACTCTAGTTAGAGTGTGGTGTTTTACCTCATCATTCACCTGAAACTATTCTCTCCAAAATTACCAATGATCTCTAAATGAACAAAAACCTTTTTAAAACCTGCCTCCTTCTTGATATTCCTAAAGTCTTCGATAATGTTAATCACCCCCTAATACTGTTCTCTCTAGGTTTTTCAGAACAATATTCTATCCTGATTTTATTTCTACTTTCTGACTGTTTTGTCTCAGTCTCTTTTGCTGGTCTTTAGTTCTAGGGCACATCTGTTAATGGTGGCTATCCCAAAACAATATGTGCCTGGATCCTCTTCTCTTCTTCCTCTATATTAGTTCACTTGGTGAACTCCTCAAGTTCTATGATTTTAATTATTAAGTTTACGCTGAGGATTCTCAGATCTACCTCTCTGGCCAAAACTTCCATTCTAACTTCCAGGCTCTCAATCCCAGCTGCTTAGTGAACACCTCAAATTGTCTGTCCAATAGCTGCTTTAAACTCATGTTGAAAACAATTCATTTTCTTCCCCCTTCCCCAAATCTTACAGCTTCCCAACTTCTTTATAGTCAAGGTACCATCATCCCCCTTGTCATCCAAACTCAGAACCTAGGTGTTCTACTCAACTCCTCAATGTTGTTTACTTTTCATATTCCATCTGTTTCCAAGGCCTTTGGATGTCGCATTTGCCCCTCTCTCAAATATGCTCTTCTCTCCCCTCTGACACTGCAATCACCCTAGTATATTTTTTTATTGTGTCATACCTGGATTATTGCAATAGCCAGCTAATTGGTCTCCTGACACAAGTCTCTCCCTCCTGCAGTCGATCTTCTACTCAACTCTTGAAGTGATCTTCCTAAACTGCAGTTTTGACCATGTTCCATCCTCTCTACTCATGAAAAACTAGTGTCCTTCTTCTTCTCTTAGATCATTTATAAAATATAAAACTCTCTCTGTTTGGCATTTAAAGTCCTTCATAACCTCCTCTTGCCCCCTTTTCAGTCTTCTTAATTATTTTCATATTTAACACTTTCCTAAATTTCATCTAAAAACAATTTTTAAAATTCATCTTTTAAAAGATAAGTTCTAAATTCTCTTCCTCCTGCTCCTTCCACTTCATTGAGAAGGCAAGCTATTTGATATAGGTTATGCATGTGCAGTAATGCGAAACATATTTTCGTGTTAGTCATGTTGTAAAAGAAAACACAGAACCAAAGGAAAAAAAATGAAAGTTTAAATAAGCATGCTTCAATCTGCCTTCAAGTTTCATCAGTTCTTTCTCGGGAAGTGGATAGCATTTTTCATCATAAGTCCTTCATAATTGTTTTGCATCATTATATTGTTGAAAATTGTTGTCATTCACAAATTGATCATCATATAGTTTGGCTGTTACTTTGTACAATGTTGTCCTGGTTCTGCTTATTTCATGTAATTGTTTCCAGGTTTTTCTGAGAGCATCCTACTCATCATTTCATATAGTACAATCATATTCCATTACAACTGTATACCAGAGTTTTTCAGCCAGTCCCCACTCAATGGACATTCTTTAAATTTCCAATACTTTGCCACAATTAAAAGAGCTGCTATAAATATTTTTAGTGCATATGGGCCCTCTTTTTATCTCTTTGGGTTAAAGACCTTACTGGTATTGCTGGGTCAAAGGTATGCATGATTTTATAGTCCTTTGGGCATAGTTCCACATTGCTGTCCAGTATGATTCAATCAATTCACAACTCCCTCAATAGCTTGTTGGTATCTCAGTTTTACCACATCCCCTCCAACATTTGTCATTTTCCATTTCTGTCATATTAGCCAATCTGATAGGTGTAAGGTGGTACTTCAGAGTTGTTTTGTTTAATGTGAATTTCTCTAATCAATAGTGATTTAGAGCATTTTTCATATGATTATAAATAACTGTGATTACTTAATATGAAAACTGCCTGTTCATATCCTTTTATCATTTATCAATTGGAGCATGATTGTTAATTTTTTTTTGAAATTTGACTAAGTTCCCTATATATTTGAGAAATGAGGCTTTTATCAGAGAAATTTGCTGTAAAAATTATTTTACAGTCATGATTACTGTGTGTGTTTCCCAACACCCTCTTTCCTCCTGTTTATCATAATCTCTTTCCTCTTACCCTGTTCATTCTCAAAAGTATTTTGCTTCTGACTATTGCCTCCCCCAATTCACCCCCTTTCCATTAGTCCTCCCCCTCACCTTTGTTTATTCCCTTCTCTTCCTACTTTTCTATAGGGCTAGATGGATTTCTAAATGATGCTGAATGTGTATATTATTCCCTCATTGAGTTAATTTCCCTTTCCTGTTTACCTTTTTATGCTTCTCATGAGTCTTGTGTTTGAAAGTCAAATTTTCTATTCAACATTGTTCATTTCTTCAGGAATGCTTGAAAGTCCTCTCTTTCTTTTTGTTTGTTTCTTTTTTGGGTTTTTTTTGAGATTTTTTTTTTATTTTTAGTTTACAACACTCGGTTCTACATAATTTTGAGTTCCAGATTGTCTTCTCCGCATGCCCCCCTCCCTCCCCAAGACGACATGGAATCTGATATATCTTCTACATATAACTTCGCATTGAACTTATTTACACACTAGTCAAGTTGTGAACAAAAGTTATGAGCAATTAAATGAATCATGAGAAAGAAGAAACAGAACTAAAAAAAAAACCCAAAGCAAAAACAAAAGAAAACAAAACAAAGGAAAAAAGGCCAGTATAAAGTGTGCTTCAGTCTGCATTCAGACCCCATAGTTCTTTCTCTGGATGTAGATAGGATTCTCCATCGTGAGTCCTTTGGACTTGTCTTTGCACCTTGTGTTGTTGAGAAGAGCAAAGTCTATCAGGGTTAGTCATCAAAGAATCCATATATCTGTGGCTGTGTATAACGTTCTCCTGGTTCTGCTCCGCCCACTCAGCATTATATTGTGTAGGTTTTTCCAGGTTGTTATGAAGCCCATATCATTATAGCACAATAGTATTCCATTACATTCATATACCACAACTTGTTCAGTCATTCCCCAATTAATGGGCATCCCCTTGATTTACAATACTTTGCTACTACAAAAAGAGCCGCTATAAATATTTTTGTACATATGGGTCCTTTTCCCACTTGTGTGATCTCTTTGGGATACAACTATAGAAGTGGTATTGCTGGGTCAAAGGGTATGAGCATTTTGATAGATCTTTGGGAATAGTTCCAAATTGCTCTCCAGAATGGCTGGATCAGTTCACAACTCCACCATCAATGTAACAATATTCCAATTTTCCCACATGCTCTCCAGCATTTATCATTTTCCTGTTTTGTCATTTTAGCCAATCTGACAGGAGAGATGTGGTACCTAAGAGTTGCTTTGATTTGCATTTCTCTAATCAGTAGTGATTTAGAGCATTTTTTCATATGCCTATAGATACCTTTAATTTCTTCCTCTGAAAACTGCCTGTTCATATCCTTTGACCATTTTCTCAATTAGGGAATGACTTGTATTCCTATAAATTTGATTCAGTTCCCTTCATATTTTAGAGATGAGGTCTTTATCAGAGACACCGGTTGTAAAGATTTTCTCCCAGTTTTCTGCTTCCCTCCTAGTCTTTGATGCATTGGTGTTTTTTTTTTTTTTTGTAAAAAAACATTTCAATTTAACATAATCAAAATTATCCATTTTGCATTTTGTAATGCTCTGTCTCTTGTTGGGTGATGCATTCTTTTCTTTTCCATAAATCTGATAGGTAAACTATTCCTTGCTCTCCAAATTGCTTATATTTATTCCTTTATTCTTAAATCATGAAGCCATTTTGACTTTATTTTGATGTATGGTATAAGATATTGGTCTACGCCCAGTTTCTGTCCTACTATTTTCCAATTTTCCCAGCAGTTTTTGTGAAATAGTGAATTCTTGGCCCAGAAGCTGGATTCTTTGGGTTTATCAAAGAGTAGATTGCTATAGTCGTTGACTTCTCCATCTTGTGTACCTATCCTATTCCACTGATCCACAACTCTGTTTCTTAGCCAGTACCAAATAGTTTGGATGACTGCTGCTTTATAGTATGGCTTAATATCTGGTATGGCTAGGCCACCTTCCCTAGCATTTCTTTTCCTTAATACTCTAGATGTTCTAGACCTCTCGTTCTTCCAGATGAATTTTTATTATTATTTTATCCAGCTTTGTAAAATAATTTTTTGGTTGTTTGATTGGTATGGCACTGAATAGATAGATTAATTTAGGTAAAATTGTCATTTTTATTATATTAGCTCAGCCTAACCATGAGCAACTGATATTTTTTCATTTATTTAGATCTGACTTTATTCACACAAAAAGTGTTTCATAATTATGTTCATGTAGGCCCTGGGTTTGTCTTGGCAGATAGACTCCCAAATATTTTATAGTGTCTACAGTAGGTTTGAATGGAATTTCTCTTTATATCTCTTGCTAGTGGGCTTTGTTAATGATTTACAGGAATGCCGAGGATTTATGTGGGTGTATTTTATATCCTGCAATTTTGCTAAAGTTGTTTATTATTTCAAGTAGTTTTGTACTTGATTCTCTAGGATTCTCTAAGTAAATCATCGTATCACTTGCAAAAAGTGATAATTTAGTTTCTTCTTTGCCTAGTCTCATTCCTTCAATTGCTTTTTATTCTCTTATTGCTACAGCTAACATTTCTAAAACTAAATTGAATAGCAAGAGTGATAATGCATATCCTTGTTTCATACCTGATCTTATTGGGAATGCATCTAGCTTATCTCCATTACAAATAATGCTTGTTGATGGTTTTAGATAGATGCTATTTATAATTTTAAGGAAGGTTCCATTTATTCCTATGCTTTCTAGTGTTTTTTTTAATAGGAGTGGGTGTTGTATTCTGTCAAAGGCTTTTTCTGAATCTATTGAGATGATCATATGGTTTCTGCTAATTTTGTTGTTGATTTGATCAATTATGCTGATAGTTTTCCTAATGTAGAACCAGTCCTGCATTCCTGGAATAAATCTTATCTGGTCATAGTGTATTGTTCTCATGATAAGTTGCTGCAATCTTTTTGCTAATATTTTATTTAAATTTTTTGAATCAATATTCATTAGGGAAATTGGTCTGTAATTTTCTTTCTCTGTTTTGACTCTTCCTGGTTTGGGCATTAGTACCATATTTGTGTCATAAAACAAATTTGGTAGGACTCTTTCTTCACCTATTTTCTCAAATAGTCTATAAAGTATAGGAATTAATTGTTCTTTAAATGTTTGACAAAATTCACATGCAAAACCATCTGGCCCTGGAGATTTTTTCCTAGGGAGTTCATTGATGGCTTGCTCAATTTCTTTTTCTGAGATGGCATTATTTAGAAATTTTACTTCCTCTTCTGTTAACCTGGGGAATTTATGTTTCTGTAGATAGTAATTCATATCCCTAAGACTGTCAAATTTATGGGCATACAGTTGGGCAAAATAATTCCTAATATTTTTTTTTGATTTCCTCTTCATTAGATATTACTTCATTTTGATACTGGCAATTTGATTTTCTTCTTTCTTTTTTAAATCAAATTGACCAAAGGTTTATCAATTTTATTGTTTTTTTTCATAAAACCAGCTCTTGGTTTTATTTATTAATTCAATAGTTTTAGTGGTTTCAATTTTATTAATGTCTCCTTTGATTTTCAGTATTTCTAATTTGGTATTTAATTGGGGATTTGCAATTTGTTCTTTTTCTAGCTTTTTCAGGTGCATGTCCAATTCATTGATCTCCTTTTTCTGTATTGCATTCATATAAGCATTTAGACATATAAAACTTCCCCTAAAAACTGCTTTTGCTGCATCCCATAAGTTTTGGTATATTGTCTCATTACTGTCATTCTTCAAGATGAAGTTATTAATTGTTTCTCTGATTTGTTCTTTGGCCCACTCATTCTTTAGAATTAGATTATTAAGTTTCCAATTAATTTTTAGCTTATTTTTCCATGGTTTGTTATTACAAATTATTTTATTGCATCATGATCTGAAAAGTATGCTTTGACTTCTTCTGCCTTTCTGCACTGGATTGTGAGGTTTTTATTTGTCAGTTTTTGAGTATGTGCCATGTACCACTGAGAGGAAAGTATATTCCTTTTTATCCCTATTCAGTTTTCTCCAGATGTCTATCATATCTGCCTTTTCTAAAATTCTTTTAACCTCCTTCACTTCTTTCTTATTTGTTTTGAGGTTAGATTTATCAAGTTCAGAGAGGGGGAGGTTGATGTGTCCCATTATTATAGTTTTGTTGTCTATTTCTTCCTGTAACTCCCTTAACCTCTCCTCTAAGAATCTGCATGCCACACCACTTGGTACATATATGTTAAACAATGATATTGCTTCATTGTTTATGGTGACTTTTAGTGGGATGTAGTGTCCTTCCTTATGTATTTTAATTAAATCTATCTTTACTTTTGGTTTGTCTGAGATTAGGATTGCTACATCTGCTTTTTTTTTTCACTTTAGCTGAAGCACAATGTATTTTACTCCAGTCTTTTACCTTTACCCTGTGTGTATCCTCCTGTTTCAAATGTGTTTCTTGTAAGTAGCATATTGTAGGATTATGGTTTTTAATCCATACTGCTATCTGCTTCTGTTTTATGGGAGAGTTCATCCCATTCGCATTCACAATTATGATTTCTATTTTTGTCTTTTTCTCCATCCTATTCCCGCCCCCGCTTTTGCCTTTATTTGTCCCTTTCCCCTTCCACTACTCAACAAAGTTTTGCTTTTGACCGCTGCCTTCCTCAGTTTACCCTCCCTCTTGATTCCCTTCTCTTATCTTACCATTTTTCACTTTCTACTTCTTCCCTCCCTTCGGACCACCCCCCTCCCTTTTTCCCCCTTTCCCCTCCTACTGCCTATAGGACAAGTTAGCTTTCTATACTTATCAGGGTATGTTATTCCCTTCTTGAACCAGATACGATGACAGTAAAGCTCAAATACTGCTCTTCTCCCTCCCTTCTTTCCCTCTACTACAATGTGTTTTTGTGCCTCTTCATTTGATGTAATTTAACTTTTCTCCTACCTCCTTACCTCTTCTCCCATAACCCTCCCTTTACATCTCTTAGTTATGTTTTTTTATCCTTATATCAGTTATTTTATACTGACACCCACAGTCTATGTGTATCCCTTTCAATTGTCATAATAGCTGTACTATTCTCAAGAGTGACTATATATATATATATATATATATATATATATATATATATATATATAAAACATACATGATATAATCCTATATAAAGATGTAAATAATTTGCCCGTATTGATTAATAAGGTTTGGGGGGGTTTCCGCCATTTACCTTTTTGTGTCTCTCTTTAGTTTTGTATTTGAAGATCAAATTTTCCACTGAGTTCTGGCCTTTTCATTAGGAAGGTCTAAAATTCCCTCATTTCATTGAATGTCCATCTCCTTCCCTGAAAAATTATGCTTAATTTTGCTGGGTAGCTGATTCTTGGTTGTAGTCCCAGCTCCTTTGCCCTTCAGAACATCATTTTCCAATTTCTCCTGTCATTTAATGTAGAAGCTAAAAGGTCCTGTGTGATCGTGACTTGTAGTTCTGTGATATTTGAATTGTTACGTTTTGGCTGCTTGCAGTATTTTCTCCTTGACTTTGTAATTCTGAAATTTGGCTATAATATTTGTTGGTGTTTGCAATTTGGGATCTCTTTCAGGGGGTGATTGGTGGATTCTTTCAATGACTATTTTACCCACTGGTTCTAGGACCTCTGGTCAGTTATCGTTGATAATTTCTTCGAAGATACTGTCATGGCTCTTTTAACATCGTGGATTTCCAGTAGACCAATAATTCTTAAATTGTCTCTCCTGGATCTATTTTCCAGGTCAGTTGTTTTTCCAATCAGATATTTCACATTTTTTTTCCTATTTTTTCATTCTTTACATTTTGTTTTACTGCTTCTTGATGCCTCATAGACTCATTCACTTCCACTTGCTCAATTCTAATTTTTAATGAGTTGCTGTCGTCATTTTGCTTTTGAGTCTCCTTTTCCAATTAGTTGATTTTGCCACTCAGGGTGTCATTTTCTCTATTTAGATTCTGAATATCCATAGCCATTTCACCAATCTTATTTTTGAAGGATGTGATTTCGTCAGTGTTTTTCTTTCCCATTTTTTCTTTTACCCCCCTAATTTGGTTTTTAAAATCTAACTTTAGCTCTTCCAGTAATGCTTTTTGGGCTTGAGACCAGTTCACATTTCCTTTTGAGGTATCAGATGTGGGTATAGTGTCATTGCTATCTTCTTCCAAATTAGTGTTTTGATCATGCCTGTCTCCATAGTAAGAATCAATGGTCCTCGGTTTTTTTGTGTTCTTCTTCATGTTGGTTAGTTTTCCCTGGCTTTACAGTGAATTTCAGCTTTTGGGGCTCAGGGCTCTCTGTCCCAGGTTTCTTGTTCTTGGGGTTGTGAGTCTAGTTACTGGTTAAATGTATTATAGCCTTCAGTTTCCTGAGGTGTGGGGGAGGGGTCTGGCTGCCTGAAGTCTCCTCTTCCCCTGGGGCTACTCTCCAGCACTGTTGCTCGTCGACAATGGTCTCATCTGTTTGTTTTTTGTGCTAGTGTCTGGCATTTCCCCTGGGTGTGCAAGGGTACATCTGGGCTCCTGATGTTGATCCCTGCTGGTGCTTCCCCTCTGGGACTCAGGAACTCCCACTGCTTGGCCACTGAAGCCCCACTACTTTCTCCTCTTTTCCAGCATTTTTTCCGAGGAATTCTGTGGGTTGCGGAGGGAGGGATTAGAGCTGTTTACCTGGGCATTATGTCTTCCAGAAGTTCAAGAAGACGTGTTTCATGCCTTTGGGCTGCAAGCCTCAGGAGTTGATGTCTCACAGCCAGTGGCCTTGTGCTACCTCTTGTCACTTCCGCAGGCTCCCGTCCTGTGTTGGGGGACCTGGGGATCTCTGCCAGTTTCTGGTGTCCAGCTTTTTCCCAGCCTGTATTGCTGGTTGGTATCTGCAACTGCTTCTGCTTTGGTGCTGTCTGGAGTAGCTCCATATGCCCTAGCACTCTCCAGTCCTACAGATCCCTCCCATCGACCTTTTGGACTCTCCTGCCTTTTTTTTTTTTACTTCTTTTTTAATATATTTAATATATTTACTTTTCAGCATTGATTTTCACAAGAGTTTTAATTATAAATTTTCTCCCCAATTCTACCCTCCTCCCCACTCCAAGATGGTGTATATTCTGGTCCCCCTGTTCCCCAGTCAGCCCTCCCTTCTGTCATCCCACTCCCCTCCCATCCCCTTTTCCTTTCCTTTCTTGTAGGGCAAGATAAATTTCTACGCCCCATTGCCTGTGTATCTTATTTTCTAGTTGCATGCAAACACATTTTTTTTTTTGTTTTTGAACATGTGTTTTTAAAACTTTGAGTTCCAAATTCTCTCCCCTCTTCCCTTCCCACCCACGCTCCCTAAGAAATCAAGCAATTCAACATAGGCCACATGTGTATCATTATGTATAACCCTTCCACAATACTCATGTTGTGAAAGACTAACTATATTTTGCTCCTTCCTAACCTATCCCCCTTTATTGAATTTTCTCCCTTGACCCTGTCCCCTTTCGAAAGTGTTTGCTTTTTATTACCTCCACCCACATCTGCCCCCCCTTCTATTATCCCCCCCTTTTTTGATCTTCTTCCTTCTTCTTTCCTGTGGGGTAAGATACCCAATTGAGTATGTATGGCATTCCTTCCTCAGGTCAAATCCGATGAGAGCAAGATTCACTCATTCCCCCTTATCTGCCTTCTCTTCTCTTCCTACAGAACTGCTTTTTCTTGCCACTTTTATGCAAGATAATTTACTCCATTCTATCTCTCCCTATCTCCCAATCAATATATTCCTCTCTCACACCTTAATTTGATTTTATTTCTTTTAAATATCTTCAACTCACCCTGTGCCCTCTCTCTCTCTCACTCTCTCTCTCTCTGTCTCTCTCTCTCTGTGTCTCTCTCTCTCTGTGTCTCTCTCTCTGTGTCTCTCTCTCTCTCTCTCTCTCTCTCTCTCTCTGTCTCTCTGTCTCTGTCTCTCTCTCTCTCTCTCTCTCTCTCTATATATATATATATACACATACATACATACATACATATGCATATATGTATATATGCATATATACATATATGCATATATATACATATATACATACATATCATCCCTTCATCTTCAATTCACCCTGTGCCCACTGTCTCTCTCTCACTCTATATGTATATATACACATACATATGTACATACATACACATTCACATATATATATATATATATATACATAAACATATATATGTATATATGCATATTCCCTTCAGCTACCCTAATACTGAGGTCTCATGAATCATACACATCATCTTTCCATGTAGGAATGTAAACAAAACAGTTCAACTTTAGTAAGTCCCTTGCAATTTCTTTTTCTTGTTCTTTTTCTTGATCACCTTTTCATGCTTCTCTTGATTCTTGTGTTTGATAGACAAATTTTCTATTCAGCTCTGGTCTTTTCACTGAGAAAGCTTGAAAGTCCTCTATTTTATTGAAAATCCATATTTTGCCTTGGAGCATGATACTCAGTTTTTCTGGGTAGGTGATTCTTGGTTTTAATCTTAGCTCCATTGACCTCCGGAATATCGTATTCCAAGCCCTTCAATCTCTTAATGTAGAAGCTGCCAGATCTTGGATTATTCTGCTTATGTTTCCACAATACTCAAATTGTTTCTTTCTGGCTGCTTGCAGTATTTTCTCCTTGATCTGAGAGCTCTGGAATTTGGCAACAATATTCCAAGGAGTTTTGTTTTTGGGATCAATTTGAGGAGGCAATTGGTGGATTCTTACAATTTCTATTTTGCCCTGTGGCTCTAGAATATCAGGACAGTTCTCCTTGATAATTTCTTGAAAGATGATATCTAGACTCTTTTTTTGATCATGGCTTTCAGGTAGTCCAATAATTTTTAAAGTATCTCTCCTGGATCTATTTTCCAGGTCAGTGGTTTTCCAATGAGATATTTGACATTGTCTTCCATTTTTTCATTCCTTTGGTTCTGTTTTATAATATCTTGATTTCTCATAAAGTCACTAGCTTCCACTTGCTCCAATTTAATTTATATTTAATTTATAAGGTAGTATTTTCTTCAGTGGTCTTTTGGACCTCCTTTTCCATTGGGCTAATTCTGCCTTTCAAGGCATTCTTCTCCTCATTGGCTTTTTGGAGCTCTTTTGCCATTTGAGTTAGTCTATTTTTAAGGTGTTGTTTTCTTCAGTATATTTTTCAGTATTTTTTTGGGTCTCCTTTAGCAAGTCATTGACTTGTTTTTCATGGTTTTCTCGCATCCTTCTCATTTCTCTTCCCAATTTTTCCTCTACTTCTCTAACATGCTTTTCCAAATCCTTTTTGAGCTCTTCCATGGCCTGAGACCAGTTCATGTTTTTCTTGGAGGCTTTCGTTATAGGCTCTTTGACTTTGTTAACTTCTGTCTGTATGTTTTGGTCTTCTTTGTCACCAAAGAAAGAATCCAAAGCCTGAGACTGAATCTGGGTGCGTTTTCACTGCCTAGCCACTGCCTGCCTTGAGTTTTTCAGTGGGGTATGACTGCTTGTAGAATTTAGAGAACTATGTTCCAAACTTGGGGGGATATGTCAGCTCTGCCACACCAGCACTCCTCCTTCCCCAAGAACCCCCAACATGGACTGGGCTTAGATCTTCAGCAGGCTCTTCACTCCTGCTCTGATCCGCCACTTAATTTCTCCCACCAGGTGGGCCTGGGGCCAGAAGCAACTGCAGCTTTAGTTCTGTAGCTGCCCCCCCTCTGCTGCCCCCAGGGTGATAGCCAAACTGGGAACTCCTTCCACTCCCGCAGCTGTTCCCACTAACCTTCTCCACTGTCTTTGCTGTTTGTGGGTTGAGAAGTCTGGTAACTTCTGCAGCTCACTGATTCAGGGAGCTAGGGCATGCTCCACCCAGCTCCTGGTCTGGTTGGTTCGTGCAGCTCACGCTGGGCTCTGCTTCACTCTGCTCTGCTGCCAGCTCTGTGTGGGATAGACCTCATCCAGAGACCATGCAGGCTGTCCTGGGCTTGAGCCCTGCTTCCCTCTGCTGTTTTGTGGGTTCTGCAT
Source organism: Trichosurus vulpecula (assembly GCF_011100635.1). Taxonomy (NCBI): domain Eukaryota; kingdom Metazoa; phylum Chordata; class Mammalia; order Diprotodontia; family Phalangeridae; genus Trichosurus; species Trichosurus vulpecula. The sequence continues at coordinate 314,884,984 of NC_050576.1, read as the reverse complement.
TTCTAGAATTGGTTCAGAGCCATTTTTTATAGGTTTTTGGAGGGACTCGGCGGGGAGCTCATGCTAGTCCCTGCTTTCCAGCCGCCACCTTCTGGACTCTCCTGTCTTGATAGTTTGCCCCTGTCAGACTGCTAGTGGTTTCTAACTCTCTCAAATCTACTCAGATTCCCTTTTTTATGGGAATCTTATAGAACTTGTGAGAGAGCTCCGGTAAGGCTGTTTCATGCTGCCATCTTGGCTGTAGCCCACGAAAGTCCTCTATTTCATTCTATATCCATATATTCCTTTGAAGGAGTGTACTCAGTTTTGCTGAGTAGATGAATCTTCATTGGAATCATAGCTCACTTGCCTTCTGCAACACCATATTCCAATCCCTCCAATCATTTAATGTAAAAGTTTCTAAATCCAGTGTTATCCTGACTGTGGCTCCACAATATTTGAATCATTTCTTTTTGGCTCTTTGCAGTATTTTCTCCTTGACTTGGGACCTCTGGAATTTAGCTAAAATAGTCCTGTGAGTTTCCATTTTGGGAGTTCTTTGAGGAGATGGTCAATGGAAACTTTCAATTTATAATTTACTCTCTGGTTCCAGAATATCAAGGGAATTTTCCTTGATATTTACTTGAAAGGTGATGTCTAGACTCTTTTTTTTCTCATAACAGGTTTCAGGTAGTATAATAATTCTTAAATTATCTCTCTATTTTCCAGTTGAATTGTTTTTCAAATGAGATATTTCACATTTTCTTCTACTTTTTGTCATTCTTTTTTTTTATTGTTTCTTGATGGCTCATGGATTCATTAGCTTCTAAATTACCCAATTCTAATTTTTAAAGAGTTCTCTTTAGAGAATTTCTGTTCCTCTTTTATCATTGGGCATATTTTTTTCAAGTATTATTTTCTTCAGTATTTTCATGCCTCCTTTACCAAGTTGACTCCTTTTTCATGATTTTCTTATATCACTCATTTGTTTTCCCAATTTTTCTTCTGTTTCTGTTACTAATTTTTAAAAATCTTTCTGATCTCTTCCAGGAATTCTTTTTGGTCCTGAGACCAATTCAAATATTTCTTTTGAGCTTTAGATGTAGTAATTTTGAATTTGTTCTCTGATTTCTGAGTTTGTGTTTTGATTTTCCCTGTCACCTTAGTAAATTTCTATGGTCAGTTTCCCTTTTTGTTTTTTGCTCATTTTTCCAGACTATTTCTTGACTTTTAATTTGATGTTAAAATTGAGCCTTGCTTCTGGTGTGTAAGGGCACTTAAGGTTTTTTGTGCAGCTATTTTCAAAAATACTTTTGGGTGCCTATAAATTTTTAGTTCCTCCAAGGTGGTATGCTGTAAGGAGAGGTGTGTTTACCACTCTGCTGACCTCTACACTGATCTGTGAGCCACTACAAGTACTCTCTTCCACCATGGAACTGTGTCCAGGGTTCCCTCTTCCTGTGGCCACAAATTTTGGCAAGCTAATGCTCCTTCTCACCCTGTGACTGCAACCCTGGATCCAAATATAGACAATGTAACAGAGTCCTACATTCAGTGCCAGGAAAGGGACTTCTGCAATGTCCTTCTGACCAGTTGTCTGACTCCCTTACTGTCTTTGGTCTGAAAGCTCTGGAATCTCCTACTACAGCTGCTGATTCAGTTGGCCCCAAGGCCTGTTGCTGCTTTGCTAAGACATGGCCCATGCTCCACTCTTACTCCAATGAAACAGAACTTTCCTGTTGAACTTCTGAGTTCTCTTGGGCTGAATTTTTTCCCCTACCCATTGTTTTACGGATTTTGTTGCAACAGAATTTTTTTTTGAGTTATTATATAAAGTTGTTTAGAGTTGAACTTGGGAAAACTCAGGTGAGTCCCAGCTTTTCCTCTCAGATTTTGGCTCCACCCCCCAAAAAAAAATTATTGTGCCTATTCTTACTTTTTACTTGACCTCAGTACAGTCTAATAACCCTGAGCTTCTTGCTGTTCCTCTCATAAGCTACTCCTTCTCCCAAGTCAAGATATTTCTGTTGGCTGTCTCCCATGTTTCTTTCCCTCAACATCTCTACTTCCTAGCCTCCCTGGTTTTATAAAATTTTCAGCTCTTACCTAATTCCAAGGACGCCCCTCTATTGTTTACCTCTAATACATGTATATACATATACATATATATATATATATATATATATATGTACATATATATACATATACACACATATATATATGAGTATATATGTATATAGAGGTGTGTATACACACACACACACACACATATATATATGGGTGGGTGTTTCATAAATTGTTCTTTTCCTGTTTTCTCTCTCATTGGTCTGTGAGGTCCTTGGGAGCAAGAATTATCTTTTGCTTATTTTTTCATATCCTCCAAGTTTAACACAGTGTCTGAAACATAGTAGGCTTTCAATAAATGTTTATTGATTAACTTGATGAGTTAAGGACTACTAGAAATGAAGTTGGACCCAAAGATCTTTAATATCTGTTCCATTTTTGATGATTTCAGATTAAATTTCCATACTTTGGTTTCCCTATTTTAAAACTACACATCAGTAAAATATTGTAAAAGTAAACAAGTTAAAGTACTTGAAATGTTTTGAGCTTCTCTCAAGAAAATGCTTTTTTTTAAACTTTCAACTCTAACTTGCCTCTGTTTACATTCTATCTCATCTCAATAATAAGAGGATTCCTCAGTGGTTTATTGCTATTTGTTACTAAACTGTGCATAAACAACAACATATTCAACAATTTTTAAGAGCTACACAACAAAGGAGGATAAAAAAGAGATTAGGTGTCCATTGCAATGGTAGAAAACAAATATCCTTGCTACTATAGGAAACCTACCTGGGCAAATCAATGGAACTCATCAATGTGGGTTTTCATTCTAATAAGACAACCAAGGAACCACCTCACTTACTATATGCCATTGTTCAATCTTTTTATTTTTTTTCCTGATCCTACGGTTCTTTGATGATATATTTTACCTAACATGCATAATCCCTCCTTAATAATATGTTATGGCTTGCTCACACCAACCAAGTGATTTCTCCCTGTTACTTCTGAAATAACCAACTTCCATACTTCAGAAATTTTAGTCCATGACTTGAACCACCAGAATATATGTTAAAAATAGATCTTTCTTTCAGTGTCAAGCCTAAAATCATTAGAAGAAGTATTTAATTTTCCCAAAGACAATGTAGCCTGCATTACTCTTGTCCTGTGTGTTTTAAGCTTATTGCCTACTTTAGCTATGTTTACGACATAAACTGAAAGATAAATATTGGGGGTTCAATCTATTAATTAATAATCATTAAACACCCACTATGTGCCAGAAATTGTGCTAAGTTTTTAGGGCTATAAAAGGAGGTAAAATTACATCATTGATCTTAAGGAGCTAAAAATCTAATGGAGAAGAAAATATGCAAATAAATATATAATACAAGTTATATTCAGCATAAATAGTAAGTAATTAACATAAGGAAGGCACTAAAATTGAGGGCCTGGGAAAGGGTTGTTCATCCAATTGCATACAGCTTTCTACACAATGGTTATTATTCTTCCATTTGTAATTTTCTAAAAAAGTAATTAGGCAAATATTTTGATTTATTATGTATCTTATATGAGTCTCTTCAATTTGTGGGGACTTGATATGATCATTAAAATGTCTTCCATAATTGCACTAATTGGGAGGATCTCACAATAGATAATGAACCACACTACCACTTGGTCTTTGAATTGGACATCTATGATGGCAGAAAAGAAAACTTTTATTACTAATCAGAGACTTCTTAAAATTATCTCTGTTGTTAAGGCTTTCAAAAAAAAATTGTGTGGTGATGTTAGCTCGGGAGAAGTCTTGTTGGCAGAAACCCTATATGGCAGTGTGTTTTATTCTAGTGTATCTGGTGATTTTTCTAAAAACAAAAAGTAATAAGCAAAGTGACATCCGGTATTGCCTACTCTTCTTAGTTGAATAAATTACTACTGGAAATAATGTGGCTTGTTCTAGAATACTATTTGTGAAAGTCCATGGGTCCTCTCCTCATACTTTCATTAGCAAAGCCTTCTTTATATGCTTAGAATATTGGCTTATGGGTTGGTTGTTACTGATATTCTCTAGTAACATATTTTTGCTAATAATACTAACCATGAATTTTCCACTTGTACTGGGTATCTTTTCCTCTATTTTATTCTTTGAGAATCAAAACTTTATTGCTCTCTAATTCTTATGATATCCGGAGTGGATCTATTCTGTGTATACATGATCTTGCCTACTTACTTTTATCATCACACACACACACACACACACACCACACACACAAAGACACATCGGTGTGTGTATATATATATATATATATATATATATATATATATATATATATACACAATGCATATGTATATATAATGACACATAGGATATTATAATACATAAACATTACATATAACATATATGTGTGGATAAGTATTTATTGTATTGCATATATAAGAGAGAGATTAATTTTTACTTCTTCATGAAGCAACTAGAGGCTGTATTGAGTTTAAATAGAATATCTCCATAATCTTTGAGGATGAAAAAAATTGTCTTCGTTTTTAAGAGATATTTTTCATCTATTTTCTATCCTACTTTTATCCTTAAATGTCCTTAGGATGCCTTGATTAGCTGAGTATCACTGCCTAACCAGCAGATCAAATTTTTATAGGTGAAAGATTTTTTAGGCTATTTTTTTTTGCTCAATTTGAAAATTGATTTACATTGCTTAGAGTTCTTTGTAAGTGGTTATCATGAGAGACAATGTTTGTTTCTGCATCAATTTCCAGTTTTGAGGGAAACAATCTGTCTTTTACTGAAGTCAAGCTAGAGTTGTTTGAACTGTAAGGGTTTTTTTCTCATTCCCCTTTCATCTTATTTTTCCAATTTTGTGCTAATTTTGGTTTTTGCTCTAATCAGTTGGTGGTCTAACTGTATACAGACAGCTGATTCAAGAATGACCCGCACTTTGAGAACGAGTTATTTCCCATTTATTAAAATATTATCTTTTTATTATATGCTATTTGGTGCTATCAGAAGGCATGGATTTGAAACACTCTTTGTAACTAGCAACTTATATAACATGCAAATCACTTCTCCTCTTTGGTCTCCTCATCTATAAAATTGAGGAGTTGAATTAGATATCTCTTAGGTGATTTGTTCCTCTAGACCCTATCTTCTCCATTGTTCCAGATCATTTATTAGACTGTGTTTTCATAAATACCACAAGTCAGCATTATATACAGGTATTACTTCCATTTGCTTGAGCTTGCTATGTTGACATTGCTTATCAATTTATCAATTATCTAGTTGTCATGATGTTTGCTATCTTGATGCTGTTTTGATGGAATCCCAGGATGACCTGTGATTTGCTATGCCAACTTACAGAGTTGCATCAAACAGTACAGTGTGTAGAAATCATGTTGACAATATGGATTCCAGTCTTAGTTTCATTGCTAGCATTTTCTAACTGTTCTTTAGAGAAGAAAAGCACTAACAAGCTGGTGTTCCAGATGACTTCTGAGGTTCTTCTACACATTTTTACCTGGGAATAGTTTATTAGAAACAGAAAATCCAGCTTTCATTCCCTTGCTAAAGATTAATTCACCCCTTCCTTATCAAAATATAAAAGCAACAGGCTAATTTAAGACAAGGGCCTTTGCTTTACATTTATCAAAGAAGTTTTACCTTTGAGAAAATTAGCCAAGGTCAAATAAATTGAGCTACTTACATATAAAAATAAATCATAAATACTGGTTGCTCTGTAAAATATTCTTTGTATACTTATGGTATTACAATATTATTAGGAAAATTCCTAATCAAATGAAATGACTCTTCCTAAGAATGGTTAAAACATTAGTATTGCTTTAGCTCTGTAGTAAAATTGAGTAGCACATAGAAATTTTAGATAAGCATAGGAGGTGTAATGTGTTTACTCAGCCTTTTAAGGAGTTATTTTACCAATTATCTAGTTATCATGTTATCTAGTTATCTTGAGAGATCGGTTTAGTATTACACATACTCACTGAAAATTTGCTTTAAACTTTTTTGTTCTAAAATGGAAATTGTCCATTGTTTTCACATTGTTTTTTGGTGAAAGTGATGAGATCCATTTTGGACATATTGATAGTTTGTGATGTTTTTAGGACAAACAATTTGAGGTGACTGATAGGCAATTGGTGATGTGGGATTAGAACTCCAGAGAAAGACCATATATAAAGATCTCAAAATCAGCTCAATAAGAATAACTCCACATATGGGCACTAATGTGATGAACAAAAGTATGGTAGATAGAAAGACAGACAGAGACAGACAGAGACAGACAGATAGATAGATAGATAGATAGATAGATAGATAGATAGATAGATAGAGGAAGGTCCTGTTAAAGTCATAATTAAAGAATGGCATATGGATAGTGAGAAAGCAAAAGAAATTGGGGAGTTTTTAGAGAGATAGAGATCTAGGAGAGATTTATGACAGGAAAACTCAGGATAAAGAAAGATGTTTTGGGGAGATGAGAAGCAGTGCAAGAGTTTCAAATGTAACATAGAAGTCAAGAATCATGAGCCCTGAGAAAAGGTAATTGAAGTTAGCAATTAAGAAGTGGTTCGTAATGTTAGAGAAAACTGTTTTCATTTGAACAATAAGGTTTCAAGTCAGATTTTAAAGACAGGTTAAGTAAATAGGAGGAGAGAAAATAAAGGCCGGGTTATGGACAATTTTCTCAAGGAGTATGTCTGTGAAAGAGAGTAGTGCTATAGTTGATACACTCAAGAGATGGTAAAGGTAAGTGAAGGATTTTTTAAGATCAAGGAGTCCTGGCCCTATTTGTACACAGAAGGGAAAGAGTTAGTAGATAAAGATTGAAGATTGAAAAGTGAGATGGGATGATGAAAGGGTCAAGTGCCTGGAGGAGATGAGAAGGAAGAAGAATATGTTTCTTTAGTAGACAAAGGAAACAAATGAAAAAATGATCTTGGGCATATATTTTTAAAATAAAACACATTATTCCTTTGCATCACACACGTTGCTACTCAGGTTTTTCCATGAGAAGAATTTTTGCCTGAGATTCACAAGGTTTGCTTTGATACTTCAATGGGACTATCAGCTCATTCATATGAGTTCTCTCTCCAACAGTCAGAAAACATGCAGCAGAACACCTTTTATGTATAAGTAAAGTAACATCCCCAATACTAAAACACTAATCACATTTTTAAAAATATAGAATTATGTAATCTATAATCAATATAAAGATTTGTTTTACTATAACACCATGTGCCGAGGGATTCTAAAAGGAAGCATCCTAATTATCCTTCCTCTCTAACTCATAACATTTGACAAATGATTGGCCAAAACAGGACCCTTCTTTAATCAGATATAACATAGGAAAAACTCACAAAGGCCTGCCAACTCTACTTTTCCCTACTTCTCGACTCCTAGAGGATCTTCTCACTGGTGATGAGAAAAGCTGTATCCCTGGTTTATTGAGTTAGAACTCTGAAAGCATTTTACTAGAGAAACAATATAATAAGTGATGATGAGGTAAAATTGAAATGGTATTAAAAGTACTAAAGTTCAGGTACATTATGGCTTAAATGGACTTTTATGGATGAACTAAGATTCTTAGAACTATTTCTATAATTATGTCTGTGAGGAAATATAACTGACTTCTAAAAACTAGATTCCAAATTATGAATCACAACTGGAAAATACTTATACTCAGGAAAGATCTCATGCATTAGGGGAATAGGTGGTTTCTTAATGGCATGTTTTCAGGAGTTCCAGGAAGGCCTTGCTAGTCCCAAATTATACCTCTCTCTAAATAGTCACTGATACCTAAAGTTTTATATTTCACCTCTTTAGCTCATGGATACAACAGAATTATTGTTCTTAGAGCTGGAAGAAATACTACAAATACATATGTGGAATGTCTTCCAGGTTCCAGCTCTGCTTTGTACCACTCTGAACTTTTATCTCATGTGGAAATTGCCGAAGACTCAGAAATGCTGACTCAGATATTTGATGTTACAAGCAAAACTGAACAGAGGCTATTATTAGAATGCATGTAATAGAAACACTGAATTGTGGGACACTAAACCTCAAGAGTGCAAGAGAATACATCTGATTTCTGTCATAACCATGGACCAGTATCATTTGGTTTCACCCAAGCTTGAATACACTCCCCACATACCACAGAATTGACTACAAGGAAATACACTGAGACTGCTCTGGCTACTCCTTCACAATGAAATGATTCTGGAGGTTGAGATTCACTCTCAAAGATTCTTCAACCATCATTTTAGGAATTAAAGCCAATTCTGCCTGCAACAAAGTTCTACATTCTCCCATCTGATTCCTGGCTTTTGCACGAGCTACTCTTCTGTTGATTCATTTAAAGCCAAAGGATGAGGACTACATCTAGTGTTTCAATGATTTTGCAAAATTCTAGTTGAGAAAATACCCTCTTCCATTGCAGGATGGCTTTTTTTTCTGCGAACACATAAATTAGACAGTTACCTAGAGCACTGAGTGATAAAATGACTTGCCCAGGGTCACATACCAAGTATGTCAGAAGCAGAATTTGAACCTAGGTGTTCCTGTCATCAAGGCCAGCTCTCTATCCACTTCATTGCAACAATGGGCTTACATCTGAAGATGTCTAAATCATACGCAACTGACACGCATCTCCTTGAGCAACGTCCTTGCAGTATTTCCAGGGAACCTCTTTTTTTACCAAAAATTTGTAATAGATTTGTAACATGGTATTCATCAATGAAATTCTTGACTTAAGTTTTAGGAAAAGATAATTTCCACATGAACTAAGACATGAAGAGTTCTTCTAGACCTTGAAAAGGACACTTAGTTTGATTTGTATTCTGAATCGAAGTATATATGAATATATATATGCACATATATACAAATATGTATATCTATCTATATATGCATACACACACATATATATGTATATATATATATATGTGTATATATATATATATATATATATATATATATATATATATATATATATATATATATATATATATATATATATATATATATACAGAGAGAGAGAGAGAGAGAGAGAGAGAGAGAGAGGCAAAGAGAGGGAGAGAGAGGGAGAGAGAGGGAAAGAGAAAGGAAAAGACAGAAGCAGTCCTGTCACCAGAGGCTTATACAGTCATATTTAAATGTGTGAACAAGCCAAAGACTTGACTTTTTAATGTATATATGGTGGTGTCCTTTCCTAGTAATGTGGAGAAAAGGTCACACATGCTCATCAAGATATCTTGCTAACAATAGTGTAGGGGAGGGGCAACTGGGTGGGAAAATTATTCTATCTCTACTGCTGGCAATTGGATTAGGTAAATGAAGTTCAACACTATATGAAAGGCTATAATAAATGCCAGCATATCAATAAATCTTCCCCAAAGCTGTGTCCTATGTTTAAACCCTTGACAATTACCCTATCATGTTAGTTCTAAGTTAGGAAAGATAATGTGACAAATTTCCATCCTCAAGTTACATAATTATTTTCATAATAATGGATCACTTCTTATGATTGTGCCATCTGATCTTGCATCCCAAGTAGCCTTCTACATCCTACATAGTTCATTCTTAAGAATATAGCCAAATTGTATGTACTTCAGGCACAGGGGGTAACCATAGACATAAAGGGAAGCATAACAAATGGTAAATTGCTGGAGAGTCCTCCAGAAAATATTACAAGTTTTGTTGCTTATCACAAAAATGTGGCACCCACAGACCAGCAGACACATAGAATGAATTTCCCTAGAGATAAAGCAGTTCCTATACTGTTATTATTGTATACTCATTACTTCAATATATATAGATTCAGACTCCTTCTCCTGAGCTGAAGCCTTAAGGAAGAGAACGATTCTGCAAAATGGAGAGGAGGTAAAATGTATTCCAGTTATGGGGAAGAGTTTGTATGGATGAAAGAAGACAAAATATATGTTAAGTTTAGGAAATATTTAATAGTCCAGTTTACCTAGGACAAAGTTTATAATGGAAAATAGCACGAATTAATACTGGAAATGTAGAAAAGAGACAAATTTTGCAGAGCCTTAAATGCCAGGCTAAGGAGATTTTTATTTTATAGGATCATAGATCTAGATCTGGAAAGTACCTTAGACTTGTCTAATATACTCATTTTACAGATGGGGACACTGAGGCCTAGAAAAGTAAATTGATTTCTGTTAAAATTGTTGATCTGAAATAAAAAGGAAGCTGAGTACAAAGTTACTGATCCATCTATGATTTAATTTGCAAAGCTATCATTTGCATATTATACCAGATAACCTGACTCCTCAGAGTTCAGAGACAAGGAGTAATTTACAGAAATATTTTAATAACAAAAAATAGGAATTGGAAAAGGGGCAGAAACTTCTTTTTAACATAATTCAATTAGACAAGGCAGGTCACCTGACTAGTTAGCTTTTTTATAAACCTTATGCCAGAAGTCCTTTCCTCTTGCTCATCCTTTTGTAACCAGAAAGTACATTGGGAAACAGGGACTTTTGATCAATGGTTAGCAGTCACCCACATCTTCCTTAGCAGACTTACACAACTTATACTCTAGCTAAAGAAAAAGAAGGGGGAATAGGGTTAACCACTAAAACAGCCCTAGAAAGAGGGACTTAGCCTTTGGTCAACACCCTTTTCTGCTAAAAAAGGGGGGGGGGAATTTAGCCTTTTGAAAAACCATTTAATCTTATGATTATTTTATTCTTCTAATTTATCTGCTACTAAATGACAGTCCTTTCAATTTATCTATTCACCAAATCCATAGGTAACCTAGACTTAAGAAACTATGTTAGTCTGTCTAAGCTGTTAGGGCTAGCTTTTTTCCTAAAGAAGGCAGCTTAATGCTATAATAAAACTAAAAATAAATCAAAGCAATAAAAATGGATGATTTCTTTTTTTTTTTTAATTTATCAAAGATGATGCAAGTCAAAGTGTCACAGAGTCACAGGTCCATAATATGTGACTCCAAGTTCAACATTCTTTCCACTATACCAATTTTAATATGTAAGCAATGGAGGAATCACTGAAAACTTTTGAGCAAGGAAAGCATAGTGGAGCCTTAGGCTTGAGCCTTAGGAAGATTATTTTGGAATCTATGGGGAAGAATATGGATTTGAACTGAAGAGTAGAAAGAATAGAAGCTGGGAGACCATTTAGAGGGCTAAGGAGTTAGTAGGGTAGGTAATGAAGAGTGGTAATGAAGGTTTGGTAATTGATGAGAGAGAGAGACAGAGAGAGAGAGAGAGAGAGAGAGAGAGAGAGAGAGAGAGAGAGAGAGAGAGAGAGAGAGAGAGAAGAGAGAGGAGAGAGAGAGAGAGGAGAGAGGTAGAGAGAGAGAGAGAGACAGACAGAGAGACAGAGAGACAGAGAGAGAGAGACAGAGAGATCCCCCCCAAAAAATTATGAACCAGGGTGGCTGGGAGAATGATGATACATTCGACAAATGAAGACAAGTTTAGAAAAGGGGGAAGTTGGGAGTGTAAAGTTTAGAAAACAATGAGTTCTGTTTTGGATATGGTAAATTTAAGATGCATATGGATTAATTAGGCCAAAATATCTAGCAGGAAGTCGAAGATACATGACTAGATTTCAAGAGAGAGATTAAAGATAAAATTGTAGATTTGATACTTAGAAAGCTTGTTTTCAAATAAAAGTGCCACGGTTACATCTCAGTCATATAGAGGCCATTCTCTCACTTACCTAATTTGAAGGACCAAAATGAAGGGTAGAATACTAATTGCTTCTTATTGCTGCTTCTAGACTTCTAACCAACATCACTCAATAGCCTCTCTAGGGTGATGAATGCAATAAAATTACATCCTTCTCAGCGTATTTGTTCTTAATACTATCATCTACTATCTGCCAGGTAATGATCTCAATTTTCTGTTACTTCAATAATTGGCCCATAGTCTTCCTGTCCACCCCATCACATGCCATTATTCTTGTGGATTTCAAAATCCAAGTTGACAAACCCTCTAATAACTAGACCTCTCTATTTCTCAGCTCTACTGCTTCCTAAGACATCATCCTTCATCCTACTTCATTCAGACCTACATGGCTATGCATTAGACTTCATTGCCTCTCAGAATTACATCATCTCTAGAATTTACAGTTTATATTTCTTATTTCTACATTCGGTCCAAAGTCTCTTAACCTTCCACCCCTCTCATTCTCACTCATACTAAACCTACTCAGTATTATTGTCATCTCTACCCTCTTGATTACTCATTTCTAACCTTCTTATCCATCTCTCCCATTTTGGCATCATTTGCCTACATTCATGCACTACCCCATAATTAGCAACTCCAATATTTTACTTTTATATAAAACCCCTTTCCTTTCCCATCCCCTTACCATCTGCTACTCCTGGACTGTGAACTCCCATCTCTTATTAACTCCATCAGAATAGTCCTGTGTTCCAACTCCAGGGCTGTCAAGCATCACTGGAGAAAAATTATGAAACCAAATTGAATTCATCAACTACAAATTCATATTTATATGTCTTAAGCAGAACTCTCAATACTGCTTGAGAAATCTTCAATCAATCTTCTCTCAATCTGTGCTCACCCCAGGACTCTCATTGCTGTCTAAAGCTTACCCTGATGATCATTTATCCTGTCCCTCCACCTTTATAAGATTCATTCACAGAATGGGGTATTATTATTTATGTCTACAATGCCTTCCCTTTTCTTCTTTTCTGTTAAATTCTTTTCCACCCTATGCAATAAAGCTATATTCTCCTTCATTAAGGAAATCTTCCTCTATATCCACTACTTTTAATGACCTTCCCCTTCTGGTCTTCACAATGTATTTTGGTTGTCAATTTCCTAATCCAATTCTCATGTAACATTATGTCTTATTTGTGTTATTCTCCTGTTAAACCATAAACTCCATAAGGTTATGGACCATACCTTATCTACATGTAATATTATAACCTTAAACTTTGAGAAGATAAACATGATAAAATGCTCATCACAATCTGCAAGTATTTAAAAGGGTCCTCCCATGGGGTGATAACTAGAAAAAGTACTCCTGATGTCCTTAATACCAAAACAGTCATTTTGGGCCATTGCTGGTAGTATTATCCTTTGTCTTCAATAGCTCAAAAGAAGAGAGTGAGGCTGATGACTTTGCACAGCTTTTTTCCATTCATATCCATTTCACATGAAATTCAAGACATAGCCCTCATGATGTCATAGATCCTCTTCAAGAATGAAAGACAAGCAACAATACCAAGACAAGAGGAAATTACTAAACTCTTGAAGGATTCATGGTATCAATAAAGTTTTCAGAAGAGAAGTTTGTTATACTTTATTGAGCGTGCTTTTAGAAACTCTTGAGAGAGATGCTAATAAAAACAAACAAACAAACATGATTTTTATCTGTCTTGTCTGATTTTAAGCCTGGTCTTAATAGATGGGCATTGGGTAGAAGAACTAGATGACCCCTCAAGTCCCTTTCCTTTATCAAGTTATTATGACTCTATGAGCTAATCAACTAGTAAACAATACATGGAGGATGATTAAAGCCCTCTCTATTACCCTGTAGTGAGAACTGTGATTTGGCAGAATTTTCATCAGTACTGACAAATGTGGCTTTAGTAATAAGATAATTATTACTACTTCTCAGGCCAATGAGCTAGGAAATAGTAAGTTTTAAGTACAGATAAAAAAGAAAGGCTTGCAGAAATAATTACTTACCTTAGTTTACTTGCCTGATAAAATCTGTTACAGCTTCAGTTGCTGCAGGGGATGTAAGCACCACTTTAATTAGAAAATAAATGTAAGCTAAACACAATGGAAATTGCTAACAGGGCTAAAATACCTATAGCTTATTGGACATCATTTATTCTGGATTTTCATTAGATGTGGCTGTTTCATTCAAGAAAATGTTAAAATACCACACATTTAGCAAAACAAGATCCTTTAGGTAGTCCCTGTGCTGGTTTTGTTTGACATTGCTAAGACCACTAATTATGTTTAATTATAAATTTAATTAGAGGAAGATTTCTAATGCTAATGTCATAGAGATTGTTAGGTTCAATCTTATTCAAAAACTTCAATAATGATTACAACAAAGAAACACCCATTTGCTATTAACACAAAATCTGTTGCTAAACCTTTGAGTTTCTCTTGCATACATTTATTAATTTAACAGATGGGTAGTAGTTTGGAAAAAAAAATAATGGTCTAGATATTGTAATTCAGGCATCATAGAAAATTGAGCTTATTATCCAAAGTGCAAGACTTATACGTATATGTACATACATACATACATACATACACACCATGTGTATGTATGTGTGTGTGTGTGTGTGTGTGTATATAGGCTAAGCAAACTTGTATGTAATTATATATGCACACACATATAAATATATGTGTATATATGTATATTTGTGTATGTATATATGTATGTATGTATGTATGTGTGTATATATATTATATATGTACACTTTCATTCTCATGCCAAAGAATCCTGATCAAAAGATTATTACAAAAACAATTTCCACATAGCTGACAACTCTATTATTTAGAAATTGGAAAATATAAAAAATGGGAAACTGTATTCAAAACCATCAGAAAATAGGTGCAATTCAATACAATCAGAAAATAAGTGCAACATACATTTAAGGTGAGAAATGCCAGCAAATTAAACCTTGGAAATGTCTAACATACGGGTTTTGTCCCATAAACATACCTTTCAGAAATCAGTTTTTGATTATGTATGTATATACACACATATATATGTAGATGTATATATGAGATAGATTGATCAAGTATAGATGTATTTGCATATATTCTTGTGTGTATGTGCATGTATGAATGTGATTTTTAGAAATCCCAAAACAAACAAAAACAATTTCCAGTAGAAAAGCATTTATACCAAGTAATTTTATTCATGGTAGAATATTTTTAACAAGCCCCAGTCCTGCTCTAGAAATATGTTTGTCTGTTCCCTTTTTGTTTGGGATAAAGCTTCTTGTAAGGTGTTATATCAACAACTAGATTTTTCAGCTCCTCTATCCAATTGTATCTATTTTAAATCATAAAAAACATAAATGTACTTAGCAGTTATATTACCTCCTAAGTACCAGTGATGAAAAAAGTTATAGGTCTTCATTGACTTTGAATGTTGCAAAAACTGCTCAGCAAGTGATGATCCGTACTAGGAATATGATCATTGGACAATGCTAAGTTTTATGGCCGAAGATCAAACAGAGGATAATGACTGCTTCAAGGAAGAACATTAACCAATTCATGGGTCAGAATTCTATTTATAGTTTTTCTGTGAAGAATAATCAATTGCTGGCTTAAATAATACTGTATGCCTTAATTATAATATGTCATTTTATGAAAATATCACTGGAACCCTGGTTCCTGCTTAGAAATATAAGATGTATGAAGTATAAGCCTACTTATGGAAATTCAAATACAATGATTTTCCCTAAACATACCATGTGCACCAAATATAGCTCAGGTCAAACTCACAAGTGCTTAGAGTTAATGCTAAAAAATATAATGAATGTATTGATTCCAGAGCTCCCCCACTTTCTGATTTTAAGAAGGAACACAAGGCTCACATGTGTAAAAAGAGCAGTTTTGGAATCAAAGAGGGATCTTTTTTTATCTCTTATAAGATTGCTCTGGGGATCAATTAACCTGCTCCTTACATCCTGACCAAAGACATTAACAATATATGCAAAATGATGCTTTGCTACCTCAAAACTGATTTGCCATTCTGAAATCCACCCTTGATTAGTCACAGTAAGAAAGATCTGAGCTCTATAAGAAGTTTGTTTCAATTTTGTTTGTTTTTGTTGTCATCTATAATCATCAAGCAGTTATGTACCCTGGATTAGGCACAGTTCAGAATAGTTTAAAAATTTTTTGGAGTGTTGCAAGATGGCAGAGTAAAGGGAGGGACTTGCCTGAGATCTCCCCCAAATTTCAATACCTTTACAATAGCTTTAAAAATTGCTCTGAACAAGTTCTAGGGTGGTAGAACCCACAAAAAGATGGAGTGAAACAAATATCCAGCCCAAGACAACCTGGAAGGTTGGCAGGAAAGGTCAATTCCACCAAAAGGGGAGAGATATGCAGTCCATCAAAGGCCTTGCTAGCAGAGACCTGGGACGAGCAAACCCTGAGCAGGCCTTGAGGTATCTGAATTATTGGCAGCATTGGCAATTTCAAGACATCTCAGCCCACAGACACCAAAGAAAACTTAGAAGGTCAAAAAGAAAGGTCTGTTGTACCTGGGTGAGAGTGCAACTCAGTCCAGTGTTGGCTCTGCCAGCACAACCCCAGGTACAGCAAAACAGAAGCAGGCCATGGGAGTGACTATATCATCACTGGCAGTGGCTACTTTTGAAGCTCTAAACCCACAGATAAAGGGTCAAAGTACCCAGAAGAAGATTACAGGGGTCTTTTTGCTAGCACTGAGGCAGGACTCTGTTGCTTTGCCCATATATAGATCTGGGTTGCAGTCCTGGGTGGAACTCCCAGGGCAAGGAGGAGCATTAGCATAGCAGAACTTGCAACCAGAATGGAAGGGGCATCTTCCTCACAGTTCCAGGTCTGAAAAGAGTGCTTGTGGTTGCTATCAGACCAAAGCACAGGCCAAGAGAGTAGTAAACAGCTCTCTTTAGATCATGCCACCTTGGAAGAACTGAAAACTTATGGGTCCTTAGAAGTATCTCTAAAAACAGCTACACAAAATCCCTGAAGCTTGAGAGAGTGCACCCTCCACACTGCAAGTAGGACCCTTCTTTAACCAAGAGTTAAAAGTCAAGTAATGGGCTGGGAAAACTGAGCAAAAAATGAAAAAAAAAAAACTCTGACTATTAAAAGCTACTATGGTGACAAGGAAGATTAAAAACCACACTCAAAAGATCACAAAAAAATCAAAGCTCCTACATCCAAAGCCTCCAAGAAAAATATGAATTGGTCTCAGGACACAGAAAAATTCAAAAAGAATTTAGGAAATCAAGTGAGAGGTCAAGGAAAAATTGGGAAGGGACAGGAGAGCGATGCAAGAAAATCAAGAAAAATGAGTCAACAGCTTGGTAAAGGATACACAAAAAATACTGAAGAAAATGACACCTTAAAAAATAGACTAGGTCAAATGGTAAAATAGACCCAAAATGTCAATGAGAAGAATACCTTAAAAAGCAGAATTGGCCAAATGGAAACGGAGGTCAAAAAGTTCACTTAATAAAATAATTCCTTAAAAATTAGAATGAAGCAAATGGAAGTTAATTAATTAATGACATCTCAAGAAACAATAAAGCAAAACCAAATGAATTAAAAAAAATAAAAGTCAATGTGAAAGATCTCTTTGAGAAAAAATGTCATGGAAAATAGATCCAGCAGAGATAATTTTAAAATTATTGGACTACCTGAAAGCTATGATTTAAAAAGAGCCTAGAAACCATTTTTCAAGAAATTATCATGGAAAACTGCCTGGATATTCTAGAACCAGAGGGTAAAATAGAAATTGGAACAACTGACAGAGCACCTCCTGAAAGAGATCTCAAAATGAAAACTCCCAGGAATATTAAAGCCAAATTCCAGAGTTCCTAGGTCAAGGAAAAACAATATTACAAGCAACCAGAAAGAAACAATTCAAGGACTGTGGAGTCACAGTCAGGATAACATAGGATGTAGCAGCTTCTACAATAAAGTATCAGAGGACTTGGAATATGATATGCCAGAGGGCAAAGGAGCCAGGATTACAATGAAGAATTTCCTACCCAGCAAATCAGAGTACATAATCCTTCAGGGGGAAAATGGATATTCAATGTGATAGGTGATTTTTAAGCATTCATGATGAAAATACCAGAGCTAAATACAAAATTTGACTTTCAGATATAAGACTCAAGAGAAGCATAAAAAGGTAAACAGTAAAGGGAAATCATAAGGGATTTAATAAGTTTAAATTATTTACATTCCCACATGGGAAAATGATATTTGTAACTCATAAGATTTTCTCATTATTAGGGTAGTTCAAAGGAGTATATATAGACAGAGGGCACAGGTATGAGTGAAATATGAAAAGATGATATCTAAAAAATAAATTTAAGGGATGTGGGAGGAATATACTGGGAGAAAGAGAAAAAGGAGAGGTAGAATGGGGTAAATTATCTCACATTAAAGAGTCAAGAAAAAGCTTTTACAGTGGAAGGGAAGGGGGAAGAGATGAGGGGGAATGAGTGAACTTTACTTTCATCAGAATTGGCTTAAAGAGAGAATAACATACAGATTCAATTGGGTATAGAAATCTCTCATACCCTACAGGAAAGTAGGAGGTGAAGGGGATAGGAGAAAGGGGTGTGTGTGATAGAATGTGGGGCAGATTGGGGGAGGGGGTAGGCAGAAACAAAACATTCTTGAGGGGGTACAGGGTGAAAGGAGAGAGAGAATAGAATAAATAGAGGTGGGGGTGAAGGCTGGAGGGAAATATAGTTAGCAATAGTAACTGGGAGAAATTGAAAAAAGTTTCTCTTATAAAAGCCTCATTTCTCAAACATAGGGAGAAATGAGTCAAATTTATAAAAACAAGAGCCATTCCCTAATTGATAGATTACCAAAGGAAGTTTTCAGATGAAGTGATCAAAGTTATCTATAGTCATATGAAAAATTACTCTACATCACTATTGATGAAGACCAACAAATTAAAATAATTCTGAGGTACTTGCTCATACCTGTCAGATTGGCCATTAGTACAGACCAGGTAAATGACAAATGTTGGAGAGGATATAGGAAAAATGAGATATTAATGCACTGTTGCTGGGGTTGTGTACTGATTTGACCATTCTATACAGCAATTTGCAACTATGCCCAAAGGACTATAAAACCATGCATGCCCCTTGACCTAACAACACCACTACTAGGTCTATGTCCCAAAAGGGATGAAAAAGGAAAAGGACCTATGTGTACAAAAATATTTATAACACCTCTTTTCTGGAGGCAAAACATTAAAAATCGAGGGAACGCCCATCTATTGGGGAATGGCTGAACAAATTGTGGTGTTTATTTATGATGGAATACTATTGTACTGTAAGGAATGATGAGCAGGATGAGATCAGAAAAACCTGGAAAATCTTTCATGGGCAGATGCAAAGTGAAATGTATGTGTACTAAGTAACAACACTTTTGTAAGATGATGAGCTGTGAATGACTCAACAGTACAACAATCCAAGAAAACTCTGAAGGACTTATGATGAAAATGCTATCCATCCCCACAGAAAGAACTGATTGTGTCTGAATACACATTAAAACATACGTTTTTTTTTTGTTTGTTTTTTTTAATGCTATAGCATTTAATTTTTATTGATACTTTTTTTAATTTTTTAAATTTATTTAACATATTTAGTTTTCAGCATTGATTTTCACAAGAGTTTGGATTACAAATTTTCTACCCCTTTCTACCCTCCACCCCCACTCCAAGATGGTGAATATTCTGGTTGCCCTGTTCCCCAGTCAGCCCTCCCCTCTGTCACCCCACTCCCCTCCCATCCCCTTTCCCCTTCCTTTCTTGTAGGGCAAAATAAATTTTTACGCCCCATTGCCTGTGTATCTTATTTTCTTGTTGCATGCAAAAACATTTTTGTTTGTTTTTGAACATCTGTTTTTAAAACTTTGAGTTCCAAATTCTCTCCCCTCTTCCCTTCCCACCCCACCCTCCCTAAGAAGTCAAGCAATTCAACATAGGCCACATGTGTATCATTATGTATAACCCTTCCACAATACTCATGTTGTGAAAGACTAATTATATTTTGCTCCTTCCCAACCCATCCCCCTTTATTGAATTTTCTCCCTTGTCCCTGTCCCCTTTCCAAAGTGTTTGTTTTTGACTACCTCCACCCCCATCTGCCCTCTCCTCCATCATCCCCCCATTTTTTTTATCTTCTTCCCTCTTCTTTCCTGTGGGGTAAGATTCCCATTTGGGTATGTATACTATTCCCTCCTTAGGCCAAATCTGATGAGAGCAATGTTCACTCATTCCCCCCTCATCCACCCTCTCCACTCCTCCCACAGAACTGCTTCCTCTTGCCACTGTTATGGGAGATAATCCATCCCATTCTATCTCTCCTTATCTCCTTCTCTCAGTATGTTCCTCTCTCATCCCTTAATTTGATTTTATTTCTTTCTTTTAGATATCTTTCCTTCATCTTCAACTCACCCTGTGCCTGCTCTCTCTCTCTCTCTCTCTCTCTCTCTCTCTCTCTCTCTCTCCATATATATATATATATATATATATATATATATATATATATATATATGTATATGTATATATGTATATATGTATATATATATGTATATATACACACATAGATATATACATACATACACATTCACCCATATATATACATAAACATATATGTATGCATATTCCCCTCAGCTACCCTAATACTGAGTTCTCATGAATCATACACATCATCTTTCCATGTAAGAATGTCAACAAAACAGTTCACCTTTAGTAAGTCCCTTGCAATTTCTTTTTCTTGGTCTTTTTCTTGATTACCTTTTCATGCTTCTCTTGATTCTTGTGTTTGAAAGTCAAATTTTCTATTCAGTTCTGGTCTTTTCACTGAGAAAAGCTTGAAAGTCCTCTATTTTATTGAAAAATCCATATTTTGCCTTGGAGCATGATACTCAGTTTTGCTGGGTAGGTGATTCTAGGTTTTAATCCTAGCTCCATTGACCTCTGGAATATCGTATTCCAAGCCCTTCGATCTCTTAATGTAGAGGCTGCCAGATCTTGTTTATTCTGATTGGGTTTCCACAATACTCAAATTGTTTCTTTCTGGCTGCTTGCAGTATTTTCTCCTTGATCTGGGAGCTCTGGAATTTGGCGACAATATTCCTGGGAGATTTCTTTTTGGGATCTATTTGAGGAGGCGATCAATGGATTCTTTCAATTTCTATTTTGCCCTGTGGCTCTAGAATATCAGGGTAGTTCTCCTTGATAATTTCTTGAAAGATGATATGTAGGCTCTTTTTTTGATCATGGCTTTCAGGTAGTCCAATAATTTTTAAATTCTCTCTCCTGGATCTATTTTCCAGGTCAGTGGTTTTTCCAATGAGATATTTCACATTATTGAAGATGGCGGCTGGTAAGCAGGAACTAGTGTGAGCTCCGTACCAAGCCCCTCCAAAAACCTATAAAAAATGGCTCTGAACCAATTCTAGAACTGCAGAACCCACAAAACATCAGAGGGAAGCAGGGCTCCAGCCCAGGACAGCCTGGATGGTCTCTGGGTGAGGTCTATCCCACACGGAGCTGGGAGCTGGGTGCTGGGAACGGAGTGGAGCAGAACCCAGCCTGAACGGAGTGGACCATCTAGACCAGAAGCTGGGCGGAGGGGGCCCTAGCGCCCTGAATCAGTGAGCTGCAGGCAGTTACCTAGACTCCTTAACCCACAAACACCAAAGACTGCGGAGAAGGTTAGTGGGAAAAGCTGCGGGAATAGAAGGAGTTCGTGGTTTGGCTTCCAGCCCTGGGGGCAGCAGAGGTGGGGCAGCTAAAGCTGTTGTTACTTCCGGCTCCAGGCCCACCTGGTGGGAGGAATTAAGTGGCGGATCAGAGCAGGAGTGCAACAGCCTGCTGAAGATCTAAGCCCAGACCGGGTTGGGGGTTGGGGAAGGAGGAGTGCTGGTGTGGCAGAGCTGGCACCTCCCCCCCAAACGTGGAACATAGAACTCTCTAGTCTATAAGCAGTCATACCCCAATGAAAAACTCAGAGGTCAAGTTAGTTGGCTGGGAATATGGCCAGGCAGCGAAAATGCACCGAGATTCAGCCTCAGACTTTGGATTCTTTCTTCGGTGACAAAGAAGACCAAAACATACAGCCTAAAGAAGTCAACAAAGTGCAAGAGCCTACACCAACAGCCTCCAAGAAAAACATGAACTGGTCCCAGGCCATGGAAGAGCTCAAAAAGGATTTGGAAAAGCAAGTTAGAGAAGTAGAGGAAAAATTGGGAAGAGAAATGAGAAGGATGAGAGAAAACCATGAAAAACAAGTCAAAGACTTGCTAAAGGAGACCCCAAAAAATACCAAAAAATGCACTGAAGAAAACAACACCTTAAAAAACAGACTAACTCAAATGGCAAAAGAGCTCCAAAAAGCCAATGAGGAGAAGAATGCCTTGAAAGGCAGAATTAGCCAAACGGAAGAGGAGGTCCAAAAGACTTACTGAAGAAAATACTACTTTAAAAATTAGATTGGAGCAAGTGGAAGCTAGTGATTTTATGAGAAATCAAGATATTATAAAACAGAACCAAAGGAATGAAAAAACATACGTTTTAAAAAAAAAAAACTTTACTTTCTTGAGGTTTTTTTGTCTGTTTTCTTTCACTGCTTGATTATTATGGATATATTTTGCATGACTACATATGTATAACCTATATTGAATTGCTTGACTTCTCATGGTGGGGGGGAATTGGGGAGGGAGAAAGGAAGAGAATTTGGAACTCAAAGTTTTAAAAATGAATCCTAAAATTGTTTTTTTTTTACCTGCAACTGGGAAAAAATAAAAAATACTAAATAAAAGAAAAGAGATTTTTTTAGTACAGCCTGATCAGAATTGGTTGCTTCTTGCCAGAGGGAGGAGTGTAGTGAGGTACCAGGAACATATGGACAGAAAACAACTACAGCTACAGATGCATCTGTAGATATCACCACTACATGCCACTGAAAATATACCAAGCTAAGCAACCATCCTTATCTCAACTAGTGCATTCTTAAGCATTCACTCCTAAGTAACATTTTAGGAGACACAGGGAGCCACTCACAGTCAGTGTGCAGTCTTGGTGAGTAGAACTCACCAGCCCTTGGTTAGACCTCCAATGGTAATGGCGTATTCTAGAATCAGGGCAAATGGTTGCCTCTTACAGAGGCTGGTACATGTCTCCTCTGTATCTTGGCTTTGATATCAGTAAATTATAATTTCATAATTTATTTGTTTATTTAAATTTATAATTATAATTAGTCAACTAAGTTTCCTGAGTAAGTGTCATGCCTTTCTTCCTTGAGTGTAGAAACAAATGGTTAGAGACTTCTTTCTGCTATAAGAGCTGGGCTTAATGATGGCAGGATTGGTGCATATTATGTTCATGGGTGTGGTTGGGTGGATCAAGGTATAGCCAAGCATCCTTTCCACATTGTGTAGATGTGAAGAGTATTCTTTCATTCCCACTCTGGGAAGAGCATGGAGTTATTTGTGATTATCCTTTAGATTTTCAGTCGGACCAAAGCTTTCACTGAAAAAGACCTACCTCACTCCTCATAGTTAGTCTGTCAGGAGCTGTTTCTCACTGGCTATGAGTTATGCCAAGCTATTTGAAGTTGTGCTTCAGGGCATCCTTGAGGCATTTTTTTCTGCTTCCCCTGCTATGGTTACCTTTTTTCACTTTTTCATGGAATAGCTGCTTGACTTTCCATTCTCTTTCCTTACCCCTAAACAGGTCATTTCTCATATCCCTTCCATTTTTTTAAATCCATAAATTAATAATTATTGCACTTCCTGGCTCCTTGGTATGTTTGATCATCCCTAGTAAACCCAGATTATTGACAAGCTATAACTATTACCTCCCTTTGTGATTCTTGTCGTTATTTTGATTTGTTCTATAATGCTTTGGCTATACCTGATTGAAAATCTAAAATTTCAGTTAAAATTTAGATGGATTATGGACAAAATAGTTTTAAGAAAATGTTGAAGGCCTCAATTTCATGACAGTTAACTCATATAGGTTATTTAATGCAAAAATAGTTTGTTTATAAAATGACTCTGAATTTAGGGACATAAAATGTATTCAAAAGGATAGGCAAGTAATACTGGACATTTATTATTCATTAAAATGTCACCATGATGTTTGAGGGTCTAACCTGATCAGAGATTATATTAGTAGGTATAATGTATGTAGTAAAGGAGAATTAGAGAAAGTTAATAAATTGCCCGGGTAACATCAATGCAGGGCCAAATTAGTCAAACAATAACAATAAGTCTATCTCACACATGAAAAAAAAGGAACAAGAATCTACCTGTCAAAAAAACCAAAAATTATATGGTAGGTTGTTGGTGATGGGGTGAAGAAGCTTATGATTGAAAATTGAAAACTATTAGAGCTAAAGAAAAATAATGATGGGCAATTTTCAGTGTGTGAATGAGATTGGACTAATAATAGTAGTAGCATATTTAATAGGAAGTGGTAATCAATTAATCAACAGGCATTGGCTAAGTACCTACCAGGTGCTAGACACTGTAGTAGGAAGCAGATACACAGACATTGGTGTAATAGTCCTTGTCATCAAAATGCTTACATTCTATATGGAGAGTCAACATGTAAACATATTAGTGTATATATGTGAATATGCATATATGTAAATGTGTAGTGCATGTATATATGTGTGTATATGTATATATACATATATATACGTATATATAATATTTATAGACAAAATCAATGCATGTTAATGAATGGGAACTCCAACAGTTTGAGGTATAGGGAATGGCTTTATCTAGAAGCCATTTGAATTGAATTTGGAAGGAAAACAGGGATTCTAAAAAGTAGGAGTAAGGAGGGAACACATTCTAAATGTCAGGGCCAACCAGTGCAAAGGAACAGACATGAGAGATGAATAGCAGTAATTATCATGATTTGTAAAAAGCATGCATATTATAAGAAATTAGCAGGACTTAATACCCAAAAACATGCTTAAGGGTAAAAAGATTTGTTTTTGGATAAAGGTGTTTTACTCTGACACTTTGAAAGATCTGTGATTTTTATCAGTGTGGGCAGGGGTTCCACAAAAGTGTAATGTGAGCTCTTTAGAGTTTTCCTTAGCCACTTTGGCTGTATTTAGAATAATTCTTGGATGGTTGGTACATAGTTCGTTCCTAGTACTGAATGACTAAATATGCCTAAAAGAGATAATAAAAGAAGTATGTGCTGAAACTAAGATAAAGGAAAAAAGGAAAAAAATAAAGAGATAAAAGACTGCATAATCAATAGAGATGACTAATCATGGCTAATATTTGTGGAAGGTCAAAGTTTATTTCAAGCATTGTCAGCCATTTGGACAAACCTCAAACACTTAGTTTAAAAATGAAATAATAATCAGAAGAAAACATAGGCTATATTTGAATTATTTAAGATTACTTCATCAGGGTCCTTTTTTCTCTTAATATCTACTCACTGCTCAGTGAATCTTTTACTTAAAACAAATAGTTAAAAGTTTTGTGTTATAAGAAAGATTTATTTTCCAAATAAGTTACTTTAAATACACTAAAACCTTGAAATTTAGTTAATTAATATTGACTAGATTACCAAAAATATTCATCTATTCAGTATTAGTTTTAAAAAAATGAAATCAGGAATCAGATCATTAATCATTGTCTAGATTCATTTGTATGGAGGAACAAGTGAGGGTAGGAGAGAGGGGAGGGTTATGAAACCACTCAGATTCTTCTATCTCCTCAAGATTCACCAACATATATAGAGTTCTCACTTTAGAATATAGTGGAGAAGTATGAAAGCAAAATGTTATTGTGAAAAGAGCATCAGCTCTCAAGTCACAAGATCTGGGTCCAAATTCCACCTGTAATACTTGCTACCTATATGAGTTTGGCCTCAGTTTCTTTATGTGTAAAAGGAAGGGCTTGTATTAGATATTTTCTAAGCTTCCTTACAAAGTGTGAGAAAATTTACATGCTAATGAGTTCAAAAGAAATGTGAGAGAATCAGCACCTGATTGACAAGGAACATGCTCTGCTCAGCAACTGGTAGAATGATGAGGAAATGAGATCTTCATTTTCTGGCTAAGTCTTCAGGTAACATTCACGTGCATGCACTCCTCAGCTGATACACTTTTGCCCTTGCACTTCTCTTCTTACTCACAACAGCTCTAGGAGATAAATGGTATTATTACTCCCATTTTACATATGAGGAAAATGAGACACAGAAAAGTTAAATGAGTTGCCTAGGGTAACATAGCTAATAGGTATATGAGATTGTTTTTTAATTCAGGTATTGATAACTCCAAGTCCAATACTTTATCCATTAAAATACCTACTTGCTTAGAAGAAGTATCATAATTGTTTAGGGAGTCTGAATCATCAAAAAAGAATAACAGGATTATAAGATCTCACAAACCATCCTGAAAATTTGTCATCAAGGAACTACAGAAATTAAGCAAAGGGATCTGCCATCTTGTTACCCTAATAAAGGAAAATCATGGAATCACAAAAATTTCAAAATCATAACGAAACTCAGAGATGGTCCATTCCAACCAACGCCTCTCCATTCATTCTCCACATAACTGAGTGTGATCTCTCAGATACAATCTGACCTGGGCAGAGTGGAGTGAGAAGACCAGTACTCTTTCATACTAAATACTATTGGATGAAAGAATAGAGCAGTAGCAATGACAGAACAGGCAAGCAGGTTCTTTCCTCTTTTCTGACTCCTTCTTTACCTTAGAGTGATATTTAATAATATCAATAAATAACAATAACAACAAAAATAATTACAGCTAGTGTTTATACATCACTATGTGCCAGGAGATGTACTAAGTACTTATGAATTATTATGGAATTTGATCCTCCCAACAACCTAGGGAGGTATGTTTTATTATTATCTCTATTATATAGATGAGGAAACTGAGGCAGAGGTTAAGTGACTTGCACATCTATTAAGTTCCTGAGGCCTGACTTGAACTTGGGTCTTTCTTGGTTCCATGCTCAGCACTCACGGATGGAAAACTGAGATCCCAAACTCTGTACTAAGATTAAGAACATGAACCAGGGAAAATAAATTAACATCACAGCATTGATTTCAAGACTAAGGACTAAAATAAGATAAAAATTCTAGAAGTGGAAGGGACTTTGGAGACTAACTAATCCAACTCTTCCATTTTGCAGATGAGAAAACTGAGGTCAAAGAAGGTTAAGTGAATTCCCAATGTCAAACGGTCTGTGTCGGTGGTAGGATTTCGACCCAGGTTCTCAAACACCAGACCTAGTGTTCTTTTGACTTCACTTCCAAGAAATAATTAAGGATTATTTCCTAATAAAATATGGTGTAATAAACTTCATATCTAATCAGAAATGGTAGAATGCTTCTCTAGAAAGAACAAATACTTGGTTTTTATATGAAGGGCAGATTAAAGAAAGGAAGATTCAAAATGCCATAGCTACATCTTCTGTGAAATAATCTATGATGCTTGGCTTTAGTTTAATCAGTATCTATTGTCATGTAGTTATGTACATGTAAGATGACTGTCACGTTCAAATTCCCTCATTTTCTTTTTCTCTTACATCAAAGGCTTCAGAAACTTGGCCTTAGAGTAGTAGGTTAAACCCTGACTGCTGTTAATGTTGACTATTTGGAAGCAGGATTCAAGAAGCAGCAAACATGTGCAAATGAAAATTCAGCTGCTTGGAGTTCCAGGACTGATTTTCAGGAGGTTATAAAGCAGTGAACAGGCTGAAAATTGTAGATGTCATTTAATAAATGTCTCACAATTAAAAGACATTTCCTCAGAATTATCTTCACTAAGTGCTTGGCAGTGGATGATTTCACATGGAATGACCTAGCACTAATACTCCCAAATAAAAGCATAATGCAATCCTTGGCTGGAAAACCAATAGAGGCAATGTACTTCATATAACATTGGGAAAGAATACTGTGCCCAAAACTAGCACTGGCCATTAGGTTATGTGTGCTGTGAATGTGATGCAATCTCACTTAATGATTTAAACATTTGCATCACAAGAAGAGGAAATTCCAGGATTTCAACAAATAGTCCAAAATAAAAAATATTCTTCAGCCAAAGAAAACCATCATTTAAGAACTATTAGACAGGTTAGCTTTAGTCTTATAATTTAACACTTTAAAATCAAGCTGGACTGAATGAAACTATTTTTTTCAGTGACTATAAGCAGTCTTCCTCTCATTGTAGCATGCCCATACCTGGGACTTCTTTAAATTCACTTCTATTTTTTCCCATCTTAACTCTTGTCAGTGGTGATGCTTCACTGCTCCTCTGCATGTACTTCCATCGATCTGCCAAACCATAGAAAGCATTGCTATGGAATGGAGTTCATTTCTTATTCTTTTTAGCAGGTTTTGACTTTTCAATGGGCTTTGATATATAGTCTGTAAAGTTTAGAATCCAAAAGCACCAATACTACTTATGGGCTCATATCCTCTTTTTATGTAGTATGATAATGAGACTGATTCTATTTAGTATGCCATTCAAGCTAGCTTAGCTGCTGTATTTCTTAAAAGTTATTTTTGAAATCCACTATTGTCATAGAGAAGTACCATAGTAGTATCCTAAAGTGATCCTGAAAGCTTGAAATACTTTTACTGTGGTTAAATAAAAATAAGAGGCATATGGGATAAATGAGTCTTTGGTACCAGTTTAGGAGCATACAGATGTAGGCACATTCCCTTGCATTGAGATCCTGCCAGAACTACGGATGTTAAGGAAAGCTTGATTTCTAACATGTTCCCTATTCCATTTATATATTAGTTTTTGTCTTAGAACAGCAGATATGGGCAAAACAGATATGGGAAAACACTAGAGAAAAAGTGCAAGAGGCTAGAGGGTAAAAATTTGAATCACTTACAAACCCAAATAATATGTCTCGGACATACCTCCCCATCATCATTTATTTAGGGTGTATGTGAATTACACATGGGAATATAGACTTAAAGCTGGTACAGACCTGAGAGACCACTTATTCCAATAAATCACTCAGTCCAATCCCTTCATTTTATAGGTGGCAAACTGAGGGCCAAAAAGGTTAAGCACCTTTTCCAAATGACACAGACAGTGTCTGACTTAGCATTCAAATCCTGGTTCTCTGTGATCATATCAACACTTTGCACTGTACCACATTCTCTCCAAGTATTTCTATTGGTAGTCATGTTCCACTCAATTATTATTCCATAAGAAAGTATAAAACCTAGAATCATTCTCCCATATCAAAGGGATATTTCTAGAGAAGTACAGTGGTAGGTAATTAATTACTTGCATAATTTGCTCTGTCTCCTTTCTAATGGGCCCTTTTTCCCCCTGACAGATTCTGAAATAAGGAAAAAATAAATAAATGAGGCCATCTCCTCTCTACACACTGAATAGCACTGGGTTATGTTATTTTCCTTTTAAGTAAATGTAGGACAAGGGAGTAAACAATCTCTATAATCGTTTTCTTTATCACATGTACTGACCTATTATTGAAGCAAATGGGTCCCATGGTTAGGAAGCCTGAATATCTATCTTGGCTACATTTGCATACACACACACACACACACACACACACACACACACACACACACACCACATACATAGCCCATACCTGTAATAACTTCTTTTTGCTGTGATACATTCTGCCTAAGAATTAACAGATGCTGCTGACCCAAAGAATTTCTTTTGTTTAGACGATTTCACACCCATTTATCCACCTACATACACTTGCTTGATGACAGCCGGCCCCATTATTTTATATAGCTTTTAAGAAAATGGAGCTTAAAATTTTCAAATTGACAATAAACCATTTAATTTTCACTAATTTTATGACATATCTGGTTTTAGCATTTGTAGCAGCAATAAAACATATGTTAACTTCCTAATAAAACCTGAGTAATGCTTTATCTGTCACCTCTTTTAGCATTGGGAAGCAGTGCACAAGTTATTACCTAGGAAACAGTTGTTTCTGTCTCCTGTACAGATCCATATCATTCTCAAATTTGCATTCTGATAGAGAAGCAACAAATGTTACTTAAATCCCATGAAGTGTGTTAATTATACTGAGCTCCGTAAAATTATGGGTGAGAGAGCCAAAAGGAATTCAACAATTGCATCTTGGGTCTCTTGAGCATATCTTGTCAGATTAATGTCTTTGTCGCTCTTATGATAACCTTAAAATTGGTTCTCTCCCGTAAGTGATATTCCCTAAACCTCAGTGATATGGAAAATCTCACATGGAACTAAATAGCAGATGCAGTCAGCATTGTTTACATAAATAATGTTGATGCTTTTTTATGACAGCAGTTCAATATTGCATTTCATTAACATGTGCTTCTTTTTTCCCCTTTAAATATTATATTGTAGCTCTTATTTGCCTTTCTATGTAACTCAGAGTGGATCCACGGGAGACGTTCAAACCTTCTATGTTTCTGCTGAGCAAATAGGAAGAATTGGAAGGAGTCAGGGACTCATATATCTAGAGTGGTAAGGGCTCTCAAACACCACAGACACCAAGTCTGGCATCTTCTAGATGAAGAAACTGAGGCCTAGGGTGGTTAAGTGATTTGCTCCAGAATACACAGATAGTAAGTATCAGAGATGGAACTCAGGTCTGGATCCCCATGAAAGGTGTTTTAGGATTTCAGAGCCAGCATTTTTTCTATTTTATAACCCTAATGTATATTGAAGCAGGATGGTGAGGGGAATTGTCCCTTTATAGATATGTCCAACTTAAAGTTGCAATTGTCAAATTACTTTTGGCATTTCTTATGTACTGGAGTCACATATAAACCAATCATTCAATGACCCTTTCTTATGTGCCAAATATTTTGCTTACCATGGGAGATATAAGACAAAAAAATGAAACAGTACCTTCCCTTAAAAAAAGATTTCATTTCATGTTGTAAAAAGTGCATTAATTTGGTGGAAGGGCACCTACTTAATCAGAAGTGTGTACACAGATTGACTCCTCCTTTCTCAGTGCTCAGAAATGTAAGGAAAAATAAACATTTTTTTTACTCCTTACTCTTTACTATTTATTTTACTCATTATTTATTGCATGCACCTACATACACATTGCAAAGCCAAATAACAGCTGAGATCATGATGTTTTCCTGTATCTTATTTTTTAAACCCCAAAAAGCAATACCTGTCTAATTACCTGAAATCAGAAGCCACTGCCCTATGAAGCATTAATTGAAATTATCCCAGGGATCTGAACTTGTGTCAAAATCCCTGAAGGGTTACCTATGCAAGAAACCAAGTACAAGGGCCCTTCATCACACACTGTTAAAGATTTGTATACAGAATGTTGCACTGCAGGCTCTATTTCCCCAGTAGGGGCCATACTCCACCCTCAGAAAGCAGCAGGCCTTGCCACAAAGTCACACTATAACTGGCAAAGTTCAACCCATTGGAAATCTATATTAGATGTCAGAATGGTCTATGAGACAAATCTAATCCTTTTGGCTGAAAAAAAATAGCTCATAGCAGTCTGCTGCCCCTGGTTTACTGATATTTGGAAGAATGGTTTGGTTTGGCAATCAATGTCCAGGAGCCACCAAAGACCTTGATATTATCATTTTTTTCCTGTGAGCCCATAAAGAGGATTACTAAAAGAGAAGAAATTCCATGATGCTATATTTGTACTAGCTGTTTTACTTGTCACTCTGTTTACAAAGATAGGAGTGCATAGGCAACTTTTTCTGCTGGGCTCTTGGTGAAATTGTAATTATTTGTGATGCAATAAAGGATTTGCAATTCTTGCATTTGCTTGCTGAAAGGGACCCACAGTTACAATTTAACATGCAAACATTTTCAGGTAAAGCATATGATTTGTGTACATGTATCTAAGGCAGAGCTTTGGATGGCAACCTGGGAATCATCACTCCTGGGTGCTTGTTTTCAAAATCTTAGTTGATTTTAAGTACTAGGTATATTAAAAATTGGGTTACTACATATCTACTGCATAACCAATATATGAAACATCTGTTTCTAAGTTTTCCTCAAGCTAGAGTTTTGACTGAAAGGATTTCTGTTTGAAGGAAAATATGAACAATGAAATTTTATGATGGATTTTAAAATAATTATTCCCTGAGGATATGCTGAGTTCTTGGGAATAACAGGTAAAATAATTGCAGCTATATTATTCATTTATTTGTTACTATTAAAATGATAACCCCAATGGTGACTGATGTATACATATATATATATATATGCGTGTGTGTGTATGTATATATGTATATACATACATACATACATACATACATATATACATATATATATATATATAGTCTCTGTGTGTATAGCTATGTAAGCCCAAGTGGTGTGTGTGTGTCTATATACACACATATGTATATGTATATATGTGTATATGTATGTCTCTGTGTGTTTGCATGTATGCACACACATATATGTATGTATAACCAAGAGGTAAACTATCATGGAGGTTTGTTCATTCTATGGTAAGTATAATTTTGAGTCTGAATTCAAATTACAAGAACCTTTAGCAATACATTTTCTGCTAGATTTTTTTTATTAAAAGATGTTTGAATAGTTTTTATTGTTCCAATAAGAAAACACAATGAAGAAGTTAGGGCTATACTGTAGTCTGGTTGGAGTGTAGGAACCAATAATTATGAGTAGTTGTTTCTTCAGTATATGATAGGTCTGTATTTGACAATGAAAACTTGGCATTACTGCTGTCAGTATCAAAGGTCCTTCACTGTAACATTTTCAGGGTGTTGGACTCATAAGCCTGACTTTTAGTTTATGCCCAATCCTCCTGAGGGATGAGAAATATCTCTTCTTAGTGATAAATACAAATGGGAGAGAAACACAGCTCATGCTCAGGGAATTTACCTAACAACAAAATATTGACATCAAAACAAAGAACAGAGTGAAGACTTGTACACTCCTCTAACATGGTCACTCACTGATCCAATTACTTTCTTGATCCTGCAATGTTATGGCACACATGAAGTCAGCTCTGCCTGGTTGGTTAGATATTCCAATCACTGCCAATTGACTCATTCTCAACCCTTCTGCCACATCCATTGATTACAGTTGAGAAAAGCAAACTAATAAACAAATATAAGTAAATAATGAATAGTTGAGATAAGAGTGTTAATGATGTGAGAATGATAATAATGTGGATAATCAGTTATGTATACATACATACATATACATACAGTCTATTAGTTTTGCATATTCAGTCTTTCTGTCTGCTTCACTTCTTGTCTACCCTCCACGTTTTTAAAAATTTTTACTCAGTGCGAAGTAGAGAGGCTGTATACAAATATAACAGATGGAACCCAAAAGGAACCCAGGTTAATCATAGACCTTTACTTAAGAAAAAAAATAGGGCAAGAGGCACATTTAGTCTCTGTCTAAAATCATGAATGATTAGTCATAGGGAATAAAACAAAACATAAACCTTTTGTTGAATAGCCTTCTCTCAATATCTAAGTGTGAGGTTCACTACATTATGAATTTGTGACTTGAAATAACAAATATATTCCCCTAACCAAAGGCTTTGGTGATACCTACTACATTTAGTGAAATAAGGGGATGCTGAAAAAGAAGATGTAAAGAATGTGGTATGCCGCAGGTCATTATTGTTTTTAAGCGGCCTGCCAATAAAGGTTATGTCAAGTTGATACACATAAAGGTCATGCCAATTTAAAGAAAGAAAGGAAGGAAGGAAGGAAGGAAGGAAGGAAGGAAGGAAGAAAGGAAGGAAGGAAGGAAGAAAAAGAAAGGAGGAAAGCAATAAAGAGAGAAAGAAATAGAGAGGGGGAAGGAATGAGAAAGGAAGGAAGGAATGAAAAAGAGAAAGGAAGGAAGGAATGAAAAAGAGAAAGGAAGGAAGGACAAAAAAGGAAGAAAACAATGAAAGAAATCCTGGCATGGAAAATGGCATTGACTTGATTTACAAAGGCTCATGAATTTGGCCAAAGCAAATGGCGGTTACAATCCCCTACCCAAAATCTAGGTTTAAGTGCTATTAATGATTCTGAGAAAATGTGTGCCACACTTAATTAGTCCACAAGGTATAGAACTACTTATACTTGATCTTGACTAAGTTTTCTGTACATGCTTCATTAGTTCCCCTAAGAAAAACAATCCATTCAGAAGTCCTCACTTTCCTAAATGTATCTATTTATTTGCATAAAGATTCAGGTAGCCTCCAGGCTGTGTGACCTTTGTGTTAAAAGCTGATAATTGAAAAAAATTGTATTGTAATACATAGCACCAGTTTCCTGTATGTTCTATATGTGCTGCCAAATTCCATGACTAATACCACTTAAATAAAAGCATTACCTAAGAATGACCTTTTAGAGAAAGTTACTTTAGGGGAAAAAAAACTTGGTTAATAACAATATGACTTATTAGTGCACCAGTCTTCTCTTGTTTCCCTATATTTTCAGATATGAACAGCTGAATAGTTTTTTCTAACTCTAAAACTCTTTAAATACTATTAAATATGCCCAATGCCATCAAGTTCTGTCTTGTAGAGATATAGATTTTACTAGCAATGCATACTCATTTGTGTTTGCTTTTTATTACTGAATTTATACATTATAATTATTCAGGTTAACATTTTAGCATCAGTTGCTTTCCTGCAAAAACAACAAAAATCAATAAAGCAGGGATTTTTGCTTAAAAAAAAATCAAAACAACTAAACCTTTAAACCTCAGGAGTGAAAAAGAGACTCTTTGATATTTTTCACTCTGCCTGAAAAGAAGAAATTTGTGAGGTGTTTATAGACTGTCTTCTGAAATAGAAATTAGGGACCTCCTGTTCTGAAATCACAGTTCTTCCACAGCAGCTAATGAAGTATTGTAACTCTACTTGTTCAGCTCCACAAACAGTACATTAAATCTCTGTGTATCCTTGGTGATGGTTATTAGTAGGGCTTGGTGTGCTTCATTAGATGTTTGGATTGGAACTAAGGACAATCTTAATTTAATCCAAATTGTAATGGAGCTGAAGATGTTAGCAATCTCTCTCTGTTTCAGGTGGAAAGGACTTTAGCTAGAAAGGTATGATTTTGATTACAAGTGATTTGTTTAAAGGTCAGTATTTTATCTTCCTTTTCTGACCAAATTTGGTAATACAACATTTTCCTCCTTTCGTACCAAACACAGCATGCATGATAGAAAATAATAGCTGCTATTTCAGTAGTATTTTACATACATTATCTCATGTCTTCCAATGAAGTGTAACACGTTCCAGTAAGATCCTCCAGGAGAATGTAGGTCCATTTGAAGTCAGAGATTGTTTTTGTCTATATGTTCCCAGGTCCTAGCATAGTTTCCGACACACGGGTAGCACCTAATAAATGCTTATTGTGTTGGATCTTATTGTTCTAGATCTTCATAGTGGCCCTTAAGGTAGGTGTCATGGATATTTTTAACCACAGTTTATAGACAAAGATTGAAAGGCAGGATTGGAACCAAGATCTCTTCCGACTATGCAGCTAGCACTTATTACACAATAGCAAGCCATCCCACAGTGACTATGGAAATCCATGCTGTCGCTTTGCCATAAAATTGCTTCACTGAAAATATTCTTATGGAGGAATACTTATTTAAAATACATCTATTCCCTAAACTCTTCGGAGAGCTCTATCTTCACTAATATTATGTTTTAATTTTCATGCATTTATGTATTCTACTCATTCAACAGTTATTAAGCACTTACTAGTCAAAAAACCCTGTTTTAAATTCTGAAGACACAAAGAAGATCAATAAAAATTCAGTGATGGAGAGTATGGTGCAGTGGAAAAGGACACTCCACTTGTGTAGTAAAACGTCCTAGGTTCAAATGACAAAATGGTCATAATTCCCATAGATCTTGGGCACATCATTTAATCTCCCTGGGACTTAGTTACCTCTTCAATAACAATAAGGAGGATGAAATAGATGTCCCCTTAGGCCTTTCTAGCTCCAAATCTATGCTCCTCTGAACAACTGCATCTAGTACATCTTAAGCACATCCTATGCATAGAGCAATATAGATGTCACAGAGAAGATAAATACAAGGAGATCCAAAGTTTAGAGAAGACTGATGTTGGTTTCATGAAGTTCACATGATAGACAGGGATGTGGAATATGCATAGATATTATCTTTAATACAAAATGATACATGATCACTGCATTGGAAAAATACAAAACAGAGCAGTAAAGTATCTTTTAAGTAAAGTCAAAGGGGAAGAGGTTTTGAAGAATCACAGAAGAATTCATGGAGGAGTTAGAACTTGAGTTGGCCTCTAACAGATGGATGGTACCCAGCCAACCAGTGAACGTTACAAGGGTAAAGAATAGTGTGGACAAAGGGATAGAAACAGGAGAATAGTTCCCATGCATATGGTGCCCTATAGTTCATGAAATGCTTTTCCCACAGTGATGCTGCCATATAAGTATATAACATAGTTGTTGATCTCAAAGAACTTTATTTCAGTAGAGGAAATAAATAAAGACTGTCCCAAAAGTCATAGTGAAGTTTTATGCCTCAGTGGTCAAAACTGCATTAAGAACTTGGGGACATTGTTTATTAAGATGATATAAAAATGTGCATTGTGGTTGCCACCATTACTGCTGTTTTTGTTTTTGTTGGTGGTGGTGATATTGTTAGGGGAGGCAAGATAGGGGACACACAATTGTGTCACAGCTTGGCATTTGAAAAGTAAGCAGAAGAGTTATACACGAAACTTTATAAACTTTAGAAGCAAGAGGATACTTTTGACTGGGAAGATCAAGCAAGTCTGTAGAGAAGGTTGTGATCTGCATTTTGAAGGATAAAAGTAATGGCAACAGGTGCAGAGAGTAGGTTAGTCGGAGAGACATGAGTTTCGATCTAGCCTTAGAAGTTTACTAGCTAATGTGATGCTGGGAAAATCACTTATCCCCCTCTGAACTTGTTTTCTCATTTATAAAATCAGATAACAACAGCACATACTTCAATATGAAATAATGGTTGTTGGGGGGATTAAATAAGATAATGCATGCAAAGCACTTTAGAAATGTGCAAATGTGAACCATTGTTATTATTTCTAGAAGAGAAAAGTGTTTGATCAATGGCAAATATGTGCCAAAGGGAAATGTTTGACTCAGGGACCATTCAGTTGCTATTCCAGTTTGGTTGGAATAGTCTCTGCAAAGGAATAGTGCAAAAATGAAAACAAAAACACCAGCATTTTGAGAACCAGAAATGTCAGGCCAAGGACTTTCAGGACTATTTGTTGAAAGAAATGACATTGTTTAAGGGTTCTAAGCAAGAGAGCAACCAGTTCAAATCTGTTCATTCTATAAGATTACTCTGGTGACAGACTGTAGAGAGGACAGGAGAAGAGATTGTAGACACTAGTTATAGTATTAAAAATAGTCTGAATGAAAGCCAATGAGAATCTGAAGTAGTATAAATTTCAGCATGAGTATTGGGTTGGCAGATGGGAAGGACTAATAGGAAATATCTGATAGATCTTTGACATTCAATGTGAAGACTGAGGGAGAGGAAGGAGTCAAAGATGACACCAAGATTCCCAGCATGGATCAGTGGGTGGGGGGAGGGAACAAGACATTTATTAATCACCAACTACATGCAAAGCTCTGTACAGATAATATCTCATTTGATCCTCAGAACAACCTTAGAGGTCAGTGCTATTATAATCCTCACTTTACACTGCAAGATACTGATGCAGACAAAAGTTAAGTGATTTGTCCAGTCACACAGCAAAGAAGTATCTGAGGATGAATTTGAACTCATGTCCTTCTGACTCTAGTCTGAGTGTTATATCCACTGTGGTGCCTAGCTACTTTGCTAGTGGTAAAATGGTGGGGCCATAAATGGAATAAGAATAATCCAAAGCAGGTGCAGGTGTGCAGTAGTGAAAACCTACATATATTGACATAGTTCCTTAAAATTTATAAGAAAGGCATATTGGGTGGAAATGGAATCAGGACGACCTGGGTTCAATTTTCATAACACACACACACACACACACACACACACACACACACACACACACACTGCTTGTCATTCAAAGAGTTTGGCCTAGAATTTTATAAACAAAAGACAGTGGACTAGAT
The DNA here is from genome assembly GCF_011100635.1 of Trichosurus vulpecula. NCBI lineage: Eukaryota > Metazoa > Chordata > Mammalia > Diprotodontia > Phalangeridae > Trichosurus > Trichosurus vulpecula. Next base: position 314,847,071 of record NC_050576.1, on the reverse strand, counting down.
TCTGGTTGAACAATAGTTTAACACTTTCAATGACCTCAAACCTTTCCCCCTGAAATAAAGCCATGTTTGAAATATACATTTTCTTTCTGTGATGTTACATGACTGAGAATTATAGAACACAATAATATTTGAAGAATTTAAAATTAGAGATCACTCATATCAGTTGTCCCTTCTCCCCTGTTCGCAGTCTTTTAGGATTATGTAGTAACTTCAATCCTTTATTTACCCAAGTATTTTATTGAACTAAAACAAGGAAGTTCAATTTCTAGACCAAATTAACTCCTAAATTGACATTGACTACTTAAACAAGAAACTAATTCACTTGGGTCAAACACAACACACAGGAGAACATACTTACAACAGATACATAAACAAACTTATCTAACACTTAAATACATACATGTCTAGATATACACATTTAAATACAGGCACAAACACTTCTCTAAATCAAAACCCATATCAATCTCCCGGTACTCTTAAACTGTAACTTAGAATAGGTCTTCCCCCTACCTTTCCCTTTCTCTTTCCCTTCCCCAGCTCAGAAGATTCACTACTTCAGGGAATTTCTCTTATCCTGGAACACTTGCCTGCTGGTGTTCTAAGCCTGTAAGTTCGAAGCCTTACAATACACATATTCCCTAGGTGTTGCTTAGGATAATTCCTGTCCCCTAGGACTCATCCTGTATTTCCTCTTCTATATTCTTTACACACACCATTTGATTCTTACCTACCTGATACACTGCTGCCAGGTCCCATGTGGGCTCTTACCAGTGACAAAGCATCCACAGTCTCCTGTGGATAAGCCAGCCCATGCTTGCAACAGGCAGCTAGCCAAGCTAGAGACTTACCCTTAAACTTCTGGCAGTCTTGCTTTGCTTTTTTTGTGTTTGTCCAACCCCAGTAAGATACAAAAGACTTTTGAAACTTAACATTATCTTGCTACTTCCAAGCCCTAGGCTATTAACACAGTCTCTGGAACTGAAACTCCCTTAGAATTAATTGTTGCCTCAATTCCCCAGATAGAATTTCTCACCTATTTCCTCTCTTATTTCCTTGTCAGTAGCTATCAGAGACTACTCCCTAGTTGCCTTCTGAGGGGAAGATTCACTGACCTGTGTCTTCAGGGATTTAGGTGAAGCTATCTCCTGAGGATTCCTTTCATGCCTAATTTTCCTGGGAGCCCCAACCTTTCCTTGCTTCTTAACTAGGCTCATAGAAAGACCAAGTCAGCGAAGCAAGCCATTATCCATTATAACTATGTTACTAGAACACATAATTGAGCTTCCTTTGACTTAAGGTCTTGCTATTCCTCCTGTAATTCTTGATGTTCACCTTTTAATGGCTAATTCTCAACAAGGGTTGTCTGAAATTTCACACTTTCTGCCCTCTCATGCAAAGTTATGAATGGGCTAGCTTTACCCAAATCCTCTTGAGTATTTTATCAGGTAATACTTCTTATAATCTTCTACTATCTTCTTAGTTTGTTTTACAAATGATTTTATAACAAAAGCAATCATTGGCCATAGTTGATTTTTCTATTTGCTTGGAAAGCAGATGATATGTCTATTGACCAAGCTGGTTTCTTTGTTCTTTTGCCACATTTTGACAAGTGATTAACACTCACCAAATTTCTATAGAATGATGACAAACTGAACCATTGTCTTTTCCTTTATTTGCTTATCATTTGGTGTCAACAGTTTGAATAGCTCAGTTTGGGTCTGTTTTATTTGTATAGATGTTTTAGTGACTTTAGTTTTCCTTCTAACTTAGCATTAATTTTGACATTGACTTCATCTAGTCAGCTCTCTAGCTGCATGAATACAGCTGCTTTAGAAATGAAATCACCATTTTTAGAAACAGATCTCATCAACTATAAGAGAGAGATTCATATTACTATTTGTTAAAGGTACTTTCAGCTTAACATCACATAACAGGGTATTGCTGAAAAGAGCAGTGCAATCACAAAAAGTAACCATATCTCTAGCCACCAATTTCATCTTGGTTATGAAGTAGTCAATTTCAATTCGTATGAATATTTTCCATTTTTTGCCATGGCCAGTGCCTTTTAGCTCTTTTCTTGGAGAAAGTATTGATGTATGCAAATTGGGAATTTTGTGAGAGCTCTATGAATCTTTGGCCTCTTGCATTATATCATATTTTTCTATATTTTGTTGTTCTTGATTTCATTTATGCTTCTTTTACATAGAATTCACCAAGTATTCATTTACATGTTGGTTTGATTTGATTTGTAGGATTTTATTTTATTCTTCCTAAAAGGTTTTTTTTTAAATCTCTTCATTCTCTGCAAAATATGTGTGTAAAAATGGTAAGGTGTTAAATCTATGTATTGGAAAAGATAGGAAATTTGAATTGAAGTGAGACCTTTATAATTGCTAGATTTTTGGATTGTGAGTATATTATCTCTGAACCTAAATTTTTCCGTCAGTAAAATGCAAAAGATACAACCTCTAGTGTGTTACTATCAGGTCTGTTTTGAGTATCAAATTATATAATGCATGTAAAGATCTTTGCACACCCAAAGAGAATATATAAATAATAAGCATATATGTGTATTTGCTTTCATATATATATACATGTTCATTTTCTGACTAGTGACTATTTCTGACTTCCCTATTTGTGTAGGGAAAGGGAACCTCTAATGAGGAGATTCCCTCCTTTGACGTAGATCACATAGCAGCAACTTGTCCATGAGTCTGTCATAAAAAGGGACCTTGGGCACAGAGGGTTTAAGTCTTTTACCCATCATCATATAGCAACGTTATTTTAGAAGAAGATCTCAAACCCCGATCTTTCTGATGTGAATAGTAGTCTTCTATCAACTACCTCATGGTACCTGGAAAATCTCACTGTAACTATCCATTGCACTTGTTGATGTATCATTTTTATCATCTTTTTCATTTGCATATGGATAGAAAAAAAGTCCTGGGAAAATCTCTATCATGCTCTTATTCCTTTATAAGAAATGATAGATAGACAATGGAACAGGTAGATAAAACAATTTCTTTTTTAGCCATATAAAAGTGTTATTCTCTAAACTTATTCACTGTAGATTTGCTGAAATTATTATCAGTACCACCCTAGTAGCAAGCATGAAGGTAACAGGTATTACATTTATCTTTTTACATTGACACACGATTTTAATGTCCTAGAATGTTTTCTATACTTTGCAAGATTTTCATTCAATATTTTATATTTGAGTTATTTAGATAGAGATGCAAATAGATATATAGATAATAGAAATAGAAAATATAGCTATACATTGATATTCACCTGTTTGTGTGTGTGTGTGTGTGTGTGTGTGTGTGTAATTCTCAGCATCTTAATAATAGCCACTTATACTGCAGCTTGCACATCCTGACATATTTGATACTTCCTGTCTTTATTCATTATGGGTAGAGAAAGTAACAAGTTTTTTTTTTTCTGGAATTATGCAGTTTTGTTTTTCCCAGGTCTGTTACTTGCATTCATGCAATGAAATTGAAAAGGCAGTTTTGGAATATCAAATCTAAGTATTCCATTTCTTTTCTTCAATTTTTTTTGAGAATTTGACTGTTTTGATTTATGTTTCAGTATTAGACCTACTTTTCATCATGTGAAGATTTTCAGTTACTTGCTTTTTTCAATTTTTCCCTCTTCAGCCTTTAGCATCTCAATGATTTCATCCTGTTTTTCTAACCTAGGCTTAGAGATGTCGTTACTTTTTTATGATTGCCCTGCTCTTGTCAGTAATACTCTGTTGTGTGATTTGGAGCTGAGAGTATCTTTAACAAATAGTAATATAAACCACTTTGCTATAGTTGATGAGATCTATTTCCAATTTGCTATGAGCTAGTGACAGCAAATAATAATAGTAATCATGTCTTCAGTCCGTTTCATTTATAAACTTAGTTTGTTCGTTGTAGTTGTCATCATTATCCACACTGAACAACTTTCAGTGGGTGAGGTATTGTGAGTTCTCATTTGCTCTGGACTCTTGACTTCTTGTTGTATGGGAACATGAAGGAGTGTCATTTGTTTTACTATCCTTCTCAAGCTGATTATCACAACAGTTTCATGTAGATCCAGTCTATGCCACCCCAGTCCATTTCCTTGACTCAGAATTAGTTCTATTGCATTGACCAAGATCTTAAAACTGTTTTCTGGATCACCCTGTTGGAGAGCATTACAAAGTTCCTACCAGTCCTTTTCAGGTATAGTAATGAGTTACCATTGTACTGATTTCATTGTAGCAGATATCATAATACTTTCCCATCTTCTTCCACTGCCAGACCCATGGAAAAAATTATGAGTTTGACTCTGATGAGGTGACTATGACTTTTGATAATGATAATTATCATTCTTATTATCATTCTTATTACTATTCCTATATATATATATATGTGTGTGTATATATATATATATATATATACACAGAGACACATATGTCTGTGCATATGTGTGTGTGACTTAACTTTCCTTAACTTCTTAATTTTATAGGCAAGTCTTGAAGACTATACATTGAACAGAAGGTACTGACCAGCAACGATCAAGAGGGCTTCACCTAGAGTTCTTTATGTCAACAACCTCATCAGTATAGTCTTTGTCTTTGTAAAATATAATTAGAGTTACTATTACCACTACTACAACAATCATCATCATCATCCTCATAGTGATCTGTTGTTTATACATATCATGAGCACTTCAAGGTAAGATACCAAAGTATTTTATAAAATAACATTTCTTCTTGTCTTTGAGCACAGGTTAAAACCAAATCCATCATCCCCTTTCTTTGTCTCTTCAAAGAGAACCAGTGAATCATTCATTCATTTTGGGATGATTTTCTTATGTCTTTTGATTGAATATAAAATAATGAAAAGAATCAATATTGTTAGTTCTTCCAATGGTACATCATTGCTCACTGACCAAGCTAAACAAGCACTCATGAATGGACTAAAATCCAGGTGATTTACTAGTAAATACCCTCTATCCCCCTTTCCTGCCATGCTGTCATCAAAACTACAAAATCATATTGGGACTACAAAAGACTCAGGGTTATTTTGCATTTTCTTCGTTTTGTGAGTTGCCATGACTAACACATCATTTAAAAATGAACTAATTGTTGAGGACTTATCTGGACAGCTTCTCAGACACCAGATAGTGTATCTTTAGGACTATAACTTTCTGTCTTGCTACTAGTTCATGTTCCAAAAATTATAAGAAATGAAATCAATTAAAGAAATGAAAATGTCAATTATAAATCCATCTTTAACCTTCTAAGCACAAGTCTAAACAAAATGCTTCAGTTTTTTCAGTGTATTAATAAATAAATTCACTGATTTTTTGGCTTAATTGGCCAAATATATTGATTGCTTTAACATTATTTAGTAAAATCATCTCTGATTCCCCTGCTCATAGTTAAAACATATTTTTGCCCTTTATTGCCTCCAACTCTCCCAAATTATGGACAATTGAGCAACTACAAAAGAACAATAACCAACTTCTTTGCCACAATTATCTGAATGTTTCATTAAAAAGTGTCTTTCTCTCTTGAACATGAGAGTGGAAATATTGGTGGACTTGGAGTTAAAATCTTAACCCCATGACATGATAACTGACCTCTATAGAATTTCAAAGTATATATTTGTCCCAGATAGCCCCTCAGGCAACCAAATTGCTGATTTTTATCAATAACCAGGATCCCAATAATATTAGACAACTCTAACCAAGTACAGGGTGTCCCAAAGGTCTTGGTGCAGTTTTAAATTTTAATAGATTAGGGCTTTTGGGATACTCTCTATAAGCAAATCAGGTAGGAATTCTGTTCACTCAATCTATCAGAAGTCTGGCAAGAAAAGAAACATAAACAAAAATATGACCTAAAATGCAAATGAAAGATTCCATCTATACAGAAATATGTAGATTTTGAGGAGAGAAATTGAAAATGTGTTTTCTGTGGATCACCTGATCCTTAGATATGATTTTCAATGCATGGTTTGTGGGATGGGGACAAGAGAAGAAGGGCTGCCATTTCCTGATGGTTTGCCCTTAACACTTAAAACTGGGAGAATTCTTAGAACTACACCAAGTTATTTGGCTTCTCATTTCTTTATTTAAATTGAGTGAAATTTTATTGGTTAACAATAACTAAAAAGAGAAAGTTCACAAGTGCTTAGTACATAATAGTAATCATAAATGTTTTTTTTGAATTGAATTTTAAATCATAGAAGCAAATAATGTTCTTTAGCTGTATTTACATGACCTCACAGTTACAGAGCACTTACATGATCATATTTGCTTCTCACAGCAATCTTTAGGGAAAGCTGTTATAACAGAAACTCAAAAAACCTTAAGTGACTTGCTCAATGTCACAGAACTAACTTGCTAACAAAGCCGAAATTACGTTCTGAGTCTCCTGATGTCATCTCCATCAACTTTTCTCACTAATCTATGCTTTTCCCCATATAAATTTGCTAGACACTGGAGCTGAAGGTACTGTTAATTTCTTGAGTCTTTGATTTTCAAGAAATATTGATCTTACACTGGCCTTATTTTACAAGCAATATTTGAAAAAGGAGGAAACTCAAATAAATTTCTAAAGTAAGTCCACATTAAAACAATGTTTTATTGTGTCTTTATTACTAGAACAAACCGAATTCTCCAAGTACCCATAAAACCACTTGGATATAACTTTAGGAACTATATTCCTTTGGTATCTTATAGCTTTGGAGGGTTAAATAATAGTCAACCTATTTTTCAAAAGCTTAATGTTCTTCCCCAAATGTTTGTTTTAATTTATAACAACAAATTAATTTCAAAACCTGGAAAATATCTAATTAAGTTTATATATATATATATATATATATATACATATATATTTATATATATATATATATTTATTTATAGACATAAAGTTGAGTTGAGAATTGATACAATTATCTGGATAATTTGGGTGACTAGAAAAGAAGACAAAAATTCTTTGTCAGGATTATCTGAACATTTCATGAGAAAGCATTTTCCCACTTGAACATGGTAGTGGAAGGAAAACTGCATTTGAAGTCAAAATCTTAGCCCTGAGACATGATATCTGAGTGACCTCCAGAAAGTCAAGTAATCTCTTTAGGTCTCATTTTTTTAAACAAAAACGAAAAAGGAAATTGACCTATAGGCTATGTAAGGGGATTTCAGACTAAATCTATGATCATGTGATGCTATGGAATGCCATATGATCTTTTTAGCCTTTATTATATATTTATTCTGAAAAATAGTAAAAAAATAATAAACTGAATAATTATTTTTCCAATTTAATTTTAGTTAAGCAACAGAGAAGATGGTAGTGTGGTTCAATAAAAATAACTTTTTCCCCTAAAATACTATGTTTTTTGTTGTTCAGTTGTGTCTGACTCTTCAGGACACCATTTAAGGATTTCTTGACAAATATACTAAAGTGTTTGGCCATTTCCTTTTATGGCTTATTTTATAGATGAGGAACTGAGGCAAACAGGGTTAAGTGACTTGCCCAGGGTCACAGAGCTAATAAATATATGAGGCCAAATTTGAACTCAGGAAGCTAAGTCTCCAGACCTGGCATTCTATCCACTGTGCCACCTAGATGGTTCAAATTCCTGCTATTTCACTTACTACCTGTGTCATGTCACTTAGCCACTGCTGTCAGTTTCATCTGCAAAATGAATAAATGAGATGAAATGACCTCTAAGTTCCCTTCCAGCTCTAGATCTATGAACCTATGATGCCAAATGCCCTTAGTGAGAGCAAAAACTCATTCTTCTTCAATGCTATATAGAAAATAATACAAAACTAAGGGTAATATCACTGTGGAGTTTATTCAATTTAGCAAGGCTTCTTAGAAACCATTTGTTTTGAACTTCCTAAAGGAAGGGAAGGAAAAGAGGACACAATCTTATTAAATACAAATTACGTACCAGAAATTCTGCTAAACACGTTATAAACTCATTTGATCCTCACAATAACCCTATGACATAGGTGTTGTCATGATCCCTATTTTACAGTTAAGAAAACTAAGGCAGAGAGAGATAAGGTGATTTCATCAGACTCATACAGCTAGTAAGTGTTGGAGGCTAGATTTTAACTCAGGTGTTCCTGATTAGTAGGGCAGCTAGTTGGCACACTGGATAGAGTGTTGGGCCACGAATCAGGAAGATTCATCTTCATGAGTTCAAATCTGTTCTCAGGCACTTACTAGCTGTGTGACCCTGGGCACTCCACTTTGTACATGAGCTAAGCTTTAAAGGAAACTCAGAATTTTGTGAGGTAGAGTTTGGGAGAGAGTGCATTCCAGGAATCAGGGCTAGTTCATGAAAAGTCATATATCAGAATGATCATCGAATAAACTAGGGGCGGAGTCCAGATGGCGGCTGGAAAGCACAGACTAGCATGAGCTCGTTGCCGAGTCCCTCCAGAAACTTATAAAAAATGGCTCTGAACCAATTCTAGAACTGCAGAACCCACAAAACAGCAGAGGGAAGCAGAGCTCCAGCCCAGGACAGCCTGGACGGTTTCTGGGTGAGGTCTATCCCACACAGAGCTGGGAGCTGAGAGCTGGGAGCAGAGCTGAGCAGAGTTCAGCATAAGCAGCACTGACCAACCAGACCAGGAGCCAGGTGGAGTGGGCCCTAGCGCCCTGAATCAGTGAGCTATGGCAGTTACCAGACTTCTCAACCCACAAACACCAAAAACAACAGAGAAGGTTAGTGGGAAAAGCTGCGGGAGTGGAACGAGTTAGGGTTTGGCCACTGCCCCGGGGCAGCAGAGGTGGGGCAGCTACAGCTTCAGTTGCTTCTGGCCCCAGGCCCACCTGGTGGGAGGAATTAAGTGGTGGATCAGAGCAGGAGTGCACAGCCTGCTGAAGATCTAAGCCCAGTACATGTTGGGGGTTTTTGGGGAGGGAGGAGTACGGGTGTGGCAGAGCTGGCACATCCCCCCAAAACATGGAACATAGAACTCTTTAGTCTACAAGCAGTCATACCCCACTGAAAAACACAAGGGTCAGGTAAGTTGGTTGGAAATATGGCCAGGCAGCGAAAACACACCGAGATTCAGTCTCAGACTTTGGATTCTTTCTTTGGTGACAAAGAAGACCAAAACATACAGACAGAAGAAGTTAACAAAGTCAAAGAGCCTACAACAAAAGCCTCCAAGAAAAACATGAACTGGTCTCAGGCCATGGAAGAGCTCAAAAAGGATTTGGAAAAGCAAGTTAGAGAAGTAGAGGAAAAATTGGGAAGAGAAATGAGAAGGATGTGAGAAAACCATGAAAAACAAATCAATGACTTGCTAAAGGAGACCCCCAAAATACTGAAAAATACACTGAAGAAAACAACATCTTAAAAAACTAGACTAACTCAAATGGCAAAGGAGCTCCAGAAAGCCAATGAGGAGAAGAATGCCTTGAAAGGCAGAATTAGACAAATGGAAAAGGAAGTCCAATGGACCACTGAAGAAAATACTACCTTAAAAATGAGATTGGAGCAAGTGGAAGCTTGTGACTTTATAGGAAATCAAGATATTATAAAACAGAACCAAAGGAATGAAAAAATGGAAGACAATATGAAATATCTCATGGGAAAAACCACTGACCTGGAAAATAGATCCAGGAGAGATAATTTAAAAATTATTGGACTACCTGAAAGCCATGATCAAAAAAGAGCCTAGATATCATCTTTCAAGAAATTATCAAGGAGAACTGTCCTGGTATTCTAGAGCCACAGGGCAAAATAGAAATTGAAAGAATCCATCAATCGCCTCCTCAAATAGATCCCAAAAAGAAATCTCCTAGGAGTATTGTCGCCAAACTCCAGAGCTCCCAGATCAAGGAGAAAATACTGCAAGCAGCCAGAAAGAAACAATGTGAGTATTATGGAAACCCAATCAGAATAACCCAAGATCTGGCAGCTTCTACATTAAGAGATCGAAGGGCTTGGAATACAATATTCCGGAGGTCAATAGAGCTAGGATTAAAACCAAGAATCACCTACCCAGCAAAACTGAGTATCATGCTCCAAGGCAAAATATGGATTTTCAATAAAATAGAGGACTTTTGAGCTTTCTCAATGAAAAGACCAGAGCTGAAAAGAAAATTTGACTTTCAAACACAAGAATCAAGAGAAGCGTGAAAAGGTAATCAAGAAAAAGAAATTGCAAGGTTCTTACTAAAGTTGAACTGTTTTGTTTACATTCCTACATGGAAAGATGATGTGTATGATTCATGAGACCTCAGTATTAGGGATATATAAGTGAATGTGTGTATATTTGTATGTATATATATATATATATATATATATATATATATATACAGAGAGAGAGAGAGAGAGAGAGAGAGAGAGAGAGAGAGAGAGAGAGAAGGCACAGGGTAAGGTGAAGATGAATGGAAGGTATCTAAAAGAAATAAAATCAAATTAAGGGATGAGAGAGGAATATATCCAGAGAGGGAGGTAGGGAGAGATAGAATGGGGTGGATTATCTTGCATAAAGGTGGCAAGAGGAAGCAGGTCTGTGGGAGGAGGAGAGAGGGCAGGTGAGGGGGGAATGAGTGAATCTTGCTCTCATCAGATTTGGCCTGAGGAGGGAATACCATATACACTGAATTGGGTATCTTACCCCACAGGAAAGAAGAGGGAAGAAGATAAAAAGGGGGGTTGATGGAGAGGAGGGCAGATGGGGGTGGAGGTAATCAAAAACAAACACTTTTGAAAAGAGACAGGGTCAAGGGAGAAAATTGGATAAAGGGGGATAGGCTAGGAAGAAGCAAACTATAGTTAGTCTTTCACAACATGAGTATTGTGGAAGGGTTATTCATAATGATACGCATGTGGCCTATGTTGAATTGCTTGACTTCTTAGGGAGGGTAGGTGGGAAGGGAAGGGGGGAGAGAATTTGAAACTCAAAATTTTTAAAAACAGATGTTCAAAAACAAAAAAAAAACATTTTTGAACGCAACTAGAAAATAAGATACACAGGCAATGGTGTGTAGAAAATTATCTTGCCCTACAAGAAAGGAAGGGAAAAAGGGATGGGAGGGGAGTGGGGTGACAGAAGGGAGGGCTGACTGGGGAACAGGGCAACCAGAATATACACCATCTTGGAGTGGGGGGGAGGGTAGAAATGGGGAGAAAATTTGTAATTCAAACTCTTGTGAAAATCAATGCCAAAAACTATGTAAAATAAACAAATTTAAAAAAATGATCATCACAAGTGGGTAAAAGCAGGAAGGGCAGTTTGGCTGGAATATGGAATGTGTAAAGGAGAATAAGGACAGTTGGAAAGACAAAATGAAACTTGATTTTAAAGAGTTTTAAAAGCCAGAGAGAGGTACTTGTATGTGATTGTAAAAGCAAAAGGAAGCCACTGGTACTTGAGCAAAGAAACATTGTGGTCAGATGTATGCTTAAGTATTTTAAGCATTTTGGCAGCCATGAGAGTTAACTGGAGAAAGAAGAAGATAGACACAGAGAGACCAATTAGGGGCCACTCAATAGTCCCGGTGAAAGATAATGAAGAACAGAACTAGGGTAGTGACCATATGAATGGAGAGAAGAGAATAGGTGTCAAAGATGCTAGGAGATGAAATTTATATGTTGAATGATTGGATATGTGTGGTGAGGGAGTTTAACCATCAGGATGACTCTAAAGCTGATAGCCTGGAAGATTAGAAGAGTAATACCCTCAACAGAAACAGAGATGTCACAAAGAGGGGCAAATTTGGAGTGATGGTGGCAACTGGTTACTTCTGTTTTGGGAACTTGGTATGCCTATGAGATAACCAGTTGCAAATATCCAATGGGCGGTTGGTTAATAATGTGAGACTGGAGAACAGGAGAGAAACTTGGGTTGGATACATGGTTCTAGGATACATATGCATAGAAGTTATAGTTGAAATAATGGAAGTTGATGAGCTCAACAAAAAAGAAGATTGATCTCTACTGCCAGACTCAGCTTTTTCTCTCTAGCCTCATCTAGTATACATCCCAGCTTCTGCATTCATAGGGTGCTATGACTAGTAAACCTTTCACTGATGAGCCAAGCAAAGTAAGAATACTTTGTCTCAAGTCTGCATTCTTGACCTCGTGATGCATATGTATTAAAAGCAATCATCCCTGACTTTGGCGTTGTGTTTTAGCCAGTGAAGCAGAAGGCTGCATCCATGCACTGGTACTAAGTAAATATTTCTTTCTTAAATTAAGTAACTGAAATATATTGACAGGAATGGGAAATTTGTAAGAAGGATTATGTGGGGGTGATGCTGTTCTGTTTTAAATATATGTATATGACCATATACATATATTTATAGTTAGTTTCAAGTTAGGACAAACATGTTGAGGTATTTTCCAGGTAACTAGGTATTGAGGTGTTTTATAGGTAACTGCATAACATTTAACCATTAAGTAACTAGAAGTTGGCTGGAGAAGGAAATGGCAAACTACTCCAGCATTTCTGGCAAGAAAACCCCAAATTAGGTCATTAAGAGTCAGACATAACTTAAAAATGACAGAACAAAAAAAACTAGAGCCTGGAGTATTTTATACCATTTAATGCCATGCTGCTTAGCAATTCCCCTAACATCTTGGTGCTCTAAACTTAAAGCTGCAGAGCAGTTGCTGATATACATTGGTATGAGGAATTTCTTCATGGAGAAGTCTCTATATTATTAAATCATAAGTACGGGACAAAAAATACTATCAAGGTATACAACTCAAGCCATCATCAAGGGCAAAGCTGGAGTAAGGATTTAGAGTCAATAGAACAGAGATGACCATTGTAGCTATGGGGATGAATGATCTCTCTGTGGGAGAGAGCACTATAGGAGATCAGGAAGTTGAGAACCAACCCAGTTTATACGGAGTAAAAAGTTAGAAAGAGAGACAGAGGAAAAGGTGTAAAAGATATAATCAAGGAAATTGGAAAAGAAAATCATAAAGAATATAAAAAGACAAAGAATTCATTTCAGTTAAAAAGCAACAATAACAAAATATGTACTAAATACCAACTCTTTTAAGGCACTGTGATTTTCTGGGGATTTAAAGACAAAAATGACTAATTTTCTACCCTCAGAGAGGAGTGGAGGAAATTACCCATACTGTACCTTAGCTGAACCTTGGGAAGAGACAAGGGATATGACAAGTGTATATGAGAAGGAATGATATTTCAGACCCAGGGGTTAGTTATTCAAATGCATGGAATTCAGAAGTTGATATTTAAGTTTGAAGTCGGCAGAAGCCACAAAATAGCAGAGGGAAGAAGAGCTCCAGCCCAGGACAGCCTGGATGGTTGCTGGGTGAGGTCTTTCGTGCACAGAGCTGGGAGCGGAGTGGAGCAGAGTCCAGCATGGGCGGTGCAGAACAACCAGACCAGGAGCTGGGCGGAGCATGCCCTAGCGCCCTGAATCAGTGAGCTGCAGCAGTTACCAGACTTATCAACCCACAAACACCAAAGAAAACAGAGAAGGTTACGGGAAAAGCTGCTGGGGACAGGGTGATAGAGTTCATGGTTCAACCACCACCCCAGTGGCAGCGGAGGTGAGGCAGCTACAGAACTACAGCTGCAGTTGCTTCTGGCACCAGGCCCAACTGGTGGGAGGAATTAAGTGGGAGATGAGAGCAGGAGTGCAGAGCCTGCTGAAGATCTAAGTCCAGTCCAGGCTGGGGGTTCTTGGGGAAGGAGGAGTGCTGGTGTGGCAGAGCTGGCTGTAATAGCTCTGAAATCAACAGCACATCCCCCCAAGCTTGGAACATAGTACTCTTTACTCTACAAGCAGTGATACCCCGCTGAAAAACTCAAGGGTCAAATAAGTTGGCTGTGAACATGGCCAGGCAGCGAAAATGCACCCAGATTCAGTCTCAGACTTTGGAATCTTTCTTTGGTGACAAAGAAGACCAAAACATGCAGCCAGAAGAAGTCGACAAAGTCAAAGAGCCTACAACAAAAGCCTCCAAGAAAAACATGAACTGGTCTCAGGCCATGGAAGAGCTCAAAAAGGAGTTGGAAAAGCAAGTTAGAGAAATAGAGGAAAAATTGGGAAGAGAAATGAGAAGGATGCAAGGAAACCATGAAAAACAAGTCAATGACTTGCTAAAGGAGACCCAAAGAAATACTGAAAAAAATACTGAAGAAAACAACACCTTAAAAAATAGACTAACTCAAATGGCAAAAGAGCTCCAAAAAGCCAATGAGGAGAAGCATGCCTTGAAAGGCAGAATTAGCCAAATGTAAAAGGAGGTCCAAAAGACCACTGAAGAAAACATTACCTTAAAAATGAGATTGGAGCAAGTGGAAGCTAGTGACTGATGAGAAATCAAGACATTATAAAACAGAACGAAATGAATGAAAAAGTGGAAGACAATGTCAAATATCTCATTGGAAAAACCACTGACCTGGAAAGTAGATCCAGGAGAGATAATTTAAAAATTATTGGACTACCTGAAAGCCATGATCAAAAAAGAGCCTAGATATCATCTTTCCAGAAATTATCAAGGAGAACTGCCCTGATTTTCTAGAGCCACAGGGCAAAATAGAAATTGTAAGAATCCACCAATTGCCTCCTCAAATAGATCCCAAAAAGAAATCTCTTAGGAATACTGTCACCAGATTCCAGAGCTCCCAGATCAAGGAGAAAATACTGCAAGCAGCCAGAAAGAAACAATTTGAATATTGTGGAAACCCAATCAGAATAACCCAAGATTTGGCAGCTTCTACATTAAAAGATCGAAGAGCTTGGAATACGATATTCCGGAGGTCAATAGAGCTAGGATTAAAACCAAGAATCACCTACCCAGCAAAACTGAGTATCATGCTCCAAGGCAAAATATGGACTTTCAATAAAATAGAGGGTTTTCAAGCTTTCTCAGTGAAAAGACCAGAGTTGAATAGAAAATTTGACTTTCAAACACAAGAATCAAGAGAAGCATGAAAATCAAGAATGGTAATCAAGAAAAAGAACAAGAAAAAGAAATCACAAGGGACTTACTAAAGTGGAACAGTTTTGTTTACATTCGTACATGGAAAGATGATGTGTATGATTCATGAGACCTCAGTATTAGGGTAGCTGAAGGGAATATGCATATATACATATATATATATATATATATACAGAGAGAGAGAGAGAGAGAGAGAGAGAGAGAGAGAGAGAGAGAGAGAGAGGGCACAGGGTAAGTTGAAGATGAAGGGATGATATCTATAAGAAATAAAATCAAATTAAGGGATGAGAGAGAAATATATTGAGAGAGGGAGAGAGGGAGAGATAGAAGAGAATGGGGTAAATTATCTCGCATAAAAGTGGCAAGAAAAAGCAGTTCTGTAGGAAGAGAAGAGAAATCAGGTGAGGGGGAATGAGGGAATCTTGATCTCATCAGATTTGACCTGAGAAGGGAATACCATACACACTGAATTGGGTATCTTACCCACAGGAAAGAAGGAGGAAAAGGATAAAAAAGGGGGGATGATAGAAGGGAGGGCAGACGGAGGAGGAGGTAATCAAAAACAAACACTTTTGAAAAGAGACAGGGTCAAGGGAGAAAATTGGATAAAGGGGGATAGGCTAGGAAGGAGCAAAATATAGTTAGTCTTTCACAACATGAGTGTTGTGGAAGGGTTTTTCATAATGATACGCATGTGGCCTATGTTGAATTGCTTGACTTCTTAGGGAGGGTGGGTGGGAAGGGAAGAGGGGAGAGAATTTGGAACTCAAAGTTTTAAAAACAAATGTTCAAAAACAAAAAAAAAAGGTTTTGCATGCAACTAGAAAATAAGATACACAGGCAATGGGGTGTAGAAATTTATCTTGCCCTACAAGAAAGGAAGGGAAAAGGGGATGGGAGGGGAGTGGAGTGACAGAAGGGAGGACTGATTGGGGAACAGGGCAACCAGAATATACACCATCTTGGAGTGGGGGGGAGGGTAGAAATGGGGAGAAAATTTGTAATTTAAACTCTTGTGAAAATCAATTCTGAAAACTAAATATATATTAAATAAATTAAATTTAAATTTGAAGTCAGCTACTAATTGGTTTTGTGTGCCTAAAATGTACATGAAAATGAATAATATGAAATAGTAACGGTAAGCCACATTATGGAGGATCATAAATGCCATGCTGAGTTGTTTATGTTTTAACCTAGAAATGATAAGACGTTTGTCAAGATGTTTAACTAGGGAAAGATATACTGTAGGAAGGAAGGAGATCACTTGAAGGAGGAATTTGTCAAGGAGGGAAAATAACTGTAAAAGTCAAAGACAATGATGACTAAGAAAAGAACTGAATTCGGCAGAAACATTGGTACACATTTTGGTGCTTGAGACATTTCTATTTTGAAGGGGCTGGTGACCATTAATATTAATTAACATTACCAGAGTTCAAGTCTGGCCTTAGACACTTACTAGCTTCATAACTGTGTACAAGTAACTTAAGCCAGTTTGCCTCAGTTCCTCATCTGTAAAATGAGCTGGAGAAGGAAATGGCCAACTACTCCAGTATCTTTGCCAAGAGAAACTACAAATGGGGTCACAAAGAGTTATACACTATTGAAATGACTGAACAACAACAGTAAAGTTCCCTTGCAGTATGGTCATAGGGAACTGAAGAAAGTAAGGCACTTGGTATCTTCCTAACTGAACTATTTTTGTTTACTTATATGGTGATAAACTTGAATGCATTTGTACTACAGAGAGATACAGATATTCTCAGCACCTTCTAGGTTTCAGCACCCAGAAGCAAAGTCCCAATGATTCTATCCTAGCTACGGGCTTGGAATAAGGCTAGAAGGAGATCTCTGGTTAACTCACAGAGGATAGTTTTGAGGAAGTAGTAAAGAAAGACACCAGAGTATAAAGAGTATTTAATTTAATTAGTTTAGTGAGGGGGCAAATTAGCTATTATCATTGAAGTACTTGGAGTCTGAAAGGGAAAGTGAGAAACAGAACAGTTAATGAAAAAAAAAGATAGCTGACTCAAGTCATAGATTTTTCAAGATAAGGCAAAAAATATGTATATTTTAAGAAACCATTGGGCTAAATAAATTCAAGATATGGGAAAGACAGGGAATCAATGTATCAGCAATAAATGTTGATAAGAGATCTATTTCAAAGAAAGGTGTGTAGAACTTATCTTAAAAGAGGAGCTTTTCTTCTGAGCTAATAGAGAAGAATCAACGGATAGATGAAAAAAAAGACATGATATGTGTATCTGTCACAGTGTACTACAGATTACCTATTATGTGTGAATTCTGTGAAGATTCAGTTGTATAGTTGATAAATTATGTTTAAATAAACTTGTAATAATCATAATAATAACAACAATAGTATTTATATAGTGTTTTACAACTTTCCAAGTAATTTACATATATAATCTCATTTGATTAAATCTCACAAATAAAATAATAAAACAGAAAATCTAAGGGAGATTACAGCTTCTTAAATGAGAGTAAATGTATTTTCTTTGCCCCTTGGAACATCAATCATTCAAATGTTTGTGGCTCTCTTGAACACATACTTATTATACCCTTGGAATTTTTTATATGGTGATTGCCCAAACAATTTCAATTATTGTAGCCCCTAATTTCTCTGGAGAGGCCAGAGTTCTGTCATTTTTCTGTGTGTATGCGTGCATGTAACCAACATAAATTTTATAAGGCAATGCAACAAAAGCATGTCCTTGCATACTTGGAGATTTTATATATTATATATATACATATATACATACACATATATACATACATGTATATATATACATGCATACATATATGTGTGTATACACATACATACATACATACATACATATTTGAAGGTATCATGAAGAACATGAAAAACTAAAACTCCTTTTCCCAAACTAATTATTAGTATTACAAATTTTGAGTATCATATCAGTATTTCTCATTTATTCATTCTCCCCCCTTCAATCCATTCATTATCCCTGCCCTGGGACTTAAGCTGGAATCATAGAAGAATTAGACAGTGATACAAAGCAGTGGCACCTAATTAACTATGTTATAAGTCACTCGAGAGAAAGTTATATGGCTTAATTTGAAATATTTAAATGTGGGAGTACCTAGAGAGAGAAAGTTGAGAAAGCCTTGCCCTCCAAAGTTAAGGTAGAGACTAGTCTTCCAACAGGGCAGCAGATAATACTTTCAAAGCAACATGGAAAAGTCAGGGAAAGGATATAACCAGGGATATATTCTGATCATGGAAGGAGAGAGTTCTTAGCAATCTTCCAAGGTTCCATGAGTAGAACTCCTATGAGACTCTCTTTGCATGGATTGGTGTAGGTCAGGAGTAAGGAAGAAAGTTTGGGAATTTTAAAAGAAAGGATCAGGTCTCCTCTGATTGGTTAGGATGCTAGAAGTTTCTAGCATTGAATAGACCAGAGATTCCAGAAAAGTGAGAAAGGAGTGGCTAGAACAGAGCTAATCTGTTATTTAAATAATAGATAGAGAGATAGATAGATAGATGGATAGATAGACAGATACTCAGACAAACAAACAAATAAATAAATGAACAAAGTGGAGGATTATTTTTTAAAAAATAAAAATAAAGAGGACCTTTCTTTAGGGTCACTTTTCTTCTGTAGAGATTTTATTCTTTTTAACATAAGCAGTTCTCATATTATTAAAAAATAAACAAGGAATAGAACAGTTAATGCAAAAAACCCCACAAATTTATAACAGAATTGATAAACTTTTACCTTTGCCCATTGCGTTCTAACTTGTCTTTTAATGTTCTCCTAAAAACCATTATTATGTATTCCAGATGATAGATGTTTTCCAGTGAGGTGACATTTGAGCATAGTGAGTTTCCAAAATGCCTTTCTATTTTCAGGACAAAAAATTGTCAGTCCACACTACTAAGTATCAGAAAGACACTTTTTTACTGCTTCTTATGATGGACTGAATGGGATGGCTAACATTTTGCAACTCAAACATTTTTAGATGAAAGCCCCTAAAGGAAATCAAAGGGAGATGTGAAGAAATGTTACATTTGACTCTGGCCAGAACTCAGTGTAAAGAACTGTGCCTGATCAATACTGGCCCTATTAATTCTGATGCGGACTGATGACTGTTGCTTCTCTTCCCTCCCCAGAGTTAAATTACTTTGAAACAGTACAAAAAACTACTCAAAAGTGTTAGTCAGGAGCTAAGCTAAAATGTTTTCCTTCTACCTGCCCATTCCCTCAGAGTTTCATTTACTAAGTGGATCAGAATTAGGCCTTATACTGTGCCTTTCATACTCTAGGCCAATGTCTCTCTGTAGAACAAAAAAACAAAAAACACAGGAAATCCTTGAGCACAGATACTCCCAAATTTTTTCCTTACTTATTTGTAAGTGATGCATTTATACTGCTGTATTACTAATGATGCACATTATGAAACTTATACACAGAGAAACATAAAAGGATGAAATAATGAAGAAATAATCTTTTGTCCTAGGGTCTAGGCAGAGTTTCTTACCCTAGGATATCTGAGCCTGTTTTTACTTAAGATTTTGATAACTCCATTTCAATATAATTATTTTCTTTATCATTCTATGCATTTTATTTTATACATTTAAAAACATTATTCTCTATTCTATATATTTAGAAAACATTATGCCAGACTGCCAAAGGGTGGAGGAAAGACAAAAGTTTAAGAACATCTAGGCTAAAGACTCACTGTACTTTTTGGAGTACTTGAGGAAAATGGACAAATCAGTGCTTTAGGAAAATCACTTTGATTACTTTGGCAGCTAAGTAGAGGGGAGAGTCTTGAGGCATGGAAATCAGTTAGGAGCCTTTTCAAAAGGTGATAAGAGGTGAACTAGAACTATGGCCAAATAGGTAGGGAGGAGACAGGTGGACACTTTTGGAGGTGGGAATAACAAGATTTGGATATGAGAAATTGGTGAGAATTAGAAATAAAAGATGATACAAAATGCGCAAAACTGGGTACCTGGAAGGATCTTGGTGCTTTCTTTTTTTTAATTTGATTAATTTTTAATTTTCAACATTCATTTCAGCAAGATTTTGAGTTCCAAATTTTCTCTCCATCTCTCCCTTCACCCTCACCCCAAGATGGCATGCATTCTGATTACCCCTTCACCCAGTCTGCCCTCCCTTCTATCAGCCCCTCTCTTATCCCCTTCCCCCTTACTTTTTTGTAGGGCTAAATAGATTTCTATACTCCATTGCCTGTATATCTTATTTCCCAGTTGCATGTAAAAACAATTTGTGAAATTTGTTTTTAAAACTTTGAGTTCCAAATTCTCTCCCTTCTTCCCTCCCCATCCACCCTCATTGAGAAGGCAAGCAATTCAATATAGATTATACATGTGTAGTTAGGCAAAACATTTCCATAATAGTTATATTGTGAAAGACTAACTATATATCCCTCCCTCCTATCCCACCCCATTTATTCTATTTTCTCCTTTGACCTTGTCCCTTTTCAAAAGTGTTTGCTTCTGACTGCCCCCTCTTCCTCTCCATTGTAATGGCTTTTCTTTGCCTCTTTTATATGAGATAATTTACCCTGTTCCATATCCCCTTTTCTCTTTCTCCCAGTATGTTCCTTTTCTCACCTCTTAATTTTAGTTTTTAGATATCATCCCTTCATATTCAACTCACACTGTGGCCTCTGTGTATATATACAATATATATACACACATATACATATATCTATATACATATACATATACACATACATATATATATATATACATATATATATATATATATATATATATATATACACACACACACATACATATGTGTGTGTGTATTCCCTTCAACTACCCTAATACTGAGAAAGGTCTCATGAGTTACAAATATCATCTTTCTGTATAGGAATAAAATCAGTTCAACTTCAATAAGTCCCTTATGATTTCTATTTCCTGTTTACCTTTTTATGCTTCTCTTGATTCTTGTATTTGAAAGTCAATTTTTTTGTTTAGCTCTGGTCTTTTCATCAAGAATGCTTGAGAGTCCTCAATTTCATTGAATGTTCATTTTTCCCCTGAAGAATTATACTCATTTTTGCTGGGTAGGCTATTCTTGGTTTTAATCCTAGTTCCTTTGACCTCTGGAATATCATATTCCAAGCCCTTTGATCCCTTAATGTAGAAGCTGCTAGATCTTGGGCTATCCTGATTGTATTTCCACAGTACTCAAATTGTTTCTTTCTGGCTGCTTCCAATATTTTCTCCTTGACCTGGGAACTCTGGAATTTTGTGCAGCTGTTATCAGAGAAACTTCTAGGTACCTGTAAATTTTCAGTTGTTCTAAGGTGGTATGATCAAAGGAGAGGTGTTTACTATTATTGTGGCCTGTGCTCTGGTCTGTGAGTGACCACAACCACTCTTTTCTACCTTGGAACTATGAGGAAGATTCCTTTTCCATAGCCGCCACAAGCTCTGCCACACCAGTGCTCCTCCTCACCCCAGGACCACCACCCAGGATTGTGACCCCGATCCAAAAAGTGCAAAGCAAGAGAACCCTACTCAGCACCAGCAAAGAGACACCTGCATTCCCCTTTTGATCAGCCACTTGATCTCCCTACCATTTGTGGGCCTGGAGCTCCAAAAGCAGCAGTGGCTGCTGCCACCACTGCCTTGGGGCTGGGGCCAGACCATGTTCTTCTCTCACCCAGGTCTGACTGAGTTCCCCTACTGATCTACTTTGTCTTTGGTGTTTGTGGGCTGAGAAGTCTGGAAACTGCCACAGCTGCCAGTGATTCAATCCCCTGAGGCCTGCTCTGGTCTGTGCCTGTGCCGCCCACCTGGACTGTGGCCCTCTTCCAGCCAAGTACAATCCCACTCCCAGGTGCAGTAGACCCTTCCTATAATGCTTCCAGGTTGTCTTGGGCCAGAAATTTGTTTCACTCTGTCATTTTGTGGGTTCTGTGGCTCTAGAATTTTTTGGATTCATTTTTACAGGTATTTGGAGGGGTTTGGGGGAGAGCTCAATCAAGTCCCTGTTTTTACTCTGCCATCTTGGCTCCACCCCAATGTTGGTGCTTTCTACAGTAATAGGAAAATTTGGAAGAGAGATGAGTTGGGAGAGAAGACAATGTAATGATTGTAAGTGATTCCTGCCTGCTCAGCTTGCAGAACTCATTCTGTGCCATCATCAAAAATAAAATAGACTAAGTGTGTGTGTGTGTGTGTGTGCGCGCGCGTGTGTGCACGCATGTGTGTGTATGTGCGCACACGCAGAAGGAATGTTGATTTCTTAATTATTATCCATTACCTTAGAATATAGAGCCAGACAAAGGATACAGAATATGCTGTTCCGTGTATGGATATTATTCCTGAGGTATGGGGCAGGACAAATTTCCAAAGGAACCTATACAGTGGCTGGTCCATGTGCCCAGGTCATATGTGCAAGCCATTTTAGGTAAAAGACCATTTTAGGTAAAAAGTCCACCAAGTGGCCACATCTGATTGTCCCCTTTGCCTTTTTGTAAGGAATGCAAAATGAAGCAGCTAATCTGCTTCTTTGACATACTCTCTAGCACTATAATTATGTATCTGATTGAAAGATTGAGAAGTCTCTGTACAAACAGTTCCAATGTGTAGAAAGAAAACTGAGTGTTCGAATAAATTCCTACACTGTAGAATATGACTTTGACTATGCTTAGGTTAGAGCTATGCTGAGAGGCATATGCCTGCACAGAATAGGAGAGTTTGTAAACTAACAGAGTTTTGGCGGGGTGATAGGGAAATGTTGGATGACAATGGCTTATGTTGTCAAAGAGCATGACCCATCTTCCTGCTCTCTGATTGGTTAATCATTCACCCCCAGGGGACATTCCATTGCCCTCTGGAGGTGCCCCTCTCATCTCGGAGAGCATTGCTTTAAACAGTTCCTCTCCCCTAAAGTGTTTTGTAATTGAAGTAGATATTAGTAAGATCACAAGTGTGAGGTAATTGGGAGTTGGGGAGCGGGGAGAGAGACAAAGACAAAGACATAGAGAGGAAGGAGAAAAAGAACCACAGAAAGAAAGATGAGGAGGAGGATAATGTTGAGCCATTCTTTATAACTTTTTAAAGAATGCTTAATATGTTTCCGATGCACAGGCATGGCCACAAGAGATTCCTGAAAATGGTTTAATTTATAAATGAATCATAAAATGAATGGCAGAAGAAATATGGAGTAGTGTATCTGGGTGGGGAAACTGCAGCTTTGAGGTCACTAAAGGGTGTGGCCTTTTGAATGAGTCCAAGTTTTATAGAATAAATCACTTTTTTAAGGGGATTTGTTCTGTGAAGTCTGGAATCATTCAAAGGACAGTACTTGAGGACCTATAGGGCCACATGTGGCCTTGAAGCCACAGGCTCCTGATCCCTGGATAGACAGCTGGCCTTTTAGCCTTGATTCTGAGGCAGAGAATCATCTGAGGATGCTTTTTGTAGACACGAGGTGATAAGATAGCATAGATGCATGCTGAGGAGATTGTTCCAATGGCACACCTGCACCTCATATTTTCAGTACTAGGGTTCATTTTACTTTTTTTAAAGTCCACTAAAAGGTAGTATTTGCCTATATATTTTGCCTCTGATCCATCCTGGTTATGTGGCAGTGGGCATTTCATTTAATGTTTCAATATTCCAGTCTATTATCTATGAGTTGCAGAAAAGCTGATCAACCTGCATTGGTACAGGAACTTTACTCTCAGGAGCTCCCTAAACCCATACAGTGATGGCTTCATTTTAAAAATTGAGTGGCATATCCACAAGAGGAAAAAACCTAGACTGTTTTCTTCAGTTTTGACATAAGATTTCACAGAGTGTGACAAAAAGTTGACCTATCATTTTAATTTTCCTGCTAAGTGAGATTAATGTTATGTCAAATATTCTAATAACAATCTTATGAATGTGGACATTCACTCTAATCATAGAGATCAAAGCCTGTCCATTCCTGCCTATCCTGTACACATTTTGTTCACATTCTCCCATATTTTAACACAAGGGGGGTCCAATCAATATGCTAAGGACCTTCTTTTCTTTTTCTTAACCATGTGAGATTATCAGTGGGGTACAAGATAGTATCATTATATAGAAGGAAAAAGAAAATAAAAATCGTTTCCAAGCATGGAAGCATAATGTATGATAGCTTTGTATTCCCTAATCTTGGGCTGTAGAGCAGCACCTACCCAAGGTTATACAACTCAATAATGGAAGAGCTTGTATGATAATCCAGGGTTCCTAATTAGTTCATTCTGTCTTTCTAACTAGCTACTCTAAAACATATGACAGCAATGAAATTAATATTATTAGAGACTGACATTAATTCTTTCTACTGATTGTTGTTTTCCTGATTGGCATCCATATAGCCCCATTTGAACTAAAATATGACTTTAAAATAAATGTTTTAGCCTTTCTAATTTTTCAACATCTTTCCTGCTTTCTCAAATCATGACTTATAGGAGGGGTTGGCAAACCATAGCCTATGGGCCAAATCAGTCATATATTTAAATGTTATATTTAAACCATTCTCAACTTGAAGGATGTACAAAAACAGACAGTTGAACAGATTTGGCCCATCCCATGAGCCATAGTTTGCTGACCCCTGACTTCAAGGGTCATAATTTTAAAGATAGGAGGATCTTTGGATTCTTTAAGTTCAACACTTTCATTTTACAAAAAAGGAAAATGAAACACATAGATTAGATGGTTTACGCAACCTCACACATTAAGTGACAAAGATAGGATTTGAACCTTGATCCTCTAATTTCAGATTACCAAATCTCCCATTTACCAAATTCCCTCCTTCTTTATGCTTTTTTTTCCATCTTCCTCAATTATCCACCATCAGTAAAGGCTCATAAAAATTGAGAAGGAAGCTATCATAGGAACAATTTCCTGATCCCCCACTCCCACTCCATGCAAGTTAAGACTATTTGTTTTTCCTTAAAATATACTGGAATCATCCTTGAGTGCTGGCTGGCTCAGAGGACTAAAGGTTGAGGCTATTAACTTCACTTACTTGTCTCCTGAATAAAAAGCGACATGAGTAGCTGCCGGGGCTCTCTGATTATTGGCTAGTGGATCATGATGGACAACTCAGGAGATGGAAAACAGTGAATCAATTCCAGGTGTCCTCAATGCCTATCCTGTTCAATATTCTTATGCTAGGGCTGGGTAAATCTTAAAAAACTGTTGAATGATAGTGCCTCATTTTGCTTCAATATTAAACTTAAATTACCAGGGTATGGGTCTGAATGAAGCCTAACCCAAAATATGCTTATATTCCTTCCACCTGGAGAAAAGAAGGCAGCATCATACAATGGAAAGAACCTTGGAAAAGAAACTAGAGGATTGATTCTTTTACTCCAGACACTGAAATGTACCAACTGGGTATATGATTTTGGTTAAATGACTATCTCTATGGGCTTCATCTATTTCTTCATCAGTCCAATGAGAGGGGTGATGCTCATGATTAATTATGTCCCTTTTTGCTCTGAATTCTCCAAAATATCTGGAGATTGGCAGGATTTCAGAGGTTGGGCAAATCACTTAATCTCTATTTGTCTCAATTTTATCATATGAAAAATGTGGGGGGGACAGGCAGCTAGGTGGCACAGGGAACAGATCACCAGCCCTGGAGTCAGGAGGACCTGGGTTCAAATCTGGCCTCAGACATTTGACGGTTACTAGCTGCGTTACCTTGGGCAAGTCACTTAACCCCAATTGCCTTACCTTCTCCCCTCCAAAAAAAATGGGGCAGTTGGACTAGATGTTTTCTGTGAGGTCCCTTCCCACTCCAATTCCTGTGGCCCTGTGTGATTCTATAATTACTAGGTCTAGAGTAGATATGAAAAGTGAGTAAGAGAAGCATGCACAATGAGGGAATGATGACAATTTGTGTGTGGTATTATATTTGCAGTTTTAATATGGGGATTCTGGCAAGTCATGCTGGAGCCTCCTCAGGTATTCTCTAAGTTTGTATGCCACTGTGGTTAATTCTGAGATGGTAATTAACCCTTCCAAATCCAGCACCCCCTTATTATGATTGTGTCAGAAGCTATGGATGGAAAATAAATTTGGTACTATGATACCTGACCAAAGTATGATATATACTATAAGTAATGGCTAAGGTCCCTTGGGATTGTAAATTGACCCTATTGTAGCTTTCACTTGAAGGCAAAAAAAATCACGTTTTTGGGACTGTGAACTTGAAAAATAGTGAAAGAAAAGAGGATAGGTACTGGTGATTTTATTTCTAGTCCAACTTGGCACTCATTTCCACTAGCTCAATGCCACCTGCTTCCTCTGCCAATGCCACCTGCTCTCTCTGTATGGGAAAAGAATAGGATTGCATGTGTGTTGTTATTGGTAGTTACAGAGATCTGTATAGTGTATACTTGTGGGGCACTTACACTGTATGTACTTGTTTATAGACTTCTTATAATGAAAAGGCAGCTGAAAACACAAAATGCATATCACAAGATAACGATTGTGAATGAGGAAATAGATGGGTGTAGCTTTTCAGAAAACAAGTTTAAACAGGAAATGAAGGTTTCCTATCCAGAATAATGTGTCCCAGACTGGACCTGGGCATTGGTTTTTCATTTTGTTTTATTTACTTATAGTTTATTTGCTTGAGACAGATATTGGCTTCATTTGAACAGATGGATTAATGTTTTAGATAAGTCATTTACCCACATGCTATTTTGTATTTGTGTTTTGTTTAGAGATATTCACATATCCTACTATCAATCCATGTACTGAATTGTCTATTCAAATCAATAGTATGTTTTGCATAAAAATATATGGCAGGATATGGTAGTTCAGCACAAAGAAGAAATGCTTTCAAATCCTACTAAACATTTTCCATGTTAGTTGGACTTTGGCAGTGGGAAAGGCTATTTGCCTTTTTCTTGGTTATGGTAATATTAAACATACATATTTTAAACAAAGAAATATCAACTTGATGTTCATTATACTTTGAATTTCTTTTATCTACCTTTTCCAGACAGGCACAGAGTATACAATCCACTTTAGTGACCTTGATTTTTGCTGGGTTTTATTCTCTGAATCCAGAGAAAAATTGCTTCAGGAAGGGAATTCACCAATTCCAGGTTTTAGTAATGAGGTAGATTCCTAGGTTCATCATTCTAAATGGTAGCAGCACTTATGTGATTAGTAAATACAAAGTTACCAATTAAAATAAACATAATAGGTATAAATCTCTAGATGATGAAGTAAAAAAAAACTACATAAGCCAAATTCTCAGACTGAAGGGCAACAGATTAAACTATTACAAACTCTGGGAAGACATTCCCTTGAGAATTAACCAGGTTGTGGGAAGATTACACCCCTATTTGCCCATGGGAGTAAAGCATCTTTCTGGATAAATTTCCCACTTCCTTGATCCACTCAAAACACAGAAGATGTGTGTGCCTTGGAGACATAGTACAATGAAACTAAAATGATGATCTTGAAAGGTTGCTGATGTCATCTTCTTGGTCACTCATAAAAGATTAGCCTGTGGCAACGCAAAATCTAATTTATGATAGAGCATGAAAAAAACCTTCTCGTTCTCCTTCTCCTTCTTCCTTCCATGGACAAAACATGATGATGCTTCCCCATATTCAAAGGATAATCTTACCTGCCCCATGTCAACTCTGTTTTTCCTCACAAAAAATTCCAAAGGAAAATGGAACTCAAGCCAGCAGTGAAATTGGAAATCAAACTGATCTCATCTACTTCAGCTTGAGTTTCTCTTAATGTTTCCAAGACCTCCTGAAGAGCAGATGTCACCAACAACCATAAATATGGCATTTCCATTCCAAATATAGAACTGAAAAATATTTACTTTAAACAGAAAATTATATTAAAAATCAAGTGCCCAATATTGACAGTGAAGGCACCACTTGGGTAATTCCAACTTGAAAAATGGATATTGGCTATGATGTGGGTTAAGGAGTTGAGGGTATCAGAAGGGTCAAATCTAAATAATACTTGGCCATTTTCCTAGTGTAATTTAAATTATGTAATCATTTCTGGATCACAACTATACACATTCCCTAATTTTCAAGTTGGGTGTCATTTGAAAGTCAGTTCAGAATTTTAAATATATTTTTAAAAATAGAAATAATATTCAAAATTGTGGTTAAGTTCCCAAAACATCTAACATAAGCTGAGATGAATAGAATACAATTTCTACTTTAAAACCAGTAGAAAATACTACTATTATAATACAAATAATTAAACAGAAACATATAATTGATAAAGAAATCTTTTGTGAGTGTGTGTTCCAGGACATGCAAGTCCAATTAAAAGGGTAAATGACCTGAGAATTTGCATGGCATTACTACAAGGAGCTCTAACAGAGAGCAGTACCTAGTGAAAAATTCAGGGATCCACAGGAAATTGATAAAGAGAAAAAAATCAGAGAGTACCACCTGATGGGAATAACCTTGACTTAGAGCTGGAAGGGGAACCATCATAGATCAAAAGTTTAAAGGGATGTTAGAGGTCATATAAACCAACCTTCTCATTTTACAGATAAGGAAACTGAGAACAAGAGATATTAAATAATTCATCTCATGTCACAGAGAAACTAAATCCTATATCTGAGACTTAGTTCTATGTTCTTTGACTCAAAACTCAGGACATGTTCCACTATAAGATACTGCAAATTGGGAAAAGGGGAAGGGAACAATAAGTTCCTGATAATTACTTAGATCTTTGAAAGAAGATTGCTTTTTGAAGGGATTTGTTTGTAGTTGTGTTTTGTTTCTTAGGATTATTGTTTATTTGTATCCCTTGGTCCTTCAATAATATTTAACTTTTTTAGGATTAAGCACTGTGTGCTTGTAAGAGAGGTTACTATCAATAAGACAATGATTCTCCATAATTTTCTGAGTGGAGGCTGTAAGTTAGAGAATTTAAAGAAAAACACAGAATGTGTACTTAAGTAGGCAAGTAGGCCCTTTTGTATCGCGAGGACCACTGAAACATGTATTGCTAAGTCTCAGGATTTAAAATTGCTACTCCTTTCCTGGTTGCAAATGTCAGTGAACCTTGCCAAATTGACCAAATATCCAAAATAGTTTTCTAAAAATCAAATTCGAAAAGCCACTTACTAAAATGACCCCTTAAAGCAAATGAGTAAAACACCTTAAGGAACTTTCTCATAGGTCTCACCTCAATAATATGTTTGAGAAAAAGCTATGAGCCTCAACAATCCAGTGGAAACATTAGGAATATTGGTAAAAATCTACCAACCTGAATAATGATACCAACAACAAACAGTTAATGAGATGATCAAATCACACCTGAATTATTAAGTGTATCTGGGATCAAAAACTGAAATAAGCTAGCGAAACTAATTTGTGAATCTTGGAGAATCAAAGATCATACCTTACCAGTAAAAATGCAAAACTATTGTTGAAAAGGGCATATTTGTAGCTAGAGCACTGAACCTTAACTAACTGAACAACAGCAATAACTATTATCAAAGGCTCTACGAGCAGGGAAAAATATTTATTTACATGGTTCGTGAATAGCATTTTTATAGATATTTTATTGCTTTCAACTTAATGTGATTTATAAGAAACTAAGAAGACTTCCTATATCCCCCAAATCTCCCTACCATATGAACACTGATGTCTTCCTATTAAGGTGAATTTCATACGACAGATAGTGACTGAAACTATAGCTGAGAAACTTACAGAGAGGATTCAAAGCACTTATGACCTATATATTTGAGATAATCGTGTTAAATGACTATTGTTGGTGAATTCCAAAAGGCGGCATCTACTTCTTATCAATTTCATCACATTTTAAGGGCTCTTGACAACCTTCATTGCAATATATTGTCAGAAATCCTTCGGTCCTACAGCAACTCAGTTAATGCCATCAACAAAGATGTGAAATGCTCTGTAAAGGTAAACCAGATAAAGTGGATCAATATGGACAGTGGCGATATAAACCCTCTAGCACATGAGAAATGCCATGAAGATACAGATAGAGTTGATGATATTGTACTACTGAGTGACTCTCCATAATAAAAAACATCCAAAAAAAAACATCCCTATAGATGTCTCAGAATAGGATAGAAATATTTCTGTCTGGGATGTTCTTACAATAGCTCCTTAAAGATGACTAACTCGTATATACAGGGTAGCTTAAAATCTGTTCTCCTATTAGTTTTCCAATTACTGTCTGAGACTACATTTATTCAACTCAATCAAGATTGGACATTGACTAAACTGGGAGTACTTCACAAGTAGGTTGAGAACCAAGGCAAAATCATGAAGTAAGGGAAATTTGCTTGCAGTTTTATGTCTTCTCCCATTTCAATGCCCTATTCCCACCTTGTGGAATGTCCTTTTCCCCATGTAGAAACAAAGCCACTACTTTCAAGTTCTATTAAGTGTCATCATGGTGTAGTAAGTAGAAAGAACACACAGCTAGACATCATGCAAATTGAATTCAAATTCCAAGTCTAACTTTCATTAACTATGTGATTATGGGCAAGTCACCTAACTTCTATGATCTTCATTGTCTATAAAATGTGAATGGTAATATTTTTATGCGCAGGGTTTATTAAAAAGAAAGAATAAAGTTCAAAAACATTAAAGTAATACCCTTTCCTAAATTTATATCATCTCTCAATTACTACGTTATATTAGAAAGTATCTTAAAAATTAATTTCCACTGTGTATCAATAATAAAATACTATATGGTAATACTTCTCTATTAAGTTACTATAGTTTTAATAAAGAGCATAATCCCTTAACCCAAACAGATCTCAAGGCAAATATTAAGACATCAGTGTCCATTTGGTGGGGAGATTTTGTGAGAATAGGAAGCCTTCTCAGTTTATTATAAATCACATTAAGTTGAAAACAATAGAATATCCATAAATAAAGAAGATACTATTCACAGACCATGTAAATTATTGTGTGTGTGTGTGTGTGTGTGTGTGTGTGTGTGTGTGTGTGGTAGAACTTCTGATAATAACAATAATAGTTAGTGTTGTCATTCAGTCATGGGTTCTAAAGAGCTTTACCACACTCTTGGGGGCTTCTGCCTCAATTATCACTACAATTGGTGGGCTGAAACTCCAGAGGGTGACTTACCACAACCCCCTTTTGTAGTTCTAAAGATAATCCTGGGGGAATAAGATGTATAGCACTATGGTTCATGAACCACCATCAGACATAAATCTCATTGATTAACAATGAGATGTAACTAGCTTTTAGAAAAAAAATATTTATCAGGCAGTTATAGTGATAATGATTGTTAAAAACCCAAAAATTATTGTTATAAAAATATAGAATTTACTTTACCGCAAATCTGCAAGAAAGATCTAATTAAGATACTGAATAAATTAATATTGTTTTAACATCTAAAGTGGTCTTATCTAAAGTGGGAAAGGATTTTTAAAATCATCTGCTCCAAACTTTTGACTCTAAATATGATGAAATTAAGGTCCAGAAAAAATGACTTTTCCAAGGTCACAGGGAAAGAAAGAATGAAAGGGAGGAAGGAAGGAAGAAAAGAAGGAAGAAAAGATGGAGAAATAATAAAACATTACAGTGAGCAGAAGAAAATGAAAACAATTTAAAGAAGGAGGTAAAATGGGACAATTTTGCTGGACCATGTTAAATTTAATATAATTTTTAAATTAACTATAGATAAGAAACTTATGATTTTGTGTCCTTGTATACACTCAAAAGTTTTATTTAAAATGTTTTTTTTCATTCATGATGAAAAAAGGACAAAAATAAACAAGGGAGAATTTAGTTCCTTTTTAAATGTTCTGACAAAACCACTTCTCTGATAATTTCTTAATTATGTGACAGTATGTCATAGAAAAGAAATTGAAGAGGAAAATAACAGCCGTAATGTTAGAAGAAATAAAAACTGTGGAATTTGAGGATTGGCTGAAGAAAGAAACAATGTTTACCTCAAATGAGAGGAGATTTATGGGGAAATAATTATTCTTTGCATGATTTAATATTCATAATATTAAAGAAAAATTCATTTTTTTCTGTTTCATGGCAGAAAGGACAACTAAATTCCATGTGTACAAATTAAAAGAAGACAGTTTTTAGTTATATATGAAGAAATATTTCTGAACAATCAGAACTATTCAAAGATGCGACAGTCTGCCTCAGGAAGTAGTGAATTCCATGATTATGAAATTTCTTAAGTAGAAGCTGGGAGGGAGCAAGGGTTGGACATAGTTATCACTCATCCAGAGATGTTGTAAAGGTTCCATGCAGAGATTGGGCTAGCTGATCTCTCAATACTCCAAATCTATTATTTTACTAATAGGCAGAAGATTGAAATGGTTTTCAGGCAAAGAGAATAGCATGAACATAGGCAAGAGTATACAATGAACCAATGACTGAGACTTAGTGAGCATTCATAATCCTTTTATAGAAAATGGAACAGGAAATAGAGAAGGACCAGAGAAATAAAAAAAAAAACATGTAGAGTAAAAAAAAAAGGAAGGAGTAATTTTGAAGTAGGCAGTTGCCAGTATCCAAAGCTGCAAAGAAGTCAAGGAGTATAATTATCCAAAATAATTCATTGGATTTGGCAAGATAAAGGTTATTGTTAACCTTATCTAGTTCATATTAAGCTTAGTGATGAGTGAGGAATCTTGATAGCAGGAATAAAGCACAGAATAGAAGAAGCAGGTGTTGATCACTGATCATGCCAACAAGAAAGAAAAATTTTTATAGATTAATAAAGCACCTGAATCTGTGAAAGGTTTTTTTTGGGGGGGCAAGTGTGGGGGGTTGTTTTGTTTTAAGGAAGGAACATAACTGTAGCAGAGGTCATTCGGTCACTCATCAAACATTTGTTAAGTAGCTACTGTGTGTCAGGCTCTAAGGTGAGTTCTGGGAATAAAAGAAAGATAAAAGACAGTTCCTAAATTCAAGGAGTTCAGTCTAATAGGGGAGATGACATCAAAATAAGTATATATAAACAAGCTCTCTCTACGTGTGTGCACGCGCGCGCGTCTGTGTGTGTGTCTGTGTGTAGGGAAAAAATTCAAGATAATCAACAGAAAGAGTCCTAAAGCATTAAGGGAGATTTTTTTTTTAAATGGTAACAATTTTTTTTATTTTTATTTTTATTTTTAGTTTACCACGCACGGTTCTATATAGTTTTGAGTTCCAGTTTTTCTCCCCTCCCTCCCCAAGACGGCATGAAGTCTCATATAACTGTCATGTATAACTTCCATTGAATTAATTTATGCACTAGTCAAGTCGTGGAGAAGAATTTTGACCAATGGAATGAATCATGAGAAAGAAGAAACAGAACCAAAAAAAAAACCCCAAAAACAAAAACAAAAGAGAAGCAGAAAAGGAGAGCATGTAGTGTGCCTCAGTCTGTATTCAAACTTCGCAGTTCTTTGTCTCAATGAAGATAGCATTCTCCATCGTGAGTCCCCTGGAGTTGTCCTTGCCCCTTAGGTTGCTGAGAAAAGCGCAGTTTGTCAGGGTTGGTCCTCACGGAATCCATATATCTGTGGCTGTACACAACGTTCTCCTGGCTCTGCTCCGCTCACTCAGCATTATGTCGTGTAGGTTTTTCCAGGTTGTTATGAAGTCTGCATCATCCCCATTTCTTATGGCACAATAGTATTCCATTACCTTCATGTACCACAGTTTGTTCAGCCATTCCCCAATTGATGGGCATCCCTTTGATTTCCAATTCTTGGCTACCACAAAGAGAGCTGCTGAAGGAGAGATTGAATATCATGCAGGAAGGAAGAGAAGATTATGGGAAAATATTCCCTTAAGAGTAAAGAAAACTATAGAACTGAGTCAAATTTAGAAGAATAAAAAACATTCCTGAATTGATAAATTTCAAATGATATGGACAGTTTTCAGATGAAATTAAAGCTATCTATGGTCATATGGAAAAATGCTCTAAATCACTATTTATTAGAGAAATGCAAATTAAAAGAACTCTGAGGTACCATCTCACCCGTCTAAGATTGACTAATATGACAAAAAATAGTAAAATGATGAATGTTGGAGATGTGGCAAAATTGGAAAACTAATGCATTTTTGGTGGAATCGTGAACTGATCCAACCATTCTGGAGAACAATTTGGAACTATGCCCAAGGGGCAACCAAACTGTGCATACCCTTTGTTCCAGCAATAACATTACTAGATGTGTATCCCAAGAGATCATAAAAAAGGGAAAAGGACCCACATATACAAAAATATTTATAGTAGCTCTTTTTGTGTTGGTAAAGAATTGGAAATTGAGGGGATGCCCATCAATTGGGGAATGGCTGAATAAGTTGTAGTATATGAATATAATGGGATACTATTATGCTATAAGAAATTATGAGCAGACACATTTTATAAAAACTTGGAAAGACTTACATGAACTGATGTTATGTGAAGTAAACAGAAGGAGGATTAGATTGTGCATAATAATGGCAACATTGTGTGATGATCAACCTTGATAGACTTTGTTCTTCTCAGCAATACAATGATCCAAGACAATTCCAAAAGACTCATCATGGAAAATGCTAACCAAATCCAGATGAAGAACTATGAAGTCTGAATGCAGATCAAAGCATATTATTTTCCCTTTTTCTGGTTTTTTTCATTCTCATGATTCTAATTCTTCTTTCACAACATGACTTATGTTGAAACATGCTTAAGATGATTACGCATGTACAAACAAATTAGATTGCTTGACGTCTTGTGGAGGGTGGAGGGAAGGGAGGGATGGAGAACAATTTGGAACTGAAAATTTTACAAAAATGAATGTTGAAAACTATCTTTACACATAATTAGAAAAAACAAAATACTATTAAGAAAAAAAGAGTAAGGAAAGAATGTATTCTAGGGCACTAAGGCCTTTATTTTAAATCTAGTATGAAAGACTCCTTAGTGAATCTGAACAACCCAAATCACTCTTTTATCTCATTCTAAAGTAGGAGGCACTAATGTACTTAAAGATTTACTGAGTAGCCTAGATGCCTCAAAATATTTTCCCTAATTGCTAATACTTCCACTAACTGGAGTGTTTTAGGCTAGACAGATTGTGTCCATGACCCTGAATTAAAGTATATGTCTTTATTCGGAAGTAGCTCTCAAGGACTCTTCTATTGCATGGTATAGTCAAAAGAACACTGAACTTGGAGGAGTGAATTTGGAACTTAGTTTTGATATTCATTAGTTGTGTGGCCCTAAACAAATAATTTCTTATCTCTGAACCTTAGTTTCCTTCTTTGTGATATGAGAATGTTTATAATATCTCAAGCTGGTGGTGGCTCAAGTTCATACCTCTGGAATCCTAGGCTTCTGATTGGTGAGCATTCACCCAGATAAACCCAGAGCCCACACTACCTCCTTTCCATCTCCATGCCATTCTTCCTATGCTCCAGCTTTTGCCTCTGAACTGTACATCAAGCTCGCACTCTTAGGATCCTGACCTTATGATTAATGAGTTTTTGATTTCTCTTACCTGGAACCAGACCAACCATGCCATTTCCTATCTACATCTTTGCATACTATCCTCTCTTCTTGTACCCCACTCCAACTAGTTTTAAGAATAGTAATCACATCAAAATGACTATGCCTGGAGGAATTATTATTTCAGTCACTATTCCTTCTAACTTCCAGTCACAAAACTAATCATCTTCCTGACCACAATTACCCTGTAAGTGTTGTTGGCCCTTATTAGAATGTAAGCTGCTTCAAGTCAGAGACTCTTTTTCTTGGTTATATGTTATACAATCAGGGCTTAAAATAACGTATATCAAATCAAAAGACTGGAAAATGAACAGAACTGGAAACATAAAGTCTAGGGCCCTACTAATAGCTCTGACTGAAACTAATTGTGTAATCTAGGACAACATATTGAACATCTTGGCTTTTACAAAGTCAGAATGTCTAAGCAGGCAATCACTGTTTCATGGCTCTGAGTTCTACTACAATGTGTCCTCCTTGAAGGTAGGTATTGGCTTGTTTTCAATTTTTTGTTCTCAATGACAAGAACTTAAAAGTTACTTTAATGTTTGTGGATAAAAAATATAAATGATAGATTAAGCATAAATGTCAACCCTTATCGGGCAAGATGTCTATCATAAAGATAATAAACTGGAAAAGATCAGAGGATAGCGATACTGTAGCTTCAATTTGGGGAGGTTGAGTCATCAAATCTTTTTTAAAGCATTTGCTATATTCCATTTGCCATTGAAACCACTGAGGATGCAAAGAAAGGGAAAAACAATTTTAACATAAGAAAATGGCAACAACAACCAACCCTGCCCTCTAGAATCTGGAAGTCCAATAAGAAAGACAGCACCCTTGGAAATATGTGTGTGTGTGTGTGTGTGTGTGTGTATACACATACCTACATATATATACACATATATATGAACAATTTATAATAAAGGGGAGATATGAAATCCTAAATTATATATAACTAATTATATTAACTCAAATTCTATACAATTTTAAAATGCAATCAATTCTTCATTAAAAAAATATCTTAGTAAACAAAACAGTTCGACTTTAGCAAGTCCCTTATGATTTCTCTTTCTTGTTTGCCTTTTCATACTTCTCTTGATTGTTGTGTTTGAAAGTCAAATTTTCTATTCAGCTCTGGTCTTTTCACTGAGAAAGCTTGAAAGTCCTCTATTTGATTGAAAATCCATATTTTGCCTTGGAGCATGATACTCAGTTTTGCTGGGTAGGTGATTCTTGGCTTTAATCCTAGCTCCATTGACCTCCAGAATATCATATTCCATAACCCTTAATGTGGAAGCTGCCAGATCCTATGCTATCCTGATTGTTTTTCCACAATATTCAAATTGCTTCTTTCTGGCTGCTTGCAGTGTTTTCTCCTTGACCTGGGAGCTCTGGAATTTGGTGACAATGTTCCTAGGAGTTTTCTTTTGGGGATCTATTTGAGGAGGCGATCTGTGGATTCTTTCAATTTGTATTTTACCCCGTGACTCTACAATATCAGGGCAATTCTCCTTGATAATTTCTTGAAAGATGATATCTAGGCTCTTTTTTTGATCATGGCTTTCAGGTAGTCCAATAATTTTTAAATTATCTCTCCTGGATCCATTTTCCAGGTCAGTGGTTTTTCCAATGAGATATTTCACATTGTCTTCCATTTTTTCGTTCCTTTGGTTCTGTTTTATAATATCTTGATTTCTCATAAAGTCACTAGCTTCTACTTGCTCCAAATTCGTTTTTAAGGTAGTATTTTATTCAGTGATCTTTTGGACCTCCTTTTCCATTTGGCTAATTCTGCCTTTCAAGGCATTCTTCTCCTCATTGTCTTTTTGGAGCTCTTTTGACATTTGAGTTACTCTATTTTTTAAAGTGTTGTTTTCTTCAATATTTTTTCAGTATTTTTTTGGGTCTCCTTCAGAAAGTCATTGACTTGTTTTTCATGGTTTTCTCGCATCCTTCTCATTTCTCTTCCCAATTTTTCCTCTACTTCTCTAACTTGCTTTTCCAACTCCTTTTTGAGCTCTTCCATGGCCTGAGACCATGTTTTTCTTAGAGGCTTTTGGTGTAGGCTTTTGCACTTTGTTGACTTCTTTAGGCTGTATGTTTTGTATCTTAGTGAATACACCATTCAATTCTATTGCTCTTTTCACCAGTATGACATGAAATTCACCAAGATATGTAGGTCTATCCCTCAAAAATGGAACTTTCAAGCAATGCTTTCCTCATTTCTCTTACACAAACCCTGCTTAACCTCTTAAAATAGTGAAAATTAAACTTATCATTTTGAATATGTAAGGAGTTAATTCCCCTCACACACTTACGTACTTCCTACAGTGTACTTTTCAGTACCCTTTGGAACTTATTTGAAAAATATACAGACAGTTGTTGAGGGAAAAATGAATATAAATTACAATATTTCCTTTGAAGCTTCCTGAAAAGCTGCCAGCTCTGCTTTATACATAAAATCTTAAAGTATAGAAGCTCCAGGAATTCCTGTTTAAATAAACTTTGAAAGTGTTTCTGCAACTTATCTGCAACCTACATTGTTGTTCCCAGGACCACTTGGGAAATATCCTCCCTTAGCCTTTAAAAATTTCATCAAGGATTCTTGATTTTTAAGTTGAATATTGACTTTATCATTTATCAGAAAACTAGACTTGCATGGAGTCAGTCAAATGATTTCATGCTTGGTTAATTACAGTGCAATTAGCATTTCTACACTTGGCTGTCTTGAAAATTACCTGGGTAAAGACAGACCCTGTTTGTTGAAATACCTTTTGAGGTTCTGTTGTCATGGATTTGTGGAAGGCAAAAACAAAAATGTATCTGTGTTCATGTTTATGAGGGTGTTCCCTCCAGTAATACATATCACAAGCTATTCATGCCTGCTTCTTTTCCATAATTCTTGGCCATGTCCTCCCCAAAGCTCAGAAACAATAGTCCATCCAATATTGTGACTTTCTTCATTTTCCCTGCCATTATAAGGATGCCAGGGGAAGGTTCAGGCTTTCCATACTTCATTCTCTACTTGTGGGCAATTCATCTTCTTTTTCATCACACTTATTTTTGGTTATGTCCATTACCATTCTTGTTTGTGGTTCTTTATGAATTGTATGCTGCTATCTATGTTTACACGTGATCTATGTCTCTCCATTGCCCTTTGCACACTAATGACTAGAAAATATTTTATAATGTAGTATTCCATGGTTCTCAGCTATATAATAATTCTGGTGGTGTATTTGCATTAATAAGTGGATCCTTTGTTTCAGGGAGATGTTTGGAATCATTTCTCAAAAGGCAGGTATTTGATATGTGTGAGTGGGAGGTTAAGAGGTAGTTTGTGAGATAACTTCTTGATGTGTATTTTAATCTGAGGAACACCCTTGGAGGGAAGAGGGGAAATTCTTGTGAGTTCAAACTTAATAAGCAAATTGTTATCCTTTGTCATTGTTCTTTAACCTTCATAAACCTGAATAAGCACATCAGGCTGATTTTCTGAGCAGGTTATAAAGTTCTATGTCTGCTTGATGGGGATAGTATTATTGCATTTGAACAGAACTGCCATAATTCCACCAGCAGTGTCAATACCAAAGGAAAGAGGAGTGACATCCAAAAGCAGCAAGTTCTATTTGCCAGACAAGATCACAGTCTGTTCAGCTGTGACAGACAAAAGCCTCATCAGTATTTATATTCTTATTGAGCTTCTTACTACTAAAGAAGCCCAGAAGAAATTTCCTGTTATGGGGGATATGAGTAGAACCACCCACCAAGATAACATACCAAACATCTAGTTTGGTATAGGCTTTTCCATAGGGTCTAACGTACTATGGAAGAAGTCAGCATTCAGCTCTTCAAAACAGTTGTGGATGATAAAGGTATAAAATTAATACCTTCATAGATAGAGTCAATCTCAATACTGGCCTGGGACTTACAAGAGATGGTATACCTTATATATTCACAAGAGGTATGCATTCAGTAGGCCGCTCTTTTATTCTCACTGATGTCCTTATGCTTTTGCTTTAACTGAGCAATGAGGATTGACCAGGTAGTTGTCACAGTCCTCCCTATCCAAGTGAGCATCCCAGCTTTGGATTTGATTTAAATTTTCAAGCTGGAAAGAATTGGGACAACAAAAGTGCTACTCTCAAGGACAAAGATCAACTTGGTACCAACATTTTTTTGCAAGCCATAAGCAATAGCAGAAGCATTTTGCTTATTGATAATTCAGAACACATTAAGATCAGTGATTGCTTTAGAATCTTTGGTGGCCTAACACTGGGAATCACTGTAGTAGGCTGGTACTGTGGGAAGAGGATTTTAGTGGTCTTCTCAAGCTAAGCTTCAGCATTTTCTTTCATTTTGGTCAAGATCATAGAAGATACTTCTGGATAAAAACGTTTGGTCTCCTTGTAGTTCAAACTTAGGTCTACTTAACTTAAGGTCTACTTAGAACCTAGGCCTGTCTGCATCATTCACCCCTGTGAAAAGCCAGTGCTTCATATCTGACTGTACAACTATATAATCAAATCTGTGACTAATCAAACATTTGACATCAAAGATTGTGTTGGTTGTGTTCATTACAACTTGATTCTTTGTAGCATCACCAATTACATATTCTGTTGTTAAAGGTGGTGTTTCTTAGGGTGGCCCTATGTCCTTGATCATTAGCAATGATCTCTGCTTTTCCATATTGGAAGACTCCCACACAGAAATAAGTCCTCAAAGATCAATGCCAACTGTTCTTAGGCATGGTTTCTGAATTGTCTGGATCAGAGGTGATTGACACAGAGCAAGAAGGGGTTGTTGTTGCACTGAGTGAATCTCAATTGTATTTCCCCCAAATTTTCTCTTGGGATCTGTAGTTTTTTTTTGTTACCTTTCTGTTAACTTTAGATATTTTTTTAAATTATTATTAAAGTCTAATGCAAACATTCCCTAACCATGTAGATATTTTATATTATATTTCCATTAAATTTTCCTTTAAGTACTTAGAAATTACACCATTTGAGATACACATATATACATATATGTATAATTAATATTGATATTGCTTTCCCTTTTGTTCCTTTTAGGTGTATATAACATTACTATCACTTTATCTGTAATTATGATAACAAATCCTGCTTTTTTATTTAACTGAATCATAAAAAACTTTTATAGTAGTACTTCATTTTAAACATGTATGCTAATTTTTTTTCAGTTTTTCTAACATGCAGAAAAGTGTGGTGATATTTTCTCTAATTAATCCTGCTAGACTATTTTTTCTTTTATCACTAAGTCCAGTACCTTAACATTTTAAATTGTACTTGTTCAGTTCATTAATACACATTCTCACATTTGATATTCTTCATAAATTTGTATTATATTCCTTTTTAAAACAAAAACAAACCAGCAGTAAGTACCTGTGGATTCGTTTTCTTTGGAAGGATTTGATCTCATGCTCCATTCTCTCAGAAGTATGAGCTCCATTTCCTGTTGATAAAAAAGGCACACATATACGCATATATAAATATTTACAAATATACATATGTGTATTAATATATATATGTATGTGTGTGTGTGTAGAATCAATTTTATATTACCTCTGCCCAATAGGAATGTTATTTAAGTGTCCTGACTCAATCTCCCCATTTGTCTGTCTAAATGATTCTTTTTTTTTAACAATTTTAAGAAATATAAATTTACTTCTCCTTTCCTTCCCATAGGATATTTTTGCAGATTGTCCTCTATTAAAATATTTCTTCTCTCTTTGTTCTTTAAATGACTCTCAGAAAAGTTGGAACAAAAGTTGAAACTTTTCATATCATATAATCTTTGAGTGATCACTTAGACATTTGTTCTTTGTGGATATTATTATATGTTTTATTTCTTTGTTTGTTTGCTACTTTTATTTAGTCCACGTTTTTCTTAGTGTAAATGACTGAAAGACCTTTTTACTTGATCTTTATTTCCTCATTTCTTTGCAAAATATACCATTTTAAAATCCAAACCAATTTATAATTCTTTTTGCTATATTGTATTCCAACACATTATTTCATTTGAGAAACAAATGAGTAATGCTATGGGATTAAAATTGTTTTTGTTTTTATGTGAACTGGACCTCTGGAGACCATGCCCTAGAGAAGCTAAGCCACTTAGCTTTGCATATCTCACCTTGGATCCATGCCCTCCTGAATTATACAAGCTAATTATAATTAGCTGGTCCCCAAAATAGTTATGATTCAACCCAGCCAATGTCCTGCCATCTGCCTTCCTGTTGCCCATGTCCTCCATCACTATTGCCAACACCTTCCCCACTTCCCCCTCTTGCCCTGGTAATGGTAACAAAAGCAAGAAAATGTGAGGATTAATAGCCTCCCAGAAAACTCAGTGACACACATTACTTGAATATAAAAGCATAAAAACCAAATAAATAAAATTGTACAGATGTGTAATGTTAATACAATTTGAAGATCTTCCCTGCCCCTTAATAAGCCTATGTGACCTGCTTTGAACCTGAGTCACATGGAAGCCTCAGTCACATGATCCTGGGTCAAGAGGGTTTAGATGACCTCTAGCCCTGAAGAAGGGTATTTATACTCTGAGGTTAGCATTTTGGGGGGGCTCACTCATTGGAAGAGAGTTCATGTGATTTAGCCAGATGAGACTCCGGGTAGCTATTAAGGAGACCTCCACCTTTGAAAAACCCAGATGTGGGTGCTTCTCTCTTTAGGAACCATGCATATACTGCTTTTTGTTAGACAGTTGGAAGCCCTGTTTGTTGGCATTTGCTCTGTTTATATAATTTATGCTTGTAATTGTTGTTTGTACTTTGTCTGAAGTTCAGGGTGCTGACTTTTCCCCTGAACTAAGTGAAATTATATATATATATATATATTTTTTTTTTGATTAAAGTAAGATTGTTGACCCCTTTAAAGTTACTTTCCTTTAGAAAAGCAGATCAAAGAACCTGTGTTAGCAGCCCTCCTGTGTGCTGGTGTTATTGGTCTTATATCCCATAGCAGCTGCAAGTAACATTGTTGTACAAGATGTTATTAGATTAGGAAATAAATAAACAGTTCCATAGAATCCACAAGCCTTCTACAAGGAAAAGCCCAAGTTTAACTCATCTAGAAATGTATTTATTAAACGATATCATTTAAAAAAAGTCTTGCAAGCAGAATAATAGTAGCATGAATTAATGAATGAAAATTATACTGGTCTACACATTGCTCTTCATTCATGAAACTCTATCTCCCATCTGTGTACCTCTGTACTGGTTATCCACTGTAACTTGAGTGCTCTTTTTTATCACTTCTACCTCTTCAGTCTCCTGATTTCCTTTAAGTCATAGCTGAAACACTACTTGATATATGAAGCATTTCCTTTTATTTACAGAGGCTAGTTTTTTTATCTAAAGTTATATTACATTTCCTCTGTTTGTTTCTTGGATTTACCTACTTATATGAATGTTGCCTCCCTTATTAGAATACTAACTCCTTTAAGGTAAGGAGTAACTTCTGCTTTTAATTTTTATCTCCAGTATCAAGTTTTGTTAATTTTGCTTTCTTTTAATTTTTAGCTGATATTTGTGATTCTATGTTTTTTTTGTTTTAACTCTGCCTTTTTCTTTTCCAGGTAATCCATTGCCTTATTAAGATTTCTCACCACTTCTCCACTATGAAAAGTCAATTACCATATTTGTCAAACATTCTATTTTTTTTTCAAGTATTCATTTTTTTAATTTAAATTTATTTATTTAACATATTTGGTTTTCAGCATTGATTTTAACAACAGTTTGAATTACAAATTTTCTCCCCATTTCTACCCTCCCCTCCACTCCAAGATGGCATATATTCTGGTTGCCCTGTTCCCCAGTCAGCCCTCCCCTCTATCACCCCCCTCCCCTCTCATCCCCCTTTCCCTTCCTTTCTTGTAGGGCAAGATAAATTTCTAAGCCCCATTGCCTGTGTATCTTATTTTTTAGTTGCATGCAAAAACTTTTTTTTTGTTTTTGAACACCTGTTTTTAAAACTTTGAGTTCCAAATTCTCTCCCCTCTTCCCTTCTCACCCACCCTCCCTAAGAAGTCGAGCACTTCAACCTAGGCCATGCATGTATCATTATGTATAACCTTTCCACAATACTCATGTTGTGAAAGGCTAACTACATTTTGCTCCTTCCCAACCCATCTCCCTTGACCCTGTCCCCTTTCCAAAGTGTTTGTTTTGATTACCTCCACCCCCATCTGCCCTCCCCTCCATCATCCCCCCCTTTTTATTTTTTTAATCTTCCTCCCTCTTCTTTCCTGTGGGGTAAGATACCCAACTGAGTATGTATGGTATTCCCTCCTCAGGCCAAATCTGATGAGAGCAAGGTTCACTCATTCCCCCCTCACCTGCCCTCTCCCCTCCTCCCACAGAACTGCTTCCTCTTGCCACCTTTATGCGAGATAATCCACCCCATTCTATCTCTCCCTATCTCCCTCTCTCAGTATGTTGCTCTCTCATCCCTTAATTTCATTTTATTTCTTTTAGATATCTTCCCTTCATCTTCAACTCACCCTGTGTCTGCTCTCTCTCTTT
The DNA here is from genome assembly GCF_011100635.1 of Trichosurus vulpecula. NCBI lineage: Eukaryota > Metazoa > Chordata > Mammalia > Diprotodontia > Phalangeridae > Trichosurus > Trichosurus vulpecula. The sequence goes on along the minus strand of NC_050576.1, from coordinate 314,803,051 downwards.
TACATATATATATATGTGTGTATATATATATATATATATATATATATATATATATACACACACATATATATAAACACATATATATACATACATACACATGCATACATATACACATAGATACATACATATACACATTCACTTATATATATACATAAACATATATATATATATGCATATTCCCTTCAACTACCCTAATACTGAGGTCTCATGAATCATACACATCATCTTTCCATGTAGGAATGTAAACCAAACTGTTCCACTTTAGTAAGTCCCTTGTGATTTCTGTTACTTGATTACCTTTTCATGCTTCTCTTGATTTTTGTGTTTGAAAGTCAAATTTTCTATTCAGTTCTGGTCTTTTCACTGAGAAAGCTTGAAAGTCCTCTATTTTATTGAAAATCCATATTTTGCCTTGGAACATGATACTCAGTTTCGCTGGGTAGGTGATTCTAGGTTTTAATCCTAGCTCCATTGACCTCCGGAATATCGTATTCCAAGCCCTTCGATCTCTTAATGTAGAAGCTGCCAGATCTTGGATTATTCTGATTGGGTTTCCACAATACTCAAATTGTTTCTTTCTGGCTGCTTGCAGTATTTTCTCCTTGATCTGGGAGCTCTGGAATTTGATGACAATATTCCTAGGAGATTTCTTTTTGGGATCTGTTTGAGGAGGTGATCGATGGATTCTTTCAATTTCTATTTTGCCCTGTGGCTCTAGAATATCAGGGCAGTTCTCCTTGATAATTTCTTGAAAGATGGTATCTAGGCTCTTTTTTTGATCATGGCTTTCAGGTAGTCAAATAATTTTTAAATTATCTCTCCTGGATCTATTTTCCAGGTCAGTGGTTTTTCCAAGGAGATATTTCACATTGTCTTCCATTTTTTCATTCCTTTGGTTCTGTTTTATAATATCCTGATTTCTCATAAAGTCACTAGCTTCCACTTGCTCCAATCTAATTTTTAAAGTAGTATTTTCTTCAATGGTCTTTTGGACCTCCTTTTCCATTTGGCTAATTCTGCCTTTCAAGGCATTCTTCTCCTCATTGGCTTTTTGGAGCTCTTTTGCCATTTGAGTTAGTCTGTTTTTTAATGTGTTGTTTTCTTCAATGTATTTTTCAGTACTTTTTTGGGTCTCCTTTAGCAAGTCATTGACTTGTTTTTCATGGTTTTCTCGCATCCTTCTCATTTCTCTTCCCAATTTTTCCTCAACTTCTCTAACTTGCTTTTCCAACTCCTTTTTGAGCTCTTCCATGGCCTGGGACCAGTTACTGTTTTTCTTGGAGGTTTCTGTTGTAGGCTCTTTGACTTTATTAATTTCTTCTCTCTGTATGTTTTGGTCTTCTTTGTCAACAAAGAAAGAATGCAAAGTCTGAGACTTAATCTCGGTGCGTTTTCGCTGCCTGGCCATATTCCCAGCCAACTAACTTGACCGTTGAGTTTTTCAGTGGGGTATGACTGCTTGTAGATTACAGAGTTCTATGTTCCACGTTTGGGGGGGAGGTGCCTGCTCTGCCACACCAGCACTGCTCCTTCCCCAAGAACCCCTAACGCGAACTGCGCTTAGATCTTCAGCAGGCTGTGCACCCCTGCTCTGATCCGCCACTTAATTCCTCCCACCAGGTGGGCCTGGAGCAGGAAGTAACAACAGCTGTAGCTGCCCCACCTCCACTGCCCCGGGGGCTGGAAGCTGAACTGTGAACTTCTTCCACTCCTGCAGCTTTTCCCACTAACCTTCTCCGCAGTCTTTGGTGTTTGTGGGTTGAGAAGTCTCGTAACTGCCGCAGCTCACTGAATCAGGGTGCTAGGGCCCCCTCCGCCCGGCTTCTGGTCTGGATGGTCCACGCCGCTCAGGCTGGGCTCTGCTCCACTCCGTTCCCAGCTCCCAGCTCCCAGCTCCGTGTGGAATAGACCTCACCCAGAGACCATCCAGGCTGTCCTGGGCTGGAGCCCTGCTTCCCTCTGCTGTTTTGTGGGTTCTGCTGTTCTAGAATTGGTTCAGAGCCATTTTTTATAAGTTTTTGGAGGATCTTGGTACAGAGCTCACACTATTCCCTGCTTACCAGCTGCCATCTTGGCTCTGCCCCCCCCCCCAACATTCTATTTATAAAGAATAATTTCTTCCTTTATCTCTTGCTCCCTTTTATTTTCTTGAATTTCTAAACAACACTGGAGTTTCCTATAATTATTTCATTCTTATTCCCAAGGGCTGAATTGTTCTTGCAAAGTTTTTCCATGCTTCTGGAGATTTTTCACCTCTCTTTTGCCTCATAGTACTTATTCCTTCATTTGTTTTTGCTTTCATGTTATTTCTTCAATCTATTGCTTTCTTTGAGCTTTTCTTATACCATTTTATTTCTTTTCTTCTCCTGTTATTGTTGCTATTCTTTTATTTTTGGTGCATTTTTCCTGTTTTACTATGATTTAGTGAAGGTGCACTTAATCTACTTCACTACCTTGCTGGAAGTTCAAGCAGGGGATTTTTTGGTGTACCTTAAACCCAAGTCATGAAAGTTCTTTATTCTAGCTATACAAAATATCAGTCTTACTTGCATTTACTTTTCTTTAAGACACTAGAATTTGAGCAGGAAGAGAGGTAAGGAAAGAAGAAATGGAAGCTAGACAGGTAGAATCTGCATTAAATTTGCATGGTCATAATAATACCTTTTGTATGCATTTTGGGAAAATAAAGGTAGAAAGTGAGGTTCCTTTAGAGCCTGAGAGGATTTATATCTCAGAAAAGGATTTAAACCTGGTGTATTCATAAGAAATAGAAATTTAGCAACAGTAGAAAGTAAGAATCCTTGTAAAGACTGCTCATTTCAAGAAGCAATTACTGGAATGAAAGAATATGCACTAGAGATTGAAAACATATTTTGAGCCAGATTGGTCCTCATTTAAAAAAAAAAGCAATACAAAACTGAAAACTTGAACTATTTTTTCAGACTAATGAATTAGTAGTAAATCTCACACTTTCAAAACCAATATAATTCCATTCCTTTCTCCATCTATCCACCTTATTTTATTTTTCCTTTATGGATCAACACACTCATTGTAAATTAGGTAATTTTTATAGAATATTTATACAAAGCATATTTTCTATCTCAAGTATTACTGCCTCCCAAACAACTTTTAGAAGAAATCTATTTAAATAAAGCTAGTTTGGGTAATAATATTGAGCAGTTTAACTTAATGCTATATCTATATAATTATATAAGTATGTACATATATGTGTGTATATACATATATACATACATATACATATACATTCATATATACATACACACATGCACACATACTATATATATTTACAAGATACTTTGAAGTGAGAAATCAAATGATAAATTTTGCAAGACATGAATGTGATCATACCAAATGGTGTTCTGTTTTCCCAATGCTCTAATATTAATGTTTTCTCTATTTTTTGCCTACATGGTTTAAGCTATGATTCTTCTCAGTTTATTCCTTCCCTAGCCTTTGAGCACTTTGCACAGTGCCTGGGATATAATAGGAACTTAATGTTGATTGATTGATTGATTGATTGATTGGAGTGGTGTAGTTAGCCTTTTCCCAATCCATCACAAGCTATACTTCTTTTTACATAGAATCATTGAAGCACCATTTTTCTGAACAAAGAGTCCTGGGACCACAGTCAGTAAGTCCCAAGTTCAAATCCAGACTCAGACATTTAGACATTTATTAATTGTATGATGTTGGGCAAGTCACTTAACCTCTTTTGTCTCAGTTTCCTTATTCTTTGTGTGTGTGTGTGTGTGTGTATGTGTGTGTGTACATATATGTGTATATGAATATGTGGGTATAATCAACCAGGGTTGTTGTGAGAAACAAATATGATTATACACACACACATATATATACACACACATACATACACACACACATACACACACACACACACACACACACATATATCTATATATATATCTATATATATATATATATATATATATAAAATTTAGTACAGTGCCTGGAACATAATAGGCATTTAATAAATAAAAGATACTTACTCCCTCTTTTAAAATATCTCTGACAAATTATATTTATACCCTTCTTTCGGAAATCTCGAGTGATCAAGAATAAACGATTCCCTGAGGCAGTCCACTCAAATTGGGAAAGATGTACTTGTTAAGGAGCTTTTACTATATACATAAATCCATACAACCACACATCCATGCACACATGTGCACATTACACATACACACACTATACATATATACATATATGTATGCATGTATGTATGTGTGCCTCTACATATATAAAACATATGTGCATGCACCTATATAGTATGTGAGTATTCACATGTGTGTATCTACATGTATGTACACATGTATACACCCATATATTATGTATGTGTATGTAAATAGCAGGCCATCTCTTTTAGTCCTGAGTTTCTCTCCATAATGGTATCTAAGGAGGCATGGTGGGCAAATGAAGGATTTTGAGCAAGAGCATGTGGTTCAAATCCCAGCTCTGCTACTCATTAGCAACGTGAACTTGTACAAGTCACTTCACTAAGCCTTATTTTTTTTTTGAAAAAATTGAAGGTGTTAAAATTGATAATGATTTTTTTCTAGTCTTCAGTCTTAAAATGTATTAAGGTAGACTGACAAACCAAAAAAATGGGAGGGGCAGTTTGATCACAAAGGATATAAATATAAAAGTTAGCAATTCATTTTGATGAAAACATCAAGAATGTTGCTATCTCAATATTATTGCAAAAAAGTGAATATTGCCTGTAGTTGGTATCAAAATATGTAGATTTAAATCTAACTTCTAATAGTTCTTAATTGTGTCACAATGAATAAATCACTTAATCTAACTCTGTTTGTTTAGCTATAAAATGTAAATAATACTACTGGTAGTACCTATTTTGATAGGCAGGATGACATAATAAATAAAGTTCAACCTTGTAAGTCAGTAAGACCCTTTCAAGCCCTGCTTCTCACATAAATGGTGATCAGAATGTCAGTGTAGTTTTAAACCATTAAAGATTAAATGCCTTAAAACTGTATTAAGACTTTTGGCTCTGTGATCATGGGTAAGTCATAAGCATCTTCTAAGAATAGGTTACAGATGAGATATTGAGAAATTTTGGTGGAGAGACATTCCATGCCAGGAGGTTCCTATGAATGACATCACAGTTCCATACCCTTGCCCTTAAAAAGTATCTAATTACCTAATCTCATATGGTTCTTCTGTGCTTTTGAAGATTCAATGGATTATTACATATGACATGGTTTGCATGACTTACTAAGTGCCAACTTTTTTTTTTTTATTACAAGGGCTGCTAAATCTATGGTCTCTCTGGGACTTCCATCCATTCCTCGCCATCAATGGCTCAAAAATGGACATTCTCTTGATAAGTAAAAAAGAAGAAAATCAACCTTTAGTTTTAGGTTGTTTTGAAGAAGTTGGCCAACAGTATAATCTTTCACTGTGAACGTTAAACATAGTTTTCCTTCTGTCACTTGACAAATAATATCATTGACCCAAGGTATAGATTGGAATTCATGCACCATGCATCTCAGTCCCCTTTGAGCTTCTATCTTGACTTTAGCAGAAAAGCATGCAACAGCAACCTAAACCTTCAAAAGCAACTACTTCAGTGGACTCACCAGGACCTTCCCAGTTAGTAGCTATGCTAATGGTAATACAGTTATGATTTTAGTCAGCTATCAATATCAACACCTTATCATGCTCTATTTTAGAGTCTCTAGAAGAGACATTCTTTTTAACAAAAACAGTAACATCATTACACCCATCGCTGAGCATTTGATAAATGTTTAAATTGCTATAGCCACAACTGCACGTGACTTTTGAAACTAATAAGTTACATTCAGAATGCTGAGTAAAAGCACAGGCAATGTGACAATTCAAATATTCAAGGCCATTGAAATCAACCAGAACTTCACATGGCAACTAATAATTTTGCATTTTTAGAAACAATTGGGTTCTTAATAAATCTACAAAGATCACATAGATTGAGGTTTCATTTTTACCATTTTATGTGAAAAAATATAATGTGCACTGATTATATTTTCATAAAAGCATCTGTCAAGGAAACGTTGGAATTCCTAAGTTGGACTTCTTTGAAATATTGTGGTCAAAATATTAAACAAAGTCTGGATAGCAATAAGATGGACAGTATTGAGAAAATATAATTCAGATTACCAACATTTCTTTTTACTTTAAAAAACACCTTTTTCAAAGCATATATAATGTATATAGTGAAGTCAACTTATATACATGTGCCATTTGTCCAGAGAATGTTTTAAAAAATCATACATCTTTCACAATAAAATAGTAAAACTGTATTAAAGAATCATAAAATATCACAGCTAGAAACAATCTCAAAGGCTAGTTACTCAAACCCATACCTTATTAAGAATCTCCTATATTGAGTAAACTTTGCTCTAGTGAGTCTAATGGTGGGAAGCGATTCTATTTCCCCCTGAAGCAACTCATTTTACCTTGAGATACTTCTAACTCTTAGTAAACAATTTTCCTTGCATGAAGTCAAAAGCTACACCTATTTAGCTTCTGTTTATTATTTCTAGTTCTTCCCTCTGGTACGAGGCACCTAGAGCCTATTCCTTCTTATTTATGTTGGACCTTTGTACACTTGAAGACAGCTAGCACACTTTCTAAATCTCTTCTCTTAGTTAAACATGCCTCCGGATATTATCCTTGTCTACTAATGTGGTGTTCACATAATTGTCATTTATAATCAATAGGCATTCTGTTAGTGTTATTACAATGGGATATCAGTTCTAGTAACTATGTATGGACAAAAGCTTATCTATAAAGATAAGTCCATCCATGCAAAACAGTTAACTTCCTCATTAATCAGGTTTTCTACTCTGAGAATAATCATTCAAAAACTAAATTGGTTTGGGTCTAAAAGGCAGCTGCAGGAATATTATAAACAGTGACTTATCCTGGTCACAGAGGACAGATGAAACAATCTTCCTTCCTCTCAATGAAGAGGAAGGGTTTACCAATTCAAAATGTTTCATAAACAGCTATTATGTTGGTTTGGTTTGGGTTAATATTTTTTTCTTGGTTTCTAAAAGGTTGAGGAACATATTACAAAACAATAGTGCTGTGAAACAAGGGATCTAATAACTTTTTTAAAAGAAGTTTTAGACCAAAGCACAATACATTTTCAATGTTTATGTTATCAGAAAGCATGTACAGACCTGATGTGTTGAAATTTTTCTCCGTATAATTGAATGTGGCATATCATCTTGTTATATTTTCTCTGAATGATCCTTTTTTATTGACAAGCTTACTGTAAGTGACAAACAAATGGAAGCATTAAACAGATGTTCCAAACATGTGTTTAGCAAGGAAAGTTTCTCCAGCAGTACAAACATAAACCTGTGACTTCAACCTAGGGTTTTTCCCACTGGTCATAGTAAATGTAAACTTTCTCAAGTAAATAAATTTTGTTTTTATTTCTCAGTTGTTTTAGTCATGCCTGACTCTTTATGACCCCATTTGGGGTTTTCTTGGCAAAGATGCTGAAGTGGTTTGTACATTTGCTTCTCCAGCTCATTTTACAAATGAGGAACAGAGGCAAAGAATGTTAAATGACATGTCCAGGGTCACACAGGTATTAAGTGTCTGAGGCTATATTTGAACTCAGGAATATGAGTTTTCCTGACTTCAGTTCTGACATTCTATGCCACCTAGCTGCCTAGTAAATAATTTAGTAGAAATCAATTGTAGGACATGACATTTGAGCAAGCCTTGTGGAAATTATCAAATAAATAAAATTTGTTTAAGTAAGCAAAGAGATTTTAAATATACTTACAGAATTTTAGCAAGTTTGCATCTCAGTAGATTTCTATATATTATTGACATCAATACATTCCACTGATGGGCAGTTAGGTGACATAGTGGATTGAGGGCCAGCCCTGGAATCAGGAAGACTCATCTTCAAATCTAGCCTCAGTTACTTACTAGCTGTGTGACCCTGAGAAAGTCACTTTAACCTGTTTACCTTAGTTCCTACATCTGAAAAAAAATGAGCTAGAGAAGGAAATAGCAAGCCATTCCAGTATCTTTGCCAAGAAAACCCTAAGTGAGGTCACAAAGAGTCAGACATGATTGAAATAAGTGAACAAAAACACTTTCCATTGACAGACATGATAATTTTGCTATTCTAATATATTGCATGAATGTGAAAGAATACATTTTTTTTACCAAATCCTAATTGTTCAGTAAATGAGTACATATTCTAATTAATGTGGTTTCAAGGAAAATCCCCTAAAATAAGACAGCCTTTGAAAGATCAATTTTATGAAGTTCAAATAGTGAAAAATTAACTCTCTTAGGTTTGAGCAGTAGTATAGGGAGAGTCATGGATTCTAGTTCCAGCTCTTTCACTAATACACTGTGTGAGTTGGGCCCAGATTTAATCTCTCTGGGCCTCAGAGAGGAATCATGATAAAGGATAAAGAGCATTTACTCTGTAGTCAGAGAACCTACCTTTAAATCCTATCTCTGAAGTTTACTACCTTTGTTATCTTAGGCAAACCATTTAATATTCCCAAGCCTGTTTCCTCATCTGTGAAATAAGGAATTGGACTAGATAGCCTCTGAGCTCCCTTCCAGCTCTGGTTCTCTGAAGTTATCATCCTCAGTTGTCAAATTAAGCCAATAATCTTCAAGGGTTCTGCTAGCTTTAAAATTCCATGATTCTACAAAAGCAGTACTAAACATTTAATAAGCACACTGTCCAAACTTTAATAATTGCAGTACACACAATTAGGATCCAATTCTACTAATAATACACTTGATATGAAGAGAATATTGCTGACCTGTGATCAAAAGAACAAAGCTCACCTTGGCATTTTTTGGACTAGGGGCCTGCATATTTATGAAATTGTCCAGAATTAGGGTTTCAGTATTTGCCTTTTTCAGAAATTTTCACCCCACCCCCTTTTGGAAGTTAACTGTTATACATGAGAACCAAACACTTTCTCTTAGTCTCACTGGACATTGTTCTGCTCCTCATATGTGATGTTCTATCTCCCACATCTGTGCTTTGCGCTGATTATCTCACAAATTTGGAATGTGCTCCTCTCTCATAAGGTTCCTCTCTTCTTTTTAAGATTCAGCCTCAAGTACTGTCATCTGCATTAAATCTTTTCTGATTATCCCAACTGCTAATGGCCTCCTCACTATTTCATAATTAATTACTTAGCATATATGAGTATTTCTTAACTTTATATTTATGCTCTCAGTTAGTCTTTTCCCACCCCACTAAACCATAAGGTTCTTACAAGGCAAAATTGTATTATTTTTTGAATTGTATCCTCATCACCTTATATAGTGCCTGGCACATAGTACGTGCTTAGTAAATAGCATTTTATTAATTAATGTCTTGATCAAACTGAACTGGCAAAATAATAACCTTTTTAAGGGAGTGAAGAGTAGAACAAAAAGTACCTCTGTAAGACTTTTAGATTTAGGTTATAAGTGTTGTAATATACAGTGAAGTAGAGAATTGACTTATGATTCAAACAAGTTACCTAGATATTTTAGGCAAGTGCATTTTAGTCAGAATTATCTGGTTAAGCAATTCAAATAATTTCATTTTCTTTAGACTTGGTCATTTTGACTGTCATTTGTAAATGAAATTGTATCTACGACCAATTTGTGTATGGGTACAAGCAATTTTTTGAAGTTTTAAAAGGGAATATTAAATATAATTGACAAATAGTTTGATTAAAATACGGGATATGTTTCTTCCTGTTGGTCATAAGGGGGTATCTCTATTTCTTTAACAGCACAAAAATCTTTGATGCTAAATTTCACAAGGAGTGGAACTCTCCATCACTATAACAAGATAAAATAGGTCAGGCCTGCATGGGACCAAACTAAAAGAAACCAATTTTCTAAATAGTTTCCCTAGCTAAAGGACAGGCTGAAGAAAAACTTGCCTTTCTTTAAAGGTGAAATAGGTTGTAATATGGAAAGGGAAAGGAAGAAATAGAAACGCATCGCTTATGAAATGGAAGGCTTTCCTTTTGTAGTTGTAGAGTACATGTCATCATTACCATCTTCATTTCCTTTTGGTAATTATACATGAGAGTATCTCTCAGTATTATTCCAGTTATTTTCCAATAGGCAGGGACCAAACATGAATAGTTTACATACTCACATATGGATGTAATTATTCTATAGTGAAAAAAAAAATTGCATCTCAGCTTCTAGGCAAAAGTTCATGTAGACAACATAGGAGATATATTACCCTGAAGGATGTCACAGAGTTCTCATTTCTGGCAGATAACATAATTTGCAAATGTATAACCCAGCAAAGTCACTCATTTTTTTAGAGTTGGGGTGGAAATTACATGTGTCTTTGGGGATGGTTAGCCATACTTGACTTCTAACACATTGATTCTGTAATGTCTACTCTTTTCTACTATAATCATGGCTTGTGATATATGTTTATTTTTAATGAAATGTGTGTATGTGTGTGTTTATTTCATCTTATGAGATAGTGTCAGAAAACCCACAATGTCACAAAACCAAGCCTAGGGATCACTCACTGCATTACTAATTAAATGTGCTTGTTGATCAATTTCATTCCTCCAACTTTGACAATTGATTGATCAATAAACACTATTATCTTCCTTAAAGGCTTAGATCAGTTGCACCTTCCATGGAAAGTCTTTCTTGGTGTCCTCAATTATAAGTCTTAATGCCCTCCTTAAATTGCTTTGTATTTACTTATCACTATGATGAGCTGTATTTCCTTCAGGGAAGGGAAGACTTTATCTTTGTCTTTGTATAACTAGTATCTAACTAAATGTGTTCACATAACAGGAGCTAGATAAATGGTTCTTCTGCATTCCTGACTTTATATTCATATCTACCTGCAACAAAACCTTGCTGATGTCCGCACATTTATCTCTGTTAGATCTTTCATTGACTCATGTATAATGTTGACAAATGCTTTAAAGATAACTTATTGGAGAAGCACATAAGGATAATAACTAAAACCAATCCTTTAGGTATTGTATTTATTAGAGTCAGTTATTGTAAATGATAAAAGATAAACTACTTTGGAAAACACAATAACGAAAAAAATTGGAATTCTATAGGACCCATTATGTAAATTCCATAAATGAAACTGTATAAATTCTAACCCGAAGGTGACAGATTACTTGTGTTTTAACCATAGATAGTCAAGTCATATTCAAATTTAGTTTCTTTTAAATTTAGGCAAGAAAAAATATAAATAGTCCTTAAGTCTACTGAACCAGGTCTACTGTGATTTCTGATCCGGTTCTATTAAACCATTATAGAAGAGAGGTATTTTCTAGCATGTTGCCGACTTTAATACACTCTCTCATAGAGAATATGGATACCATTATTGTATCTTTAAGAGACAATGAGATCTTAGATTGATCCTTTAGCCGTCATTCTATGAGAAGTCAAGGATAAGACTGAAAGGCTATGCTATTCTGAAGAGACCATTTATGATGGTCTCAAGAGAGGACAAAGAAAAAAAAGAAAAATAATTTATTTTTTTGAGAGAACAAATTTTATCACTTAGTTTGAGAAGAAATATGACTATAATTTTTCAGAGAATTTAATTGGCATCCTAAAAGAATTGAACAGTGGGAATATGTTTCTAGAATTGAGGAGTCAGCATTTGTAATCTTGGTGAAAAGTGGCTTTGGCTATGAACTTTCTCATAGCTGATACACTGTAAATAATTATTTTTCTGTTTTGTTGTTGCTATATTACTGATAAATAGTGTGGATGGTAACTTCAATATTCCTTTAATTCTAGTATGTTAGGGGTGTTTATATACAAAGATGAGCAAAAGCTTATATGGAAAGAGATTTCTCTAGTTTATTAAGCTTGCATTTAGTATCTCATCTCTGTTTATTCCTCAAACTAGTTGCTTCTCATGACTTCTCATTTTCTATACATGACACCACTCTTCTTATATTCATTCAGCCTCAATTATTTAGTCATTCTTGATTTCTCCCTTTACTTGCTTCCCAGCTTTAAACATTTATGAAGCACTGTCAATTATAACTCTGCAGAATCTTTCAAACCCATCCCTTCCTTTTATTTCCCCACTACCACCACTCTAGTTCAGATCTTAGTGAACTCTCTTCTAAATAATTTTAGTATCATTTTGTATGTTACATTTTCCTATATTTAATCACTCCTTTCCATGTTAAGTTAATCTCAAAACATAACTCTGAACATGCCAACTATGTGGCACAGTGACTAAAGCACTGCCCATGGAGTCAGGAAGAACTGAGTTCAAATACAGCAACAAAAAGTTACTCTCTATGTGACCCAGGGTAAGTCATTTAACGACCATATACCTAAATTTCCTCTACCTCCCCAGGTTGTTGTGATGATCAAAAAAGATAATATTTGTAAAGTTCTTAGCGCAGTGCTTTGGCACAGAGCAGGTACTAAATATTTCTTCCCCTCTCCCATGGCATTTCCCTGTTGAGAAACATTTAATGGTTTCCTCAGTGTCTTTCTGAAAAGAACTCAAACTCAGAAGCCAAAGAAACTTATCTGTCTGGTTTCATGTCCCATCATTTGTGTGTCCACACCCTTGGCTCCTACCAAATTAGACAATTGTGTGTTTCAGAAATTCACTGTATGTAGTCTTGTTTCTCTGCTTTTGCTCAAAAGATCTCTTTTGAAATAACCTCTATTCTAATCACTGCCTGCTGAAATTTTATCTATCCTTTAAATTGCAACTTTTTTCACATCCTCTATAAAACCCAGTCTAATCACCTCAGAGGAAAAATATTTCTCCCTACTTTCTACAGCTATATATTTTTGTACCTTTCTCATGGCACTTAACACATTCTGCTTTGCAATTATTTTGTAGACATTATATACTTTGTTGAGTGATCAACTGCTTGAGGACAGGTATTATATCTCTGACAATACCCAGAGCCTTGCTCTGAGAAGCAGCTGAACAAATATTTGTCAAATAAATGAATAGTTTGAAAAAGATCTTATCCCTGATCTCTCCTCTCTAAGCCCTCTGCACCAGAATAAGAAGATGAAGGAGATGCTAACAGCAGGTAATTCAACTAAGTACACTTGAGTTCTTAAGCTAATCTCCTCACTTTCTTTTTCCCAAAAGACAAATAATAGTAATAATTTACTATTTTATTTAAGATATATTTGATATTCTCTTCGTTTCTCCATTGCTAATGGTTCTCTGATCCTAAAAGAACATTTTTTGTAGTGGATAATCGTGAAAAACAAGTCAACAAGGTTTACTTCATTGCACACCTCTAAAACACCTCCCCTTCACTGGGTACTAAGAAAGCAGGCTTCACTGTCAGTATTCATGATCTTCTTACTCTCTTAAAAACCCACTGTGTGTTATTCTTCCACTCTACCTTCATTCCAGCTGAATTTCCTAGGAATGACCTTAGCATCTGGTCTTTCTAACTAAATCTTTGAAGGCCAAACTAGAATCCTGACACTTCCATAATGCCTTCCCTTACCACTTCCACCTCCCCCAAAAGCTCCTTCTTTTTGTCTAATTTCTCTAGTACTTGTCATCACTGCCACAGATACGAGTGAAGTGCTATGCAAAGAAAATAAAGGTAATATTGTGAATTTTACTTTTTTACTTATTATTCATGCTGTACTTACCATATACTCCCTTGAATTGCTAGTTAATTTTTTGCATATTTATGGTGTTTACCCAATAATGAGGTCAGCTCCTGAAGATACTGGACTTTGTCTTGTAATTCTCCGTGCCCTCTCTAGTGTTGACAATGGTGATTTGCACATAGTAGGCATTTAATGAATATGTTTGATTGATTTGTTGATATTTCAGATGCCCAATGTGATTACTGGACTTCTTTGAGTTGATGAGACACTGTTATATTAGCCCTGAAATAGTCAGCAAGTCAATAAATATTTATCAAACACCTACTATGTCCTAGGCACTCTGCTAAGTGCTAGAGAACTAAGAACTTTAAAGAGGGCACTAGGATTTTAAACTATGACAGCAGAAGCTCTTAGAAGCTCCCAAGAATTTCTAAACTTTTCCCTCTATACCCCTCTTCCTAGACTGTGAGTGGTTAAAGAAAGGACATTAGTGTGCTGACCTCTTAGAGGAATCAGAATGGACTCAGCAAAATTGATTCAGAGTAATATTCCTAGGTGTAATATATTTGTTTCCAAAACACCATCTTCCCAAAACCAGTTCTGAGTCCTGGAAATGGACAGTTAGAAAATTTTTTCTCTGTCAAAAATATATAGAAGGTAGTTAGTGAGGTAAGACATATAGAGAAGCATGCTATAATGTACATGTACTTAGGAGGAGTGAAGTAAGTGGAACCAGGAAATCAGTAAATTGTGGTACAGAGAGCACTGGATGCCTTGATAGAACATCAGGCTTCCAATTCTGCCTTTTCTTATTTCTATCTGTGTAACCTTGGGAAAGTCACTTAACTTCTCAAGGTATCAGTACTGTCATCTTTAAAAATGAGAGGGTTTGAACTAGATAATTTTGGTTACAACATTGTCCACTCAAAGAGTAAAACAAAAATCTGAAGGCTGTATGATTATAATTATGAAGCATGAACCTAGAGGAAATTTGAGAAAATGTAGGCCTTTCTCTCCACTGGGAAAGTGTGATACTGAGTGTTTGAATACTGCATATACTATCAGATGTGGATGTATAGTTTAGTTTTGCTGTACAGTTCTTTCCTCTTTATTTTACAATTTTTATTCTAAGAAGAGATGGTTCCCTGAGTAGTGAAGGAGGAGGGACATATTCAGAAATATATGTGATGTAAAACAAGAAGCATAAATAAAATAATACAGCATTTTCGAGGAAGAAGAAAAAGAAGGAGGAGTAGGGTGAAAAGACACAAATAAGTAATGAATATTTTATTTCAGTGATTCATTATGTAAGCATATTAAACTTAAGAATTTCAGTGCTGTGTGATCAACATCAGATGGATAGAGCTATAGAGATTTTTACTCATAAAATAATGTATACAACAGTGGTAGCACTATTTTCATATGATATAGTTCTTTATTCCTCTACTTTCCATCTGTAGCTCACATGATGTCCACCCAAGACAAGCTGATCACTGAAATCTTGTCATCGTGCTATCAACTCAGCTTTACATACTCAACATCCAACTCCTTTAGCCTCCTCTCTTCCCTGATTGAAGGGCTAGAGGGTGGAACACTAAATTTCTTCTCAAAGCTTTCTTCATATAACACTAGAATGTGGATTTTCCAGTTAACTCTCCACTTTATACCTGTAGCTTCCAATCTATCCTGGTTGGTTTGAATTTCATGGAACATGATGCTACTGCCAAGATATCCCCTGCTTCCTCTCCCACACTTTCAGCTTCTCTTTGTGTCTTATCTTTCCTCATTAGATTGTGAGCTTTTGTAGTGCAGGTACTGTCTTTCTTTTTCTTATTTCTATCCCTAGATTATACTTATTTATTAAATGATTATTGAGTTGAACCCACACACACACACACACACACACACACACACACACACACAGAGTCTGTAGTTAATAGACGTCTGTTTTCTTGTGGTCCTACTGCTTTTCTAACATTAACAAAAGTATGACAACTGCTAAACCATGGAAAGTTTTAATGTATGGACAACTCTGCACTAGAAAATAAATATAAATGCACCAGCTGCATTTAATTTACCATCACACTGTATTTAGACTGTAATAACTTCTATAAAATAGTCCACTTAGAATTCAAATGGTAACTTACAAGAAAAAATCTCTTTTTCTGTGTGGTTTTTGTTTTATTCTTATTCCCAGTTCTCTAAACTATTTGTTCTTGTGTAAACACACACACTTCTTGATAGTTTTAACATGATATATTGGGTCAGTAACCTGAGCCTAAATCTATCCATCATTTTAATCCATGCTGTGGTCCTGGCAGGAAGATCTGAGGTACTAGTGGATGATTTGAGGTATACCAAAGAATCTTACTCATAGTTGGCTATATTTACTATAAACCTAAAGCAATAGCATAGAGGAAAAAGAACTGAATTAAGAATTTGGAAATTAAGGTCTGGTCTAACTCCCTGTGGGATTTTAGACCAGTTACTTCTTTCTCTCACTCTCGGTTTTCTCGTGAGTAAAAAATAAGGGATAATTCAATGATTCATACTTATTTAGTCTTTAAATGCAAAGTAATTTCCTCAGTACCTTTTCTCATACCTGTAAGGAAGGCAGTGAAAGCATTACTATCCTAATTGTACAAATTATGGGACTGAGACTTCTAGGAAGTTTAAATGACATCACACAGAAACTCAGGATTGAAAGGGACCTTAGAGTCCAGATAGTGCAAACCAAACTTTGAGATGAATACCCTCAACATCGCCCATGCTCTGCTTGAGCATCTCCAATCAGGGTATGCCCACTATCAAGAAAGCTCATTTTTGGATAACTTTAATTATTAGGAATTTATTTTTTTTCTTACATCAATCACACCATACTTCTTTACACTTTCCTCCTATATGCTGCAAGTTCCATCTAAGTAACATTTTTTCCTTACAGGCTTGATATCCTGGTTTCTGGGCAATCCCAAATCCCATATGGCATAAACTGCAGAGTCTTCACTATCCAAATTAGCCTCCTCTGGACATTCCACATTATCCATATTCTATCTAATTCCAGATCCAGAACTCAATACAATATTCCAGATGCTGCTCCAGAGTACTAAGGGATCATCCTTCCTTTATTCCTGACTCTATTCAAGGAGCCTAAAATCACATTAGTTCTCAGAGTGATTAAGTTATGTTGTTAATTTATACTGAGTTTGCAATTCCTACAACCTCTGCATTTTTTTAAATGTGAACGGCTGTCTAGCTGTATCTCTACATCTTATACTTGCCAAGTTGACTTATTGAACCTAGTTGTAAGATGTTATATGAAACCCCATTAAATTCCCTATTAAAGTGTTTGAATCCCTGTCTGTTTCTGCCTTCTGATCTGTTTCCTTTCTGCTGAAGATTGGTTTCAGCTCTAATGATCTGCCTCTAATTTCTATGTCAAGTCCTCACATGCTTCTTAGCTCTATTACCTTGGGTAAGTTCCTTAAGCTTGCCGAGTCACAGTTACCTTATCTATAATCATATTTAAACAACTTTACAGAAATCATGTGAGTTCCTGTGTATAATAAGCTTTCCAGTTGTGAAGTGTTTTATAATAATAGGCCATTAAATGGAACAACAGCCTAAAGTACACTTTGATAATCTGCTGATACCTTAATATGAAAACAAATCCTGCATCACATTCAATTTTCAAACAAAATAAGGAATTAGACATATGGCACTGAAGATCTTCAGACCACCCTGAATATCACAGGGATTTCAGCTAAAAAGGAACTTAGTGATCAACTGTTCTACCCCCTCCTCTATTTTACAGAAGAGCCAACTGGAAATTGATTTTGCACTTGTTTGAATTGTATTGACCAATTGTGTATATTTTGTTGATAGACGATATTACCATAAAGCACAGGTATATGGTCTAAGAGTTTATTCGTCAGCAGATCACATTGTTTACATAACAGAAATTCATTTACCTAATGAGTAAATGAGACAAGAATGGGTTAGAGAGAGAAATAACTAAAGAATTTTTATTCCTGCAAGGGAGGATGATATGCAAAAGCTACTTTGCCTCCCTTTGCAAAAATCCTTACTTTTCTCTTTCTTTTACACAAAGTAACCCTTCCTCCATCTCTCCTTAGTTATCCATCATGCTCAAGACATGCATAGAAAGTTTGACTTTTCATCTCTTTGTTCCTGTGAAAATTGATCATTAAAAGAAGGATATAATGCTTTGATTATTTTTGTCCCAGAAACTCAGATACAAAGTAAGGATATGTGATGATGACGTATTTCTATACCTACAACTAAAACTCAGAATTCAAAAGAAAAAATATCTCATAGGCATCTTCTTAGCCTAAGTACACTGCCATATTTGCATAGGCTTCTGAGACTCATGAGGTTTCTTGAGTCAACTAAAGTACTAAGATTACGTAGTAGATTAGAAAAAAGAAAAAGATTTCATTGTAGGACCTATGGCCCAAGACTTTTGTAAGCCTCTGGGATAACATGGACATAGTTCATTTCTAGGATTAACTCTAATTGGATCATATTCCCTTATTAGGTCTTTGTCATTGACCAGTTGTAGCCAGAATGGCCTTTGTTTTCTTTGAATGACTCAGCTTACCTCATTGAGCCTCTGGACACTGTGGCTTGCTCTTCCGGGGCAGGAGGCCCAAGGAGCATTCCAGGGAAGCAGACAACTTCCTGTGTGATGAGTCATGGGGCTGGCTGAGGGGAGGTGTTAACGGCTATGCTAGGGGGAGGGGCCAAGTCAAGAACCAATCGGCCCTGGTTGTTCAGGCGGTGCTTGATGATGTCAAAAACTCTATAAGAGGGGAGAGGACAGCTCAGCTGGAAGATCTTCTCTTTTCCTTTTCCGGTTGGAGCCAGCGACAGTTACAGCGACAGTTACAGCGACAGTTACGGCAGTTACGTCAGTTACAGCCACAGCCACAGACACAGCTGAAACAGGAGCTGCCAGTAGCAGAGCTGACCTACGGGAGGAAGCTGAACAAAGACTTCAGGCCAGTGGATTGGGGGAGCCTGTGTTTTCCCCGGCGTACCTTACACCCCCGCAGAAGCTGGATGGTTAAAAGCAGCTTCCGTTGAAACCAGAGGCAGTTACAGCGACAGTTACAGCGACAGTTACGGCAGTTACGTCAGTTACAGCCACAGCCACAGACACAGCTGAAGCAGGAGCTGCCAGCAGCAGAGCTGACCTACGGGAGAAAGCTGAACAAAGACTTCAGGCCAGTGGGTAATCTTATTACCATAGAGGGGGAAACATGATTTTGCTTTACGCAATCATGCTTCTCTGTAGCCTCCTGGTTACTCTTTCAAGGCGTACTTATTGGGCCTGGAAGCTTTTGATCAATATATCAAAATGGGGTTGCTGGTTCATGGGTTGGTTACTGTGGAGCCTAAATAAATGTTTTGATTCTTCTGCCTTCTACTTTGAGAGTTTCTTATATCCGGCGGTTCCGAACGTTTCAGACATGTTTATGATCCTCTTTGAGATTATAAACTCTGCCCTCCTACTACATTTGGCGATGAGGATGGGATCGCTAGGTATAAGATCTCTATTTAGAAGCAGAACAATTCCAGAGGAAGAGATGAATATCCCAGGATGGGAGGATCCATTTTATTCCTCCCTAGCAAAAGAATTGGCTAAAAAAGCTGGACCCTGTGAAAACTCGGAACCAAGGCTACGGAGAGGAGATCCTAGGGATTTGGAAAAGTGTTTACGAGAAGTTGGGATTCAGTCAGGGGCATCACTATCTAGGCAAAGCTGGATAGTGTTATCAGCCTACCGGCTAGTATACGAAAGATTGAGATTAAGTGAAAGACATGGGGGCACTCCTACCCCACAGGAAGAAGGGGAATCTCAGATAGCAGGAGACCAAACTGACTCAAATGAGAACTTTTCTATTAATGTGGCTAAGAGCAACAGGAGACCAAAAAAGCCCAGAGTGCATTTCAACCCAGCCCAGAAAGAGCCTGACTGCCTGCTTCGTCCTAGCCATGGTGGCAGAGGAAGTGAGTGGGGAGAGAATGAGACAATGTTAGGGGCTGAGGCACAAAACACTACTGGGGTTCAGGATGTGCCTCACACAGAGAATAGGAGATGGTTAAATGATCAGACAAGGGCTCGACCCATACAAAGGAGGAAGACAGAAACCCGAGGTGAAGATTCAGTTACAAGGGAAATTCAGGAAGATTTCTCACCGCAAGAGGTCACAGATATTTTGAGTAGATTCAGCCAAAGAATAGGAGAACCATTGATATCTTGGATGGTAAGACTCAGTGATCAAGGGGCCAGTGGAATATCAGTAGATAGGACAGACTGCATGAGATTCATAGGTATCAGCCATGATCCTCTAGTTCAACAAGCTTTTAGGGAACATCATCAGCAAGGAGATGGTGATAGCAGGACTACTCTGTTAGCATTAGCCGCTGTGGGATGCAATAAGAGATATGCTACTGATTCTATGTGGCCCACTGAGCACAGACCCTGGTATTCACTTAGAGATTGTATCATGAGACTAAAGGAGGAGGTAATGAAGACTGCCATTATGATAGGAACTGCAGACAAATATTACAATGATCCAATGGGACTGCCTCATAGGAATTTAATAATTAGGACAGCTCCCCCTGCTTATAAACAACTAATTTTGAATTTATTACTTGGAGAAGAAGGGAGCCGTCTTACAACAGTGATAAATAAGATTTTACAGTTACATGACTTAGGTGACTGGGGAAGGGATAGATCTCCTCGAGAGAGAAGGGTGAATAACCAGCAAACTTGGCGCCAAAGGAGAGTAACAAGGAAAGAAATGTTTACTGCTTTATTGAGAGCAGGGGTAGGTTTTGAAATGATAGATGGAATTCCAACCAATGAATTATACAGAATGTATAGAGGACTTGATAACACGAGAAATAGGGAAATAAGAACTGCTCCTGCAAGCCCACAAGCCACTCAGACTGAAGGTGACCTTGTGTGATTAACGGATGAAAACTTGTACATTTGGGGAAAGGCTGAGAGGACAATCTTAGTCTCTATCTAGGGTGGGATCCTCTTGGCTTCCTCATTATGTTCCTTTTGAAAAGAAACATTTCCCACCTGAGTTTGGCTCTGATGTTGGATCTTTGCATAACTGAAATCTCAACCAAACTTGAGATGATTTTATTTGAAGAATTATAGTCCATACTTGTCTATTCTTTTTGTCCTTTGTTTTGGCTAACCTTGTTGCTAGTTTTGTTTCCTTCAG
The DNA here is from genome assembly GCF_011100635.1 of Trichosurus vulpecula. Taxonomy (NCBI): domain Eukaryota; kingdom Metazoa; phylum Chordata; class Mammalia; order Diprotodontia; family Phalangeridae; genus Trichosurus; species Trichosurus vulpecula. The sequence continues at coordinate 314,782,142 of NC_050576.1, read as the reverse complement.
GCTTAAGCACCCTGCACTTTCCGGTGACTGCCTAAGCATGTAGCATTCTTGGAATTCCTGCCAGCTTGTTAAAGAAATGACCTCTGGAATGGGACTTTTTGGGGGCAGGGCCATCTCTACATCCAATTTCAGCATGAAGAAGCTATGGAAAATGAGACCTTCACCCCTCACCCCAAGATTTTGAGCCCCAATCGTTCAAGGGGGGTGGAAATGATGATAGTGTTCTGTTTACTTATTTTGTGTTATCCTTGCTGTGTTGTTTTATTGTTATGATATTATTGATCCTATGTAATGGATACAAGGATTTAGGGGTGGACATTTGAATTATTAATAATTATTTTGGGGATGATTGATTGAAGAGATTATCTTGCTGGGACCTAGGGGTGGATCACATTTGAATCGTAAACTAATATTTAGGAATGTCACCAAATGATATGTTTTAGTTTCCTTTGTAATTGGATCACAATGTATGTTCTAGGATACATGGCTGATTAGATTATGTATCCTATAACAAGGGGTGGAGTGTAGCCAGAATGGCCTTTGTTTTCTTTGAATGACTCAGCTTACCTCATTGAGCCTCTGGACACTGTGGCTTGCTCTTCCGGGGCAGGAGGCCCAAGGAGCATTCCAGGGAAGCAGACAACTTCCTGTGTGATGAGTCATGGGGCTGGCTGAGGGGAGGTGTTAACGGCTATGCTAGGGGGAGGGGCCAAGTCAAGAACCAATCGGCCCTGGTTGTTCAGGCGGTGCTTGATGATGTCAAAAACTCTATAAGAGGGGAGAGGACAGCTCAGCTGGAAGATCTTCTCTTTTCCTTTTCCGGTTGGAGCCAGCGACAGTTACAGCGACAGTTACAGCGACAGTTACGGCAGTTACGTCAGTTACAGCCACAGCCACAGACACAGCTGAAACAGGAGCTGCCAGTAGCAGAGCTGACCTACGGGAGGAAGCTGAACAAAGACTTCAGGCCAGTGGATTGGGGGAGCCTGTGTTTTCCCCGGCGTACCTTACACCCCCGCAGAAGCTGGATGGTTAAAAGCAGCTTCCGTTGGAACCAGAGGCAGTTACAGCGACAGTTACAGCGACAGTTACGGCAGTTACGTCAGTTACAGCCACAGCCACAGACACAGCTGAAGCAGGAGCTGCCAGTAGCAGAGCTGACCTACGGGAGGAAGCTGAACAAAGACTTCAGGCCAGTGGGTAATCTTATTACCATAGAGGGGGAAACATGATTTTGCTTTACGCAATCATGCTTCTCTGTAGCCTCCTGGTTACTCTTTCAAGGCGTACTTATTGGGCCTGGAAGCTTTTGATCAATATATCAAAATGGGGTTGCTGGTTCATGGGTTGGTTACTGTGGAGCCTAAATAAATGTTTTGATTCTTCTGCCTTCTACTTTGAGAGTTTCTTATATCCGGCGGTTCCGAACGTTTCAGACATGTTTATGATCCTCTTTGAGATTATAAACTCTGCCCTCCTACTACACCAGTTTATACTGAAATCAACTCCAAAACTTCCTAGATGTTACATCTAGGTTTCCACAAATGGAAGGAGTAGAGGGAAAGAAGGCATTTTCCAATCCCATAAAAAGGAAACACATACATATCAGGTAGAGGACAGCATTTTTTAGGCATAAGGCCCAAAAGATTCATATAAGCCCATAAGCAGACAGATACATAGACACACACACACACACACACACACACACTAAATGAATGAATGAATAAATGGATGAATAGATAAACAAATACAAACATGTACACATAAAAATATTCATACATGAAACGCTCACATTTCCCTTTAGAAAGAACAAAATATGGGTTTGCCTGGAAGGTAAGGCTATAATGTTTTGATGAATCTCAAGATTTCCCATAGTTCCTTTTAGATGCATAGTAGCCCACTGATTTAGACACTCTTGAGAAAGCAAATACATGTTTTGAATTTGTAACACAAGGAAGCCAAGTTGGCACCATATAGCTCAGATTTTTGTAGTTGTTCAGTTATTTCAGTCATGTCCAACTATTCATGACCCCATTTAGGATTTTCTTGCCAGAGATACTGGCCTGGTTTGTCATTATTTTCTCCAGTTCCTTTTATAGATGAGAAACTGAGGCAAACAGGATTAAATGATTTGCCCAAGGTCACAAAGCTAGTGAGTATCAGGCCAGATTTGAACTCAGGAAGATAAATGTTCCTGACTCCAGGCTGGGCACTCTCTCTACCGTGCCACCTAGCTTCAGATAGCTTACTATAAAATAATGGGTGACAACATCCAGACACCTTGCCCCTTTTGATCCCATTTCAAATCTTTAACTCAGTTTTTGGTAACTCTCAGTTTCTATCAGGGATCAAGCCAACAATCCCTTGTTTTCTCCAAGACATTGCTAAGGAAATACTATTTTATCCCTAGAAGACCTGAACCCCTAACTCTCAAAATTAAAGTTATATTTGCAGGATCCTTGTACCCCTATCAAGATTGGCACTGAGTAAGAAGTTTTTTTCCTTTCTAGATTGAAAGCAAGATTCTAGGATCACACAAACTGGGAAGACAAAATCCTTCCTTGTCTGAGCAAGGGCATCTGGGAACATTGTCCAAGAACATCCTTGTAGAAGAAAAGAATTTCATGATTATATATTTCTTTCATATACTCTGCAGAAACTATTTTGGTGCCTTTTTGCTTGTATCACACAGGCTGGGAAAGCCCATTATGAGAGAGCTGTCATAAAAGAAGTTACCAAACATTTATAAAGTTCCTACTATGTGCCAAGCTCCTAAGTCCTAAGGGTATATGTATGAGAGAGATAGAGAAAGGGGGGATTGTGGGGGAGAAGAGGATAATCACAGAGGGAAGATACTAGCATTGGGTGATTTGGAAAGCTTCTTGTGAAATGTGGGATATTGTATGGAACTTGAAGGAAGCCAGAGAATCCAAGAGATAGAGATGAAGAGAGAGAATTCTAGGCATGGGGAAAGGCCAGTAAAATTCCTAGAGTTCTTAGATGGAGTCTCTTATGTGAGAATCTGCAAGAAGGCCAGTGTTACTGGACTGTATAGTATATGAAGGGATTAAGAGATAATGAAATTGGAAAGAGGGGAAGGTTTTAGAATATGATTCTGGAGGTAACAGGGAGACCCTGGAGTTTGAATCGGCAGTTTAGATGGTTGGACCTGTACTTTAGGAAGATAAATTTGAAAGTTGAATGGAGGATGAATTAGAGTGAAGCACATATGATTCACTTGCTTCTAGTTAGACTATGTACATAAACAATGTTTCACTTTTTTCCAGAATGCAGGTACATGATGGCCTTTTATCTGAACAGAGAGGGGTAGGGATGAGAAAATGAAAATGTTAATAGTAGTCTGCTGGTCTTAATATATAGGTCCTCCAATAGAGGTAGCAGGTCCAATGAGAGTTCATGCTCCCCAGAACCAAGAGTCAACCAGATCATCTTGGTAGACCCAGACTCTCAAGCCTAATCAGGAGCCATCCCCTGTTCTCTCAACCTGGTGTTAATGGTTAAGCCCATATCACCCATGGGGAGTTAACCATCAGATGTCTTAAACAAACGCTCTCTGTGTTACAGGCTCATGACCATGATTACTGAATCAACTCCTTTCACATAACTAAATTATAGACTTAAGAGAAAGGAAGGGGGACATGAATAGAAAGAGTCCATAGCACTAGGATACAAACCACATTACCAAAGAAAAGCAGGTTGAGCTGCTGAATCACATATAGAAACAAAGCCTTCAGATTTATGATCATGGAAAGTTTCAAGCTGGTAAAGAAAGAAAAACACAATATGTAAATGTGACAGAACTTGTAGTATAAACACTTTTAGGCATTCCTAAATATGCATCAGCAAAGTGATTTATCTATAACCTATCCATGTTTTGAATTATTTTTAAGAGTCAGTTGTTTTATCAGAGAACAAAGACTGAGATCTAGAAAAAGGTGGGATGGGGATCCCTATAAAAAATACACTTCATCACAATCCTAGGAAGAACTTGAGATTTTACTTTTTTATCCATTGACTTTACTTTTTCCTCCTATGGTTTTATGTGAAATTGAGGAGAAAAAGTTTTTTTTTAAATTTATTTATTTTTAAATTTTCTATTTTTTTAAATTTATTTAACATATTTAGTTTTCAGCATTGGTTTTCACAAGAGTTTCAATTACAAATTTTCTCCCCATTTCTACCCTCCCCCCTACTCCAAGATGGCATGTATTCTGGTGGCCCTGTTCCCCAGTTGGCCCTCCCTTCGGTCACCAAACTCCCCTCCCATCCCCTTTTCCCTTCCTTTCTTGTAGGGCAAGATAAATTTCTACTCCCCATTGCCTGTGTATCTTATTTTCTAGTTGCATGCAAAAACTGTTTTTGTTGTTTTTGAACATCTTTTTTTAAAACTTTGAGTTCCAAATTCTCTCCCCTCCTCCCTTCCCACCCACCCTCCCTAAGAAGTCAAGCAATTCAACAGAGGCCACATGTGTATCATTATGTATAACCCTTCCACAATAACCATGTTGTGAAAGACTCACTATATTTTGCTCCTTCCCAACCCATCCCCCTTTATTGAATTTTCTCCCTTGACCCTGTCCCCTTTCAAAAGTGTTTGTTTTTTACTACCTCCACCCCAATCTGCCCTCCCTTCCATCACCCCCTCCTTTTTTTATCTTCTTCCCTCTTCTTTCCTGTGGGGTAAGATACCCAATTGAGTATGTATGGTATTCCCTCCTCAGGCCAAATCTGATGAGAGCAAGATTCAATCAGTCCCCCCCTCACCTGCCCTTTCCCCTCCTCCCCCAGAACTGCTTCCTCTTGCCACCTTTACGGGAGATAATCCACCCCATTCTACTCCCTCTCTCAATATATTCCTCTCTCATCCCTTAATTTGATTTTATTTCTTTCAGGTATCTTCCCTTCATCTTCAACTCACCCTGTGTTCTCTCTCTCTCTCGCTATATATATATATATATATATATATATGTATGTATGTATGTATATGTATATGTATATATGTATATGTATATATGTATATATATAAATATATACATATATATGCACACATATATAAATACATACACATTCACTTATATATATACACACACATATATATATATATATATATATATATATATATATATATATATCCATATTCCCTTCAGCTACCCTAATACTGAGGTCTCATGAATCAGACACGTCATCTTTCCATGTAGGAATGTAAACAAAACAGTTCAACTTTAGTAAATCCCTTGCAATTTCTTTTTCTTGATTATCTTTTCATGCTTCTCTTGATTCTTGTGTTTGAAAGTCAAATTTTCTATTCAGCTCTGGTCTATTCACTGAGAAAACTTGAAAGTCCTCTATTTTATTGAAAATCCATATTTTGCCTTGGAGCATGATACTCAGTTTTGCTGGGTAGGTGATCCTTGGTTTAATCCTAGCTCTATTGACCTCCAGAATATCGTATTCCAAGCCCTTTGATCTCTTAATGTAGAAGCTGATAGAACTTGGGTTATTCTGATTATGTTTCCACAATACTCAAATTGTTCCTTTCTGGCTGCTTGCAGTATTTTCTCCTTGATCTGGGAGCTCTGGAATTTGGCGACAATATTCCTAAGAGATTTCTTTTTGGGATCTATTTGAGGAGGTGATCGATGGATTCTTTCAATTTCTATTTTGCCCTGTGGCTCTAGAATATCAGGGCAGTTCTCCTTGATTATTTCTTGAAAAATGATATCTAAGCTCTTTTTTTCATCATGGCTTGCAGGTAGTCCAATAATTTTTAAATTATCTCTCCTGGATCTATTTTCCAGGTCAGTGGTTTTTCCAATGAGATATTTCACATTGTCTTCCATTTTTTCATTCCTTTGGTTCTGTTTTATAATATCTTGATTTCTTATCAAGTCACTAGCTTCTACTTGCTCCAATCCAATTATTAAGGCAGGATTTTCTGCAGTGGTCCGTTGGACCTCCTTTTCCATTTGGCTAATTCTGCCTTTCAAGGCATTCTTCTCCTCATTGGCTTTTTGGAGCTCTTTTGCCATTTGAGTTAGTCTGTTTTTTAAGGTGTTGTTTTCTTCAAGTGTATTTTTCAGTATTTTTTGGGTCTCCTTTAGCAAGTCATTGACTTGTTTTTCATAGTTTTCTCGCATCCTTCTCAGTTCTCTTCCCAATTTTTCCTCTACTTCTCTAACTTGCTTTTCCAACTCCTTTTTGAGCTCTTCCATGGCCTGAAACCAGTTCATGTTTTTCTTGGAGGCTTTTGTTGTAGGCTCTTTGACTTTGTTAACTTCTTCTGTCTGTATGTTTTGGTCTTCTTTGTCACCAAAGAAAGAATCCAAAGTCTGAGACTGAATCTGGGTGCGTTTTCGCTGCCTGGCCATATTCCCAACCAACTGACTTGACCCTTGAGTTTTTCAGCGAGGTATGACTGCTTGTAGACTAGAGAGTTCTATGTTCCATGTTTGGGGGGGGGGGATGTGCCAGCTCTGCCACAGCGGCACTACTCCTTCCCCAAGATCCCCCAACCCGGACTGGGCTTAGATCTTCATCCAGGCTGTGCACTCCTGCTCTGATCCACCACTTAATTCCTCCCACCAGGTGGGCCTGGGGCCCGAAGCAACCACAGCTGTAGCTGCCCCACCTCTGCTGCCCCCTGGGCCGGTAGCCGAACCGCGAACTCCTTCCACTCCTGCAGCTTTTCCCACTAACCTTCTCTGTTGTCTTTGGTGTTTGTGGGTTGAGAAGTCTCGTAACTGCTGCAGCTCACTGATTCAGGGTGCTAGGGCATGCTCTGCCCGGCTCCTGGTCTGGTTGGTCCCCGCTGCTCAAGCTGGGCTCTGCTCCGCTCCCCTCCCAGCTCCCAGCTCCCAGCTCCATGTGGGATAGACCTCACCCAGAGACCATCCAGGCTGTCCTGGGCTGGATCCCTGCTTCCCTCTGCTGTTTTGTGTGTTCTGCAGTTCTAGAATTGGTTCAGAGCCATTTTTATAGGTTTTTGGAGGGGCTCAATGGGGGAGCTCATGCTAGTCCCTTCTTTCCTGCTGCCATCTTGGCTCTGCCCCCCCAAGAAAAAGTTTTATACTTACATTTAGTGTTTACTTGACAGATGAAATTCTGTGAATTATCACTGTTCTAACTCTGTCAACCACTGCATTGTTGAATATTCTAATTCATTTTATTAAAAGATAAAAATGTAATAAGCAACTCCAGGCAGTAAAAGAAAAAAGGTATTTGTGTGTGTGTTTATGTATGAAAGAGGTGTCAAGTCTAAGGACATAGGTGACCATTAGTAAGATAGACAACATTCTCATTGTTTAGTGTTAAGGTCTTCAAAAGAGATTACAGAGTTGTGAGGCAGAAAATTATATATGTGTAGGTGTGTATGTAAACCTGTATATACACACCCAAACATATATATGAGTGTATATATACATGTATACATGTATGTATATTGCACACATATATGCACTTACATGTGTATATGTACACCGATATACCTATATACTGATATGTATTTGTTTCCTCCCCTGGTCCCTTCTCAGAGATCCATTACTTATAATAAAGAATTTTTAAATGAATTTTTTAAATCAGCAAAAGTTATCAACACATTGAGAATGTTCAATATTATATGAAATTCCTAACTTCTGCAATAAAGAGAAAGAGGAAACTTCTAGATATTATTTGTTACCTAACGTGTCCATTTTAATATCACATATTTAGTTTCAACTATTTTTTTTTCTTTCTCTTAAAATAGTTGCATTAATAGGTAATTATTTCTAACTCCAGAGTTGTTTGCTCTCTGGAAAAAAATAGAAATTGAAATTTTTCATACATTATAATAAAATCACCACCAACAACACTAACAGCAATAGTAGGCATTTATTCTTTAAGGATTTAAAATCCCTTTAAAATATTATTACATTTTATCTTCACAACAATCCTAGAAGGTACATGCTGTTATTATTTCCATTTTACAAAAGTGGAAACTGAGGTAGGCAGCTATAACTCAGTTGCTCCTGATTACAAGTCATTTTGTTTATTTTTAAAGGATGCGGCTCTCTATTTTTTATTATTGGGATTTGAGTCAGGAAGAACTAAATACAAAACAACTTTGGATTCTTAATAAATCTCTGATCCCAGTCAACAGTGTGAACTAGGAAACTCTCTCTGATTTCTTCACTAAGATAGTTTCCCACTAAAGCAATTAGAAAATACTCAAAAACTTCGAGGAGAGATCACTTGCAGTAGAGGGAATAGAGGAAAGCTTAATTTGTTGAACCTTTCCAGCCTTCACAAATATTATTTAAAATCTTTATATGCAAATATATTCATGTATATGTATGCATGTACATATATGTGTACACATTTATTTCATTTATCTGGAATATATGTAAAACACACATCTCAGTACTTAGACAGATATACTATATATGTATATAAATGTACTTATATGCACACATTCTTATATATTCATTATATATACACATACATACATATATATGCGTATGTAATTAGCTACACATATTTACTTTTTTTGGCTGAGGTAACTCAGCATTTTCTTCTTCAGAGAGAATCAAACATGTAGTTCACAATATAGCTGGTAATTATAGTGCTATTTCTATCACCTATGCATAAATTAAGAATTGTTTTTCTCTTGTCCAGCCTTGTAAAGCATCCTTGAAAAAGACCTAAGAAAAAGGGATCCAACCAAGTAGAAGTTGCATTTGTGGGGGTTTTTGGGGGGGTTGATGTTTTTGTTTGTCTTTTCTTTTTTAGATTAGAATGCATGCAGTGAAAAAAGGAAGAAAAAATCTTGCTTTGTACAAATGGAGGGAATTTGGTCAGGTCGGGAGAGAAGTAAAGGAGATTCTACTATTTTCCAGGGTTGATTTTCTTGAAGTCTTAATATATAATGCCAATAAGAACTGGCTCCTGTGATTTAAATAGCAATCCTGCTAATTAAAGTAATCATGAATAATTGTAAATATGAGATCAATATGAAGAAGTAGCAAAACTAGGATTTAAACTCCTATCTCTAAATCCCACAGTTTCCTTCATTTCTCTCTATATCTGATAGCTTTTCTTGTAAGTTATTTTAATACTTTAATGCATATGTGATCTCATCAAGGTGCATATGTCCTCTATTGCTTTATGTAGATCATAACACATCCATTACCTTCTCCTGTGAGATGATTCTTTTCTATATTTTCTAATAAATCCTCATCTCGGTCCATGTTGACAACCTTCCTCTAGACAATTTTATATTTTGTGTATTAATGTACTACTTATGTGCTGCAGTCCTCCTTACTATATCATTGACCCACCTTTTCTAATCATACATATTCTGGAAGGCAACTTTTACTTCACTTCTTATAGTTATGACATAATGGAAAATATGCCTACTTAGCCAGCCATATGTTTCTCCCTAGTCCTTTGGGTCACCTCTCCCTTCTTTTCTGCTTCCCAAACACATATTTTTAATATCAGTATCTCTAAGTAACAGTGGATAATTACAGATCTTAGAAAAATACAATTTCTTCTTGTTAGATTCTTTGGTATTGTAATAGATCTTTGATCTTATCAATGTGATGGAGAATACAATCTATCGATGCCTGACAATTCTTGTCTCTTTCCTCACCTAACTCCTTTTCAGGATGTGCTGTGGGCCCTTCTTTAGGTCTCTTTACTTTTTGTGACTATTAATGGAATATATGGACTATTTCTCTCAGTCTTATTCTGTTACTGATTTACTTTTATTTCTGATTGTCCTTCTCTGGTAACATCCTTTATGCCTCTTCTTTTGCTCAGTTCTTGGCTGGTGTTGTGTTATAACTTACTCACACTTATCATATGCCTTTTCATGAAACTAAAGGTGACTCTCCATTTCAGTTCTCTGGAATTAAAGTATTCTGTGACTTAACCATACAATATAACTAGCAACCATCTTCTGTCTGCCTTTTAAAATGTTAGGAGAAATAATTTTATTATGAAACCTAATCCTTGACTACTTTCCAGGCTTGCTTAAGGAATCTCAATGAGTTAATGGAAGAGCCTGAAATCATGGTCTTTTTATATATGTGATATTTTCTGTCTCTACCATCTTACATGTCAGTGAAAATCACATCTATGTGCCATCTTCGACATATGTGTCATGTGCTGTCAACATCTTTGCTAAACTATTCTTTCTTTTAACTTGTAACTCTTCACTTGGAACAGATAGATGTCCAATAAATACCTGATGTGTTCAACTTCTGATGGAAGTGAATCATATAAGGAACTGAAGAATGAAATCCTGCTGTCGGTATTTTGGTGGGAGATCTAGTCTAATCAATGAGAGCTTTGTGATAAAAATCAATCACCATACCTAGTCCACAAAAGACAACCTTCAAAAGCCTCCATGTCCAGAGGAACTCAATCATGATCAGAAAACATCTCCTCCCCCTCCCCTGAGAAAAAAAGGCTGTATTTAAGCCAGTGTGCCAGTGCAGAAAATAATCTTACAATGGATTTCACTTTAATAATATCTGCTCTACCTTCCTCACAAGGTAAGGATCAAATATATAAGGATAAATATATGAAGATCAAAGGAGATGATGGATGTGAAAGTGCACTGAACATATTTTTGAAAGTGTCATATCAATGCAAGAAGTGAGGGCTATATTGATATAGCCTTTTCTGAGATCACAACAAGCACATCTGGCAAAGAATAAACACGTATTTGGGGATTGAGGATGTTAGGGTCTTACTGTGGCAACCAGCTTCCCCTTCTTTTTTCACTTTTGTCTGAAAATATTTGTTTATGATATACCTGGAATTTTACTCATTATCAATGAACTCTAGGTCATGTTCAAAAACAAAAGTTTCCTGAGTCTGTCCATGGATTGAGTTCCCATCCTGCCTTTTTCTCTAATTCCTTTCTGTCACTCTATATCTCTAACTGGAGACTACAGTTACCAAAGGGGGAAAAACACACACATTTAGGAAAAATTTGTCTACATAAACCTAGCCTAACAACAAATGGTTAAGAAAACAATTGGCAATTATCTGGTTAATTTAGGCTTTGTGGAAACCACACAAAGATTTGACCACAAATCCACTTTAGTTAATATATATGTGTATACACACACACACACACACACACACACACACACATATATATGTGTGTGTATATATATATATATATATATATATATATATATATATATATACATATAATCAATTTAGTATATGGATCAATAAATAAAATTGAATAATTGCCAACCAGTCTCTTAGTGCAATCACAAAATCTTTGTGATGGTATTTTAATTTTAATTGATAGAATACATTTGCATATCATTAAAGCATCTATGGCACAAATACCCCCAACTAAATGATAATATTAATTAAGTGTGAGCAAGTACCATTCTTAGCAAAGTTAAAGTTTTGATTATTTATTGGATATCATCTTTTTTGCAGAAGGCTTAAAAAAATTTGTATTTTTCACTGTTTTTTTTTAGAACTAATTTTTTTCCTTTGTTTCCTCTAAATATCAGAAGTCCAAAGTAAAGTTCAAGTAATATTTATCCTAAAACAACAAATCATTATGTTCAAGACAGAAGAAATATCAAAGAAACAATTTGTTTTTGATTGTTAGCAGTTTTAAAACAGCTATCTCTAGTGGCAGTGGGCATAGTAAATGCCTTTGTAAATGATGGGAAAATACCTTATAAGCAACAAGACACAGCAGGGTGTGGTGAGACTTTAATAGCTGTTAATCTGAATAAATAATATGTTTTTATCATCAAGTGGCATTTAATTAACCTTCAATGACTGGCTTATTAAATCTAAATTAAATCATTATTTGAGACACAATTTAAATTGTGAATGAATATTATGTTTTTCTACTAACTTTCACTTCTCTAAGTCCTAATTTGTTGAATTGTAGGTTAAGAGAGATTTTTCATTGTCAATTTCTTGTTTCACTGTATAGTAAATCCTATATCTTTGTTTCAGTATGTTAATTAAAAACTAGGTGCCATAGAGCTACAAACAGATTCTAAAGCTAGCAAATAGTCTGGTGAGTGTGTATATAAAATCTATAGACTTAACAACATCACAAATTTCTAAAAAATTAGGGTCCAGTAAATTTATTTCATAATTTCACTAAATGGTCCCATAACAAACCTTGAAAAGACTGAGTATTTTGAATTCCACACTAGGAATGCTAATCATCCTCTAAAACATAAGCAACTTCATGGTATACACCGCAAAAGAAATGCAAATATGTACTGAGCATCTTCTTTGTAAGCACCATGTAAATTCTCAGGGAATAGTGATCCATAGTTCCCAAAGATCCAATGTTATCTGGTTAATTATTCAAAACCAGAACAAAAGTTAGAATAGAGAATTTAATGCTGACTTCACTTGTCTGTCTATTGTATTATTTTCTCTTCTGTATGAATGCAGTTGTTTCCTAATTGGTCCCTCTGGTTACATACAGTGTCTTAGCTCTCCAATCCATCTTCCACACAACTACCACAGTTTTGTTCTTAAAGCACAACTCTATGTAACTCACCTGCTCAAAAATTCCAATGGCTCTCTTTGCCTCTCAAAAAACAAAACAGAAGAAAAAAATCCTCTCCCATTTAAAGGCCTTCACAGTATGACTTCATCCTAGATTTCCAGGCTTATTACACAGCATTTTCCTTCATACACTTCACTTTCCAGCTAAAATAGCCTGGAGTACTACTTACTGCTCATTTTATACTATATGCCAAAATGGCCTTTAATTCTCAGTATAACTATTTATTACTTCTTATCAGTCCTTTCTTGATCCTCCCACTGATAATAAATTTGCCTTCTGCAACTTCTCTTCCCCCAACCTTTGTGTGGGTGTGTGTATACATGTTTGACATTGCATTTATTGAGTTTTAAACCATATCATATTTATTTCTTTAAAATATTCTCATTGTATAAATTGTTCTAGTTCTCGCTTCACTCTGAATCAGTTAATACAGGTTTTCCTTGTTTCCTCTAAAACCATTCATTTCATTATTTTCATGATGTAATAATATTCTATTACATTCATACATCATAATTGCTTTAGTTATTTTTCATTATGTCTCCAATCCATTAGTTTCCTGTTTGACTTTTTTTTGGTTGTTGTTGAGTTTTTTCTACTACAAAAAGAGCTGCTATAAATATTTTGTATGGATGGCATCTTTTCCTTTTGTGCTGATCTTTTTAGGAGTATAGGCCTAGTAGTGGAATTGATGGGTCAGTGTACAGACAGTTTAGTGAATTGGAAGGCACAGCTCCAAATTGCATTCTAGAATGTCTGGACCAATTCACAGCTTTTTCAAGAGTGAATTAATGTGCCTGTTTTCCTCGAGCCCCACTAACATTTGTCATTTTTCTCTTTTGTAATCTTTGCCAATCTTAAGGATGAGAGATAGAATTTCAAAGTTCCTTTAATTTGATTTTCTCTAATAATTAGCAATTTAGAGGACTTTTAATATTGATATTTGTATTTTGAATATCTTCCTTTGAAAACTGGCTATTTATATCTTTTATCATTTATCTACTATGGAATGTTTGGTACGTATTAGATTCCTATTTTCCTTAAACATAAGCTTCTTGAAAATAGTTTGCTGCTTCATTTGTGTCCTTGTATATCAAATTTCTAGCTTGTATAGAATAGGGACTTCATAAATGCTTGTTGATTGGATAATATTACAGGATTATGGAATATCAAAGTTGGAACAGATCACAGAGGCCATTGAGGTCAACTCATACCTGAAGAAAAAACACGTTTTGCAATATCCCCAAGCAGTCATCTAGCCTCTGCTTGAAGATATCCTATAATGGCAAACCAATTATTTCCAGAGCCAGTAAATTCTAAGTTTCCACACCATTTAGAATGACTAAGATGAAATAATTTATAATTATTTCTTCATGAAGCACTGTATGTGTGTGTGTACAGAGATACACAGACATATATACATACCTATACACATACACAGGTATAATATATCCTTTCATATATTTATATTGGGCTATATGTTTGTATGTATATACATAAACATATATATATATATAATATATATACAATTATTTACTTATTTTTCTTGCTCCTCCTATTAGCAAAGATATACAACTAGATTGCTACACTTATGTGCCCATCACACAAACAATTAACCAATCACCTCCAACATAAATTTCAGCTGAGCTGGGATAGGACTTCAGGTAAGTATTGTTTCTTATTTTAAATTTGCTGTTTCATATCATGTAACAATAATGCTACTTGCCGCTACTGTGGCTATGTAAGACTAACAACACCAGCACAAAGCAGGGCTGCTAGCACAGGTTCTTTGATCTGCCTTTCTAGGGAAAGCAACTTACAGGGCTTTACAATCTCACTTTAATTAAACATACATATGTCATTGACTTAGTTCTGGGGAAAAAGTCAACACCCTGAATGTCAGAGAAAACACAAACAGAAATTACAAGCAGAAATTCTATAAATAGAGCAATATAACAAAAAACAGCAGATAGGCTTCTAGCTGTCTGTCCAAGACATTGCATAAATAGTTACCAGAGAGAGAAGCACCAACATCTGGGTTTTCCAAAGCCAGGAGGCTCCAATGTCTACCCAGTCTCTTCTGGTCAAATCACAAGACACTCTTCCAGTGAGTAAGCCCCAAGCAAAATGTGAACCTCAGAGTATACAGATACATACATACATACATACATACATACATACACACACACACACACACACACATACACACACACATATATATACCTAAGCCTTCCTGTGACTTAAGCAGGTCTTCAAAGACTACCAATTCAAAGACTCTTGATTGAAACAAAGGCAAGACTCAAAGGCACTTGATTGCCTTAGTGCTGAGAAGCACTCCAAAACAAAAGATGACAAAAAGACCCACTTTACTTGCCATTATATCTCATCATTTAACCATTCCGTGCCTCAGTTTCCTACAAAATGATAGGGGGAGTTTTAGTGGATTCTAAGGTCTTTTACAACTCTCAATGAATGAATGAATGGATGTCACTTTGATGGTGAAATATCTAATTAATATTTCTAATTATGGCTTCATATAATGAGTTCACCAGGACTCAATGTATAATGACAGCTAACCCCTCAGAATCACTAGATTGAATGTATAAGGTGAATTCTGGGCTGTGCTTGAGAAAAAAAAAATTCCTCTTTGCTATCTCATTCTACCTGCTTATATTCCCTTCCTTAATTCATTGTCTTGACTCCAATTCCATGAAAAGAAATATTCTTAGGATAGAAACATTACTATTTAAAAATATAAAGGAAAATGTATATATTATCATCTTCTATCCCACATTTTAATTTACAATAGGCATATGGTATGGTGTTGTAATTATTTCAATGCTTTTTTATACTTTTTAAAATACTATTCTATAGCAGATTGTATCATTACCAGTTATACAATTCCCTGGAAGCCTTGAAAGTTGGAAGATCCCACTGAATTATTATTTTTTACCCCAAACCCCTGAAACATAAAGCAAAATATCACTTTTAAAATTCTGCTCCCCCAAGGTATCTCCAGAAGAGGAGTTCTGAAGAATTGTAAACAATCAAATCAACAAATCTTCCCTGAATTTATGAGTCTGTTTGTTTCTTTGTCATTCTCATAGAAGCTATCTATTCCAAATCCTAGATTCCAAGCTGAAAAGGAACTTCATATGCTGGTATAGCTTGCAGTTGGATATAAAATTCTTAGAACAGAATTTCTGAAGTTTTTTGTTTGTTTGTTTTTTTCATCATGTAGCCATTTGACAGTTTAGGAAAACACCAGGACCTGCTCTCAGAAAATAGCATTTGTTTTCTACATCGGAGGTGTCAAACACATGGCCCGCAGGCCACATGTGGCCCACAATACTTGCAAAAGCAGCCTAAACCGGATTAAAATGCAATTGGGAAAATTTAACAAAATAAGTAAAAATGTAATAAACCACAAATGCAGCTCTCAGATGTATAATTTAGTGGCTCTTTTCTCTATTTGAGTTTGTTACTACTGGTTCACCTTCAAAATTGAAAGAAATGATACTTTAGTTAGAAATTAGTGCAGATAGAGATTGAGAGTTATAGATAGAGATAGATATAGGTACAGATATAAAGGGGCAGCTATGTTGTCTAGTGAATATAGCACTTGGGGTGGAGTAAGGAAGGCCTAAACTATCTGTGTGACCCTAAGCAAGTCACTTAAAGAATACACTGAAGAAGGAAATGACAAACCACTCTAGTATTTTCGCCAAGAAAATTCCACGGATGTATTGGAGTGATATGGTAGACGGGGTCATGAAGAGTCAGACATGACTCAAAAACAAGCCACAGAAAGAGACATAGACATGGACGATATAGGTATTTCCCATTCAAGTTCATGGTTACTTTGAGAATCTCTCTACCCCAAGTCTTAGAGCTAGTTAATTAAGACATATGTCTTACTTAGACAGAATCTATGAATGGATGGTGGACTGTGTCCTGAATTACAAAAGTGGAAAAGAGCAGTTTGATTTGCCTTTGGGAACTTGTCCACTATTTTAATGACCCTGAGTTTTTCCTCAAAATATTTTCTAAACATCTTTTCAACATCAATATTTTCCTAATGATGCTTTATTATTTAGGTATTAATGCAGAGACAATGTGAACATGCTGCAAAATATAACAAATAAGTAAATAACAAATTATAACAAAAAAGATTTGGAAAATATCCTAACTTGAAATCCATAAAATAATGCAGTACGATCCTATCACCTAAAGTCACCTCCAGAAAAGGTGATAAATGATAAATATTCTTACCTCAGTGATAAATAGCTGACATTGCATATGTATATTGGTCTCCTGTTCATCTCTCTGGTAATTCACTAGTGAGGAACCATTAAGAGTTCAGGGGCTTTGGCAGTCTCCTGTCACCTCCTGTTGGGATATATTAATGCATTTTGATGGTCTGGAACTCATCCTGGCCTAGACCACAAAGCTAATCAGGCCCTGCCTCCAGCATGTGGGTAACAGGCCTCAGCTGTTTCTCAAATTAAAAGACTGAGAAATGTAAGCTTAACATTTGCCATTTTGTGCCTGGCCACTGATTCCTTACCCATTTGGAATGATTCTTGGATGCAAATTTCATTGGGTTTTTTTTTCCTTCCTCCAAGTGTTGTTACCTCCAAGAAAACACAGCCCTTTCTAAAATTAGCAAATTACACCATGGAGTGAGATGTCAATAAATGAATTTAAATCACTCAGTGGATCCCAGAACACTGGAAACCCATGCTATGGGTGTATTTAATTATCACTCTGGCTTGAAGAGACCTCCATTTTCATGAAAACTAATGCTAATATGCTTGTTACTACTTCTAACAACTAGGAATTAATGCAGTTCTAACTGATCTCTATTATTAGAAATCATTTTAACACTAGCACAGAATCATCATCCTTTTTTTCCACAAAAATCACCCTTATCCAAATACATAACTATATGTATCTTGGACAGGCAATACAAATGGATAATGAGTTAGGCCAAAAATGCCTAAAGACAACAACAAGTCAGATTGCCTTTATAAATGATAAAATTATTTTAAGGACTCTGAGTTTCTAAAAAAAGATACAACTTTTAAAGACACATTTTATTTATTTTGTTAAATATTTCCCAATTACATGTAAATTTTTTTAACAATGATTTTTTTAAACTTTGAGCCTGGGATTCTCTCCTTTACTCCCTTCTTCCCCCTCCTTAGGAAGGCAAGTAATTTGAAATCGATTGTGTATATGAATCATACAAAACATATTTCCATATTAGCCATATTGCAAAAGAAAACAGACAAAAATAAAATGATAAAAATAAAGTAAATTTTAATCTGCATTGAGTGTTCATCAGTTCTTTCCCTGGAGGGGGATAGCATTTTCGTGGGTACTTTGGAATTGCCTTGGATCATTGTCTTGAAAAGAGTAGGTAAGTCTTTCATAGTTGATCATCCTAATAATATTGCTGTTTATTGTGTTAAATGTTCTTCTGAATCTACTCACTCCATTTTACATGGGTTTTTCTGAAGTCATCCTGCTCATCATTTCTTATAGCACAATAATATTCCAGTCCTTACTATATACCACAACTTGTTCAACCATTCTCTAATTGATGAGCATCCCCATAATTGCCAGCTCTTTACCACCACAAAAAGAGCTGCTTTAATATTATTTTACAAATAAGTCCTTTTCACTTGTCTTTGATCTCTTTGGAATACAGACCTACTAGTGGTATTGCTGGGTCAAAGAGTATGCACAGTTTTATAGCTCTTTGTATGATTGTTCTCCAGAATGGTTAGACTAATTCATTATTTTTATCCTTTACTTTCCTTTTTTCTTGTGTTATTGCTATAGACTGCACTTATAATACAATAATGAATAATAGTAGTAATAATTGATACACTTGTTTCACCCTTGATCATATTGGGAAGGCTTCAAATTTATCATTATTACAAATAATATTTGCTCTTGGTTAGACATCAATTATCATTTCAAGAAAGGCTGAATCTATGCCCATACTTAATACTGTTTTAAATAGAAATGGGTGTTGTATTTTGCCAAAGGTCTTTTCTTCATTTATTAATGTAATCATAATTTTGGGGTTTTTTGTGATTTATGTAGTCAATTATGCTGATAGTTTTCCTAATATTGAACCTAATTTTTTTTTTAATATTGACCCAAGCCTGCATTTCTGCTTATAGGTTATGATCTCACCTGGTCATACATCTTTCTGATGTATTGCGGTGATATCCTTGCTAGTATTTTATGTAGAAATTTTGTATCAATATTTATTAAGGAAATTTGTCTGTAGTTTTCTTTCTCTGCTTTTATATTCCCTGGTTCAGGTATCAAAACCATGTTTGTGTCATGAAAGGAATTTTGTATCACTCCTTCTTTACCGCCTTTTTTTTTCAAATAAATCACATAGTATTGGGATTATTTGTTCCTTAAATGTTTCATAGAATTCACTTGTAAATCCATCTAGTCCTAGGGACTTTTTCTTAGCGAGTTCATTTATGACTTGTTTAATTTCTTTTTCTAAGTTAAAGTTATTTAAATAGTCTTTTTTCCTCTACTTTTAATCTAGGCAGTTTATATTTTGTTAATATTCCTCAATTTCACTAAGATCATCAGTTTTACTAGTATTTAGATGGATAAAGTAACTACTAGTTAACTGCTTTAATTTCATCTTCATTGGTGGTAGAGTCACTATTTACAATTTTGATACTAGTAATTTGATTTTCTCCTTTTTTAAATGAAATTAATCAATAGTTTGCCTATTTTATTGTTTTTTTTTAATAAATCAGCTACAAAATTTATTTATTTGTTTAAAGGTTTTTCTTCACTTTCATCTTTTGAATTTTTCCTTTGATTTTCAGGATTTTCATTTTGGTATTTAATTGGGGATTTTAAAATTTCTTCTTTTTTTAGTATTTTTAGTTGCATACCCAATTCATTGATCGACGTTTTCTCTCTTTTACTGATGTGTGCATCTAGAGATAGAAATTTTCCCTTAAGTACTGGCTGCATCCCACAAATTTTGAAATGTTGTCTCATTATCCTCATTCTCCTTAATAAAAGTATTAATTGATTCCCTGATACATACTTTG
Source organism: Trichosurus vulpecula (assembly GCF_011100635.1). NCBI lineage: Eukaryota > Metazoa > Chordata > Mammalia > Diprotodontia > Phalangeridae > Trichosurus > Trichosurus vulpecula. Next base: position 314,762,471 of record NC_050576.1, on the reverse strand, counting down.
GGCCACTCATTTGTTAGGATTAGATTGTTTAGTTTTCAATTAATTTTTAATCTATGCTTCCACAGGCCTTTATTAAACACAATATTTATTACATTGTGGTCAGGAAAGGGTGTACATAATTTTTATTCTTTTCTGTATTTGTTTATGAGGTTTTCTTTCCCTAATCCATAGTCAATTTTTGTAAAAGTGCTATGTACAGCTATATATATATATATACATATATATATGTATATATATATATACATATATATATATATGTATATGTATATGTGTGTGTGTTTGTGTGTGTGTGTATTTCTACTCCCATTCAGTTTTTCTCCTGAGGTCTATCATACCTAACTTTTCTAAGATTTTGTTTATCTCCTTGACTTCTTATTTATTTTATGGTCAGATTTATCTAACAGTAAGGGAAAGTTGGGGTTCCCCACTACTATAGTTTTACTCCTTACTTCCCCCTGTAACTCATTCCACTTTTCCTTAAAGAATATGGATGCTAGGCCATTTCGTGCTCTGGGTTTTTTCACATTGTTTTCAGAACTAGTTCTGGGGTTTGGAAATGTTCAGTGCTTCCAAGGTGGTGTGATCTGGAAAGGGGCATGGTCGCCACTCTCCTGGTCTATGCTCTGGTCACTACACAGGAGGGGCTCCTGATTCCTTGGGATTGCAATCAATACTGCTACTCAGGACCCTTGCTCCCATGGCACCAGAGATGATACTTTTCCTCAGGGTCCATGATCCCTTGGAACCAGAATTGGTACTGTTCCTCAGTACCTTGGGACCTGATAACCTTGAGACCAAAAATGATATTGCCCTTCAGGGTTTTCCTCTCTTGAAAGAAAGTATTCCTCTCTGCCCTTGAATTATGAACCCAGATGTGGGTATAGGCAATGGAGTTGCCAAACAGTGTCTGGTCCTGTGACCAGTACTAGCACAAGTGTCCTCTATAATCTTTCTGACCAGTTGCCAAGTCCCCTTACCATCTCTAGTTTATGTGCTCCTGAAGCTGCTGGTGTTTCTGTCACCACCAGCTAGTCCTACTGCTGGTATTTCATCCATGTGTGCTTTGGGTTGGCAAACACCCCTGTGTCTTTTGGACCTCCTAAGTTATCTTAGACAGGAAGAATGTCTTACTCTGACCTTTCTTTAAGCTCTGCCACTCCTGAATTTGATTTGAAGTGTTATTTTTGGTGAGGAATGTTGGTAGAGCTCAGCTCAGTGCTTTTTCTATTCTGTCTCTGCTCTTGGAAGTCTGGCACATCTTTTTAACACTGATATCTTCCAGTTTTTTTTTACATGGCTGGGAGACATGAAAGTTTTTAAAGAATTGAGATTTGGGGTCACTAAAAGTGTAATGGAGAGAGGAATGGCTGCAGCATATTTAGATAAAAAGGAATTATGAAAGAGAGATATAAAGGACATCATCAAATAAATTCCCTAGCAAAACACAACTGGCTGGTCATATGACAAAAGTGACAGATAGGTGATAAACATCCATCATGGTTCTTAAAATGTTGAGTGGACAAAGACACGAACCTCACAGGATGGGGAGGTGTGACTGTGTTGAAATCTGTTTCTATCCAGTACATTATGGTCCTGTAGACATAACTAAAGATTATGTCTTGGCAGAATAAAATTAAATCAAGATAGTTTGGCAACTAATTGATTCCTTTGCTCAAAGAAAACAGCTTTGCCAAATGATTCAGGTTCCTTGATTCAAAGTCAATCCTGAATTAGCTAATATCTTCGGTATTGGTAAAATTTCTATTTTCCTCATTGGTCTTCTGGTAGTATCACTAATTAATCACTTCTGGTAGTATCACTGAAAAGAAGCAAAGTCCATTCTATTCTGGGATAAGATTTATTTTGTATGTTGGTGACTCTGCAAATGGCAAGACCCCTTTCGCTAGCCCAGATGGCCTGAAATAGTCAGTATGAAAGTTCACATGCATTGAGTTACTTTGCCACTCATGAAAAAGCCTTCCAGTCATAAATAAAATCTCTCCCTTGTAAAATGATGGTGGGCAAGCAGATAGGACCACCATATCCTTTTTTTCATTTTAATTACTCTTGGTACATTAAAGAGCCATTCACAGAACAACATAATGCAAAACAGCTGCAATGATGCACCCCTGGCTTCAAATCAAGCAATTTTACTCTTTTCCAGATAGGTCAGCTCATTCAGAAGGGAAAAAAGGGGAATAAGCATTTATATAGCACCTACTACATGATTGGTACAACTAAGCGCTTTTAAAATATTATCAAATTTAAAGAGTTATTAACAATATTAGTAAGCACAAGTGATGTCCTTTCATGGTGGTAAATGGATGTGGGAGGGTCTAATTCCTATGTTGTATCACCTTATATACATGGCATTGAGTGTAGGACATGTATATAGAGGCCACTTTCTGCTGTATCTCATTCATAACTGCTAAATCCACTTGAGACATTATACTTTTTTTATTTCATTTCCTATACATGTCAGAGTCTGAATTCTCAAGTATACTTTAAGCTCCATATAAGGAGATGAATCAGGTAATAGGACCTCAAGGACATACTAAATGTTGGTCCCAGACAACACTGAGTTTAAACCAGAGGTTACCTCTCTCCATCCCTCCATTCACATAATCATAAGTTCACTTAGAGTGAAAGAGCTTAAGACATTACCCAATGGATTCTGAGTAGGTGTGTGCTCTTTAAGAAACTTTCCCTATCCCATGGATAGACTCAGAAGCTAAATTCATCATCATCATGCCCTTCTCCATCAACCTCCCTCCCAAAGTCATTGGACTGAGTATAGACCTTCCATGAACAAAACACTATGCATTGTTCATGATTCAGAAAAAAAAAAAATAAAACACAAAACAACAACAAAAACATTGTATTACCTGATTAAGCCAGGACCATTACTAATGATGCTGTTGAATACCAACCAACATCCCATTCATCTGTCCTAGTAAGGTACTATGTTCTAACTCCTATCATCTTGCATATAACTTAAACCCTTATTTCCATCAATTCAGACTCTTCCTCCTCATCTCAGCTTTGACCCACATTTACTCTATTACTTGCTTGCCCAATCTCCGTAAAGGGCAGCTACCTCCATTTCTATGTTCTAATCAGCATTCTTCAATTGCCTTTAAAGCTCTTCTCAACAAGGTCCACCTTATCTTACTCAGAAGAATTTCAGAGATTTTCTACCCAATTGGATATAGTTAATTTGACTCAAAACCAATCTACTTGTCTATTGTCTCTTTGCATAGTATTCACATTGTATTATAAGGCCCCAGAAAACAAGAACCATGATTATTTAATTTGGTTTGATAGTGATAGTATGTACAGTTTTTACAAGGATAATTTTAAAATACTTAATATCATTGGAGGATTATTTTAATAATAATTTTAGCAAAATTCCCCACTTCTTACTAGATTAGCTTTACTGTGTTTATTTTACTTGCATTTGTTGCATAGGCTTATAAATTTAAAGCCATAAAGAAGCATAAAGGTCTTCTGATCCAACTGCCTTGTTTTTTTTGTTCGTTTCGGGGTGGAGCAGCGTTTTGGTGAGGCAATGGGGGTTAAGTGGCTTGCCCGGGGTCACACAGCCAGTGAGCATCAAGTGCTGGTCTGAGACCTGATTTAAACTCAGGTCCTCCTGACTTCAGGGCTGGTGCTCTACCCACTATACCACCTAACTCCCCCACCTTTGTTTTATACACAAAGACACTGAGGCCAATAAAGGTAAAATGTTTTACCTATAGCCATAGTGCTAGTATCATAGGTTGATTTTGAACCCATTTCTTTGACTCCAAGTCCAGAACTTTAGTCACTATACCATACTGTGCATCTCAATGTTGGATTAGTCACTCAAATTTGTACTATCACTTAATGCATTCTCATTAGAACTAAATTTTTGCTAAGGTGGTACAGAATCCACCTTTCCTTATAACCAGTGAATCAGCTTTTTATGGTCTCAAGAGCCAATAGAAAGTTGTCAAGCAGTGACTGTAGCCCATCATCAACTCATGCCTGATTGTATCCTCAAATGATAATTTGGAGATCACTGAGAATAATAATCATGCAAAATTCTTCTATATAGTGGCAATATCTATTCTATTCCTAATGTCAAAGAGCATCCATCATAGGTTCATATAAGCATAGTCTATAAATCTTACTTGAATTTACATTTTTTCTTAAAAATTAAAAACCATAACAAATCTAGTGAGAATTTAGTAAGTACCTACTATTTGTTAAGCCCTGAGTTAGTTGCTTTAGTTATAAAAATGAAGTGGAAAAATAGTTTGTATCCTTAAGATTTTTATATTCTACTGAAAAGGAAATTCATAAGGTTCCTATCAGTTGGTTTTCTGATGTTTCTTTCTCACATGCTTATCTCAGACAAAGCTCTTAAAGAAAGTCCATAAAGATATCCCATAGAAAGACCATAGATAGTTCTCTAAGTTGCAGAAACAAGTTCTTTTGTATGTTTTGCCTAAATAAGGCAACTTGAGAAGTGAATAAGCCAGAAGATGAACAACTGTTCAGATGAACAGGAGGTAGTGTGATACAATGGAAAGAACCCTGGTTTCGGAGACAGAGGATCTGAGTTTGAACCTTGCCCCTCATGTGACCTTACATAATGCATTTAATTTCCAAAAGCCTCAGCTTCCTTATCTGTAAAATAAGGTGATTATGTTAGATCACTTCTGAGATCCCTATTGAGTACTAGTTCTGAAGTCTCACAATATCCTAAAAAATCAGTTTTCCACTGGACAAGATAACTTTTGAAGTAATTTCATGTAAAAACAGGAGCCAAAAAATCAGACAGTCTGGAAGAAACAACTTCCAGGTCATCTTCCAAAATGATGGTCACTCCAAGAAAATGGCTTACCTGGTAGCAAACAAGCAAAAAGGCATTTGTTTGAAACTAACCATTCCCTAATGAGTAATCAAGCTTTTGAAGCCAACATCTCAAGCCGCATGCATTTGAAGAAACTTTGTCTGAGGCTTAATTTAGGAAAAACCCTTGGAATTCTATAGTTTTCAGTGCTGGGAAAAAGAAAGAAAATGCAACATGGTCGTGTGTGTATGTGTGTGTGTATGTATATATGTATTTGTGTATGCACATATATACATACACTATGTGTGTGTATATACAGTATGTGTGTGTATGTGTGGCTATTTCATTCCATGCTCAAAATTCTACTTACAAATCTAGTCCATCCAATATCTTTGCCTTTATCACTAAACTGGATGACCAAATATGAAATTGATAACTAAATTAGTATTTGAAAATTTCTCAAGGTAGAATATCTACAAGCAAAAGGGATTTTTTAAGTGACTAGCAAAGATATCACTGCAGAATCAGGAAAAAGTCCATTATTTCTGCCTACTGCCAATCTCATCAAAGCCCTAGAAACCAGTTATTCCCATCAAGGGAAATTCTGGGTTTTTTAAATCTCTTATTTTCAATACAAGGATGAGAAATTGATTCATACCTTGTGAATTCAAGATGAACAGTGGATTAAGGAATCGAAAACATTCTAGGTATTATCTAATAACTCCCAGAGCATGGAAACGAGTTCTGGTTTGATTGATCGAGAAGGCCTTTCCATGCAATTGGCAATGAAAGCAACCCATTCATTGTACTTTGCACAAACTAGGCACCTAACAATATTGATGGACTATATAGAATTGCAATGAAGTTTTCAGCCTCTTGTAAAGAATCATAAAATCTGCCTTTGATTGTAAGTACTCAAGGCAAGCATGTATAAAAGGCAGAAATTAATAATAACTTTGTTTTCTCATGAGTGTCCTGAAGTCCAACTGAGACTTTATTCCTCAGTGGCTTCAGGAGAGAACTCAGGCCATTTAGTAAAATGATTGAATTTGTAATATCCTTGGCTTGTTTGTTCCTGGCAGTATAACGCCTCATCTGAACTGAATAAAACCACAGTTGTTGCATCTAGGTGAAGTTGCATCTGCTCATGCCCATTTTACTAGAATGTCCATGTCCTCCACAGGTCCTGCTGCTTGAGCAATATGCTATTCTACCCGTGGAGCCAACTCCATTTGGCAAGCAGTGTCTACGGCCATCTGCAATTGAAGCATAGCTAGTTTTGTTAATCACTCCCAAAGGCATTTACTACATCTTTTCCCCCCTTTTTCAATTAATTGGTCCCAGGTCATTTCATCTTGCAGGGAACTGCATTTACAGGTAGCTAGTAGAACTAAGAAGGCTGACATAAGCTGCTGGATACCTGGCCAGTGAGCATATTACTGGAACAAGAATGCTCCATTAAAGGGTTTGGTGCTGAGCTAAAATGAAAACCCAAAGCCCTGAGTGCATCTTAAAAAGAATTAGCCACAGCCAGTAGGAAGAAAGCACCATCTTGATCGGGTCCCTACGGAGTGCAAAGGCTGATGTATTCCAGTACTTGGGTCGTCTTCAAGGCCCATAGACCAACAGTAATTAAAGACAGCTGTCAAACATGTAGTGAAATGCTATAAGAGGAGGGTATACATTGGTTTGATTCAGATAACATCATATAGAAGTCTCATTTTTAATGACACAAATTTAGGATTTTTCCTGTCTCATTACACAGGCCCTGAGGGTGAGTTTGGAAAGCAGGAATTGTAATTTATATGTGACCAAAATTGGCAAATGGGGAAAATCAGGGACTTGGTAGAAGGTGGCCAAAAAAGAAAGAAGAAAATATTAAGATTCAAAAAATTATTCTGAAGGGAAGACATAGGATTCTGGTGTTAAAATTTAATCAATATTGTACTTTACAGCATAAGAAAGAGAATGAGGGAAGAGGTAGTGATACTGAGAAAACAAAGGAATATTAGGTGTTGGCTACAAGGTTGTAACTATCTGTTTTTGCCAAAGAAGTCCCTGGCAGGAAAAGAAAAAAAAAGATTGAGAGATGAGGAGAAAATTTATTTTGATTCATACATCTAGAACTAGAAGGTACATCAGAAACCAGCTAGTCCAAAGTCTTCATTTCACAAATAAAGAAACTGAGATCCAAGGAGGTTAGGTCAAGCAGATAAGAAATATCAGAGACTGGATTTGAACCCAGGTCATCTTGACTGCACAGTTAGTGTTTGCCATCGAGATATTTTAAGTGACACCTAAATTACAGTATTCTATTTTAGGGCCCCTGAAACTGCCATAATGACTGAGGAAGCGCAATGCGTCTGAAGAATATTTCTAATGATAATGGTAAAGTGGTATTTGCAGTTTATAGTACATAGCATACTGAATCTGGAGTAAGGAAGACCTAGGTTTGAATAAATAGCACTCCTCGTAATTATTGACTGTATGACCCTGAGCAAGCTCCTCAATCTCTCTGTACCTCAACTTTCTTGTCTCTAAAAATGGGGATATTAATACTTTTAGAACCTGCCACATGGGAGCTGTAAAGTTGGTGGCATCGAAAAAAGCTGGTTCAGCAATATAAAGCTGAGAATACTATTTTTCATGAATTTATTTTTTATTAAATTGAATGTAATAATGTAATTGAAGAAAAGTAAATCACCTTAAAACACTGTATAAACGTCAATTTTCATTATTGCTGTTATTTTGCAGAATTAATGTTACTTGTTCAAGGCTATAGAGTCGTAAGAAAGCACTAGCTGTGGAGTCATAGGACCTGGGTTCAAATTGAGAGAAAGGAAAAAGCATTTATATAGTGCCTATTATATGCCAGGCACTTTGCTGAGCACAGCACAAATGTTATGTAATTTGATCCTCACAAAAATCCTCCAAGGTATTATTATCCTGATTTTATAGTTGAAGAACCTGAAGCAAATAGGTTAAGTGATATTCCTAAGCTCCAACAGCTACTAAGTTGCCAAAGCCAGATCTGAACTCAGATCTTCTTGACTTTAAGCTCAGCTCTCACTCTCTACTGTACCACCTAGCTGCCTAAGTGCCTTCGATGCTTGCTGTGTGCTCATGTGTGATAAAAGCAAATAATAATAATAAAAACAAAAAAAAATAATTAACATTTTCATAGCACCTACTATGCTCCAGAAAGTGCTTTACAATTATTATCTTATTTGATCTGCACAACAAACCTGGAAGATAAGTGCTGGTATTATCCTCTTTTTACAGATGAGGAAACCGAGCCTCTAGGAGCCTCAGTTTCTAGAGAGAGGAGTTGAACGGAATCTGCAGATTCCGTTCTTTCCACACCTAAATTTATCATCTCTTGTCCTACAACTTTTGTGTAGCATAACCTGGGCATCACCACCACAGAAATAATGTGAAAGATGAAAGAATCAAAGATGGGATATTGAGTCACTGAAATGGTAGTCAAGACATTTCCTTTCTTCATCTACCTACATCAAGATCCCTTTCAGCCCCGTGAGTGCTAAAGCAGCATAAGTAAGAGAATATGGACACCACCAGCTGCCCAAATTTTCACCCATTTGTTGAGCAAACTAGGATTAATTATCTTAAGTGCCAGGTGCAATAGTAGATACTGGATGTGATTCAAAGTTTTAAAAAGGCATGGTCCCTATTATAACAAAAAGTAAATTGTTCAATATGTAGTTTACTCCTTTGCTGGGGTTGAAGTCAGCTAAATGGGAAAAAATCATAGTGAAGGCCCTCTTCCTAAATATTAGAGAAATGTGTGTGTGTGTGTGTGTGTGTGTGTGTGTGTGATAATAAAAAAAACAGCCTGTTAGTTTGAACAGAAATGCTTCAAAACTCCTACCTTTGCCATATGGGAAATCGGCTCTCTTAATTCTTCACAAAAGACCCACTGAGAAATCACAATAGCTTACAAATTCATGACTGAGACCATTAACAGGGAAAGGAAAGGTTGCCAGAGAATGCTGCGTTAAAGAGGACCCATCTGTTTGCTGAGAGCTCATAGGCATCTTTAGTGGGCCATTGTAGGTAGAGATAGAACCTTTCCAATGTTTAACAAAACGTTTCTCTCCTTTGAAATCCTGCCTGCATCTCAAGTTAGGCACATTCTATAAGGCATCTATAATAGAGTAACAAACTGAATTTGAAAGTCTGTTTGCAAATATATTCTGAAGCTTCCCCCACTTTCCTTCTGGAAACCTTTCTAAAAGCCCTCATCTGCAGATCTAGGATGATATATGGGCACTAACCTCCTTGTCAAAAATTACTCATCTCTCTTGGGAAAGAAGGAGACCTCACTAGGAGCAGTATGCCTTTTAATCTTCATCAAGAGAGACTCTGAAACAACTTGAGACATTTTACTACCAGCACATCTCTGCACTAATGTAGCATTTCACAGGGTTTCTGCAATAACTATCGTTGGGTCTTCTCATAAGAGCCCTATAATAGCCATAAATATTCCTCAGGAGAGCCAGATAGAATCTGAAAGGCCTATAATAGCGATCATAAATGAATAATAAAATGTAGAAAGGACAAACCACCATGAAAATGGCAAATGAATGTGATGACGTGTGTACTGTACATGAGGTAATTATTGGAGTGTTATATTTACAGAGATTTCCAACAGTTTTTTTGTTGCATAGGCAGGATTTCACAAGAAGCTATGTGTACTGTAAAACCAGTGGTATGAAAAGAGTTGGGTCAGCACAATAAAACTTAGAAAGCCACCCTTCACATATTTGTTTTTATTAAATCAAGTACAACCATCATATCATACTGACTTTTGAAATTTATCATTCATAATGACAAATCTTATGCTCTCTGAGCACACAAGGGAGTGTCAGCATAGTATTTGGAAGAAGTCATAATATGTGAACACCAGAGTTTTTTCAAGACTGCTAGAGAAGCCTGTCACATGGCTTGAAAGTAGCTCCTCACACTGAGATGTAAACACGGTTTCATGGGGAGGAGGGGCAGGGCTGCATTCTGAAGAAGGAAATGAATAGACTGAAACATCACCTCAGGGATCAATCAACATGAAAGGGAGAGAAAGAAAAAAGCTCAGGCAATATCACTCTATAGATTGTAAAGGAAGCAATTCTAGGACTCCTGATGGAACTGAAGAGGTAAGATGGTCTTTTTATTCAGAGGAGGCTTGTAATTGTTCCTGACTACAGGACTCTGCCTAGAAAAATTGATTTTTCAAAAAGGGAAGGGTGGAAGAGAAAGAGAGAGAGGATGAAGACCTTGAGAGAAACTGCTGAATATCAATTTTAGAGAGATAGGGACTAGACATGTGATTTAATTGTTAGAGGGTACTTTTAGATGATTCCTTACCAATGCATATCGCCAATTTCTCTGCAACTTCTAATTTTTAGAGAGTTGCCTAGAACAGTGGCATCAAACTGAAATTGAAACAGGAGCCTGTAAATCATACCTAAGAATTCCTATGGGCTGCACATTTGATAGTTTTAAAATATAATTATCTTTTTTATTGGAATTTTATTTATTTTGTTAAATATTTTCCAACACATTTTAATCTGGTTCCAACTGTACTCAAAGAGTGCTGTGAACTACCTGAGTTCCTTGACCTTGTCACATTTTGAGACCTCTGGACTAGATCAATGAACTGTTTAGCAACTTACCCTGTGTAAAACAGCTAGTATGTGTCAAAGTTGAAAACTGAACCTAGGTTTTCCTGAATCTGAGGATAGTTCTCTAGCCAATACATCACACTTCTCATCATGTTTCAAAAATGCTTTTGAAATAAAGTATTCTAGGAGTCCTAATTGGCTGTGTGATACCCTGAAATCCTGAATACTGATCCCCTTCTTCGCTATGTTTGAAATAATTAAATAAGAAAGGCTTCTTTTGAAATAAGGACCCAGAAAGGGGAAAACATTCTCAGGAGAAATGCACAAAAGGGAATATGTATTATTATTAACACTAACGATGTTGATGATGATGATGATGATTGGTTCCTATGGCAGTTTTTTGACAGCAGAACTATAAGAGTGTGAGGTAAGTGAGGTTGTCCTAAGTTTTCTCCCATTTAGGTGACAACAAATTTGTGTCATAGGCACGGGGATTTTGTGTAAAATATACATTCCTGGGGGTAATTCGAAGGTTAGGACCACCTATACAGCAGGTTTCCACCTCCGTCAGGTTTAGTTAAAGGCAAGTATTTGCTCTAATTTCAGAACACCAAAACTCTAATGCCCTTGCTATATGTCAGCAAAACAAGGACTGGAAACAGAGGAGCAAGGTGTTAAGGAAAGTGGGAATAGGTAATTTTTAAAGTTCTTTATGGAGTTCTATGGAATGGGTGCTTATAAACCTGGGGTGCTCTGCCCCCAAGCTTTGGGACCCACAGGGTTCTTAATGGTCCACTGTATACATTGGAAAGATTAGATGAGAGAACAAAAACTCACAGACTGGGAACAGAGGAGGTAGAGTGGAAGGGTGCATCTGCTCAAAATTAGGGACTGCCACGAACTTCTAATTACTCCTTTAGATTACAAAATTGTGCCCCGATCTCATACTCTACAATTTCTTGCCCACACTATCTACACCCTCCCCTCCTCACACTCATATTCTGAGTCCTTTTTCCCCTGCTGCCTATCAAAGTCCTTCTCAATATCTGAGAATGAACTCATATCTCACATCTGTTGTGAATCTCTCAAGCCAGACATGATTTCTCCCTTCTTTGAACCTTTATAAAACTTACTGTCAGCACCAACTCATTTGGTATTTATATGGTGTCTTTTATTCTAAATTATGTGGAGATATGTGCTTTATTTCACCTACTTGACTGTAAGCAAAGTCAAATGATTGTAAGAATATTTCCAAAGAGACCAGGGATCATGTCTTTTATTTCTCTATAGGCTGACCATATCATCTTGCACACAGTAGGTACTTGATAAGTATTTTTAATTGATTGATTGATTGAGGGTCAAGCTGTATAAAATAATATTTGGGGACACCAGACTTCTATAGGATGGGGTGAAGAGGGAGAACGTTGAGTTATGTAGACATGGTGCTGTTTATAAAATTTTCACCTCCTATGATGAAAATTCTGTCTGTGAGTTAAGGGACGGAGATGCTCAATTTACCAGTCAGGATTTTAATGCAAATACAATTTATATCAGGATGAAGTTTCCTGGTGCTATGAGTGAGTGATAGAGACATCCTGAGATTAGGAGTTAGAAGATGAGGAAACAAATCCTGGCTGAGTCACCAGCTAAGATCGTGGCCATAGGCAAATTTCATCAGCTATAAAATAAGCATAGTGATATGTGGCCTATCTATGACACAACATGGGCTTATTGTGAGGATCAAATGAGATAACGGATGTGAAATTGCTTTGAAAAAGTATAAAATAATATGTCAGTGCAAGTTGTCATTATGTATTGGAACCTGCTTTCAGATTCTAGACCCTGAAGAGTTGCAGACTGAAAATTAACTAGTGTTTTTGGCATAACTTCTCTCTTAGGATGCCACTGTGACTATGTTTCAATGTTATACTATATATATATATATATATGTGTGTGTGTGTGTGTGTGTGTGTGTGTATACATATATATATATATGTGTGTGTATGTATATACATATATATGTGTGTGTGTATATATACATATATATGTGTGTGTGTATACATATATATGTGTGTGTGTGTATACATATATATGTGTGTGTGTGTATACATATATATGTGTGTGTATACATATATATGTATATGTATACATATATATATACATATTATTTAGAACCTACTGTTTTCACAGCACTGTGTTAGTTGCTGATGGGTGATTATATAAAAGAGGACAGCCTGCCTTCAAAGGGTTTAGAGTCTAGTAGAGGGATAACACCAACCACAAATGGCTACAAGGCACTATATTAAATATGTGCATTATCGAGTTAAGAAACAATGTACTATTTAGTCTGTGGAAGGGTGGAAAGTGGAAGGAAGCATGGTGTAGTCGACTTGGAATTAGGAAGACCTGGTTTGTATCCAGCTGAGACACTCACCATCTCACACTCAAGTCACTTAAACATCCTGGGCTTCATTTTCTTCATCTGTAAAAGGGAGATGGGAGTGGGGTTAGCCTTCATGCCCTCTGAGGCCTCTTTCAGCTTTAAATCTATGGTCCTTCAATCCAGGTACTCATAGTAGGCTATCTGGAGAAGATGGTGTTTGATGAATAGATAGGAATCCTAGGAGCAAAGAAAAATGTAAGCATATCAACCCTCTTCTATGAGTTTTTCAGAATCCAGTGGTTATACCTGTGGTTAGAACAATCTGTTTTTAACATCCTCAGAAAAGAGGGTACCTGCTCAGTCAGTATATTTCCCATCAATATGTCAACTTAGATTTTTTAAAGTGACCCAGTGCCATCCAGTGATGAGGAATTCAGACTAGAAACCTGCCAACTGGGTGGCAGGATTGAAAGCAATATGTGGATGAATCAAAAGACAGATAATGAACTAAGCCATGCTATAGACACAAGACTTCAATTCTTTTTAAAAATGTTTGTTTGCTTCCAGAGAGGTACAAACAGGGTAGAATGTGGAGTAATTGTGGGGGGATTAGACTGTACTTTCTCATACTGTTAATCATTTCAGAAAGTAGACAATTAAATTGAATCAGGCTCTAAAATCTACATCAGAATCCACCTTTTCCTTCTCTAGGATTTTTCACAGTTAATCAAACCCAAGAAAAGTATCTGTTTTGATCCTTGCTCTCTCTCAAATATGAGTTGCCATGACAATCTGAAACATGATGCTATAGCTGAGGCTAAGCTCAGATGACAATTCAGTTTAATTTAGTGAGACCATTTCCTGTGTCTCCTCATTTCCCTTCTGCCTACTAGTCAAATAACTATAGTACAGTGAAGGCAGAGATGTGATGATGCCTGGGGGCAAATATGCTCAGATGTTAGACTTGCAGTTATAGTGCATTTGGCACTCCTTAGCTATCTGTGGATTTCAAAGTGTTACCATTTCAGTCATCATTTCAACCAGAGCAAGCCCTCGGCAAAATTGTGAAGTTGGTAAGTTTGTCTTCCTTGCACCTTGCCTCCACTTTCTTTGAATTTTTCTCCTTGGTAGTGGCTTCTCCAATCCACCCACACTGCCCCATTCCCACTAAGAACCTACAGGAGTACAGTATCCTAATTGTTATCTTTATCGGATTCTCCTTAAAATTACTTCTCTAATGCTTGGAATTATACATTTTGAGATGGAATGGCCAATTTAGAACCACCAAACCCAATACCTCTCTCCTCACATACAAGGCACCGCCCCCCCATTACCACCTCAATTTTATGAAATAAGAAATTGAAACCCAGAAATGTGAAGTAATTAACCCAAAGTCACATAATGGCCTGGATTTCAGTCTTGGTCCATTTACTCCAAAAGTCAGTGTTTATCCCACTATAACACAGTCTTTTTCATTAACAATGGAGTCAGTAATTGATAATAGTGCTATGCTCCAGAATGGTTTGCATTTTGATAACTGTCTGAGCCTTAGATTAAAAGATTGAGTTCCTGATATTGGAATTCCAGGCACATCCAGAAGACTTTGGCCATACTTGGACCTTTTCATTACCCCTAAAATTGTAAAACAATAGCAGACATATATTCTATCCACACATAAATTTAAGTCTAACCTTAAGTAAATATTGTGTTGCCAGTTAGTTTGTGTGCTCTGTATTTAGTTAGGTTCAGAAGCTCCTCTTAGGATTTTTTAAAAAACACTATCATGTCTAAAAAGACAATGGTAAAGTAGAGTAGATTGAAGCCTTGGGCCATTTAATAGAGAAAATATACTGTGCTCAGGTCTAAGTCTGTTTCACATTAGCTGTTCTCAAAGCTGAGAAGCCAATAGGTAGCATCTATAGATGTTTTTCCTTTCCCTAGATACAGTTCTCATTTATTTATTTTTTTGTTTTTTTTAACATTTAAATTTATTTATTTTTAGTTTTCAACATTCGTTTCCATAAGATTTTGAGTTCCAAATTTTCTCCCCATCCCTTCCCTGCCCTCCAACATCATCATGGCATACATTCTGATTACCCCTTCCCCCAGTCTGCCCTTGCTTCTATCATACCCCTGCCTTTTTCTCTTCCCTCTTACTTGCTTGTAAGGCAAGATAAATTTCTATACCCCATTGCCTGTGTATTGTATTTCCCATTTGCATGTAAAAACAAATTTTAACATTTGTTTTTAAAACATTGAGTTCAAAATTCTTTCCTTTCTTCCCTCCCCACCCATCCTCATTGAGAAGGCAAGCAATTCAATATAGTTTGTACACGTGTAGTTATGCAAAACACTTCCATAATACTCATGTTGTGAAAGACTAACTTTATTTCCCTCCATCCTAGCCCACCCTACATTTATTCTATTGTCTCCTTTGACCCTGTCCCTTTTCAAAAGTGTTTGCTTCTGTCTACCCCCTAGCCCAATCTGCCCTCCCTTCTATCCTTCCCCTCCCTCTTATCCACTTCACCCTGTGTTGGCAACCAAAAATGGGCTCCTTAGCACTTAGTCAACAAGTGCCCTTGACTAGTTTGGCTTTTTCCCCTGAACTGAATGCTGTTTGTATGTTGGACTGGAGTAAGCTTGTTGGCCCCTTCACCTTGCTTCCCTTGCTTAAGCTGAGGGAAAGAACCTGTGCTTTCCTGGTCAACCCCTTCACCTTGCTTAAGCAGATTGAAAGAACCTGTGCTTTCCCCGGTGTACCTTACACCCCCGCAGAAGCCAGATGGTTAAAAGCAGCTCCCGTTGGAGCCAGAGGCTGCTATAGCCACAGCCACAGCCGAAGCAGGAGCTGCCAGTAGCAGAGCTGACCTATGGGAGGAAGCTGAACAAGGACTTCAAGCCAGTGGGTAATCTTTTTACCATAGAGGGGGAAGCATGATTTTGCTTTACACAATCATGCTTCTCTGTAGCCTCCTGGTTACTCTTTCAAGGCGTACTTATTGGGCCTGGAAGCTTTTGATCAATATATCAAAATGGGGTTGCTGGTTAATGGGTTGGTTACTGTGGAGCCTAAATATATGTTTTGATTCTTCTGCCTTCTACTTTGAGAGTTTCTTATATCCGGCGGTTCCGAACCTTTCAGACATGTATATGATCCTCTTTGAGATTATAAACTCTGCCCTCCTAATACATTTGGCGATGAGGATGGGATCGCTAGGTATAAGATCTCTATTTAGAAGCAGAACAATTTCAGAGGAAGAGATAAATATCCCAGGATGGGAGGATCCATTTTATTCCTCCCTAGCAAAAGAATTGGCTAAAAAAGCTGGACCCTGTGAAAACTCGGAACCAAGGCTACGGAGAGGAGATCCTAGGGATTTGGAAAAGTGTTTACAAGAAGTTGGGATTCAGTCAGGGGCATCACTATCTAGGCAAAGGTGGATAGTGTTATCAGCCTACCGGCTAGTATATGAAAGATTGAGATTAAGTGAAAGACATGGGGGCACTGCTACCCCACAGCAAGAAGGGGAATCTCAGATAGCAGGAGACCAAACTGACTCAAATGAGAACTTTTCTATTAATGTGGCTAGGAGCAACAGGAGACCAAATAAGCCAAGAGTGCATTCCAACCCAGCCCAGAAAGAGCCTGACTGCCTGCTTCATCCTAGCCATGGTGGCAGAGGAAGTGAGTGGGGGGAAAATGAGACAACGTTAGGGGCTGAGGCGCAAAACACTACTGGGGTTCAGGATGTCCCTCACACAGAGAATAGGAGATGGTTAAATGATCAGACAAGAGCTCGACCCATACAAAGGAGGAAGACAGAAACCCGAGGTGAAGATTCAGTTACAAGGGAAATTCAGGAAGATTTCTCACCGCAAGAGGTCACAGATATTTTGAGTAGATTCAGCCAAAGAATAGGAGAACCATTAATATCTTGGATGGTAAGACTCAGTGATCAAGGGGCCAGTGGAATATCAGTAGATAGGACAGACTGTATGAGATTCATAGGTATCAGCCATGATCCTCTAGTTCAACAAGCTTTTAGGGAACATCATCAGCAAGGAGATGGTGATAGCAGGACTACTCTGTTGGCGTTAGCCGCTGTGGGATGCAATAAGAGATATGCTACTGATTCTATGTGGCCCACTGAGCACAGACCCTGGTATTCACTTAGAGATTTTATCATGAGACTAAAGGAGGAGGTGATGAAGACTGCCATTATGATAGGAACCGCAGACAAATATTACAATGATCCAATGGGACTGCCTCATAGGAATTTAATAATTAGGACAGATCCCCTTGCTTATAAACAACTAATTTTGAATTTATTACTTGGAGAAGTAGGGAGCCGTCTTACAACAGTGATAAATAAGATTTTACAGTTACATGACTTAGGTGACTGGGGAAGGGATAGATCTCGAGAGAGAAGGGTGAATAACCAGCAAACTTGGCACCAAAGGAGAGTAACAAGGAAAGAAATGTTTACTGCTCTATTGAGAGCAGGGGTAGGTTTTGAAATGATAGATGGCATTCCAATCAATGAATTATACAGAATGTATAGAGATAAAGGACTAGATAACAGGAGAGATAGGGAAATAAGAACTGCTCCTGCAAATGCTACAGATGTTGAACCTTCAAACCCAAGTGAATCACATGAAAGGGAATACTAGGGAACAGGCCGAGCCCCAGTCCAAATTAAGGAAATACACAGGCTGGATTGCAGACCTCACATTAACTTGACCATATATTGGAAAAATGGGTCAAATACGGTAACTGAGGCATTAATAGATACTGGGGCCGAGGCCACCCTTATTTATGGAAATCCAGACAAGTTTAGCCATGGAACTCCTATTACCATTACAGGACTAGGAGGGACTGAAATATCAGCCAGGCAAGTTAAATTAATGATGAAAAATGGACAGTTGCCCAAGAAAGAATATAGTGTGGTTATTGTGCCTATTCCCAAATACATCATTGGAATAGACATATTGAAGGGCATGACCTTAAATTTACCCGAAGGGAAATACCAATTTGCTGTGAGGAAAATGGGCATTAATGCAGTCTTAGTGGGGAAAATCAAGATGGATCCAATCACTTTGCCTGAACCTTCTAAAATAATTACTTTGAGGCAATATCGTGTGCCAGGTGGGCAAGATGAAATTGCCAACACTATAAGAGAATGTGTTGAGGCAGGAGTGTTAGTCCCTACAACTACTCAATGGAACAACCCTGTCTGGCCAGTACAAAAGTCAGATGGGACATGGAGGATGACAGTAGATTATAGACAGCTGAACAAAGTGACTCCTCCCTTGTATGCTGCTGTTCCAGACACGGTTACTTTAATAGAGAGAATACAAAAACATGAAGGGACTTGGTATGCAGTTATTGATTTGGCCAATGCCTTCTTTACAATCCCAATAGACCCCAAGCAATGGAATCAGTTTGCTTTTACTTGGCAAGGCCAACAGTATACATTTACACGCCTGCCGCAAGGATATATTCATAGCCCAACTATTTGCCACAGGATTGTAGCTGAACATTTGGATGAATTAAAGTTACCTGGTGTACAGCTTACACATTACATAGATGACATCATGATACAGGGAAAGAATATAGAGGAAGTGGAGGAGAGTTTAGCATTATTAATTGACCATATGAAAAGCAAAGGATGGGAAATCAACCCCGCAAAGGTTCAAGGGCCAGCTCAAACTGTAAAATTCTTGGGAATACAGTGGAATAGAGGACTGCGAGAAATTCTCCCACAAGCTCGACAAAAAATCCAGGATTTTCCCACCCCTACCAATAAGAAAGAGGCCCAAAAGTTTATAGGGCTATTTGGTTATTGGAGACACCACATCCCACATTTGGGACAGATTTTAAAACCCTTGTATAAAGTCACCAGAAAGAAATATGAATTTGATTGGGGACTTGAACAAAGTAGAGCTTTTGAGGAAGCAAAGGCTGCTATCCAATTAGCTCTAGACTTATGGCCTATGCAAAATGGGCCAGTGGAGTTACAAGTGACTGTACAAGATGACTATGCAAATTGGAGTCTGTGGCAAAAACAACAAAGCCGAAGTGTACCTTTAGGCTTTTGGTCAAGGAAACTGCCCTCATCTGGAGTGCAATATACACCTTTTGAGAAGCAGCTGTTAGCTGCATATTGGACTTTAGTAGAAACTGAGCAACTAACTCTGGGTCATGGAGTGGTATTAAGGCCTGGAATTCCAATTAGAACTTGGGTAATGAGTACCCCAGCTTCTCACAGAATTGGACATGCACAAGAGGCAAGCATAATCAAATGGAAGTAGTATATTCAGAATAGGTCCCGAGCAGGCAAAAATGGAGTTTCTGCTCTACATGAATCTGTGGCGAACATTGATACTGAGAGGAATGAAAAGCCCCTTGAATCTAAGCAACAGATGGTACCATCCTTAGTGAAATGGAATAATGGATATGACGGACTAAATGAAGAACAGAAGAAACATGCTTGGTTTACTGATGGGACAGCAAAATATTTAGGACAGAAGAGACATTGGAAAGCAATAGCCTATAACCCCTGTACAAGGCGAACTCTGGAAAGTTCTGGGATAGGTGGAAGTAGCCAATATGCTGAACTGATGGCAGTGCATCAGGCCATCAGAGCAGAGAAAGGAGGATAGTGTCATATATTTACTGACTCGTGGGCGGTAGCTACTGGATTAGCTACGTGGATGCCTATATGGAGGAATCAGAATTGGGAGATTCATGGCAAACAAGTTTGGGGTAAAGAGTTATGGAAAAATATATGGGACATGTCTTTGGTTACAGATCTGTCAGTTTTTCATGTTGATGCTCAAGCGACCCTGACCACATCAGAACGTGAGTACAATGCACATGCGGATCTACTAGCAAAGATTGCTACTGAAAGTATTGTCCCTACTCCAACTCCAACTGATGACCCAGCCTTAGCAAGATGGGTCCACCAGACCGCTGGCCATTTAGGGGTCCAGGCCACCCATCGATGGGCACAGGATCGAGGTATCAATATTCCTCATGCGTTGTTAAAACAAATAACAGAGGAGTGTTGTATATGCCAATTAGAAAAAGAATGAACTCTTCCTAGGATAGTTACTGGAGAAATAGCAAGGGGAAAAGTTCCAGCCCAAATTTGGCAGATAGATTATATTGGCCCACTACCCCAGGATAAAGGATGTAAGTATGTATGTACATGTGTTGACACCTATTCAGGTGTACTAGTGGCTTGTCCTTATAAACACGCAACTCAGAAAAACACCTGTAAAACTCTAGATATTGTAAGTTTATATTATGGAACCCCAATGCAGATTCAAAGTGACAATGGGTCACATTTCAAGGGCAAAGAAGTGAAAAGATATTGTGTGTTGAATAATATAGAATGGATATATCATATTCCATATTACCCACAAGCATCTGGGCTAATTGAAAGAATGAATGGATTGTTGAAAGAGCAGCTGAGAAAATTAAGCTCTAATAATTCATATCGACATTGGAAGGATAATTTGTCTATTGCCTTACGTAATTTGAATAATAGGCCCTTAGGGGGGAGTACACCTCTAGCCAGAATGATGACCCCAAATCTGCACATCAGAGAACAGCAAACATGTGAGATCCAAAACATTGAATTTTGGACTGTGAGGGAAGATGTCCCACTACCAAGTCCAGGAACACCTGGTTCAGCAGGATATGATTTACATTGTATAGAGAATTTTAGGTTGAATAGGAAAGAGATAAGAAAAACCCCTACTGGAGTATGTATGAGAATCCCCAAGAATCATTTTGGACGGATATTACCTAAACCAGGATTAGCGGCTCAAGGAATACATGTATTGGCTGGAGTGATAGATTCTAATTATCAAAAAGAAATTGTTGTGACACTCCAGAATATGGGTAAAAAACCTGTACAATTTTGTAGAAATGATAGGATAGTTCAAGTGATTATCATCCCCTGTGAAAAAATACCCTTTGTGAAAACTGACCCTCCTCCCAAAATAACTACTAGAGGGGCAAAAGGGTCTTGCTCCATTGATAAAATAAAGTCAGGAGCTAAGGTATGGGTAAAACGGAAGCCAGATGATATTCCAAAGGCTGCAGAAGTTATAGCCCATGGGAAGGACAACACTGTAACAGTTGTCTATTCAGGGGAAAATAATTACCAAATCGTACCCCTGAACCATATATTTTACCGTGAATAGGTTATAATAATAGATTCACGGACTCCACAGGTATGGCTGATGCTGGTAAATGCCATAAACCACTCAGAGGAAAGGTGACCTTGTGTGATTAACGGATGAAAACTTGTACATCTGGGGAAAGGCTGGAAGGACAATCCTAGTCTCTATCTAGGTTGGGATCCTCTTAGTTTAGTTTTCCCATTGTGTTTCCTTGTACATCTGGGGAAAGGCTGAGAGGACAATCTTAGTCTCTATCTAGGGTGGGATCCTCTTGGCTTCCTCATTATGTTCCTTTTGAAAAGAAACATTTCCCACCTGAGTTTGGCTTCTGATATTGGATGATTTTATTTGAAGGATAATAGCCCATACTTGCCTACTCTTTTTGTTCTTTGTTTTGGTTAATTTTGTTGCTAGTTCTGTCTCCTTTAGGCTTAAGTACCCTGCACTTTCCAGTGACTGCCTAAGCATGTAGTGTTCTTGGAATTCCTGCCAGCTCGCTGAAAGAACTGACCTCTGGAATGGGACTTTTTGGGGCAGGACCATCTCTACATCCAATTTCATCATGAAGAAGCTATGGAAAATGAGACCTTCACCCCTTACCCCAAGATTTTGAGCCCCAATCGTTCAAGGGGGGTGGGAATGATGATAGTGTTCTATGTCTACTTATTTTGTGTTATCCTTGCTATGTTTTATTATGATGATATTATTGATCCTATGTAATGGATACAAGGATCTAGGGGTGGACATTTGAATTATTAATAATTATTTTGGGGATGATTGATTGAAGAGATTATCTTGCTGGGACCTAGGGGTGGATCACATTTGAATCGTAAACCAATATTTAGGAATGTCACCAAATGATATGTTTTGCTTTATAATGAATGATATGTTTTAGTTTCCTTTGTAATTGGATCACAATGTATGTTCTAGGATACATGGCTGATTAGATTATGTATGCTATAACAAGGGGTGGAGTGCGTTGGCAACCAAAAATGGGCTCCTTAGCACTTAGTCAACAAGTGCCCTTGACTAGTTTGGCTTTATCCCCTGAACTGAATGCTGTTTGTATGTTGGACTGGAGTAAGCTTGTCGGCCCCTTCACCTTGCTTCTCTTGCTTAAGCTGAGGGAAAGAACCTGTGCTTTCCTGGTCAACCCCTTCACCTTGCTTAAGCAGATTGAAAGAACCTGTGCTTTCCCTGGTGTACCTTACACCCCTGCAGAAGCCGGATGGTTAAAAGCAGCTCCCGTTGGAGCCAGAGGCTGCTATAGCCACAGCCACAGCCACAGCTGAAGCAGGAGCTGCCAGTAGCAGAGCTGACCTACGGGAGGAAGCTGAACAAGGGCTTCAGGCCAGTGGGTAATCTTTTTACCATAGAGGGGGAAGCATGATTTTGCTTTACACAATCATGCTTCTCTGTAGCCTCCTGGTTACTCTTTCAAGGCGTACTTATTGTGCCTGGAAGCTTTTGATCTATATATCAAAATGGGGTTGCTGGTTAATGGGTTGGTTACTGTGGAGCCTAAATATATGTTTTGATTCTTCTGCCTTCTACTTTGAGAGTTTCTTATATCCGGCGGTTCCGAACCTTTCAGACATGTATATGATCCTCTTTGAGATTATAAACTCTGCCCTCCTAATACACACCCCTACTTTCCTATAGGGTAAGATGCACAGTTGAGTGTGTATGTTATTCCCTCCTTAAGCCAAATCTGATGAGAGTAACTTTGACTCATTCCATTACACCTACCTCTCTTCCCTTCCATTATAACAACTTTTTCTTGTCTCTTTTATGTGAGATGATTTGCCCCATTCTCTCTCCCTTTCTCCTTCTCCCAATGTATTCCTCTCTTATCCCTTAATTCTATTTTTTAGATATCATCCTTTCACATTCAACTCACCCTGTGCCCTCTGCCTATACATACATACATACACACACTCACACATGTACATATTACCTTTAACTACCTTAATACTGAGAAAGGTCTCATGAGTTACAAATATCATCTTTCTATGTAAGCAATTCAACTTTAATAAGTCCCTTATTATTTCTCTTTCCTGTTTACGTCTTCATGCTTCTCTTGATTCTTGTATTTGAAAGTCAAATTTTCTATTCAGCTCTGGTCTTTTCACCAAGAGCGTTTGAAAGTCCTCTATTTCACTGAATATCCATGTTTTTCCCTGAAGTATTATACTCAGTTTTGCTGGGTAGGTGATTCTTGGTTTTAATCCTAGCTCCTTTGAACTGCAGAATATCATATTCCAAGCCTTTCAATCCCTTAACTTAAAAGCTGCTAAATCTTGTGTTATCCTGATTGTGTTTCTACAATACTCAAATTATTTCTTTCTGACTGCTTGCAATTTTTTCTCCTTGATCTGGAAACTCTGGAATTTGACTACAATATTCCTAGGATTTTCCTTTTGGGATCTTTTTCAAGAGGCAATAGGTGGATTCTTTCATTTTCTATTTTACTCTCTGGTTCTAGAATATCAGGGCAGTTTTCCTTGGTAATTTCTTGAAAGATGATGTCTAGGATCTTTTTTTGATCATGGCTTTCAGGTAGTCCAATATTTTTAAAATTCTCTCTCTTGGATCTATTTTCCAGGTCTGTGGTTTTTCCAAAGAAATATTTCACATTGTCTTCTTTTTTTTCATTCTTTTGGTTCTGTTTTGTAATTTCTTGATTTCTCATAAAGGCACGAGCTTCCATTTGCTCCATTCTAATTTTTAAGGAATTATTTTCTTTAGTGAGCTTTGGACCTCCTTTTCCATTTGACCAATCCTGCTTTTTAAGACATGCTTTTCTACATTGGCTTTTTGGACCACTTTTGCCATTTGGCTTAGCCTATTTTTAAGGTGTTATTGTCTTTAGTATTTTTGGGGTCTCCTTTAGTAAGCACTGGACTTGTTTTTCATGATTTTCTTGCATCCCTCTCATTTCTTTTTTCCCATTTTTTCCTCTACTTCTCTCACTTGATTTTCAAAATGTTTTTGAGCTCTTCCAAGGCCTGCAACCAATTCATATTTTTCTTGGAGGCTTTTGGTATAGGATCTTTGACTTTGTTTTCTTCTGGTTGTATATTTTGATCTTCTTTGTCACCAAAGTAAGATTCTACAGTCTGAGTTTTTTTATGCTGTCTGCTCATTTTCCTAGCCAGTTACTTGACTTTTAAGCTCTTTGTCAAGGTATCACTCTGCTTTACAAATGCTTTGTCCCAACTTTCAAGGGGTTTGCACAGCTATTTTCAAAGCTATTTCTAGGCACCTGTAAATTTTCCATTTTTCTGTTGGTGGTATGATCCAAGGAAAGGTGTTTACTCCTCTCCTGTCTGAGCCCTGGTGTGTTAGTGACCCCAAGCACTCTTTTGGAACTGTGAGGAAGACTACTTCTCCACAGCCGCCACAGGCTCTGCCACACGAGAACTCCCCCTCACCCTGGGACTGCCACCCAAGCCTGTGACCCATATCCAAGCAGGGCAAAGCAAGAGAATCATACCTCAGCACCAGCAAAGAGATCCTTGCAGTACCACACTCATCAGCTACTTGATCCTCCTTCTGTGGGACAGGAGCTCTGGAAGCAGCAACTACTACTGCTGCTGCTGCTGCCCCAGGGCTGGGGCCAGACTGAGCTCTTCTCTCACATAGACCCAACTGAGTTTTCCCACTGACCTGCTAAGTTGTTTTGGGTATTTGTGGGTTGAGAAGTCTGTTGTTGTTGTTGTCATTGTATTATTTTTTAGGGGGAGATAAGAATAACAAATGTTTAAAAGAAATGAGATCATTTATTTTCCTCTTCTTTGTGCAGGGAATATGTGTTTAAAGGGCAGTTGATATTTATTTTAGCTAATACCCTACTGTAGCACATAGCATACTAACTGTGGTATGTAGTAATTGTTTGATACATAGGAGTTACTCAATGGATGCTTGATAGAAAATCTACATCTTCAATCCAGAAGACAGAGTAATTTCATAAGTAGTAAAACAAATTAAAACAAAACAAAAACTCTCAGAGTGAAAAGTAAAACAAAAACAAATTTTGTGAGTGGTAAAACTAATCAAAACAAAACAAAAACTCTCAGAGAGTGAAAAGTAAAACAAAAACAAATTTTGTGAGTGGTAAAACTAATCAAAACAAAACAAAAACTCTCAGAGAGTGAAAAGTAACAGGAGACTTCTGAAGGAAATATGGTCAGCTATATATTTGTATTAAATGCTTAAATAATACAATAAAACTTAAGTGGAAGTGATTTTCCTATTCTGAAATGCCCTGGAATGGTAGTTTCCATTTAATGATGTGTGAACCCCTGGGGGAAGATGGTCCAAAGCATTTGCTCTAGAAATTCTTTATTGCGAGCTTAAGCAGAAAATAATTGGACAATTCTATAGATATATGTGTGTGCGTACATACATATGTATGTTCACACACACATACACACACACACACACACACACACACACACACACATATATATGTGTATATATATATATATATGTTTCCACTGTGAAAATAAGTATAAACATATGGACATTAGAAGCATTATAGGTTAGTTTTTTTGCAGATATTGAAACTGTTATGATCATGTGCAAGATAATTTTGATGTTCCTGCAGCAATCAAATCAAATTTTGAACAATTCTGACTGAGTATATGGTCTTTCAGTTCCTCAACAATCATCAAATTGTTTCCAAATAGCCACAAGAGTTTAACACTCAAGTGCAAATTGATTCTTCTAAGATGGTAAGATATATATGTTCATACATTTATGTTCTATAAAACACATCATTACACATTAGCTGTGAAATTACCTGTTCAAGTTGTTAAAGTATTTGTTTCTTTTTTTCAATGTGATTAAAAAACACAATTGTGGTACTTGCAAAGACAGAGAAAAGATGGTGGAATAGAAGATGCATCCATGCCCTCCCAACATTCCACTCTAGACAACTTTAAAATAATGCCTCAAATAACATTCTAGAGGAGCAGAGCCAATAAAAACCCAAGGCAAGACATCCTTTCTAGCCTCAGACAAGCCATAAGGAGAAGTCTATGACACTGGAGTGTGGTCTGATCCAGGGTCCGTATGGCAGCACCAGCATTGTTGAACCTTGGAGGCATCTGCAACAGCTACAGGACTAGCCTTGAAAACAGTAAAACAAACAAAAAAAACCACTCTCTGCCAAGGAAAAGAGCCCAACATTAATGTAAAGTTCAAAGTCATGAAATAACCTGGAAAGATGAGCAAGCAACAAAAAGAACCTGACCATAAAAGTCTACTATTTTGACAGGGAAGACCAAGACAAAAACTCAAAAAAAGACAATAAAGTCAAAATAGTTACAAACAAAGCCTCAAAGAAAAATGTTAATTCAAGATAATCTGAACAAGAATTCCTGAAAGAGCAAAAATATTTTAAAAATCAAATAAAGGAGAAGGGGGGAAATAGGGGAAAGAAATGAGAGCAATGTAAAAAAACAATAATGAAAAACCAATTAACAGCTTGGTAAAAGAGGCACAAAAAATGCTAAGAAAACAATGTTTAAAATAAATAGAATTGGCCAAATGGATAAAAAGATACAAAACTTCACTGAAGTAAAGAACTCCTTAAAAAGTAGAATGAGCCACATAAGAAAAATAAGTACAAAACCTCACTTAAAATAATTCCTTAAAAATAAGAATTGGGGAGCTAGAAGCTATTGACTCCATGAGAAATCATGGAATAACAAAAAAGAATGTAAAGAGAATGAAAAAAGAATGAGAAGAAAATGTGAAATATCTCAGAAAAAAACTGACCTAGAAAATAGATCAAGGAAAAATAATCTAAGAATTATTGTACTGTCTGAAAGCCATGATCAAAAAAAGAGTATAGATGCCATATTTCAAGAAATCATCAAGAAAAAATGACCCAATATTCTATAACCACAGGGTATAATAGAAATTGAAAGAATCTACCAATGACTTCCTGGAAGTAATTCCAAATGAAAACTCTCAATAATATGATAGTGAAATTATTCCGGAGCTCCTAGCTCAAAGGGAAAATTCTCCAAGCTGCCAGAAATAAGCAACCAACAGCTGTAAAGCCACAGTAATGATCACACAATATTTAGCAACTTTCACTTTAAAGGAGTGGAGACCTTGGAATATAATATTCAAGATGGCAAAGGAGCTAGGATTACCACCAAGAATACCCTACCCAGCAAATCTGAGTATAATCCATGGGGGGTGGGGTGGGAGGTGGAATGAATATTTAAAAAAATAGAAGACTTTCAAGAATTTCTTATGAAAAGATCAGAGCTGAATACAAAAATCTGACTTTCAAATACAAGACTCATGAGAAGCACAAAAAGGTAAACATAATAGAGAAATCATAAGGGACTCAATAAGGTTAAACTGATTACATTCCTATATGGGAAGAGGGCACATGAAACCACAAAGAACTATATCATTATTACAGCAGTTGGGAGGACTGTACATAGACAGAAAGCACAGGAGTGAGTCAATTATGTTATGATGAGTTTGTTGTTTTTTAATGAATGAATGAAAAAGAGGGATACACAGGGAGAAAGGAGACAGGAGGGAAAGAATGAGGACAACTATATTACATAAAAGAGGCATTCCAGCTTTTACAGTGCAGGGGGAAATGGAGGAATGGAGTGGTCAATGCTTGAACCTTACTCACATCTGAATTTGTTTAAAGAGGGAAGAACATACATATATATATATATATATATATATATATATATATATATATATATATATATATATATATATATATGTGTGTATGTATACATACATATGCACATAGATATGCATATGTACATGTATACATACATCTATAGATAGATAAAAGAAATGGCAGATTAAGGGAGGCAGTGTTCAGAAGCAAAACATACTTTAGAAGGAGAACAGGGTAAAAAGAAAGAGAAAAAGGTAAACAGAAGGAAAAGCTTGGAAGGAAATGTAGAGTAAATCATCACAACTGGGAATGTGAATGGAATTAATTCATCCATAAAACAAAAACAGGCAGCATAATATATTAGAAAACCAGAATACAGCAATATGTTGCTTAAAAAATGAACATTTGAAATGTAGAAACACACACAGAGTTAAAATAAGGGGCTAAAGAAGAATTTATTATGCTTCACCTGAAATATAAAAAAGCAGGGGTACAAATCATGATCCCAGATTAATCAAAAGTAAAAATAGATCTAATTTAGAGAGACAAGAAGGGAAACTAAATATTGCTGAAAAGTACCATAGACAATGAAATAATATAAATACTAAACATATATGCACCAAATACCATAGCATTCAAATTCTTAAAGAAAAATCAAATGAATTACAGGAGCGAATAGAAAATACAACCAAATTACTAGAGCACATCAATTTTTCCCTCACAGAGCTAGAAGTTAAGATTTAAAATTTTAGAAAAGTCAGATATACCTCAGGATAAAATTAAATGGGAACAGAAATGAGTACACCCTTTTCTCAGTTGTATATATCACCTTTACAAAAACTGACCATGTACTAAGATACAAAAACCTCAGAAAAAAGTCCAGAAAAGTTTATTATATTAAATGCAGTCTTTTCAGACCATAATGAAATTAATATTAGATTGAATAAAGGGCCATGAAAGCTTAAATTAAAAATTACTTTGAAACTAAATAATCTGATCCAGTGAATGGGTGGGTCAAAGAACAAGTCATAGACAGAATCAATATTTTCCATTAAAAGAATGACAACCATAAGACAACATACCAAAATGTGAGATGTAATCAAAATAGTAATTAGGGGGAAATTTATGTTTCTGTATGCACATGTCAGTAAAAGAGAAAAAAGCAAATAAATCAATAAATCAGCCTACAA
This sequence comes from Trichosurus vulpecula, assembly GCF_011100635.1. Lineage (NCBI taxonomy): Eukaryota > Metazoa > Chordata > Mammalia > Diprotodontia > Phalangeridae > Trichosurus > Trichosurus vulpecula. The sequence goes on along the minus strand of NC_050576.1, from coordinate 314,733,559 downwards.
CTAAAAAAATTAAAAAAGAACAAATTTAAAGTATACAACTAAACACCAAAATGGAAATACTGAAAAAAAATTTTAAAGTGATTAATAAAATTTAACTTCAAAAAATCAAACTAATAAATAAACTTAGGAGTAAATTTTATTTAAAAAATAGCAATTAAATAGATAAATTACTGGTTAATTTGATTTCCAAAAAAGGAAGAATAAAAAAATTACCAGAGTCAAAAATAAAAAGGGAGAATTTGCCACCAATGAAAATGAAATAAATGCAATTGTTAGGACTTATTTTTCCAATTATATGCCAGTGAAATTGATGATCTAAGTGAAATGGATCAATATTTACAAAAATATAAATTTCCCAGATTAGCAGAAGAGGAAAAAGAATATTTAAATAACTTTTTTAGAAAAAGAAATTGAAGAAGTCATAGGTCTGTAAGAAAAATTCCAGGGACCGGATAGATTTACAAGTGAATTCTACCAAACATTTAGGGAATAATTATTCTTAATGCTATATTATTTTTAAATGGGTAAAAAAAAAAACCACTATTCTTTTATGACACAAATAGAGTTTTGATATTTAAACAATAGGGAGACAAAACAGAAAAAGGAAAACTATAGGCCAATGTCCCTAAGGAATGCTGAGGTAAAAATTTTAAATAAAATGCTAGCAAAGAGATTACAGCAATATATCACAAAGATCATACACTATGACCACGCAAAGTTTATACCAGGAATGCAGGGCTGGTTCAATATTAGTAAAACTATCATCATAACTCACCATATCAACCACAAAAACAACAAGAATTGTGATTAAATCAATAAATGGAGAAAAGGTCTCTGACAAAATACAACACCCTTTCCTATTAACAGTATGATAGGCATATAGGCACTACAGGCATAAATTAAGCCTTTCTTGAAATAATAAATAGCATATATCTCGAAATAAGAACAAATATTATTTGTAACAGGGATAAAATTGAAGCCTTCCCAATAAGGTCAGGATTGAAGAATGGATATCAATTATCATCATTATTATTCAGTATTGTATTATAAGTTCAGTCAATAGCAATAAGACAGGAAAAAAGAAATTAAAGAATAAAAAACATGTAATAGGGAAACAAAACTATTAATTTTTTCAGATGATATGGTGGTATACTTACAGAATCCTAGAGAATCAACTAAAAAGCTAGTTGAAACAGTGAATAACTAGCAAGTTTGCAGGAGATAAACCAACACATCAGTAGTTCTATCTATTACACCCTCGAAAAAAAAACACAACAGGAAAAGATTAAAGAGAAAAGAGAAATTCCATCTAATGTAACTGCAGACAACACAAAATTCTTAGGAGTCTACCTGCAAAGACAAACCTAGGGACTATATGAAAAGAAATACAAAACACTTTTCACACAAATTAAGACAGATTAAAAGAAATGGAGAAATATTAATTACTCATGGGAAGGCCATGGCAATATAATAAAAATGATATTTCTCCCTCATTCAGTGCCATACAAATCAAACTACCAACAAAACATTTTAAAGAGCTAGAAAAAAATAACAAAATTCATTTGGAATAATAAAAGGTCAAAATTATGAAAGGAATTAATTTTTAAAAAGTTAAAGGCAAGTGGCCAAGGAGTACCATATGTCAGACTATATTACAAAGTTACAATCATCAAAATAATCTAGAATTGAGAAAAAATGGTGGATCAGTGGAATATATTAAGTCCATAATACACACAGTAGTTTAGAGTTTGGTAGACACAAAGATCCAAGCTTTAGGGCAAAGAACTTTCTTTTTGACAAAAATCGATTGGAAAACAGTTTAGCAGAAACTAAACATAGACCATGGACAGCAAGGTGGCATGGTTCATAGAGTGTCAAGCCTGAATTTAGGAAGACTCATCTTCCTTAGCTCAAATCTGGCCTCAGACATTGACTATCTGTGCGACATGGGGCAAGTCACTTAAGCCTGTTTGCATCAGTTTCCTCATCTGTAAAGATGAGCTGGAGAAGGAAATGGTGAACCATTCCAGTATCTTTGCCAAGAAAAACCCAAATGGGGTCACAAAGAGTCAATCATGACTGAAAATGACTGAACAGGTATAGACCAACGTCACAAGTATACCAAGATAAGGTCAGAGGGGACATGATTTAGACTTAGAGAATTACATAATAATCAAGTTAAGGCAACATAAAGGCAAGCTTACCTGTCAAATCTATGGATAAGGAAAGAATTTATGCTCAAACAAATGCAGCCAAAATAGAAGTAGGAAATTAGCAAAAAAAAAAAATACAGCAAATTTCTCTCATAAAGGGTCCATTTTTCAAGTACATAGAGAACTGGGCCAGATTTTCAAAAATGAGAACCATTTGCCAATTGATAAATCATAAAGGATATGAACAGTTTTCAGAAAAGAGAAATCAAAGCTATCGATAGTCATATGAAAGTGTTCTAAATCATTATTGATTAGAGAAATGCAAATTAAAACAACTATGAGGTACTACCTCACACCTATTAGATTACTTAACATGACAGAAAAGGAAAATGATAAATTCTAGTGGGACTATAGAAAAATAGGAACACTAGTGTTTTATTGGTGGAGTTGTGAACTGATCCAACCATTCTGGAAGAACATTTTGGAACTATGCCCAAGGGCTATAAAACTGTGCATACCCTTTGATCTAGCAATACCACTACTAGGTATGTATCCTGAGGAGATCCAAAAAAAAGGGAAAAGAACCTATTTGTACAAAAATATTTATAGCAGTTCTTTTTGTGATATCAAAGAATGAGAAATTAAGGGGATGCCCATCAATTTGGGAATGGCTGAATAAGTTGTGGTACCAGGTTCTACTTCCCTACCTGCCAAGCTTGGGAAGAGGGAACTACCAGCTCTTGTGAATTGGTGTTGATTATTATGACCCAAAACAGGGATTTTAGCTGTGGGGTCTGTGAGTAGCAAGATGAAAAGAGGAAGTATAATATAGACATGTTTAACAAATAAGAATATAACATAGAACATATTAATTTATGGTTTTCCAAGTCTGTAATATCCCTTTCTACCTGAGTTTTACAAAAAATGGTTTACTTAAGGAAGTTATAATACTGCAAATGAATACACATGTATAAACATATATTCCATGTGTATTTTTCCCAGAGACCCCAGTTGTTAAATACTTACCAGTGCACTCCTGAATTACTCTGTAAAATTGTTTTGAACTCAGCAGAAATATAGTAGAAGACTCACAAAATGAATTTATCGTCAGATTGGAGAGGAATAGTTACTGCAGGCTAATAATAGTAACCAACATTTATATACTGCTTTTTAGGTTTGCAAAGTGCTTTACATCTATTACATATTTCATTTGACCTAGACAACATCCCTGAAGTGAGGGGACTAGGAAGCACAAGTGAAAAGAAGACTAACAAAGACTCTCCGGGGTCCAATATATAGAAATAATGACTCATTCCTGTATAGGCCCCTGGGAAATTTCTCAGTCCTCAGGCAGCAACCCAGCTATTGTCTTTCTTTTCTTCTATGGGCTTAAGGATTGGATCCCCTAATTTTACTTCCATTCCTAATTTTCACAACCAACTGCTTCTTTCAATTAAAGTTTGAACCTTTGGTGAAAGAGTATAATTTCATGGCTACTTCTCTACCTATCTTTGAAGCAAAGCCATCATAGTTTTTAATTTTCCTGGGCATTCTTATGGCTAAAAACCATGAAAAACAAAGATAGATTAATTAACTAATTATCCAAGCAATCAACAGGCAATTATTAAGCCCTTCCTTACTATCTGCTAGGCACTACACTAGATGCTGGTACTAGGAACATTAATTTTAATATTGTTAATATCAAAAGTAATATTCCCTTCTCTGTCAAAAGGCCATCAATGAGAAGCCATAGATAATCCCTGGAATGTCATTGTATTCCTGCTTTTAAAGCACTTTGCTCTCAACTAGGTTGGACTGGGCTCTACCCTGGGAATCTAAGCTTTGTTCACCCTGTAAACAAAAACTAGCTTGGGCTAGTCCTAAATACCAAAAATGATTAAGGTGTTCTTGCCCCTCTCACTCCGGTTTGGGGCAACTTGGATCATGAAGGAGAAAACAACTACAATGAAGTATTTTATCTTGATCATATTGCTAGAGAAGGCTGGACCCTCATGATCAGGACTCACTCTTCATATGAGTCCTCTTCCCACCCCACCCCTCTTTGCTCCCCACCTCACCCCTGCCCTTTCTTCTTCCCAAATGTATAAAAAATCTTTACATAGGTTTTCTCCGTGGACACTCGTGTATTCAGATACATGGTGGTGGCCTAGGTCAGGGTGGGGAACCTGCCGTCTCATGGCCACATGTGGCCCTCTAGGTCCTCATGTAGAACCCTTTGAATCCAAACTTCTCAGAACAAATCCCCTTGAAAAAAGAATTTGTTCTGTAAAACTTGGACTCCGTGTTTACCACATCAAAGGACCTAGAAGGCCACATGTGGCCTTGAGGCTATAGGTTCCCCACCCCTGCCCTAGCCTCTCAACTCTTTTTATCATAAGATACCTTTGTCTTCTACATATGAGTTTGATTTATTTTAGGACTCAACACCAGCAATATAAGTATGTAAATAAATGAAATAATTTCTCTCTTTTCACATATGTGTTACAAGGAAAGTCAGCTATAAGTACAGGATTATAAAGAACTTAGCATACAAAACTGGCTAAAATAAGGTTTTTCTGTTTTTCGTTTGGGCTATCTGAACCATTTCATCCCAGTAGTTGGACAGGAGATGAACTTTTAGATTGTAACTAGAATGTGTGACTTAGAGCAAATTCTTTTAACACTGTCTTCACAATGGGTGGGGAGAGGATGGGTGGAGAGAAGGAATCTGGAACTGAATAGTAAAAAATGGAATGTCAAAAAAACACCTATAATCTTTAATACACCTACTCATAGTTTCCTTATCTATAAAAGGAGAAAGTCTGACCAAATGGCATGTGCTTTGTAGTTGAAGAGGACAAGCCACTGAAGTGAAGTTAGTAAAGGGTTAGTAGAACTGACTACTAAGTCAGTGATGGTTATAAACATTCCTCTCCTTACCTTGTTCTACTGATAATCCTGCTACTAAGTAACCTACTCTAGCCTGACTGTTAGAGGAATTGAAAAGGGGAAATGAGCAAAGGCAAGTAAGTCTCAGCTGGCAATGGGGTAAAGGGATATATAAGAGGGGGAGGGGAAGATAAGTGAGGAATCTCGGTGATATCTGTGATTGGAGAAGGGAATTGTATCTCATAACCAATAGACCAACTAGCAAAAGTGGCTCTTATTCTATGACTATTTGTATGACAGCAACACATGTGTTGTAAAATATTTTTAATGAAATCAAATATATCATATCATAGACATCAAATATAACAAAATTATCTATTAATAGAAGCTTCAGTGTTTCAGGAATCACTTTTTTTCTAAGTATCCCTGTGATTTCACCTCCAAAGTTGAAAAACTTCACCTACTAATATATATCAACACCTTCTACAGAACTGAGAATTTAAGTGACTTATCCATGTTCACACAGACAATATGTGGCAAAGGTAGGTTTTGAGATAAAACTAGCTCCATATCCAAAAGATTATAAATTACTTAAAGGCATTTGGAAATTCAAAATATAGTCTTGAACATGTCAAATCTATTCAACAATTTTGAATGATTAATTTTGAATCAATCTCATTACCAAGGAGGGGAGGTGGTAAAATTACCTTGTTTTATCAAGTCTTCAAATTCTGAAGATCTTATCTTCCGTGGAGCCATTATCACTTGCCATGATTTTGCCATGATGAACAGTGTTGAACTAATGGGTGTAATAGACCTACTAATTTAATTCATATTTTTGTCATTGCCAATTTGTAGGCAAAATGCAAATACCAATTTCATTGACTTTTTATAGAAAAATTAGCAACATTCCCTTCAAGCAAAATAAAGGAGCCCACATGGTTTCTATTTTTAAATAGCTTTTCATCAGAATTTTAAAACACCCACAACAATTCAGGCAAACAATCTGTGTGCTTTTTCCTCTGGGGAGCTTGCTAAATTTGCAATTGAGATAAGCAATCAATGCTCACCTCTGCTAAACTGTACATAAATATTGTTTCAAAAGGAAATTCCTTGGAGGGAATCCTTTATGAAATGTAACTTCATTAGTACGTAATGGATTGCTCTATTGTAGGTTTTCTCCCATCAAGCTAATTTAGAAACTGTTAATCGTCAAACATTTCTTTTCTCTGTTAAAATGAAAGATGCCCTCGTGTAGGAATCAACCTGATTGTAATTATGCTTTCCATGGGCTAATGGTGTTGACTTCATTTGACTCCCATGTTTCCATTAATTTATTTATCATAAAATATTTATGGAATCAAAACAGAGCAGGATTTACCCTTAACACTTCTCTTTTCTACCTCAAGCTCTCCCAGAAATCCAAAATTCAGAAGTATGGGTCCAAGGACACATGTGGGTCTACTTTAAGAAATAAATAAATGATATATTTTTCATGTACTACTTAATCTAGCCCTAAGTAATAGGAATTTCTGCATTATTTATTTATATATTTTCCCTTTAGGAGTCTGCTAATTTGTGTTCCATTAGGAAGTTTATTGTTTCACTTTTGAATTCTATTTCAGTTATCTAAAAAAAATCTGTGTAAATACCATGTAAATACCACCGCCAAACACACACACACACCCATTATCTATTTTGACTTCTACATCTACTGAGTGACACTCTATGTAATTTAAGGGCATATATGATGCAATCTCGTCAGACTTGGTCCTTTTTGGAATGGGATGGGGGTGAAGCAGGAACAGCCAGAGTCAGCAATGAATAAATAAGTGTAAATATTGGGAGCTAAATGGTAAAGGAACTATAGTAACATGAGAATGCTTTCTTATTTAGTGTACTTCTGCCAGATGTAGTCAGAAGTACATTGTGTGCTCTTACTCTGCGTTGGAACATTAGAAAAATGCATCTGAATGATTTGATTATTCTGGAGATAACTGATTGTGTCCCTCGCTGTGGGGTTCAGTGTGAGTAAAGAGAGAAAAGTTGGGGTTAACCTATAGTTCTGGCAGAGCTACCCAGCTCCTGACAGCATTTTGGCAGCAAATATTTCACAAAAATAGGATGAGCTAAAACTCGTAAATAGATAAATATGTAGCAGAACACATGTGTTCATTCTCACTGTGTAATTTAATTTAATATAAAAGTTATACAGTTAAATTTGGATAAACAACTCTCTCTCTTTTGATTCCAAAAGTGAAGTATTAATGAACTCTATATTGCTAATACAATCATGGAATTTGAGATATGGATGAGATGTTAGAAATCATCTAGTCTACTCCCCTTCTTTACAGATGAGGAAAAGGACCAGAGAGGACAGGTGAATTGACTAGAATCACAGAGTTAATGACAAAGCCAGCATGATAAAATTGAGACATTCGGACATACAAATCAATTTTTATTTAGAACTTAATGACAGGTCATTCTTCCCATTAGCATTTGAATAGGGCGTACCAAATATGCCCAGAAAAAAAAGTAAGTTCAACAATGGTATTTTGTCTATCATTTTTAAGTAAAGTTATTATCAGGGGAAATTAGCTTAATTGTTTTGTTTTGTTTTGTTTGTTTGTTTTAGGATGATGAGTAAAAATAGAGCTTTGGACTTAGAATGAAAATAAGTTAAGTTCAAATCCTGTTTCAGACATATACTAGCTCTGTCAGCCTGGGCAAGTAAATTAACTTCTTGTGCTTTAGCTTCCATATCTATTAAATGGGGATGGGGTGGACTCAATGGTCCCTCCAGGGTCTAAGTCTATGATCTAGTCATCACATATTCAATAACCTTGGAAAAAGGAATAAAATTACCTAGACATATGCCTTAAAGAAATGTGCTACACACACTGAGGATTCTTGCCAACCTATTGTAGCAACATTTCCCCCTAAAAGTGCCTTTCAAGAAATCAATAAACATTACTGAAGTGTCTACTATGTACCAGGCACTATGCTAAGCACCACTGACAGTGTTACTCTTCATTACATTTGTCAGTACAATGCCTGTTTATTCTGATTGGTATAGATATGGCCTCAAATTTACATAATCACAGAAACACAAAATGTCAAAGTTGGAAGGAACTTCGGTTGCATCTAGTCCATTTCATACCTGAAAAAATATATAGTCCTATGTTTAACACATCAGAAAACTGATCATTCAATGTTTGCAGCAAGGCAACTAATAAGGGGGAAAACACACACACACACACACACAAACAGAAGATTAAAAACCAGACCATTGCATTTTTATATTTTTCTCTCTTGCAAAAAGCTCCTTCTTCATTACACTGTTCATATATCCCATATTCAACCTTTTACAAAGAACTAAACGCTAATAGCTCAAGAAATCGAGAAAGGGCTCTAGAAAGAGGTGGCACTTAAGCTAAGTACAGAAAGAAGATAGGGATATTAAGAAAAAAAGATGAGGAGAGAAAGCATTCCAAATTGATAAGATCAAAGTTCCATTGAATTGTTGAGGTGTAAGTATCGAATAGCATTCACTTTATGCTGATCATAGACTCATTGATTTTATAATTTCAAAATATGCGGTAATGCTGCGTGAACCTGAAGAATATTGTGGTTCTTTTCCTGACATCAATCAGTGATTTAAAATACTGTTCCATGGAATTGATGATTCCCTAATATTACTTTTTAGTTCTATGTAAAAGGTTTAGTCTTGGCTCATTTTCCTTTTTTTTGGACCAAGTAAAGAATTTTTTATATCATTTCCTCAACTTTCTATGGGCATTATTTTTAGAAAATGATGCAAAAGTAAAAAAAAAAAAACATGAACGTTGATACAATGAACCTATGGGAAATAGGGGGTTAGGTTCCCACCACCACCAAAAACTGTAATCTTTCACTAGAGTTTGCTAAAGATATTTTTCTGCATACAATCCTTTGTAACAAAAAAAAAATTCTGATAATATGCACTTTTCTTAACACTGAAACCATGAAATAACTCATAAAATACAGTACACAAAACAAAATTGGTAACATGCAAAAATTTTTCTCACTATTAATTCCCTAGAATTCTGTGAATATTTGTGCTAACATCTCATTTAAAAGACTTTTTTCGGACAATATTAACACAAAACATCTACAATACGATAAGTAATGTGCAGCAAATAAAATTCTTAAAACTAAATTTTTTTTTTATCTTGAACCTTACCTTCCATTGAATTAGATGGCAATGTGAGGGCATTGTACTATGTACTATAGTTCTGTAAACCCCTTTGTCTTGGCCACCCTCTGAAAACCAAGGGAGTGGTTACTGGGATTTTAACTGCTGCTTTCAGGAAATGTCAAATCTGGTGAAGTCTCAAAATCATCTCATATACTCTGTCCTTCATGGACAGAGGGTGGTGCTGGAGCTCATGAAGAATGCACCAGTTTAAAATAACCTGGCAGTAATTAGTGTCTGCTTCCTGCACTATTTGAGATCCTTAAGGATCTCAGAGTACAGGAACATAGCAGAAGTAAGTTGGTGTTTAACCTTGAAGCTTCAATGGATGGCAAGATTGGGAAACAATAAAAAAAATGCAACAAATGCATACTCTTTCCATTGTTAAGGTGAACCAGACCAATGAAGGGCCTAGCAGGATTCCAACTGCTGTGCAAACTTTCCTGCATCATACTTCTCAGTTTTTTTCCTCTACTGCACATAGCCTCAAATGTGTATTGTTGCCAAAGCTAAAGTGGAAATGAAGTTACTAACAAAATCACATGAATGCTTGAAGTTACAAAAGTTAAATTGACTATGTTTTAGTGATGCTCTCACTTTGCTAACACGTTGTATACACACATGTGTATACGGATGTGTGTGCAGACTTCTGATTTCACTGATGTAATGAACTCCCCTGGTGTGTCTGATGGTGCAATTTCTACTCATGTTTAATGTAGCATTTCAGAGAGTGGACAAAGACATTGAAATATGTCCTCGATAAATAACTAAGGTATAAGAGGTAGGATGTGAACATAGGTCTTTCTGATTCCACTAGAGTAACATATTTCTATGATTTCCTTTCCTAGGTTTATTGATTTTTAAAATCACATTTTATCATTTCCCCATGTAACATAGGGAAAAGAAAGTCTCCCCCTACCCAGGTCAATTACTATAGTACCAGAAAAAAATCACATGGTGTTAATGGAGTGTTAGAATGAACACAGAGATGCATCTCTGCCTTGATTCTTTTATGAGGTGCAAATACCTCCCTTATTGAGTCAATAATGTGATTAGCTAAGAAAACAGATTAGTTAGGACTTTGGGGGCTTCAAATAGCTATTTCTTGCAAAGCTCTAAGCAGTTAAAGCTCAGAGAACTTGTGTAATAAGCCCTGGGGTGGAAGAGTGATTTTTTTCCCTCTCTCTCACTATCTCCCTCCTCTTACAAATTGGCTACATAGCTTTGAAAAGGTAGACAATTAGGACAACCTGTATCCAGCAGGGAGTAGGGAAACAAAATCTAGCTAGGAACATATATTCAGTGACAGTCTCCTTCTGTCAAACTATAGGATCTTGACAAAGTAATTGAGGGTCTGGTTGTAAAAAGAATTAGAATGTGAGAACCCAGCATGAGAACGCTATGGAGAAATAAAGGTTTTCAAGGGCCTACAGAACTAGGAGTCCTAAGTTGACTTTGATATACATGTATCCTAAATGAGCACTTTGCTTCCATTCCACTCTAATTTTGCTCCCATTGTCCTATAGACACTGCATATGTGAGGAAGAGCGTAGCCCCAGATTGATGAAGGGAACTGGGGACCGTTTTTGTGCTTACTATTCTTACTAGACATCTTAAATGCCTTTTCTAAGAACTAAACAGATCTCCTGCCAAGACTGTTAATAGAAAACATCCTGGTGGGGGTTTGTGATCTATATTTTTAGGAGTATAGATAGACCCTAGAACCTGAGGTAGCAGTCGTTCCCCACCCCCAAATCAAGTGTGAGAGTTCATCTTGCAGGAGGAGGAAGACCCCGGAAAGTATTCCATAGTAAAATAGTCTTTGCAGTTGAGGAATCATTTCTACCGTCTCCATCTGCTTCTCCCTTTCCCTCTTACTCCATCTCCTTCCCTTCCTTCCACTGTCCTTTCTGCTCTATCTCTGTCTCTCACTCACTTTATTATGCTCGTACCCCCCCCCCCCCGTACGCATATATACATGCACACTATGGAGGGTGTAACAACTCCCTCTGGCTGGAAAACGGACAGGATGAATAGGTCTCTTCCATCTCCAAAGCCTATGATTAAAAACAGAATTTGCTATTTCTATGTTAATCAGCTCAGTGGAGTCCTTTCGTGCAGCATATGGTATAGGCTTTAAAAAGAGACTTCTCTGATGCTTTGGCCACATAAAGATCACATGGCATGAAAGCCACAGTATATAATCTAACAAAGAAATCGGATAGAGAATGTTTGAAATCGAGCAAGACCATGCTGAGAGCAAAAACTACAGTTTAAGATGGAAGTTTTATTCATAACTTGAAATTTAAAACACTTGAACCAGAGGAAACTTTGTTTCTCTGTAGCTCTAATGTGACATTGTTATTGTTCCAGCTGTTTCTGGCTGAAGTACAGATAAAGAAGGATACATTAAGCATGAAGCTTTACATCAAATCATAAAATCACAACTGCAGTATGTGCAAAGAGGTGTGTCATTACAATCATCTCTGCTTTAATAGGAAGGAATTCTGCTTGTGCTAAAGTGTGTGTGTGTGTGTGTGTGTGTGTGTGTGTGTGTGTGTGCCCAAACTGCCAGCATTCACAGGCTTTGCAGACAACAGCAAAATGATGCACCTCCCCCTTCCAACCTCCCCTTCCTATCCCCCGCCCCTTTTTTCAATGACACCAAAAGTCTAGACCTCACAAAAACACCAGGTTTTTTGTTCCCAAAGTACAGAAAGGCTCCAAGCAAGAGCCTGTAGGCGCTCAATAAAGGGCATAAAAGAATGATCTCTATTGGTGGAACAAACTCAGTCAATTAGAGGGAACAGAAATAATAAGTATATACAAGCTGTCATTTGAGTGAGTTTAGGGTCAAGTGATTTATTTATTGTTGGTGAAAACAGAGGTAAAGGAAGAGAGCAAAGAAACGAAGCTAGGAAAGTACAAAGCACAGTTACATATAATTGATTATTAAATTTAGGATTGGATTCAACTTGCAAGTGATCCCTCATGAGCTTTTTTAAACTGTCTCTGCCAGTGCTACTCTATTAAAATGAATAGAAGTGCAAAGAAACTTACATAATGCTTTTAGAAATCATCCAAAAATGGCTTTTTAGACCATGTTCTCCTATGCAAGGTTGGAGTATGACAAGTATAGAGTAAACTGTGTTGTCTTTGACAGGCTCTGTCACCTACATGAGCAATGCAGTCTTGTTTATGGGACTTGTATGCAAGCCGTGGAACTCATAATGTCTCACTGTCATTCTTCTGTGGTAAAATACAGGAGACTTTTAATTTATCACAGGGCCACTTTCATCTTGATTCGGAGACAAAAATGTCTTCATGTTCTCTAAAGAACGGTGAGATTGGGAGGTTTTGTCTCATTTCTTTAAGGCGCCTTAGGGTGTCAAGAATTTGGGCAGCTATTTTGATTTTTTTCAGTGGGAAAGCTGACTAAATGAACACACTTTCAGCTCTGTGATTCATGACAGGAAAAAAGCCCTGTTTTATTAGCAATTCTGCTTCCATATGCTGTTTCATAAATGCTCACCCTCGTCCCTGTGATGCCCCGGCTCTAGGCCCGATGTTTACAGCACTTGCAAGGGAAAAAAGGCAATGTCTTAAAAAAAAAAAAAGAAAGAAAGAAACTTTCACGAGATGAAATTCCTTGTGTCTGTAGTGGAAGAACTCAATTGTCTCAGGATAATCCAGCTTCTATTCAGACAGGCTCCTATTTCAGGATCTGATAACTGCTCTTGAAAATAAGAATGATTTTGAACCAGTCAATTTAGTCAAAATCAGTTGTGCATATAGACAGAGTCTTACAGTGGATTTCTTTGTGGTGCTCAATAAGGGGACATAAAAGAGGATTTCATTTTCACTGCAAGTCTTTCCCTACATTGCCAAAAGTTAGAACAGAAATGTGGCTATTGGAAAAGAAATGTGAGTCATTCTGTTAATGAATTTGTCTGTTTTCCAGATTCTTCCTGCTTTTTAATTTGTATCATCTGCACTGAAACGATTGAAGGAGTTATGTTGACAATCTGTCCATTGGCTTAATACATTTGAAACACTTGCATATAGACACAGCCTGGGGAATGCTGCAAGAGACAATCCCAGAGGGCTTTTAGCGTTGTACCTAACTTCCTTTGTTTCACTTTTTAACCAGGCAAATTGTACTCCCTGTGGATTGGCCACTCCAGGTCCTGGCACTAATCTATGTAGTCTAACACTAGTATGGAGGAAGATTAAAGCACAGGTCCTGACAATTAAAACCCCATGGTTTTTCCACTTCAGTGATATCAAAATTTGTACTCTACCTAGAGATCCCTAAGTAGCAAAACAGATAACATCAGAAGTAATATATTTTAGTAGATTATAGAATAAGTTAAATAAATAGAATTTATAAATTAATTACATTAAATAGAATAAATTTAATAAAATGTAGCTAGAAAACAAGATGAACACTGAGTCCAATATAATAGGGTAAAACTTTAAACATTAACTAGGTATTATTCATTAAAAGTTTATTAACTTTTTCAGGTACCTGAGAGTAGTTGAATGCACCAGAGTACTGATTTGGTCCCAGGACCTTAAATATAATGATTCCTCAAATGATTAGTCCTCTAGAAATGAGCTTCTTTATTAAGAACTTGGGCATTTAGGGGGCAGTTAGGTGGTACAGTAATAGAACACCGGGTCTGGAGTGAGGAGAATCTGAGTTCAAATCCAGCCTCAGACACTCAACACTTACTAGCTGTGTGACCTTGGGCAAATCACTTAACCCCAACTGCCTTGTCTTCCCCATCCAAAAAACATATGGGCATTTAAAAAAATAAAGTGTGTTTCATGTCATATATTTTCCCCTGATCAAAAAATCCCAGGTACGGATTGGGGGAAATTCTTTGACTCAATGCCCCCAAACAGGAAATGTGTGAACTTCAATATTAGACTCTCTCCTGCCCCAGGCCCATAAGACTCATAATATTTTAAAAAAGATATTAAGAGAAATAAATATGACTTAGATCAGGGTCTATAGAAAATAACAATACCCATCAATGAGTGATACTACTTCCAGAGGCCTTAGTCATTTATAATCCTGTCCTAAGACTCCAACAAAGGGTCTTCTGGGATTATTCCTCATAGAGATGTTCCTTTAGTGACTCCTCTGGGTGCCTAGGCAGTTTTCCTTCTCCTTATACTCATACCTGTAGCTGCTCTCACAGTTTTCACTAGTCATTGCTGTCATTCATGGCTTCTTTTACTGTCCTAAATTGCATTATCTGCAACTCCTACCTATAATTTCCCATAGTTTCTAGAAGTCTTTCCCTTTCCCAGAGGAGCAAAGCTTGATCGCTAGACTCCCTGTCCCATCTGCTTCACAGTTCCAGGTGCATGTTTTACAGAGCATTATTTTATAATGCACCTTTGATGATGGCAGGTCTGAATCACAAGAAGTCTCTAAGGGATCTAGAGAATCAGTGTCAATGTGTTTTATAAGTGGGTCTTGTTCCCTATTTCCATGAGATTACATGGTGATTTATTTTACTTCATATCTTCCCCATTTTCCAGTGCTGTACCTCCTACCATTTTCAGTACTTTTCAAGGGTCTGGATGGTCAGGGAAAAAGGTAATAATAAAAAAATTTTCTTTACTTGTCTTTCATTCCCCTAAGATTTCCTTTGAAGCACCAAATTTCTCAAGACTGCTTCCTAATGGTCTAAGGAACAGCAAGTCTGAGAGTGCACTGCTGAAGTCCAGGGAGTGAAAGATTTTAGTAATGCTACAAAAGTCTTTAAGAATTCAGTAATCAGGACAGCTAGGTGGTGCAGGGAATAGAGCACTGGCCCTAGAGTCAGGAGGACCTGAGTTCAAATCCAGCCTCAGACACTTGACACTTACTAACTGTGTGACCTTGGGCAAGTCACTTAACCCCTATTGCCTCACCTTCCCCCCTCAAAAAAAGTAATCTAAGAATTCAGTGATCACAGCGTTTGTGTGTCATATGATACAATAGATATATTGACATTAAGTCAAACATCCATACAAGTGTCCTGTACCAAAGGAGTTCTTTGCTCAGCTTATATCTGTCTATTTAAAACTTAAGGTAAATAAACATGGTTGACTCTAGGAATGTTCTGAAATGTAACACAATGATTTTAATGCAGGAGGTGTTCAAGAAATGTATATTTACTGTACAGATGAGCTAATGAAGAGATGTTTGTCTTCAGCAACCTCAGCTTTTCAATTTTTCTTTAGTCCCCCTCTTTAGGAGGTTTCCACCATCTCCTTCAAGAACGTATCCATTTCATCAAAATAGTAAAGAAAGTGAAACTGAGTTAATAAGATTCTGAATGAGGGTGATAATGTGGTATGATTGAAAGGAGAGGATGGATGGGAGAGAGATGTTGTGGAGATGGAATTAGCTTGACTTGACATCTAATTCACCGGGGAGGATGGGTTAAGAAGAAGAAAATGCCAAAGAAAACATCAGAGTTAAAAACACTAGTGATTAGGAAGATGATAAGATCCTGTACATAAATAAGCAAGTTTGGAGAGGGGGCAATTTTAAAGAGAAAGATGATTTCTGTTTTGGATATTCAGCATAGATATCTAAGTGGCTGTTGATCATAGATGGGAGTTGAAGATTAAAATAGGATTGGATGGTGAAAGGGTGAGGAATCATCAATTACACTTTTATAAAGAATTTCATATTTGAAAGACTTAAAAACCCTCTGATTATGCAATGACCAATCATAGAATTCAGAAGGTGAATGATGAAACATGGTATCTGTCATCTGACAAGAGAAGAGAGGTCTTCAAAATGTAGACTGAGATACATATTCACAGACATGGCCCACGTGTGGATATGTCTTGCTTGACTATGCTCATGTGCAACAAAGTTGTTATTTTTAACGGTGTGGGGTCTGAGGAGGACCAGGGATTAGCTACCAAGATACAGAAAAAAGAAAGAAAAAAGAAAAGAAAAAAGAGTCAAGCTGGTATATTTTAAAATGCACAGAAAACAGGAGAAAGCTTAGAAGGAGACACAGACAAGCCAGAAAACTTTGCAACTAATATATTGACTATATTATATAATTTTTGAAAACAAATGAAAACTGTATGTAAAAAAATAGTGGTTTCATATTCAAACCTCTTATCTGTGGTTCTTTTTATGTAGAAATGGTCATATTTTCTATGTTTATCAAGTTCAAGATAGCAATATGTATATATATATATATATATATATATATATATATATATATACAATGAAAACTGGAATATATACCTTGAAAGGTGCTGTGTTCCTTCTTTCCCTCTCCTTAGATGTTTTCAAGCAGAGGGTGGAGGAAAACCAATGAAATATTTTATAGTGGGCCATCTTTTGTGAATGAATTGTACTAGATGGCCTCTGAGATCTCAACCAACTCTGATGTTGTAAAGTTCTCAACCAACTGAGATGCTTGAAAGGAAGGGAAAAGAGTTAGACATTAAGAAAGAATGAGAACTTGCGAAGAGAGAAGATTGAACTTGAGAAGAGAGCAGAGAGAAGAGAGAAATTCAATTCCTTGCAGGGAAACTGCTCTAGCCACACAGCTTCAGAGAGTCATTGCTCCAGACCTCCAGTTTTCATAACAGATAAATGCTGTAACAAGCAGAGGAGTCCCTAGACCAGATTAGATGTTCTGTGAAATTTGGATTCCACCAAAGGGCCAAACCTGAGGATCTAGAGGGCCATATGTGGCCTAGAGGCCACAGGTTCCCCACCCCTGCCCTAGACCAAGCAGAGTTGGAGCTGATGAATAAGTTAAAGGGCCCAAATATGAAAGAACAAATCCATAGAACCCATTAACTATGTGGACTATGTAGATTTGGAAAAGGTGGTTGATTCTCTTTGTCCTTCTTTGGGGGGAGAATAGGCCTCAAGTTTATGACAATTTGCGAGCTGTCCCATTGGACTGGGAAGGAGGAGAATTTTATTGATTGCTTATGGACTTAGATACAGGTCTTTGCAGTTTTGTCACGTTAAATAAAGTTTGTTTTGTATTTTGATTTTTGTTTTGTTAGCCTGAGTGCTTACATAAGATCTGAGTCTCTTTTATGGTGGAGAATCAGAACCAGGAAATTCTGATATTTCCAAGGGAAATGCTGGATTTAAGAACAGTCCAAAGAAAACCAATAGTTGAAAAATCCCATAAGATTGACTTAGGTCTATGAAAAACAAATATTTGGTACTAGTTCACAGCTTTAACAGGGAAATGCACAGGACTCGTAATGAAATTTTAGATGTCAGACAACAGGTAAGGTTGTTTTTGTTGTGGGGGTGGGAGGTGGGGTGCGGAAGAGTGTTTGTGGGGCAGTGCAGAGGTAGTAGGGCTAGAATCAAAGCTAAGTCATTCATTCCTTACCAGACTGCTAGAACGAAAAGGCAGAAGGGAGGGAGAATGTTATTTTAAAGGTAGAGCCAAGATGGAGGATTGAAAGCAGGGATGCTCCGGAGCTCTCTCAAAATTCTTTGAGATACCTCTAAAAAAGTGAATGTGAACAAATTTGGCAGTAGCAGAATACACTAGGAGACAGAGTATGCAAGATTTCTAGCCCAAAAGAGTCCAGAAAGTTGACTGGAAGGATGTGTTGCACCAGGCTGGGAGAGTGTAGGGCATGCAAGCCTATACCTGACTGTAGCAGGAATGGAAGGGGCCCTGGCAGACTGAATCACCGGCAGCAGTGGCAATTCCCAAACCTCTCAGAGGAGGATAGGAGTCTGTCATACCTGGGTGAAAGAGAAGTGCAGGGCCTGCACCAGTGGCAGCAGCTACTCTTGGGGCTATCAGCCCACAGAATACATGTTTGAAAGTCACCTATTGAATTTCCAGGAGACAAGATGGCAGAGTAAACCATAAGTGCTCTCATCCCCTACCCCTCTTGTTAATCTGGAAAATCCCAGAGGATATTACCCCAGGAAAAATTATGGAATAGTGGAACCAGCAGTAGGGATACAGCAGTCTTTTAGCTCAGGAAGCTAGGGAGATAAATGGGAAGGGTCCCTCTCGCTGTGGCAGAAGGGAACCAGTGCAAGACAGGAGACATTCCAGCTGACAGAATCAGAGGCCACAGCACACAGAGTTACAGTAACCAGGCCCCTAAGTCCCAGTACAAGAAGCTTGGGACTGATAGGGAAGGAAAATTGAGGGAGGCAGTGGTCAAAAGCAAAAATCTTTTGAGGAGGGGAAGGGAGAAGGGAGAAATAAAAGCATATGCGAGGGACTAGGATGAAGAGAGAGACATATAGTAATCATAACTATGAATGTGAATGGGATGAACTCTCCTATAAAACAGAGGCAGATAGCAGAATGGATTAAAACCATAATCCTGCAATATGTTGTTTACAAGAAACATATCTGAAACAGGGGGATACACACAGGGTAAAGGTAAAAGGCTGGAGTAGAATATATTGTGCTTCAGCTAAAGTAAAAAAAGCAGGGGTAGCAATCCTAATCTCAGAAAAAGCAAAAGCAAAGATCTAATTAAAAGAGATAAGGAAGGAAACTATATACTGCTAAAAGGCACCATAGACAATGAAGTAATATCATTACTAAGCATATATGTACCAAGGGGTATGGCATCCAAATACTTACAGGAGAAATTAAGGGAGTTATGGGAAGAAATAGACAGCAAAACTATACTAGTGGGGGACTTCACCCTTCCCCTCTCTGAACCTAATAAATCTAACCTCAAAATAAACAAGAAAGAAGTTAAAGAGGTGAATAGAATTTTAGAGAAGGTAGATATGACAGATCTCTGGAGAAAACTGAATGGGGTTAGAAAGGAACATACCTTCTTCTCCACAGTACATGGCACATACACAAAAATTGACCATGTTAGGACAAAAACACCTCACAATCCCGTGGGGAAAGGCAGAAATAGTCAATGCATCCTTTTCAGATCATGATGCAATAAAAAATATATGTAATAAAGGACCATGTAAAGATAGATTAATTGGAAACTAAATAATCTAATACTAAGAAATAAGTGGGTCAAACAATAAATCATAGAAACAATCGATAACTTCATTCAAAAGAATGACAATAATGAGACGACATACCAAAACTTACGAATTCAGTGAAAGTGGTTCTTAGAGGAAATTTTATATCTCTGAATGTTTACATGAATAAAATAGAGAAAAAGGAGATCAATGAATTGGGCATGCAACTGAAAAAGCTAGAAAAAGAACAAATTGAAAATCCCCAAATACCAAATTAGACATACTGAAAACCAAAGGAAAGATTAATAAAATTGAAATAAAGAAAGCTATTGAACTAATAAATAAAACTAAGAGCTGGTTTCATGAAAAAAAAAATTGATAAGCCTTTGGTTAATCTGGTTTTTTTTAAAAAAGAAAGAAGACCAAATAACCACTACCAAAAATGAAAAGGGTGAATTCACCTCCAATAAAGAGGAAATTAAACCAATAATTAGGAATTATTTTACCCAATTGTATGTCCATAAATTTGACAATCTTAGTGAAATAGATGAATATTTACAAAAATATAAATTGCCCATATTAACAGGAGAGGAAGTAAAATACTTAAATAACTCCATCTCAGAAAAAGAAATTGAACAAGCTATCAATAAACTCCATAGGAAAAAATCTCCAAGACTAGATGAATTTACAAGTCAAGTCTACCAAACATTTAAAGCACAATTAATTCCAATACTATAAGAGACTATTTAGGGCAATTGGTGAATAAGGAGTCCTACCAAATTCTTTTATGATACAAATACAGTACTGATACCTAAACCAGGAAGAGCCAAAACAGAGAAAGAAAATTATAGAACAACTTCCCTAACAAATATAGATGCAAAGATTTTAAATAAAATATTAGCAAAAAGAATACAGCTACTTATGACAACAATACACTATGATATGGTAGGATTTATACCATGAATACAAGGCTGGTTCAATATTTCGAAAATTATCAGCATAATTGATCATATCAATAACAAAACTAACAGAAACCATATGACTGTCTGAAGAGACGCAGAAAAAGTTTTTGACAAAATATAACACCCATTCCTGTTGAAAAATGAGCCTTCCTTAAGATGATAAATAGCATCTACCTAAAACCATCAGAAAGCATTATATGTAATTGGGATAAGCTCAATGCATTTCCAATAAGATCAGAGGTGAAACAAGAGTGTCCATTATCACCACTGTTATTCAATTTGGTACTAGAAATGTTAGCTGTAGCATTAAGAGAAGAAAAAGAAATTGAAAGAATTAAAATAGGCAAAGAAGAAACTAAGTTATCATTCTTTGCAGATGATATGATGATATACTTAGAGAATCCTAGAGAATCAAGTAAAAAATTACTTGAAATAATAAACAACCTTAGCAAAGTTGCAGGATATAAAATAAACCCACACAAATCCTTGGCATTCCTATACATTACTAACAAAGCCCAACAGCAAGAGATAGAAAGAGAAATTCCATTTAAAGTTACTGTAGACATTATAAAATATTTGGGAGTTTACCTGCCAAGATGAACCCAGGGCCTATATGAACACAACAACCAAATGCTTTCCACACAAATACAGTCAGATCTAAATAATTGGAAAAATGCCAGTTGCTCATGGCTAATATAATAAAAATGACAATGCTACCTCAGAGAGGTAAAAAAATGGAAAAAATGGAAAAAAAATCACTGAGGAAAACAAATCTTTAAAAAGTAAAATCAGTGAATTGGTTAAGGAGAATCAGAATACAAATGGAGAAAATGTCTCATTGAAAAGTAAAATTAATGAAATGGAAAAAGAGTTAGAGAAGATAAAGGAAGAAAACAAAACATTAAAAATCAGAACTGGGCAAATAGAAGCTAATGACTCTATGAGACATCACGAGTCAGTCAAACAAAATCTAAAGAATAAAAAAATAGAAGAAAACATAAAATATCTCATTGGAAAAACAACTGACTTGGAAAATAGATCCAGGAGAGACAATCTAAGAATTACTAGTCTACCTAAAAGCTATGATGAAAAAAAGAGCCTGGACAGTATCTTCCATGGAATCCTTAAGGAAAATTGCCTGGCAGTTCTAGAACAAGAGGGTAAAATTATCATCAAAAGAATCCATCGATTACCCCCTGAAGAAGATCCCAAATTGAAAACCACAAGAAATATTATAGCCAAATTACAGAACTACGAGGTCGAGGAGAAAATACTGCAAGTAGCTAGAAAGAAATATTTCAAATATCATAGAACTATGGTCAGGATCATGCAGGATGTTTCAGCTTCTACCTTAAATGACAGGAGAAAATGGAATATGACATTCCAAAAGGCAAAGGAGCTTGGACTACAACCAAGGATCAATTCAGTGCCGTACCAATTGAACTACCAAAAAATATTTTACAGAGCGGGATAAAATAATAACAAAATTCATCTGGAAGAACAAGAGGTCTAGAATATCTAGGGAAGTAATGAAAAGAAATGCTAGGGGAGGTGGCCTAGCTATACCAGATATTAAACTGTACTATAAAGCAGCAGTCATCAAAGCTATTTGGTACTGGCTAAGAAACAGAGTGGTGGATCAGAGGAATAGGTTAAGTACACAAGATGAAGTAGTCAACAATCATAGCAATCTACTCCTTGATAAACCCAAAGACTCCAGCTTCTGGGCCAAGAATTTACTATTTCACAAAAACTTCTGGGAAAATTGGAAAATGGTAGGGCAGAAACTGGGCATAGACCAATATCTTACACCATATACCAAAA
Organism: Trichosurus vulpecula; assembly: GCF_011100635.1. Taxonomy (NCBI): domain Eukaryota; kingdom Metazoa; phylum Chordata; class Mammalia; order Diprotodontia; family Phalangeridae; genus Trichosurus; species Trichosurus vulpecula. The sequence continues at coordinate 314,711,530 of NC_050576.1, read as the reverse complement.
TAAAGTCAAAATGGGTTCATGATTTAGGAATAAAGGCTGATACGATAAGCAATTTGGGAGAGCAAGGAATAGTTTACCTATCTGATTTATGAGAAAGCAAGGAATTTACGACACAAGAAGAGACAGAGAGCCTTACAAAATGCAAAATGGATAATTTTGTTTATGTTAAATTGAAAAGTTTTGTACAAAAAAGCCAATGCAACCAAGATTAGGAGGGAAGCAGAAAATTGGGAGAAAATCTTTATGACTAGTGTCTCTGACAAAGGCCTCTTCTCTAAAATATACAGGAAATTGAGCCAAATTTATAAGAATAAAAGTCATTCCCCAATTGAGAAATGGTCAAAGGATATGAACAGGCAGTTTTCAGAGGAAGAAATTAAAGATATCTATAGATATATTTTAAAATGTTTGAAATCACTACTGATTAGAAAAATGCAAATCGAAACAATTCTTAAGTACCACATCTCTCCTGTCAGATTGGATAAAATGACAAAACAGGAAAATGATAAATGCTGGAGAATATGTGGGAAAATTGGAACACTGTTACATTACTGGTGGAGCTGTGAACTGATCCAGCCATTCTCGAGAGCAATTTGGAACTATGCCCAAAGGGTTATAAAAATGTTCATACCAGAGGGGAGGAGCCAAGAGGAGGGGTGGAGCCAAGATGGTGGCTGGAAAGCAAGGACTAGCATGAGCTCCCCGCCGAGTCCCACCAAAAACCTATAAAAAATGGCTCTGAACCAACTCTAGAACTGTAGAACCCACAGGGAAGCAGGGCTTCAGCCCAGGACAGCCTGGATGGTCTCTGGGTGAGGTCTATCCCACACAGAGCTGGGAGCTGGGAGCTGGGAGCTGGGAATGGAGCAGAGCGGAGCCTGTGAGTGGCACGGACCAACCGGACCAGGAGTCAGGCGGAGCGGGCCCTAGCGACCTGAATCAGTGAGCTGAGCAGTTACCAGACTTCTCAACGCACAAACACCAAAGACAGTGGAGGTTAGCGGGAAAAGCTGCGGGAGTGGAAGGAGTTCGAGGTTTGGCCACCGCCCCCAGGGCAGTGGAGGTGGGGCAGCTACAGCTGCTGTTGCTTCTGGCCCCAGGCCCACCTGGTGGCAGGAATTAAGTGGTGGATCAGAGCAGGAGTGAACAGCATGCTGAAGATCTAAGCCCAGTCCGGGTTGGGGGTTCTTGGGGAAGGAGGAGTGCTGGTGTGGCAGAGCTGGTGCATTCCCCCCAAACGTGGAACATAGAACTCTTTAGTCTACAAGCAGTCATACCCACTGAAAAACTCAAGGGTCAAGTTAGTTGGTTGAGAATATGGCCAGGCAGCGAAAACACACCCAGACTCAGTATCAGACTTCGGATTCTTTCTTTGGTGACAAAGAAGACCAAAACATACAGCCTAAAGAAGTCAACAAAGTGCAAGGGTCTACACCAAAAGCCTCCAAGTAAAACATGAACTGGTCCCAGGCCATGGAAGAGCTCAAAAAGGAGTTGGAAAAGCAAGTTAGAGAAGTAGAGGAAAAATTGGGAAGAAAAATGAGAAGGATGCGAGAAAACCATGAAAAACAAGTCAATGACTTGCTAAAGGAGACCCAAAAAATACTGAAAAATACACTGAAGAAAACAACACCTTAAAAAATAGACTAACTCAAATGGCAAAAGAGCTCCAAAAAGCCAATGAGGAGAAGAATGCCTTGAAAGGCAGAATTAGCCAAATGGAAAAGGAGGTCCAACGGACCACTGAAGAAAATACTACCTTAAAAATTAGATTGGAGCAAGTGGAAGCTAGTGACTTGATGAGAAATCAAGATATTATAAAACAGAACGAAAGGAATGAAAAAAATGGAAGACAAGGTGAAATATCTCCTTGGAAAAACCACTGACCTGGAAAATAGATTCAGGAGAGATAATTTAAAAATTATTGGACTACCTGAAAGCCATGATCAAAAAAAGAGCCTAGATATCATCTTTCAAGAAATTATCAAAGAGAACTGCCGTGATATTCTAGAGCCAGAGGTTAAAATAGAAATTGAAAGAATCCACCGATCGCCTCCTCAAATAGATCCCAACAAGAAATCTCCTAGGAATATTGTTGCCAAATTCCAGAGCTCCCAGATCAAGGAGAAAATACTGCAAGCAGCCAGAAAGAAACAATTTGAGTATTGTGGAAACCTAATCAGAATAACCCAAGATCTGGCAGCTTCTACATTAAGAGATCGAAGGGCTTGGAATATGATATTCCGGAGGTCAGTGGAGCTAGGACTAAAACCTAAAATCACCTACCCAGCGAAACTGAGTATCATGCTCCAAGGCAAAATATGGATTTTTAATAAAACAGAGGACTTTCAAGCTTTCTCAATGAAAAGACCAGAGCTGAATAGAAAATTTGACTTTCAAACACAAGAATCAAGAGAAGCATGAAAAGGTAAACAAGAAAGAGAAATCATAAGGGATTTACTAAAGTTGAACTGTTTTGTTTACATTCCTACATAGAAAGATGATGTGTATGATTCATGAGACCTCAATATCATAGTAGCTGAAAGGAATATGCATATATATATATATATATATATATATATATGTGAATATATATATATATGTGAATATATATATATGTGAATATATATATATGTGAATGTTCATGTATGTGTATATATATGTGTGTGTGTATATATATGTATATATATACATATATATAAATATATATGTATATATATACATATATATACACAGAGAGAGATAGAGAGAGAGAGAGAGAGAGACAGCAGACACAGGGTGAGTTGAAGATGAAGGGAAGATATCTAAAAGAAATAAAATCAAATTAAGGGATGAGAGATAGAATGAGGTGGATTATCTTGCATAAAGGTGGCAAGGTGGCAAGAGGAAGAAGATCTGTGGGAGGAGGGGAGAGGGCAGGTGAGGGGGGAATGAGTGAATCTTGCTCTCAACAAATTTGGCCTGAGGAGGGAATACCATACATACTCAATTGGGTATCTTACCCCACAGGAAGAAGAGGGAAGAAGATAAAAAAGGTGGGGGACGGTGGAGGGGAGGGCAGATGGGGGTGGAGGTAAACAAAAACAAACGCTTTGGAAAGGGGACAGGGTCAAGGGAGAAAATTCAATAAATGGGGATGGGTTGGGAAGGAGCAAAATATAGTTAGTCTTTCACAACATAAGTATTGTGGAAGGGGTATACATAATGATACACATGTGGCCTATGTTGAATTGCTTGACTTCTTAGGGAGGGTGGGTGGGAAGGGAAGAGGGGAGACAATTTGGAAGTCAAAGTTTTAAAAACAGATGTTCAAAACCAAAAAAAAAGTTTTTGCATGCAACTAGAAAATAAAATACACAGGCAATGGGGTGTAGAAATTTATCTTGCCCTACAAGAAAGGAAGGGAAAAGGGGATGGGAGGGGAGTGGGGTGACAGAATGGAGGGCTGAGTGAGGAACAAGGCAACCAGAATATACGTCATCTTGGAGTGGAGGGGAGGGTAGAAATGGGGAGAAAATTTGTAATTCAAACTCTTGTGAAAATCAATGCTGAAAACTAAATATGTTAAATAAATAAATTTAAAAAAAAAAGAAAAAAAATGTTCATACCGTTTGACCCAGCAATACCACTTCTAGGGCTGTATCCCAAAGAGATCACACAAGTGGGAAAAGGACCCATATGTACAAAAATATTTACAGCAGCTCTTTTTGTAGCAACAAAGAATTGGAAATCAAGAGGATGCCCATAAATTGGGGAATGGCTGAACAAGTTGTGGTATATGAATATAATGGAATACTAATGTGCTATAAAAAATGGGGAAGATATGGACTTCATAATAACCTGGAAAAACCTACACAATATAATCCTGAGTGAGCGAAGCAGAACTAGGAGAACATTATACACAACCACAGATATATGGATTCTGTAATGACTGACCTTGATAGACCTTGCTCTTCTCAGCAATACTAGGTTCAAAGACAACTCCAAAGGACTCATGAGGGAGAAAGCTATCTACATCCAGAGAAAGAACTATGGAGATTGAAAGCAGATTGAGGCAAACTGTCTGCTCTCCTTTTTTTTCTTTTGTTTTTTTTTCTCTTTTTTTTGGTTTTGTTTCTTCTTTCTCAAGATTCATTCCATTGGTCATAATTGTTCTTTACAACTCGGCTATTGTGTAAATAAGTTCAATGCAAGGTTATATTTAGAAGACATATCAGATTCCATGCCATCTTGGGTGGTGGGGAAGGGGAAAGAAGAAAATCTGGAACTCAAAATCATGTGGAACTGAGTGTTTTGAACTAAAAATAAAAAATCTTAAATAATTAAAAAAAGAAAAGATCTACACTTTCCTCTTTCTCACCCCCACCCCAGCTCATATACTTATTGTTCACCCAAGTAAAATATGGTCCCTTGATCTATAGAAATAATAGATGGTGTTGTGGATAGAGTGCTGATCCTGATGATAGATGAAGTGCTAGATGTAATATCAGGATGATCTGAGTTCAGATTCTACCTTGGAAACTTACTAAATATATGTCCCTGGGTAAATCACTTAACCTCTCTTATTCTTAGCTCCTCAACCATAAAATGAGGAATTTAGACATGATAATTTCTATGATCCTTTCCAGTTTTCAGTCTATGATCTTGCCTCTACTGACCCAGGAACATGATGTGTACTTCCCTTTCAACCAGAACATGAAGACTGCCCCTTCTATCATATGTATGCCCAGCAAACCCCTTAACTCCCTTAGTTGTATATAGGTTAATGCTGCCATCCCTACTCACACCTTCCCCCTACCATGTTCTTCTAATACCCAAATTTTGTTGCTTCCTCATCTTCAGCACTATGCTTTGAACATTATCATTATCAACCACTTCAACATTATTAATATTTAATAATGTCATAACTTTCTCTTATAATTCCCTAGAAATTTTCCCTGTGCCCCCCTGTACTATTACTTCAATTGCCAGCATTAGAATTACTGACAATAAGTATGTGACTGAAATGAATCCTCTTTGTAAACATAGATATTACTATAAATGATATGCTGTTTTGAAAAAATGACCAGAAGATTCCTCACTCACTCAGTAGGATGAAGCAACACAATTCTCTGAGGAATTGTCATCTCTTAAAATATATATGAAATAGAGTGAAGGGAAAGTGAGCACTCCTCATTGTGAAATAACAATGAATACCCATGAGAAACAAGTCTACATATGGCCATCGGAATATTTGCTGTTGTACCATGCTGTTCTGCTAGTCTCAGTTCTCCAGAATCCAGACAAACTTTGCACCTTGATTGTCAATCTTTTCCATGATTTAGCATGATAATAATAAATTAATAAAAATAATGTTGACAATGATAGCTTTCATTTCTTTAATATTTTACAGTGTACTGAGGGTTTTTTCCTTGTGACAAGCATGTGAGGTAAACAGTTCAAGTATTATTAGCAGTATTTCCATTTTACGATGAAGAAGTTGAGCTTGGAAGGCTTTATGTGATGAGATCAGAAACCAAATTTCCTGATTATTCATTGTTTTGTTGAAGTCTATGTAGTTAATTAGGGAATACTTCCTGACTCATGAGGATTTATGTTGTAATTTCTAGGATGGGAAGGATTTGGTTCAGGGAACAGGAAGAAGTAAGTTGTTCTATAGATATGAGGCAGTTTAAACTTGCAGTTTCACAGTAGGTAAAATATGTTTTATAGCCAAAACAATGTGAAATAGTGACACTCTGGGCATCGTAGTAGCACAATGTATGCAGTGTGCATACTATTTAAGCTCTTCGAAACTCAATTTCCTAAGTTTTCAAATGGGGCTACTAAACATACATTCACTGCCTCGCAGGGTTTTTGTGGGACTCAACTGAGATTTAATAATGATTTCATTCTTCGAAAGGTGGGGGAAGCAACTAGTGGAGTTGTTATTCTGGATTTGATTCTAACTCCCACCACCAACAAAAAAGAAATGAATTCATTAATTAGAGATGATGAGAGACTTAGGGGCAAGTATCTACTGCATCTCAGAATATAGTGTAGAAAAGGACAGATCCCTCCCCAAAAAACCAAACAAACAAAAAACTCAAACTCTAACGTAATCCAATGTAACCTGTGTTTTTTAGGATAGCTGATTGTAAAAGGTTAAGAGGGAAGATACATACATGTCCTAATTATGCCAGGAAAGCCATATCCAAAAGAGTGAGAAATTCTCAGGACTGAAATTCTAAGTGCAGTGGAAGTACAGTGAGGAATAGAAGGGAAAACTGGTTAAAGAGATTAATGTAGATACTCAGGGAATACATAATTCAATGTTGTTAAAGATAAGAAAAGTTTTTTTTCTTTAGTTGTGGGGAAGGTCAGGTAAGTGAAGATGAATACAAAAAAAGACACATTTTTTTTTCTGGAAATAGCCTCAGGAGCTATAAAGGTCAGAGTGAACTAAAGTTTTGGATGAATGTTAAGGGAGAGGGATCCAGACTGGACCTATCTTTTACTGGAATGTAAACTCCTAAATGAGGAAATTTCTCTGCAACCTGTCTTAGTCTTAAAAAGTTGTCTAGAACATTAAGAGGTTAAATGACTTGGCCAGTGTCACAGCCAGTAAGTGTCACAGGCAGGGCCTGAATTTATGACTTTCCATCTTTTACGTGCTACTTTCAAAGATTGAAAAAAAGGTATTTTTTTCAAAGCTATGTTAGGAGCAAAGAAAAGAATAGGTGGCTGTTCAGCATGGATGAAATAGACATGAAAGCAACTCATTATTTTTTACTCAACTATTTCTTTGATATTTTTTTTGCAGCAAAAGAGAACTATCTTCAGACAGATGAGGAGAGAACAAAAATATTTAATAGGGAGTTAGTTCACCCACCTCCCCAAAGGGATTTAGTAAGACCACCTTCTTGCTATCAATGAACTTAAGCCACCAAGTGGGCTGAATTGATAGTTGTGGTTGCTGAGTCCCCCTCAATGTTGTCATGCCCTTTCACTGACAATTCTGCATTCTCAGTTCATTAGGTCCTGTTGTACTATAACCCACTCAGGCACTGTTTTGCCCACACAGAATAGAGGGAGGTCAGATTCAAATAAGTTGTATGAAATCACATTTCATTAGCAACCTCTCATCATAGATTGAGATACTGGATATCACCCTGGACAGAGGAAAGCATTAGGCCCAAGGTCCTTGTATTCAGTTTCCAACATCAGCATTCAGCATATATAGTGGGATCTGGGCAGGACTGTCTTTGTCATAGCCCCTACGAACCCTCTTGGTCAATTATTCAAAAAGCATTTATTAAAAAAAAACTGCCATGTACCAGGCACTGTGATAAGCACATGGGACAAAAAAGGAAAAACAAAACAAAACAAAATAATCCCTGGATGACAGTCTAATGGAGAAGACAGAATGAAATCAACTATTAACAAGCAAGCTATATGCAGGATAAATCAGGGATTATTTTAAAGGAAGGCCACTAAGATTATGGAGGACTGGGAAAGTCTTCCTTCTTTGCAGAAGGTGAGACTTTAGTTGAAACCTTAAGGAATTCAAGAGTCAAAGATGAGGAGGTGGAAAATTTAAGGTATAGAGGAACATGAGTGAAAATGCCTGGTGCTGAAAAGATTGTCTCAACAGCAATGGCACAACAGCAAGCAGGCCAGTGCCATTTGATCTCAGAGTACATGGAGGGAGCAAAGTACAAGAAGACTGAAAAAGTAGGAAGGGGATTAGTTATGAAGGAGCTAAAAACAAAACAAAGAAACAGAAAGTTTTGTATTTCATCCTGGAAGCAACCGAGAGCCATTAGAGTTTATTGAATAGCGGGTGATATGGTCAGACTTTCACTTTAAGAAACTCAATTTGGCAGCTGAGTGGAGGATGGCCTGGAGTGGAGAGAGAATTGAGGACAAGAAACCAACTGGAAAGCTATTGCAATAGTTCAGGTGTGAAGAAATAAAGGTTTCAAAGAGGGTGGTAGCATTATCAGAGAGGATAAGGGAGCATCTATTAGAAATGTCATGAAGGTGAAAATGATAGGACTTGACAAGTGATTGGATAGAGAGAGAGGGAGGAAAGGAGTTGAACATGACACCTAGATTTCAAGCCTGGGTGATTAGAAGGATAGTGTTGCCCTCAACGGTAATACAGAATTTAGGAAAGAGTACTTTACTTGCACCTTCCAGTCTCATGCTTACGAGCTCTTCCTGAATCTTCTCTCCCACTCTGATACCAGTCAGGCATTCAACCCAAATGGATGCTGAGACACTCAGATTAGTTTATTACACTAGAATGCTAGTTATCCAGCCACGCTTCTGACTTTACCACACCAAGGCTTGTTTACGAAGAGCAAAACCAGCAATGAGGATATTTTCTGTAGTCGTGCAATAATCTCAAGGAATAATTTGAAGCAGTTTCAGTTGTGCACCCCTACATCCTGTGGAACAAACATGTTCTTTCTTTGCCAGAATTCTCAACTTCTTGGCAATGATAATGGTGATCAGGAAAGCTGCCAAGATGGAGAACAAATGCTTTTCCATTTGTTAAAAGGGGAGACTATAGCATCTACAAACTCTAAGCTAGTGAATTTAACTGGTATTCCTGACATGATTTCAGAATGGATAACCAAAATGATGCTATGTTAGCATGTCAAAAAGAAGGAATGAATACTAAAAGTAAGGATGGCTTCATCAAGAACTGGTCATGCCAGGCTGGCCATATTCATTTGTTGAAAGTTATAGACTGATAGATCAGGCCCATGCTATAGAAATGTTCCTGCTAAATTCTGGCAAAGAATTGTATCTCTCATATTCTCCACATGCAGTTTTCTAATCCTATCAGATTTCCTCTAAACCTAATCCTAATCTAATTGCACTAACCCTCTATTTTCTCTTAGATACCTAACTCTGTCAAAACCCTGATCCATTTATATGGAAACCTATCAGAACACTCATTTAATTTTCTATCAGAAATGCTATTGGACCCCTAACTCTATCAGAACCTTAACACCATGTAATTGTGCAGTTATGTGGAATAATAAAGGGTGAAATGGACTCAACAAGAAGTCATTAAGGGTAGGTGTTTATTTGGAAGGAAATCTCTGGTCAAGTATCCCTGGGATCAGTCCTTATTCTCCAAGAAGTATAATATGTTTTAACAGTGTGTTGAATCAGGCAATAAATGACATGCATTTGAAACTCCAAAATTAGCAAAGATTGTTAGAACAATGGGCAGATAGGCCAAGACTAATGAAATTAGTAGAATATAAATTCTTAGAAGACAGGTACTGATTCTGTGTTGTTTTTATATCCTCAACACCAGCATACTGCCTTTTATACACTAAATGCTAAATAAACAGTTGTTGAATTTAAATAAGAAATTTAATAAGTTTAGTCACTGTGGCAGGGGATTTCCCATAAAACAAAGAACCTAGATGTACTTTGAGGGCTTTTTTCATTCATTATTCTCTTTGTCTACTGCTCCCCAAGCAGGAAACTAAGGAAAATATGGACATGATGCCCTGCATTCTGGTATACCAGCTCCCCACTCAAAAGAATACAGTTCCAAATATTAAAGAGAGAAGTGTTGTTTAAAGGAGGGAAAAACTAAGATGAATCATAGAATGGCCAACCAATAGTCACAAAGATGTAATGTATAAATCAACAGCTACATATAATCTCAATTATGAGGGTTCTCTTATTCAGCAGTATAGTTCAACAATGATTTATTAAATGTCTGCAAGGTAGAAGGGAAGAGGCCACTGGACCTAGTAAATGAATGGTTAGCCCTTGAATCAGGAGAACCTGGGCTCAATTCCCATTTCTCAAACATAATAGTTATGTGACTATGGGTAAGTGTAGGGTTATGCTAGCTCACTGAAGGTAAACAAGAATGCTATTCTAGTTCATTGATTTAGAGCTAAAAGGCATCTCAGAGGTCATCCAGTCTGTAATCATTTCACACTGAAGCTCAAGTAGGTTATCTAAGACTAGTAATCACAGATTTGATGCCAAGTGGAGATGGTTCCATATCATGAGTTTCCCCACAATGTTGAAATCACAAGTTCATTTAGATGAACAAAATGGGAGATAGCAAAGTTCAGTGACTTGCCCAAGGTGACACAGTGTCAGAGGAATCTCAGTTCAAGTCCTTTGACTCCAAACCTGGCATTCTTTCCACTGTGCCATGCTACATCAAAAAATCAAGGCAATTGTTATACTTTTAAAAAAAATGAAACCACCCTCAAGGGGAAGAGTAAAGGAAAAGAGTAAAGAGAGTAAGGAAAAATATTGAAGCAGTGATCAGAAAGAAGTGAGAAGCCTACTTTATTTGGATAAGAATATGTTGGTTCTTTTTGCGGAGACAACATTAGGGGTGGTATGCAGGATGGATTCAAAGGAGTATCAGAGGTGGGGACATTGTTTAGGGAGGGAGGCCACAGTACCACATTTCTGTACCAAAAAGATTGAATGCAATGGATATTCAGGAGACTGTTTAAAATATAAGGAAGATAGGCTATGACTATGGATAAAACAAAAAAAAAATCTTTCCTTTGTAATGATTTCACTTGAAAAAAATGAGTATACACATCAAAAGCAAAAAAAGAAATTTGTTCCAAGGTGATTTCTTTAGCCATTGTTATAAGTAAGTCAGATTTGCTTAATGAAAATCTAAATATAGCTATTTTGTCATCTCTCTCTGATAGCAAAATAAAATGCTTACACTCATAGTATGAAGCCATTTTGTTTAAATCTACAATAATACCCTTCAAACTCTCAATATTTAAAATCTTGGATTACTGTTTCAATCAAGCAAAGTTTGCTTCTTTATATAATGCAAATCAGTTATAGGTTTTTGACCTCATCACTGAAGAAGAAAGAAACAAAGAAACAAAGAAAGAGGGAGGGAAGGAAGGAAGGAAGCAAGGAAGGAAGAAAGCAAGGAAGAAGACAGAACAGTTATCAATAGTTCAACAAAATCTTGCTCAGAACTCTCAAGCACCAAGAAAAGCAAAATATTTAGCTTCAAAATAACAACAAATAGAATCAAAGGATGCTGAATTCTCTCTGGGAATAGTCTTTTGTTTTCTTCTTAATTTCAACCTCAAACACATTCCCAGATGTTAAACATCAGACAAAGAAGTTATGTGCTAATGTTCCTTGTTTTCCTTTGTGTCTCTTGCTGGCATAGTCCAGACAATAAAAGATTGTGGAAAGGAATGAATGATAAGAGTCCATTCATTACTAAATGATAAATGTGGATATAAACTATGAATTATTTGGGACTTAATTTTATTTGCCATAAATACAAAAACACCCCATTCATTCAGATCTTGTTAATTTGGAATTTGGCATTATAATTTCAGTTGTGCTAGCCTTGACTTTAACACATCTGATCCAAAAAAAAAAATTTTTATTTCAAATAATAATGAGTGAAAGGCGACATAAAACTGGGTAATATAATTGTTTTCAAGTACTTTGCTTCATATTAGAGGAAAACATAGATTTAGTATTAGGGGACATGGGCTCAGATTCCAAGGCCTTCACTGCAAGGGACCAGCCACATGAGATTGTGAAACAATCAATCCCTCTAAGTCCAGTTTTGTCCCTGTTTTAAAACAGAGCTGACAATACTCAAATTACCTGAATCACAGAGTTTTATGACTATCAAATGATATGATGTATGTAGAGAGTTCTATAACCTCAAAGCCTTTATAGGTGTGAATTATGTACTCTAATATGCCAGTGAACATTTGGGGTATTACCTGCAATGCAGATCTCAATCCAATCACATTTGCCATCTATACATGACTCTCATGTCCCCTCATAAATTCACCACAGGATGGCCACCAAAGTTCTAGCAGCTTTTCTCAAGTTGTCTTCATGTTGTGTTTGACACGGAATAAGTAAGTGATCTATTAGTTAACCCTCACATTTGCTACAGGACCCACTCCATCTTTTTCTTTCCTGCCTTTTACTTCTCCTGTGTAAGTCCTCTTTTATAATGTGTTGCAACCTCTTTATTCACTTCCTCATTGTCCTTTGGTGTATTCTCCACTCCTGTTCTTTGAAAATGGATTTTATTCCATGATTACGTCCCTGAACATCACTGAAATAATGGCGTTGTCAGTCCCAAGTACCTAAATATTCTTAGGGCATTCATTTTCACACATTCTCAAATGAGTGAGGTCCTTCCCGACAATGAGATATAAATCTTAAGTAGTAGCATAGACTTACTATGTGATTCAAAAATAAACAATACTCAAAAGAAAGTCCTAGGTTCTAGGTATTCTCTATCTTTTTCCATGGTCTTCTAGAACAGAGAAAATTCTACTATTTAAAAGCTGCATCCTTCTGAGCTTTTCTTGAGTTCAGGACTAAAGTGAATGTCTGAACAATGGTTGAATTTCAAAGTGAATAATGGATCAAAAGCAGGATTGAAACCAAATGATGGATTAAAGACAGACTTTTTTTTGAGGGGGGAGGGGAAGGTGTTATGAATGGTCATAACATTTAAGGTTTCTCAGGGGACCATCTTTTTTTTAGATCTGTGATTATTAGCTTACTGAAATTCCTTTTTTTCCCAGTAACAGCAAAGGTCTATGTGTGTAGCTACAGACAGAAAAAGATTCAAATAAGCTTTAATATATAGCATAGAGTTTAGAGACAGGTAGTGAGTGTCGGCTGAATGTAGAAGACTAAAGATTTCACAAAACTCCTGCATCAAGATACTGGCTGAAGAGACGGCAAGGCAAAGTAAAGAGAAAGGAAAGTATTTTATGAACTTTCTTAACAGGTCGATCACCCTTCAGTGTCCTGAAAATTGAGTCTGGTCATAGTGGCTCCTCTAAGAGTAATCCTCTCGATTCTGTCCCTTCTGCAGAGTTCCCCGTCTGCTTTATACACATTTCCTTTCAACTCAATGACTGGGCAGCATGGATAGTCAGACAGAAGAGAATAGCAATTGAATGAATATGAATAGTTTAATGAGGGGCACAAGAGGCAGCCTATCCTAGGAAAAACTGCCTTTTATATAGGCTTTGCAAACTGTGCTGGTGCAAAGGGGGAAACTCGGAATTAAAATGGATAAACTCTTGTCTCAGTCTCAGCTTCCACTGTGCCATTCAACCAGATGCAGTTCTAGAAAGATATGGCCAATTTCTTTTTTGTAATTATGCCAATCAGGAAAAAAAAAATTGCATTACCAGAATTAACATGCTGTATGCATGACTTTGTGAGTACCCCCTTCAAGCTGTCAGTCTTCTTGCCAGTACTACTGTGCAACAGCATTAACCAACAGGAGCATGGGCTTATTTCAAACCCAGGTGTCGAGCAATTTGAAATGCATGAGCTCCTTGTTGTGAAACAATCATTCCCTTGGAGGCTCATATTGTCCTCATCACTCCATGAACAGTGCCCATGGTGGCTGTACATTCGCTTGCTTCTCTACATACAATTTTCCAGAGATACAGACCATTTCTAGGTCTTGCTCTCTTGAAGCAGGGTGGGAGAGGTGAGTTGGTAGGAGGGAGAAGGGGCTGTATTTTAGAGCTGCTTGAAAGAGTTCAACAAATACTGCAGCTGCAGTGAGCAAGAGCCAGGCGACAGCTGGCCTCTGACCTAAAGCAGATCAAGTACACAACACAGAATTATTTGAGAAAATGCACACCATAAAAAGAAACTGAAAAATGAAAGCATGCATCTAAAAACCTCCTAGGTTTACTCCTAGAAGCATTTTTGACTTCTGCTAACATTTGTTGTTAGCTGATTCAGTTCTTCAGCTGTTTTCTTTTACACCAGAGAACACACAAAGGTGATTAATTAAAAGTGATTATCAACCAAGCTTTTGCCTTGCTTAACATGGTTTTATTTGAAAATGAGATCATAAACCCACTCCATTGCTCTATGCATCTGCCTATATGCCTGCTGCAAGTAACTTTTAGCCCAAGGCCAAATGAGAATCAAATTGAAAAGAAAGGCAGAAGGTCCCAAATAAGACTAATTCTGAATTACTTTGTGGCACTGTGGCTTTATCAAGAAGATAGCACCATCAGTGTGTTTCTATCAACCAGTTTCTTTACCAGGTGGTATAGTCAATTAACTCTTCTTGTACAAGCTGTAAGTACAGTGAGGTTCAAATATTTTCAGTCAGGTCTGACTTTGTGACCCCATTTGGGATTTTCTTGGCAAAGATACTGGAGTGCTTTTCCATTTACTTTTCCATCTCATTTTACAGATGAGGAAACTGAGGCAAACAGGGATAAGTGATTTACCCAGAGTCACACAGCCTGGGAAGACCAGTCTTCTTGATTCCATGTACCAAGCTCTAACCACTGCATGGCCTGGATGTGTAAGCACAGTAGTTGAGCCATAAAATCAAGAACAATGGTTTGACCATAATATTCTTCATCAGGTAAGCATCTATAGGTACAGCCTAGGCTTGGATTCATTACCTTTTTTACCCCTAGTAAAAGCATTTAATGGTGGAAAATGAACAACTCTCCTTCGGGTTTTTAACCTCAGATCTGTGCACTTCAGTTACATACATATCAATATATAGATACATATAACTTAATTTCAACATAGTTTGTTTACTCTGGATTCCTCTGTATGACATTGTGTGCATTTAAAAACACTATTCTGAGAAGAGATCCATAGGCTTCATCAGACTGCCAATGGTGTCTATTGTATAAGGCAACATTAAGAAATCCTACAATAAACTGTCCCATCAGGCCTGAACTCTTCATCCTGACTGCCATAATCAAATTGATCAGATAATTCCCAGACTCCCTCTCCTTTTTGGACTATCAAGGCGTTGAGTGCATGTGTGTCCAGAAACAAGCCCTCTTAGGACTGATGACAGCACTATCCCCTGTTTTCACCTTGTCCTCTGGCGAGAAATATCCCCACAAGCAAAACCCTAAATCAGGATCAGGCATGCGGAAGAAAAAAAAGTGTGAATATAAAAGAAAGCAAGGAAGAATTTAGTTTGAACAATCTATAAAAATCACAGTTGCGGGAATCCTGGGTTGGTTAGTCTGAATACTTGCCTGGCAAATAACTTGCAAAGCAATTTTGGGATGCACAGGCTGAAGAATTTTTTATACACTATAAACATCTCTTTATATATGAATGCATCAATAAAATATGCCCCAAAAGCTTTTTTGGAGAGCTGTAAACTAAAGATTTGCCCCTGAGCTGAGACCCTGGAGTGAATGTTTTTTATGGCTAAGGTGTAAGTAGTGTACCTTAATTATAACAGCAGGAGTAGTGCTGCTCTCATGAATTCAGCAAATACCTTGCTAGGAAAAGCATTTACAGGTTTGGAAAAAATAGGCCCATGTTAAAAGGGACATAGTCCGACTGAAATATGATGCCAATAGGATTTTCAGCACAAATTAGGATTGCTTCTAAAACAAGGAACAATGAGAAACATATTTGCAAGCATAAAAAGGAATTTTGTATTGCATCTGCAGCTTTGTTTGCAATTACAATACAAGAGTCATTCATTCCATTATAAAGGAGTTTGTGAGCTCTGTTAGTTCCTTATTGGTGTTATGAGACAAACATTGCTTCTAATATCCCATATTGTATTTGACGTCTACTCGGAAAATATCTGAATTCCCCACAACTCAAGCTGCTGTTTAAATCTTTGCAGCAATATACAGAAAGGACTTTGATGATCACAGCACATATTGGGTGCTTTCAAGAATTGTTTCTACACTAGATGGAAATTATTTTAGAGAAGAAAAATGGTGGTCCTTCCCATAGCCTCTTCTGTGTTGTTATTGTTATTTCATCCTAACAGAAGGTAAAACTCTCTGTGTTTGCGAGGCCTTTTGGTATTTGGCATTTGTTAGCAATAAGATGAAATTCAAACCAAAATTCTATATTCCTTGCTAGAACTCACAGCTTTGGACAAAGATATATATTTAAAGCAGTGCTTTTTATAAAGCGATAGGAATAGGTAGGGAGATATAGCTTCCAGTCTCAGAATTGTCACCTGAGCAAATCACTTTCCATCTCTGAATGTGTTTTGATATCTGTAAAATGGGGATAAGTTTCCATGCCTATTTCATAATACAATTAAAAAGACCAGATGAAATTGTATATGTATAAAACATTTTGTTCATGGCATAACATAGTATAATTATTAACCAGTTGAAATAGAAAAATAAATTAGGCAGAATATCAATGAATTTTGGTTTGTTTTTGTTTTTGTTCAGTCATCTCTGACTCTTTGTTTCCTCATTTAGGGTTTTCCAGGCAGAGATACTAGACTGGTTTGCCATTTCCTTCTCCAGATCATTTTACAGATGAGGAAACTGAGGCAAACAGGGTTGATTGACTTCCCCAATGTTACAGGGTTACTTGCCCAGTAAGTGTCTGAGGCCAGATTTGACTCAGAGAGTTGAGTCTTTCTGACTTCAGGCCTACAACTGTGCCACCTAGCCGACCATATTAATGAATATTGGTTCTTTAAGCATCTTTTTTTTTAATGAGGGTTCTGAGGGGAACAAATGGCATTGACTTTAAGGCCAATGACCAAAGTAGTAGTATAGCAAGTCCAATAAGTGCCAGGAAGCAAACCAAAGATGGATGTGCTAGAGCCATCTTATAGTGCTATCCTGTGGGTCCACGGATTGAGCCAGTGTAAGAGCTATTGGGGCAGCTAGGTGCCACAAAGGATAAAGTTCTAGGCCTAGAGTCAGGACAAGTTATCTTCCTGAATTCAAATCTGGCCTCATATACACACTAACTGTGTGATCCTGGGCAAGTCACTTCACCCTGTTTGCCTCAGTTTCCTTATCTGGAAAATGAGCGACAGAAGGAAATTACAAACCACGCCAGTTTCTTTGCCAAGAAAACCCTAAATAGAGTCATGAAGAGTCAGAAACAACTGAACAATAACAAGACCTACTATGGGGGCTAAGCTACTCTGGATGGAATCAATAGAGAATATATACAATAATTATCAATTTATAGTGTTATAATGTGATTATACTATAACTTGTAACGGGCTTTGCCTCTTTTTTCACTTATCATTTCTATGGTTTCTCATAGAAATTTAGCGATTGATAACTATTTATTAATTGTGACCTGGAATTACAACTTACTCCACTGGGAATAGGACTTTGGTGATAAAACACAATACTATTTATGGTGCTGGAATTTATCACCTAGGATTGCTATGTGGGGTACAAGATACAGGACTTCTGAATATAGCAGTCAAATCCCAGTATAATGGAAATGATTATCATAAAAATGACAAATTCTACCATCCCGCTAGGCAATGGACGGATGCCTTTTTTGAATATTCAATGCAATAAAATTAAAATGAAGGGGGGAAGGTTGGCAAACATTTGTTTTGCAGTGGGATCTCACCCATGCTTGCTCTGGGCGTTTGGACATATTTACCTTTATCCAACAGTTCTAAAAGTGTTATCCAAGGACAATCACTGATTAGTGATGTTCTTCAAGCTGTCCCACATACTGAATATTCTTATTGTTGTTATTTTACTTTCAGAATTAATGTATAGTGAGAGGTGGCCCAGTGGATAGAGAATTGGCCTCCAAAGCAGGAAGACCTGGGTTCATGTTCTGACTCTAATGTATACTGATTATGTCACAGCAGGCAAGTTACATAATCTCTCTAGAATGACCATGTGATGAACAGTGGAAAGATTAATTATAATACATTGCTTTTGTGTTGCACTTTATGGTTGATGAAACATTCTCACACACAGTTTCTTTGATCTTTTGATTACCCTGTGGATTTGGTAGTGCCAGTGCTCTTTTTCACATTTTAGATAGAGAACAATCCTGCAGAAGTAAAGAGACTTTCCTAAGCACAGTAAATATCAAAGGTAGGACTCAAACTGAGATTTTCTAACTATAAATTAATTTTTCTTGGCTCAGTACTGCATTGTATTTCTGCTATTTTGTATTCATATAATCCTTTTCAAGTAATTTCATAACAATCTGGAAAGTCAAGAATAACTATCCTTAACCTTTCATTGAATCATCAAATCATAGAAAGTTAAAATGGAAAAAAGATCATTTACTCCAACTGCCTCATTTTATAAATTACAAAACCAAGGTAAATTGAGTAGCCTGTAGTCATGTGACTAGTTAATGACAATCCAGGTTTTCTGATTCTAACTTCAGATTTATTATTATTAATATTAATAATAATTGAGAAAACTGAGGTTCAAAAAATACTATGAATTGCCTAAGCTCACATTCCAGACAACTTAAGCCAAGTCTAGTATCTTTCAAATATAACATACATATAAAAGGGCACAACTGAATGTGGTCAAGGTCAACCTTGTGGTCAGATTACTTCTTTTTTCCGTTTTGTTTTTAGTTGCTTGAAAGCCTTCTGATATGAGAAAATCCTGGGAATATAAATCTTCATTGTTTTGAGGGAAATAAAGCTTAGCGTCTTTTTGCTCTCTATTTTAAAAGATCATAATACCACAACACTCTTCTGCTCAACAAAATCTTAGTGAAAATTAATGGAAAAAGGACAATGAATCTTTAAAAATACTTTTTATCTCAGCAATCTAGCATGTCCATAATAAAGTGCTGAGGCTCGTGCTAATGCTTGAGAGAAGCAAAAGTTAGTAGGTGCCCTGGAAGAACAAACACACTCATGATAGCTCAGTTGAAAGGGAAATAACACCTATGCAGAATATTTCATAGGCCAAATTAATTAAGCACAGATATACATGTAACATTTGAAGATTTATGATGAAATTGCAAAGGAGTTACCATCATTGTAGCTTGGGGCATCTCAAAATAGGAAAGCAAACTATTAATCATGAAAGAAAAGCAGCCATAAAAAGCAGACTTCTGGTGAGAGAAAACTGTAAATAACATTTTCCAAGAGGGAAAATACTCCCAGACAACAGAGTAAAACTTGGAGAGAAAAAAAGAAAAGAAAAGAAAATATAAGCCATGGTCATGCATTTAAGATGTAACGCAGATACTCTGGGGCCCCCTTGCTCCTGATTCTCATGAACATGTAGACTATGTAGGATCTTCAAAGGGAATTCCCTAATGGATCGAGTAAGTGTATATAAGAGAGGAAGAGAAGGGAGAAAAAGGGTTGAAAGATACATAGGAAGTTCTGTCCTCCCTTAGCTCCCAGAGTAGTAAGATCTCCTGGTTCTCTTCCTATATTTCTGAATACCCCTCAGACTCCTTTCCTGGCTTCTTTTCTCTTGACCTCTCATGCTTTGCCTTTCCTAGGGCTCAGTTTCCCAATAATTTTCTTCCCTTCTCTTTGTTTTCCCCTGCAAAAATCTCATCCACTCTCTTGGCTTTATCTATTGTATCTATATGGATGAATACTTCTTCATCCAATCCAACATGAAAAAATTATTAAGTGCCTACGATATGCTGGGTGCTGAGTGCTAAGTACTGGGGATACAATTAATAAAAAGAAAGATAGCCATTGCCCTCAAAGAGTTTATAGTCTACAGAGGGAGACAACATACAACAGGAGGCAAGAAAGGGTGGGAGGGGGACACCACAGAGTCCTCTGTGGAGGGGCATCTTGTTTCATGGAATTGAAACCAGGGAGGAGCATATGCAAAGTGGACAGATCTGAGTAGTTTCTGCCATCTATAAAGGAAGGCACTGGGGAGAATTTGGCAGTCCTCCAAAAAGAGTGGGGAGATGCTGAGGTAGCTGAAGTCAGTCAAGGCTTGAGTTAGAAGCATGGTGTTGAGTTTAGAAATGATGAGCTTATCCTGGGATGGGGCTTCTTGTTCCCTGAAGTTGAAAACAGACACTTGGCAGCAGATGCAAAGAGGTCCAGGTAGATTAAGAGTTCCTTGGATAAGCTGCTGTCAGCCATGTTTCTCTTTTTCCATACTTATAAAATGATTTCTGAATGTAAATATAAAACCTTAAATTGCATTCATTTGATTTAATTCAATATAAAATTATAACCTATCCAAGTCATTGTTAATCCTAACTCTATTGTACAATGTGTTAACTCTCCTTTCCCTAACAACTATCCTTTCCATCTCCTCTTATCTATCCTACTCAAATGTGACTTCTTCTATGATGACTTCAGCTACAAGTGATCTACAGAACTCCTATTATTTCCCACCTTATTTTCTGTGGAAGAAACTCTTCTAACTTCTCTGAGTAGGCCTTTCTTCATCGAGCTAGACCACCTTTGAACATCCATAAAACTTATCATCTGAAACTCTTAGGTAGTACATATTATTTCCAGCCTTATATAGTTTTCCTGTATCTGAATTTTATCTCCCTGGCTAGACTTAAAGCTCCTCGAGGAAGCTTTTATATACTTATTTGTACCTATACAATACCTATCATAACATGGTAGACTCAGAATAGATAAGGAAGGAAGCGAGGAGAGTGGTCCTGGGTCTCAAATACTATATCAATGTCCCTGGGCCCGCTACTTGTATTTTCTGTCTGTTCCTCATTCCACCTATGATGTGTTCCTTTCCCTCCAGGGATAGCTCTGATGGGAAAAGCTCATTTAAAAACTTCATTTGGATTCACTTGGACTGTTGTCTTTATGTTTAGGGTGATGCCAGCATCCTGTCTTTCTAAGTGCAGAATGAGCCCTCCTTTCATATTCTCTTGCAGGCTTCCAGGGAAGGTTATGGAAGCCAAAAGCAGCACTCAGGCTAAAGGCAAGCAGCTGGCAGCAGTATCACCTTGGCTGCACGTATCAGCAGGCAAACAGCCTCCCATACACACATTTTGTGTTCATCATCAACCAAAGTATTTATTAAGTGCCAATTTGCTCATACAGAGCAATGAAGTGAAGTAGGTGAGGTTTATCTTTGGAACTTCCCACTCATACACAAACTCAGTTCCATTCTTTCTTTGGCTGTACTCCCATAAACATATTTTAAATGAAAGTTTAATGCATAAGGAAGGCCTTCATGTGTTTGTTTTAATTTACTAGAGGTACATGTTGTAGGAGTTCTTGACTGAGAAATGTTCTAAAAGGTCTCCCATATCCTTAAAAACCCTTCCCTTGACTCTGGCATCTACTTAATCTAAGATCTGTATTCTACCTTCTTTTAAATAATGATCACAAAAACAACTACTGACATTTACACTGTGACTTAAACATTGCAAAGGTTTTCACTTTTATATTCCTAGAAAGAGTAGCCTGTATTCGCTGCCTCTACATCCTAATCACCCATCACTCATTAATTCTTTAAAATCTGGCCACTAATCTGCCAAAATAACTCCCTCAAAAGTCCTCAATGAACTCTTAGGCCTCCTTGACCTTTTCTTTTAAAGTAAATGCTGTTAACCATATAGCTTTAGATTTTCATTTAATCCTTGGTTTTTCTAACACTGATCTCACCTGAATCTCCTTCTGAATCATCTAACCATTTCTGCCAAGTTTTCTTCAGTGGTAAATAATCCTTCTCCCTTATAAGTTATAGTATCCCTCAAGTCTCTGTCCTGGCTGCTTTTCTCTTATCTCTATCAATTCTCTCCTTTAGCGATCTCATCCATTTCAGTGGCTTCAATTATTACCAATATATTGATTGCTCTCAGATCTGTGTATGCTTTCCCAGTTTTCTCTGAGGTCCAGACCTAAAAGAAAGAAGGAAGGAAGGGAGGAAGGAAGAAAGAAATGGAAGAAAGGAGGGAGGGAGGAAGGAAGGGAGAGGGGAAGAAAGGAAGGAAGGAAAAAGCAATTATTAAGCACATCTTATAAGCGAAGCACGATGCTAGGCAATGGGGATAAAAATGCAAAAAATAGAGATAGCCCCTGACCTTTTAGAGTTTACAGTATAATAGGGTTAGACAATACATATATGGAAATTATGACCCCCCCAAAAAAGTACTTTGGTCTGGGGAATCATAAGGATAATTAATTAGGATGGACTGATTATATAAATGTGTGTGCATGTGTATACACTCATATAATTATATATGTATATGTATATATGCATGTATGTATGTATATAATATATGTATATATATATATATATATACATATATATATACACACACACACACCATTACTTATATACCATTATTTATAGAAAGAGTGTGTCAGTTGATTGTGAGATATTATATTATTGCTGATTACTATTGCCAGAGGAAGAGCTAGAAAGAGAAGACCTATAGCATCAGATGTACGGTAAGATAGTCTAATGGATTTGTTTGCATGCTCTCCCTAGGGTAGAAACTTTGAAGTGGACTAACTTCTCCAAAAACTGGGGGAATGTTTTCTGGGGGTCTAGAGTGTGGGTCGGTGGCAATAAGATGATAACATGACCTTTACAGACGGTTGGATAGTCATATAAAATGTGAAAGTGGAGTACTCAAATGGCTATTGAATATTTCTATCTAGATCTCATACCAATATCTCAAATTCAACATATATAACTGGGCATATCTTCCCTGTAAACCTAGCCTATTTCATATTTCTGTTAGACCACAATCAGGCACATGGACTCCAAATCTCAGTTTATCTTTGACTCCACCTTCTCTCTACATCCAATCAATTACCAAATTATTTTATGCTCATACCCACTACTCTTATTCCACCTCTGATTCTAATGTTGCCACATAAAATATGTTCTTTACAGAACTGCCAAAATTAACCATTGTGATCATGTCACTAACATGTTTACCAACCTCCTATAAGTCCCGACTGTTTATAAAATATAACCTCATCAAGCTGGAATTAGAATCCCTCCATTATCCTCCCAATCATTCTAATTCTTCTATACAACATGACTAATGTGAAAATATGTTTAATGAGAATGCATATGTAGAGCTTATATCAGAATCCATGCCACCTTGGAGGGGGGATAGATGGAGAAAATTTAAAACTTATGGAAGTGAATTTTGAAAACTAAAAATAACAATTTATATTAAAAAAGAATCCCTCCATTATGTTTCCAACGAAGTTCTTTTTTTAGCTTTATTTTACATCCCTTCTTTTCATGCACTCTTTATTCCAACCAGATAGGATCACTAACTTTCCCAATTTCAACATATCATTTTGCACCTCCATATATCCATGAAGTTTTTCCTTTATGAAGACTTCCCTGAGTTCTTCCCTACCACTAGTTTCCTCACTGAAAGTATTCTCTCTCTCCAGCCACATTTTTAAAAAAGAACATTTTCTTTGGCTCAATCCTTTGCCGCCTGTAAATGCCATATGATGATTATGATTAATGCTTTAAAGTTTACAAAATATTTTACGAATGTTTTCTCATTTTATCCTCAGAACAATCCTGGCAGATAGGTGCTATTATCTCTATTTTATAGATGAAGATACTGATGCAAATAGAGGTTAAGTGAGTTTTCTAGGGCAACACAGCTAATGTCTGATTTGAAATCAGGTTTTGAGCCTATGTACATGGAAATTTTTTTCTTTTATTTTGTCTTTTTGTATTTAAGTTCAAAAATGAATAAAAAATTTTCAAAGAAACTAGGTCCCATATGAGAAGACTAAATCTCTTGGGGGGGGGAAGGTAATATGTAATTTTTTTCATCTCTCCCTAGCATATAATTTCAGTGGAAGAGATTGCTGGAAAGAAACTATTTCCCCCCAATACCAGTAGAATCATGCAGGACACAAAGAGAGAAAAGGAGTCACTTTCCCATAATTCCATGTACCGAAGGTGTTGGTGCTGATCGGTGGAAAACAGATTGCACAGGCCAAAAATAAATAAAAGATACTGAGATGGGGGAAATACTGAAGTTATGATGATAAGAAAAGTAATGGGGAAAGAGACAAAACTAATGCTGAGATGGACCTAGACCTCGTACACGGATGTCATTGTAAGAGGGGTGAGAATTTTAAAGGAGCCATTTACAAAGTGAAACAGTCATTTCTATTTCTGACTTTCTCCAACTCCCTTCTGCCTCTAATACTTTCCCTGTAAGTTTTCCAAATTTCTTTATAGAGCACCCAGGGCAGGCACTGATCCCTATGAGAAAGAGGAAGGTTGTTCATATGACTACACTCAGAAATCCACCCCATTTACATTTTTATAGGTTACTAATAAATATGATATATGTTCAAAAGTATTATTGGTTGCATTCCAGTGAGTTGATCACTGAAAGAGTGCTGGAAAAGGAGCTAAATTCTGATGCTCCCATAAGGAAAATGATACTCAAAAAGGTGAAATGTCTTACCTGAGGACACAGAGATAATCAATACAACCCAGAAATCATTAAGTACTTATGGTTATCCAGCCCTGGCATTATCCTAGGTGCTAGTGATAAAAAAAAAACATAGTAAAAAGGCCCTGCTGTCAAAAAGTTCACCTTCTATATAAAAATTGAGAGAAAATTTGAACCATGCTCTTCTTATTTCAGATCTGGTGATATTTCTACTACATGGATTTTTTTTCTCTAATTAAAAGATCCTAACACCCATTTACTCTTCTTCAAATCTCATTTTTTTCCTTCTCATTCCTATTCAGTAGGTGTCCCAGGCCAACAAAAATTTCTCATTAGTCATCCTTTAACATTTAGAAAGGCAAACAAAATTTGTTTCTCTGGTAATTAATAGTTATTGAATGAGTAATTATCACTTGACACCCACAATAAGAGCTCTGCCATACTATGGGACTGGGAAGACACATTGTATATTGTATTCTGCCTATTTCCCCTAAAATATCTCTTGTCCATCTCAATATGCTGGCTCTAATTAATCCTGTATACGGACGCCCATTTTATACTGATCAGCATATAATTTTTTGCTCATGATCTTTTAAATTGCATCAGTATTTTATTCTTTTTAAAAATCATTATCATGACATCTTTGTAATATCACTTCAATTTTAGGAATATATTCCCAACCTACCACCTCTTCCATTTATTATTCTTTTTGAAACAAAGATTTTTAAAAAAAGAGGAAAAGAGGCAGTTTGGAAAAAAAAAAACTAACACATCAGCTGAGTCTGACAGTACAATATTCCACAGTCCTAGTTCCCCAGTTCCCCTAGTTCCACAAGGGGGAGGGGAGGTGAGGAGAAAGCATTTCATTCCCAAGGGAAGTAATGTGATGTGTCAGAATGTGTATTGGAATTAAATTCCGAAATTCTATGTTTAAATCCTAGTTCATCTATTGGCTTGGCAACCTTGAGCAAGTCTGTTAAAGCTCTCAGTACCTCAATTTCTTCACCTATAAAATAAGGGGAGTGAGCTACATGATCTCTAAGGTCCTTTGCCTTGATGACATTCTATGAAAACAACACTTTTTTCTGACTCTGACACATTTATCATCATTGACCTGAGTATAGTTACCTACCACATACGGGCTCACTAGTAGAATTGATATATTATGATGTCATGTGAAATTTATCTATTGCACATGTAGCTATAAATTGAAAGGACAGCTTGGATGGTGACTAATTCCTCCTGGAATAGTCTTTCCAAGTTCCTGTTGTGATCAATAAGTTAGAAAGGGTATGTGTGATTAGGCTCTTCAGCATAAGAAAAGTATGATGCCTAAAACATTAGGTCTTTCTCATGTTTCTGGAAATTTAAAAACTATCTTAACACTGAAAATTTAGATGCATTTTATTCTTTGCAAGTTTCTAAAAGTACTGTATTCCCTTGAGCAGAATAATTAATCTACTTAGACTTTGAAAGACACTCTTTCCCAATCACAGATATTTGGACCATTTATGTCTTTGGAAAACAGTTTGGAAATGATTGTCTACTTTAATGCAAATCTAATGTTTTAGTTCTTGTTGTTTTTTTGAAAATTTGTACTATGGCTTGCTGCATTATTTTGGCTTAAATTTTTCTCTTTTCACTTTTATGTACAGATTCCAGGATGAATTACTGAGGTACTCATTTGGCTTCACATCCCTTATTGCCCTATAAGCACTCCCCTTCCCCCAAATGAGCACCTCAATAATTCAGCCTGGAATCTGGGCATAAGAGTGAAAAGAGAAAATTTTAAGCCAAAATAATGCAACAAGTTTGTCTATTTTAATCAAATAGAAAAAAAATATGATTTTAGAATTCAAAGAAAGATTAGAGTATTGGTCTTCTCCCTTAGCTCTCTTGGACATATCCCATGGTGTTGGTTATACTACAGGTTCAGGAGAACAAAGGAATGCTGCAACTAAGAATTTTTTTCACAAACATAGGATAGAAACATAGTTTGAAAAATGCTAAGATAAGTGCCAAGGATATAGGTCAAGCAACTGGATAATAGCATTTGAAAAGAACTGGATAGCCTAGAACATTGAACTGAGTGAAATAAGCTCAAAATTATAGTTGTTATTATCATTATTAATAATACTTTGCTTTTCAACAATAGCTTTGTGACCTTAGATGAGTAAGTTTCATTACCTATAAAATAATGATTATTACAGAAATAAAATCTAATATTTGCATGATGATTTAAGGTCTCCAAAGTGTTTTACATATATTTCCTTATCTGTTTTAATGAAAATAAGCACAAAGTATTACATCTGGGTGTGAAAATTCCATCTTATAAGTATGAGTATATTCTATTGAATCCAAGAAATTAATAAGCATCTACTTCCTATGTATCCACACACTGTGCTATCTCTCTGTCTCTCCATAAAACCAAAAACAAAATAGGCCCCATCATCAAGGAGCTAATAATCTTCTGAGAGGACACAATACGCACACAAATATGTTGGCATGGATAAAGCCAATGCAAAGTAATTTCAAGGATGTGGGAGAACACTAATAACTGGAGGTCTCAGGAAGGGCTTTGTGTAGGAGGGGCTTAAGATGATGCTAGAGGGATCCTAAAGATTTCAAGGGGCAGAGATGAGGAAGGAACTTTTAGAACAAGGTAGTAGTATGGTCATACCAATGCTTTCAGACACTGTACTTGGGAGAAACTGAAGGCAGGGAGATTGAATTAGTATGCTACCACAACAATCCAGGGAAGGCATAATGGCAACAGAGACAGTAACATTTATTAAGAACCTACTGTGTGCTAGGTACTTTTACAAGTGCTTTGCAAATATTATTTCATTTGATCCTGACAACCACCCTGCAAGGCAAGGTGACATTATTATCTCCATTTTGCAGTTGAGGAAACTGAGGCAAACAAAGGTCAAATGACTTGCCTAGGATCTTACAGCTAATGTCTGAAATTGGATTTGAACCCAAGTCATCCTGACTCCAGATCCAGCATTCTATCCTCTGTGCCACTGCAATGGAAAATGAAAGCAAAGAAAGCTACCCGAATCTTTCTTATAAGAGCTGTATTAAGAAAGGCATAGCTCGTCTGGGGAAAGTGGCAATCCCATTGTCCTGGTGAGACCACATTGTGGTGCTATGTTGAGTTCTAGGGGCTACATTTTAGGAAACACATTAGAGAGTATGAAGATGAGAACAAGGTAGTCAATGGTATTGATTTTGTGCAATATGAGGACTTGTTAAAGGAATTGGGAATCATTATCCTGGAGATGAAAAGACAGGAGGACATGATATCTGATGCTCAATATTTGAAGGGATATCATATGGCAAAGGGATTAGGTTTGCTTTCCTTGGTCTATAGGACAGAATAAAGAACAAGCTGAAGTTGTTAAGCAGCCAAATTAGGTTTTATATTCATATCTATATAAAAGAGGAGGAAGTGGGTTCCCCTTCCTAGGAGGGCTAAAAGAAAAGACTAGACCATTTGTTGGAGATGTTGTAAAGGGGATTCTTTTTCAGGCATTGATTGGATTTTTGGCGATCTTTTTCAACTCTAAAATCCTATGATTCTTTGATCCTGGAATTCACCTTTAGAGAAGATATAAATTTTGTATTTTATTTCATCCTAGTATTCAATGGCCTGGAATAATGACTATGGCAACTCTTATTAATGTATAAGATTTATAACTACAATATCTTGATTCAATTTTTGTCTCTGATAGTCAATGCCATATAGGCTAGGGCAGATCACCAAACCTTTCTGGACTTCAGTTTCTTCACATGTACTTAGATCGTCTCTAAGGTCCCTTCTTTCTCCAAGCATTGTATGATGCTAGAGATGAAGAAAGGCCTGCTAAATGAGCCAGGTAAGGTTAAGGCAATAATAACAAGGAAGGAACAACTGGGATGCTTTAGATGAGAGATGTCATATAGGTAAAGTCTCTTTATAAAGAGCTATATTTTAATGAGTCATTGGGAACCTTCTGAGTGTCTCGGTTCTGGAGGATCTGATGTACTCCAGCAAGAAGGGGGCTTGACTCTGTAAGAATTCAGATACAAGTAGCCCATTATCCTTGGTTTATTTATACTAGATGTCCTGAGTCTACTGGGCTAGACCTTAAGAGTATATAGAATGTGTTACGGAGGCCCAAGCCGACCCGGGTCCTTTCTTTTTCATAACCCAGTTTGTCTTTCAGAGTTCATTATCAAGATACTAGTCATGGAGTTCTGAAATCCATCATCAGTCTGATCTCATCAGGTTTTGGTGATGTAGACAGGTCCCTATTAGTGCAAATAATGAATCCTGTGAAGTAGTTGTAAGTATTCATATTCCCATTATTCAAAATTATAATTATAAAATATGGTAATATTTATATAAATGACATAATAATTAGGTCTAGCCCAATGGAAATATGCAGTGCAAATTTGAATAATGTTACCACTTCACGGGATTCATTATTCATACTGATCGGGAACCTAGCTGTACCTATGAGTCTATATTTGCCTCCTTGTCTTAATTATAATGTCAGCTCCACAGATGCTTTTTCCCCCTTAAACAGAGCCCAGTGAAAGAACTTACTATACTTTGTCATTATTTTAAGATTCCCCTAGAGAGTCATTTTCATTATAAAACAACCACCATCTATTGCTAAATCACTACCTCGTGCTTCCTTTTGTATCAATATCTCAGATTAAGAGAAATTTTAGAATTTCTACACTTGCTTCAAAAACAAATTGGACACTATTTTTGAATTTAAAATGTAAGATTATAAAGAACATCCTTTGTTGGAATATGACAGAAAAAAGATGATATTCGATTATTTAGGTATAGGATACCTAGATCCAGGGGAAAGACCTGGATCATCATAATAATTCACATTTCTATAATATGATATAGTTTATGCATATTTTTTCATAGCATCTCTGTGAGATAGGTGATGCAAGGATTATTATCCCCATTTTATAGATAATGGAAATGAGGAACTGAGAAACGATGAATTGTCCTTGATCATACTATCCAGGTAATAAGTGTCTGAACCTAGATTGAAAGCCAGATCTCCTGACTCTAGGTCTGTGACTCAATTAATTATATCTTAAAATCTCTAAGATAGACTGACACGTGTCTGCTCACTCTAAGATGGAGCTGAGTTGTTTTAAATTATTTTTTTCTAGCCAAAGAACATGAAAACTCTTGTATCTTTTAAACAAAATAAGTAATTGATTGATAACAAATACTGTTCACTCTAGGGCTTATTGATGAATTGAATTAAAAAAAGGGACTACCTTTTCACCAACATCTTCAAGAGGATTTTATTTTAAACATATGGACAGTTTGTCTTCAGGCAAGAATCAGTGTATTATGTACTCCCTCAGTAGGCAATGACATATTAGACCATAGTTGTACTGAAATGGTTTGTGTATGAAGAGCTCTCTTAATATGCATTGACACAATGTACAATGATGGCTTCAAAATATACAGTTATGATTTCAGTGGAAAGACCATATTTTTTCATTAAGATCTCTGAGAAATTTCAATGGAAGCATCTCAGATACTTCTCTTGAGGTCATAAAGACCCATGTGCATCTGTTATGCTATCAATAGAGGAATTTTAAAATGATAGTCACTGAAATGAGAACAAGTCCTTTCAAAGTTCTGTTTTTATTTTCTCCTCCCCCCTCTATGCTTTTTTCTACTAACTATAAATAACCAGAGACAAAAGAATAAGGAGGCTTATAAAAAGAATCACGAAAGCACAGAAGTTCTAATATGGGTTAACATCTCTCTTGTTTCTTTTAATGGTCAGTTCAAATGCTTCCTTGTGATGCCTCTGCTGATACTCCTCCCACCCACTTACCTACATTCTCTTGAATTTATTTTCTATATTCCTATGTGTGCATGTATTTCTTTCACCTGTGTGTTGAGAATACTTGGAAGGGTTTTGTTTTTGTATCTCCAGTACCTCATTGAGCAACTTGCGCTTAGTAGGTGCTTAAAATGCCTCTTGGTTGATTACCTCCTGACATCATCTAAATTTGGTAAATTCTAAACACTATAATTCTGAAAAGATTACTTGACTCTATCACCCCTGTGGACTAAAATCAGACCAAAACTCTTAGAAAGAAAACAAAAAAAGATTTAGAATGGCCTTTGTCTTCCTCCCATCTGAGATTAATCCTCTGACCCTATTATATTTCTTCAGCCATCATTTCGATAACTCAAAGGATGGACAGACAAAGGAAGAAATAAAAGAGGAAGAGCTTAAAAGGCTCCATTGAGCCATTGATCCTCTTTGAAAAAGGTCAAGTCAGATTACCTCTGCTTTCTTCAATTTCCTTGAATCTAAAATGGAAATAATAATAGCTAGCACCTACTTACCAGCGTAGTGAGGATCAAGTGAGACAATATTTGTAAAGTGCTCAGGATTGTGCACATAGTAGGCACTTAGTAAATGCTTGCTTGCCTCCTTCCTTGAAAAGGGGAATGTCATTAAAGACCTTCAGAAAAGTCCTTTAATTCAGTCTTATTCTAACTCTATCACCTCCAGACCTAGTCCTACTTATACATAAAGATTATGTAAAATAAATCAATCTGAGGCGTGAACTACTGACTTAAGGATACTTGTGTATTCGATCTTTTAAAGGTCATTCATAGTATTTGTTCAAAATATGGGACACTGTTTTCTCCCTGTAATACCACATACCTGCAAATCACAGAATACCATGGTCCCGGAATAATCACAATTATAGATAACACAAAGGACAGTGGAAAGATGGGCAGAGAAGGTATAAAGAGAATACTATCACTGATGATTTCTGAGAGAAAAAAAATATGGTATGAAAACTTTACTGAAAGCATGTATAACCCCAAAAGGCTGTGGGATGGTGATGTAGCAAGAACGCAAGATAACAGATGGTTAGGCAGATTGATTCTTAGTACCCCTGAGGTATTTAAAGAATGAGAAGGGCGCTAGTAGATTCATTTCAAAGAATACATGGAAAGAAAAGGACAGAAAACAACACAGTTTCAGAGTATAGGGAGGCAGTGTGGCTCAATGAGAGGAATACTAAATTTGAAATAATAGGCCCTGAATTTGAATCCAGATCTGTCACTACCTGTGTGACCATGGGTTAGAGGATTTCTAAGGCTGTTTACAGCTCTAAATCAATGAAATTGTGAGAAGGCAAGAATAGAATGTAATTTATATAAGTGGAGGAAGTAGCCATACCTATGAAAGCATATAGCCACCAAAGGGCCCAACCTGAAAATTTAAAGTTAAAATATTGTAGATTGATGGAATTCATTATATTCATTTTGTCATTAGTTCACCAGATACTGCGACAAAATCTAAAATTGCACACATTCTCCAAAAGAAAATCCCAAGATCAAAGAATGACAAAAATTCAATCCCAGAACTATAAGATCAATGGACCTTAAGGAGATTGATTCGACATCCTGAGATGCCTTTCAGTTCTGAGTCACAAATGGCTCAAAGTAGCCAACAGCTTCATCATCCCCAAAGTTCCCAAGTGCTGAACTAACATACGTGGTTGTCAGGAATCAGTCAAGCAGAGTCTATCTCTGCAATTTTACATTGTAATAGTAGGTAATCAACCTTTTCTAAGAATGTATCCAAAGAAAGGGAATCCATTAACTTCAGAGACAGTGGTTTCCCATACTCTCTTTTTGTCAATCCCATCTTTGTGTGATAAGTTTTGCCCTCCAAAGAGCTATTTTTCAGTGGGATGAATCTCATCCAACCCAGTCTTTGTAATATTTATAGGTTCAGGGTAAGTTAAGTTGCACAGTGGATAGAACGCCAGCCCTGGAGACAGGATGACCTGATTCAAGACCTACTAGCTGTGTGACCCTAGGAAAGTTACTTAATACCAATTGTCTCCAAATGTGTATATGTGTGTATATATGTATGTATATATATATATATATATATATATATGTATATATATATGTGTGTATATATATACACACACACACATATATACACACATACAAATACATGCACAATATACATATATACATGCACATATACATACATACATATACATATATGTATATGTGTGTATATGTGTATATATATGTATACATATCACCATATTAGCTCCCTTTGTTCCATTCCTGTCAGTGCTTCTAACTCTACAGGCTTTATCACTATGATTAAAGTGCCTTCTCACCCTAGAATTTTCCTCAGTTCCTAGCCCTCTTCCCTCATCGGTGATTTCCTTCTGGGCCCTCCATCATGGGGATGACCCAGGCTGACCAGGCTTGATTCTCCTTCTGCCTGCACATCTGACTTCCTGAACTTTGCCAATACGTCCCCATGGACACCTCTCCTTTTCCATTATCAACTCCATTAATAGAAGCTCCATATCTCCCATTAAAATATAAACTCCTCAAGATTAACAACTGTCTTTTTGCTACACAAGCAAAAGTTCTGTATCCCCAGAAGTTTGTACAGATCTTGATACATAGTAGGTGGTTAATAAATGTTTGTTCCTTTGTCTTTCTGTTAAGATCACTAAACTATCTTCATTGTCAAGTGCAGTCAAGTCAATAAACATTTATTTTCAGGGCCTTTTTCTACCAGGATCTATGCTAAGCACTAGGGACACAAAGAAAGTAAAAATAGTGTCTGCTCAGAAACACTTATGTACAAAAAAGATGTGTACAGGATAAACTGGAGATAATCTCAGAGGAAAGGCTCTAGCATAAGGGGGTACTTGTAAGGTTTTTCCATAGAAGGTGAGATTTTGGTTAAGACTTGAAGGAGACCAGGGTAGCCAGAAGGTAGAGAGGAGAAAAAAAGAGAAAATTCCAGCATAGCCAAAAAAATACATGGAATCAACAAATGGAGAATCTTGTTTAAGGAATAGAAGGGAGATGGAAGTCACTGGATCATAGAGTATATATAGTACTTCTCAGGTTTCAAACATGTCCCTCATGGGCCACATTGCATCACAGCACTAACATAATTGGGAAATATTTAATCAAATAAATTAAAAAATGAAATAAAACATTGATAATGTTAAAATGTGATTTTCTAAGTCAACACCCATAGAAATACTTCCATCTAGTTTAATAGTCTACATATCTATTTCAGTTTGATATCACTGTTTTAGAGTATATAAAATATAGTAGGTATAAGAACATCGGAAAGGTAGAATGGGGCCAGGATATGAAGGTTTGTTAAAAGCCAAACAGAGAGTTTTATATTTGATACTGGAAGTAATAGGGAGTCATGGGGATTTATTGAATGGTGGAGGAATCTGGGCGATGTGACATGGTGAAACACAAACTTTAGAAAGAACACTTTCATAGCGGGTGGCTAGAATAGGGGGAGACAAGGCAGGGAAACTGACCAGAAGGTTATTTCATAGTTTAGAAATAATGTGACAGGAATTTATATCAAGATGATAGAAATGTCAAAGAGGAAAAAGGGGAAGCATATACCAGAGATTTTCCAAAGGCAGAATTGACAAGTTTGGGCAATAGATTTATAGGGAGTGAGACAGAATAAAGAATCAAGGATGACAAGTAGTGTGCCTGGATGATTGGGAGGATAGTGGCACATTCAACAGTAATAGTGATGTTAGGGAGAGGGGAGGGTTTTCTAGGGAAAGAAAATGAATGTAGTTTTGGACCTATTGAGTTTAAGCTCTTTTCAGGAAATCCAGTTGGAGATATCCAGTAGAGAATTGGAGATGAGAAACTAGAGGTCAGGACAGAGATTAGAGCTGGATAAATAGAATCATGTCAAATGAGCTTTGCATTTGTGATTAGATATTTGAGGTCTTGGCTTTTATTAATGATTACTTACTTGGATTTTATGTCCTTTAATCTTTTGGCTTTTTCAATTGTTTGTCTTCTTCCTACATGATGAGTTTGCTCTATGGTCTCTTGGTTGTTGCATGCACATAAACAGTTTTCTTCTTTTCCCTCAGTTCAAAGGCCTTTAATGTTTCTTAGGATTTTTAGAACGAAAATCAGGTTTTAAAGCCAGACATTTTTAGTGAATAAACTTAAGATTGTGAAGTGGTGAGCCCAATCAAGAAGTTATTCTAACAGTCCAATTCAGAGGTGATAAGGACCTGAACCAATGTGGTGAATATGTGAGTGGAAAAGAGATAGATGGGAGAGATAATGAAGTACTAGAATTGGCAAGATTGTGTATGTGGGGGGGATGTCAGAAAGTGAAAAGTACATGATGACTCTAAGATTGCAAACCTAGATGAATGGAGGTAGAGGGAGAGATGATATGTTGAGGTAGATTTGTGGGGGGCAGGTGATATGTTTTGGAAAAGTTGAATTTGAATCGCCTATGGGATACTGAGTGGCCAGTGTTGAAAAGAAACTTTGTGAAGAAAGACTGTAGAACAATATTGATGACAATCGAAACAATGGTAGCCAATGAAATAATTAGAAGAGAGTTATAGAGAGACAAAAGGTCCAAAACTGCCACCTTTTCAATTTGATAAAGTCGTTATAATGTGCCTATTGTGTTCACTGATCTGTGCTATTTAACATCTTTATCAATGACTCGAATAAAGACATAGATGGCACTCTCATCCTAGAACTAGGAGGGAAAGCTAATTCCCTGGATGATAGAGCCAGGATCTCAATGATCCTTGACAGGTTAAGAGCATGATGCTCAATATAATAAGTTAGAATTCAATGGGTATGAATGTCAAGTCTCAGACATTAGCACAAAATAACTAACTTCAAATGTATAGGGGAGGAAAGGATGATCATAGTCCTGAAAAAGATCTGTGGGTTTTAATTAGTGAACTTCAATCTCAATATGAGATGACAATGTGATTTGACAAGCAAAAAGATCTAAGATGATTGTGGGCTTCATTCATAGGCATAGATTCCAGAAATAGTAAGTTGATAGTCCTGCTATATTCTACCATGGATAGAAGTCATTGTTCAATTTTGAACCATGGCCCATGAAGAACATTGATAACTTGGAGTGTGTCCAGAGGAGGTACGTTAGATGACAAAGGGTGGTAGGTCCACAAAATAAGAGGATCAGTTGCAAAAAGTGACTTATTTAGCCTGGAAAAGGAAAGGTTCAAGGGGAAGATAGAGATTTGTGTTCAAGCATTGGTAGTGCCATCATATGAAAAAGGGGTAGGATTATTTCATTTAACCCCAGAGGGCAGAACCAGGAGCAATGAGTCAAAGTTGCAAGAAGGCAAGTTTAGGCTAATATATAAAACAAAAACTGAGGTTTTACAGATGAGGAAACTGGTGTCCAAAATGGCTGAGGTTTGAAGTCCACACCCCATTATACCCTCCACCCACTGCTTTGATTATCTGTTAGGACCAGGTTCTTGCCATCTGCTCTGATGCTCTTTTTCTTCCACACTGACCATCAGTCCATTATCAAAGAGATTCTTGAGACATTCTGCCCTGGGAAAAATATTCTACCCAACGCTGAACCAGAACTGACTTCCTGAGTATTAAAGGGAAAATACCTCAACTATTTCTCAAGCAAGTCCTAGGACTTTACCAACGATCCTGTTTTGACCAAAAAACAGGACCAGGGATTCATCATCTGTCTTGATATTATGTACATGATTATACTCCCCTCCTTTATTCTTCCCCTTCCTCAACCAACTATCACCATCTACTGCTTACTCAGAGATTGATAGTCAAATCAAGATTGCTATACTATGAAGAGTATGTCAATCATTGCCCTTGGCTCCATTCAGAATTTTAGTAATTTAGAGTTGTAAGATTCTTGTTCTAGGAATTCCCTTTTTTGATTGACAGAGCTTTCTGCTCTTTCATACCCATCAATGTCAACTCTGTTCCTCTTATGTCCCTATTTATTTCTACCCTATCGTTCCCTTCCTATTACACCAGTGATGTCTTCTTGGAAATTTCTTTGGTCTATATCAATTCACATGTCTATAGCTACTTACAGATACCAGAAACTACTGAAGTGTATCAATGTATTAATGTTCATTAATTAATATGCCTATGT
Organism: Trichosurus vulpecula; assembly: GCF_011100635.1. Classification (NCBI taxonomy): domain Eukaryota; kingdom Metazoa; phylum Chordata; class Mammalia; order Diprotodontia; family Phalangeridae; genus Trichosurus; species Trichosurus vulpecula. Next base: position 314,675,360 of record NC_050576.1, on the reverse strand, counting down.
TATATTTAATTTTTCAATATATCTGTATCTACCTACCTATAGATATTCATTTAATTAGTATATATAAATATCTATTTATACATAGATATGTATTTAATCATCCAGTATAAACCTATATCTATTCAACAATAGATATATGACTGTAACAACAATGTGGCTAGCAGCTTTTGTGGCTGTGTAAGACCAACCACAAGAGCACAGAGAAGGGCTGCCGACACAGGTTCTTGGATCTGCTTTTCTAAGGAAAGCAATTTTAAGGGGTTAACAATCTCACTTTAATCGAACATACATATATACTTCACTTTGTTCAGGGGGAAAAGCCAGAATCCTGAACTTCAGAAAGAATACAAATAGAAATTACAAAGAGAAAATATCAACAGATCAAATAACACAAACCAGTAGATAGGCTTCTAGCTTTCTGTCCAGCATCTCAGTACATAGTTACCAGGGAAGCAGCAACATTTGGATTTTCAAGCTGGGGGACTCCTTAACAATGGCTACCCAGAGTCTCATCTGGTCAAACCACACAACATTCTTCCAGCGAGTGAGAGCCCCCAAACCAAATGCTAACCTCTGAGTTTATATACCCTTCTTAGGGCCCGAAGGCTTCACACCTAATCAGCAAAAGGTTATTGGCCTGGGGCTTAACACCTAGCAAGACTTAATCAAAGGCACTTGATTATTTCAGCATTCTAAAAGAGAAAACAGTAAAAAAGCCCCACAATAATAGATAATTAAACAAATAGTAGGCACTTAATAAATGTTTAATTGAATGTTCAATTAAAATATTAGTGGGAAGCATATAATATCCACTCACATGAATAGAATGAAAGCTACTTGAGGACAGTGACTTTTTTTCTTTGTATGTATCCCTAGTGCCCAGGACAGTAGATATTCCATGAAAACTTTTTGAACTGAATAATAGTTTTCTCCAAGATTACAAAGAAAGTAAATGGTATAAAAATTATTTGAATTCAGATTGAGGCTAATTAAGAATAGAACTTCTATTAGTCCAATCTACCATGATAGTTTGTAGGTGAGAATATTAAATTATTTGCCAAAGAAATTGAAATTTTTTCAGGCTCACTTATGCTGAATGAGAAAAGCTAGCTTTTGTTTATTTCACATAATTCTAGCCAGGGCCGCAAAACACCCAAGAGTTTTTGCTATTTTTTCTGAACATGTCATATTCTAACAGTAGATTAATTCACCAGCATCAACAAACATATTGGATAGTATGTGCAGCTTGAAGTCCCATGTCTACACTAGCTGCAGGTGTAATTACCCAAGAACCAGGAGAATGGGAGCACTGCCAGGAAATGGAAACTCAAAAAAGGGCAGTCAACAAAGGAAAAGGCCTGACTTCTACAGAGACCCCTTTGCAGAAGCCATAGCAGAGTCTCTTTTCCCATTTGTCCCTCCTCTGTTTGGTCCCCACACATAGTGGCTATGCCATGTGAATCAAGCAGAATAGATATTCCAGGGCAATCTCCCACAGCCTTAGACTACTTCCAGCTGAGAGTCCTATTTCCCAAGAAGAGTAACAAAAAAAATTTCATTTACTTGGACATAACGGGTCAAGTACCACAGGGCCCTCTCCCTGGAATTGTCCCTTCCACTGGAGAAAGTGGAGGAGACCTCCACATTGACCCAAAACACTCAAAGCCTGAGTGACTTGAACTTTCAAGGGGAATGCCAGTGTATAGCCACAGTTGTGGCACTCTCCAAGTCCCTACAAAGAATTCCCAAAAGAGATTGAGTAAGAGAACGATGGCTTCTAGCCAGGAGAAATGACCTTCAGAGAAGACAGTTCCTGGGCTCCCTGTGCTGTCTTATTTGATCTATTGGTCACTACTTTCCTTTTCATATATAGACTAGATTGTTTCCGTACTTGAGAATGTTGTGTCTTATCCTTAGAAGTCAGCCATCTCTGGGATTTTGCTTTGCTCAGTTTTTCACAGTTTTTTTTTGGCCGTGGGAGGGTTTTGCTTCATTTTGTTGGGGGTGTGTGTGTGTGTGTGTGTGTGTGTGTGTGTGTGTATTTAAACAACATGGTTCAAATGTCAGTGTCCTTGAGCCTGTCTGCCAAACCATTCAATAAATAGTGTTGTCTTAAAAAAAACCCATATGCCACTTCATATATTAATACAGGTGACATTCATTCCTAATAAAAGTCCTTTTCCCCAGGAAAAGAGACGAGTGAAAATGTCATCATTTTCTATGAAAATCTTTAACTGAGTGCAATATGACTTGGTAGTCAAAAGACTGAGGTATGAATCCTGCTCTATAATTTACTCTGTACTCTATGTGATCCGAGGCAAGTAATTTCTAGGACTCAGTTGCTATCATATGTGAAATTAAATGATTGAACTAGCAGAATTTAAAGCTCCTTCCACTTCTTGATCTATGATCATCTGAACCTAAAATGGCTAAGCAAAAACATTCATAAATTATCTAGGTTATTAACATTTTTTAATAATAACAAATATTTATAGGGTGCTTTAAGGTTTGCAAATCTTTAATTATCTTACTTGAGCCTCTCAGCAGCTGAGGAAAGAGATTCTACTGTTCTTATTCCTGTTTTACAGACTAGTACTGAGGCCAGGAGAGGTTAACTGACTAAGTAGCCCATAGTTATGCAGCCAGTACGCCTCTGAAACAGCAAACTCTGGCCATTCTGATTCCAGGCCTAGTACACTATATACTACTCTACTTAGTTTTATTATTGCTAAAGTGGTATAAAGGAAGGACCTATGAAATATCAACTGCAGAGAACAGTCTAGTGAATAATGATTTTTTTTAAATTCTAAACTTGACCTCTAGTGTTCCCAGAGCATCATTTGCAATGGCCATCAGGAAAGTGTTGCCACTTTTCCCAAAGCATCTTCCTCTGGTCATGTTTCCTTACTCTTAGAGGAGAGGGGAGTAAGAAAAAAAGCAAACAACTTACTATAAGAATATGTTTCTAACACAGATTTGTCAGGAGATCTAAGCTAGAGTTTGCCTTCTGCTGATTCATTATGTGACTTTGGACAAGTCTCGCTGTGTGACTGACACAAACTGAAAACTTCAGAATCTGTATGGTAAGGATAATCCCTTTCACTCTTTCTTTCCCTCAGAGGTACTTGGGCAGCAACTCATGGGGAGGGGGTTCTATTAAATGTTTAGAATTCAGAAGTACCTTAGAAAGCTTTAATTCACCAAAGAACAGTCACAAGTAAATGCCTTCTAAGACTCCTTTTCTCTCCAAATGCAACCCAATATGTTTTTATACAGCTAAAAATGTGTTGCTGTTGTTGTTTTATAAAAGGAATAAAATTTTCAAAGAGGAGACACCGGTTATGAAAAAGAAAGTATGGATAAAGATAAAGACCTAACCGCTACTGATAAAGGGTCCATATCCAAATAGGAGTGTGCTCTATTTTGTAGGTGTGCAATTGGGTGTTATATAAAATGCAGTAACTACACACACTAGTGGAAGGTGGGAAATGGGGATCTTCTTGATCTTCATTTAGGCAACATCAATACTGAATGAAAAATAACCATTTTTCAATCATGGGCAACTACATGTTTTCAAATGAGGACAATTAACATTTTCTTCTTTTTTCTTCTTGAAGCTTTTGGTGGCTAATGGCTGCTTATTCCAGGGGCAGAAAATCTATTCATGTACACATCATTGCCCCTTTAGGAGAGTAAATTACCTTTCTGCGCGCACACACACACACACGTATATACTTTATATGAAGTCAAAAATAATTATAAATAAAAGAAGAATCTTTATCTCATCATAGCTGTTTGGATTTGTTAGGATGAATCAGGGCTGGGTCACTTCACTTAGGGAGTGGGAGAAATCCACATAGCCTAGTACTTTGTAGTTTCATTTGTCATACTCAAGGGACTTCCTTATGTTTCCTTATGCTAGAGATCTGTCTCTATGCTTTTGTTTAATTTTCTTTTTTTATGTTTTGTTTTAGAAGTTTTTATTACTAAGGCATTGTGGAATACAGTATAGAGGGACAGCCTCAGCATTAGAAAGACCTATAGTCAAGTCCTTCCTCTTGTAAATGTGAGTTGAGTAACCAAGGGCAAATTGCTTAACCTCCCAATGTCTATAGGCACATCTCTACCAGTTAAAGATCATTTGCTACCGGCTTTCCATACTACCAACACCCTACACAGATTAAATCACAGATCTCGACCGAAAACCTTTATCTAAAATTCTTATAACACAGGATATAAATGTCTTTCTAAGAAACTACTTGAAATAATATCCATGAAATATCATAAAGAACATTTTGGAACCTTCTTTTGGATTATAATCTATAAAGATTGAATATTCTATTACAGTTTCTCAAAGGTTAAAAGGCTAGCTCAGGAAAACCTGTATTACTATGGAACATTTTCCCCCAAATCATCCCTAAGGCATTCATAGTCTATCAGGGGAATGAGGGGAAGAGAAGAGACTTCCACAGGTGTTTTCAATTGCATGCTCTATTGACTACAGTTCTCCAAAATGGAGACATCCACTGGAACTTCAATAGAATTCTTTTCTTTATAAAAGAGAATTTTTCATGAGTCATCTTCAACCTCAGCCATGACAATTTAGTTTTAGAAGAACATACAGGGCTTCATAATAAGCTAGTTTCATGGAGCATACCCAGCCATGTACCATTTTCCTTCCTGTCCTGAGGCTGCTTTTCCACTCTCTTATAAGATTCCTTTTTCTTTTCTGTGGCTTAAAAAGTTATGTGAGTTAGCGTCTTTGAAAGTTCTTACAGAGGCCCAGAAAGAGGCTAAAAAGAAATGGGAGGATTATCTCTCCTCCTCACCTTGAGGGACATACCACTCTCAGAAGTACAGGGGCAAGTAAAATGAAGAATCTTTTTAATTCCCATAATGCTTTTTTTTCCAGAGAGTTTAAAGTATTTCCTCTACCATTACACCTGGGAAAATAATTGGCAGTACATGGCTACTTTCTTAGCCAATGGAGCCAGAAGCAAACTGATTTGTCTATCCTAGGTCTGGAAGTAATTTGAGTACCTCAAAATAAGGAATTGACTTACTTGAAACACTAGGGTATCATTGACTACATTGTGACAACAATTTACTAAATGGTAGGCTAATGATGGGAAAGAGGCAATACAGTTCCCAAAGTGAACTAATTCATAGCAAGTCATTTGCACCTTGGGAGAAACAAGTGTTGATCAGCCCATTTACTGCACAATGTACTAGGCACGACAGAACCCAGCGTGAGAATCACTACAATGGGCTCAGGATCTGTTTTTATATGTGTGCAACATTGCCATGAGGAAAAAAATGGGAGCAGATACCAGACTCTTATCTGGATGGATGTAGGCTCTAAATGTGTTGTCTCCCAATAAGTTTGTAATTACACACTGCTTTACAGTTTCAGAGAATTTTGTGTTCATTATCTCATTTTGCCTTCACTGCGATCCCACAGTCACCCAAGTATTTTTATCCTAATTTTACACATGAGGCTCAAAGGTTAAGTAATTTGCCTAAGGTCACATAGCTAGGAAGATGTAGAAAGGGTAATTGAACAGGAGTCTTCTCACCTTATATCCTTAAAAATTCCTTCCTTCCACTGTGCCATAGTATAGATTATAACTAGGCTGTCTATAATTTAGCACTCTATAGTAAAAGAGATACCAGCATTTAAAAAATTAAGTTTTTCCACAGCTTAATTAAAAATGAGAGTTAATTTTGAAATGTGACCCTCCCTTGCCTATTCTAATTACAGGTGCTTAATTCAGCTTTTAAAACCCAATAATAATCCTATATAGCCTCCTTTGTAGAACATTTTAGATGATCAAAATAATAAAATGGAGTGGGGGAAGAAAAATAGAAATCATGGTTTAGTCTTCCCAGTTAATGGAGCTTCTATTTGCTTGTATTAACAAACATTACTTATTGTCCAACAGCATATTTTGTCTTGCATTTTCTTACTAATAACAATTATAATAGTGTTTGCAGAATGTATAAGGATATGTTCGAAAATGTTCAAGTTGTTCCTTCTTTAAAAGTTTTTTTTTTCCTTTCTTGATCCACTTATGAGAGATCTGAAGGTTGGAGAAATAGTTCTGCAATGTTTGTGGCTCCTTAAAGAGTCCTTGAAGAAAATGTAATGCAAATCTCATTCCATTTCTTAATGTCACATTCTGTGCCCATAACAACTGAACAAATTATTGATTTTCAATAGCAAAATTATTTAAAACACCTATTTTATGCTTCCTGGATCAGAATTAGCTACAAGCTTGAAGAAATGACATTTATTTAAATTGTGCAACCTGATATGGCAAGAAAACTACTGCTGAGTGAGCGCTTATGATAGCAGTGTCATTTAATAGAACTGCCAAAATGTTTTTCCTGAAAAGCTGAAGAGTCCTATAGCAGGGTTGAATAAAAGTTTCCCTTCTTGATAGCATAAAGCATTTATTCTGTAGGAATAACTCACGTATGAATCACCCTGGAGAAAAGTACCTACCAGGTACTAAAAACTAATGTCATGCCACATTTTTGCTGTCTACAGAGAGTGAAGGAAAATGGATATTTTAGGCATGCACTGAGTGAGAAACTAAGAAGAGGGGGAAAAGCCTTCATGGGAAGATTTTGTCAGTTCCTGGCAGGCCAGCTCTAAGTACGTTGATCCAATTCAACATCCCAGTGAGCTTGGGGACTTTGGATCAACAACACAACTCGTATGCTCCCTGGCTTTGGACTGACATAAAGGTAGGGAAATAGGACAAGGAGAAAGAGAAAAGAGGGAGATGAGCCAAGAAGTGGATTCAGCAAAGGAAAGAAACCTGAAAATAGACGAAACAGGAAAGAATTAGAGGAGGAAATGAGCTATTCCTAGCACTCTGAGGGCATGCAAAAAAAAAAAGTCTGTGAGTTTTCCCTCCCACCAGGTGAACTGGGCCTTTGTGTTAGCAGAGTACAGTAAGCCCAGAAGTTTAGGTTCAGACTTTAAGGTGAAACAAGTAAGATTCCTTTGGGAAATGCCGTGAGAGAGATAACCTCCATACGCACATTAGTGACATAGGCACATATGCATATATTGTAAGCATGTGTGTGTATGTATGTATGTATGTGTATATATATATAGATATATAGATATATATACGTGTGTGTGTGAGTGTGTGAGATACACACTATATATGTATATTTATCTACACGTGTATATAAAGACATAGAAATACGCATGCCCATATGTGTTTGCACATATACACATACATGTGCATATGTGTGTATGTACACACAAACCCTCCTTTCAGAAGAACAGCTTGAAAATATGCCAGAAAACCAGAGAAAATTCTGTTGTATGGACAAAATGATGAACTGATGTTACATCAATTCAGGTAAGATTCTTATATTTTCTTCTCTTTTGCATTATATGTTTATATTTGTGTATTGCTTTTTTAAAAATAAAATATGGCAATTGTTCTTCCCTATTCAGATCTTATTCAGATATTTCACTGTGGAACACGAGTGACTTTGGGCTTCTGGCAGACCATAAATTCAAACAGATTCTACTGAGGTGGAAAGTCCTAGAACAGGGATTCTTCACATGCAACTGTTTTTTTAACTGTGGGTTTTTTCTTGAAAATAGTATTTCAGAGTGATTGGTTTTCTTTATAATTATATATATATATATATGTATATATACATATATATTTGCACACTTAAAAACATTATTCTGAAAAGAATTCCATATGCTTCACTATACTAGCAAGGGAATTCATGACAAAAATAAAAAAACATTAAGAAACTTTGGTCTAGAGTAATGACTGTGTATCTGTGATCAAGAAGCAGCCTATCTGAATTTGGATATGCTTATAAGCAAAAATTCAGTCACCATATGATATTTTTTCATCCACAGCAATTGAAAATAATATTAACAACATAAACAACCACTACTTGCTACTATCCTTACCTCTACTCCTGACACTTTTATCGTTCAATTGTTTCAGTAGTGTTCCTCTTTCTGATCCCATTTGGACTTTTCTTGGCAATGATACTAGAGTGGTTTGCCATTTCCTTCTCCAGCTCATTTTATGGATGAGGAAATTTAGGCAAACAGGGTTAAGTAACTTGCCCAGGGTCATTTCTGAGACCAGATTTGAACTCAAGAAGATGAGTCTTACTGACTCCAGGCCTGAGGCTCTATCCACTGTACCACCTAGCCACACTGCTGCTGTTGCTGCTGCTCCAAGGTTGCAATCTGCAAGGTCAGAAGAAGTATCCACAACAATTATTCACAGATAATTGAAGTGTTAATTACTTTGTTTTATTATTCCACATTTTAACAGGCATGTGTATTTTAACACAAAACATATTGCATACATGTATGTATCACATATGTATGTGTAGAATGTTTAACCATACATCATCATCATTGTCATCACAGCTAGTATTCACATATCATCTATTACCTGCCGGGCTCTGTGCTAAATGATCGAAAAATATAATCTCATTTGATCCTAACAAAAACCCTGGCAGGTGGGTACTCCTATTATTATCCCTATTTTTTCAGTTGAGGAAATGTAGAGAGGTTAAGTAATTTGCCTGGGATCATACTGCTAGTAAGTGTCTAAGACTGAATTTGAACTCAGATCTTGCTGACTCAAGGTCCAGCACTCTATCCACTGTACCACCTATCTGCCACATGCACATCTATGTCAATTCATGTACATACATATGATATATGTATGTGAGATAATATTTGTAAAACACTTAGCACAGTGACAGGAATATAATAGATGCTATGTGAATGCTAGGTTTGATGACGATGATGATGATGACGATGACACTGCTATGTGGATATAAATATATACATATACGATATGTAAATATATGTGTTATACATTTGTGTATTAAATACACACATATTAATATGTATCATAACAAAACAAAGCAATTAACACCAAGTATCTGTGGTTATAGGTTATTGGTATAGGTATTTCTTCTGAATTTGCATATGGCAACCTCTGTAGTTTATTCAGTAGTAGTAGTAGTAGTACTAATAGAAGTAGTAGTAGCAGCAGCAGGAGCAGCAACAGCAGCAGCAGTAGTAGTAGCAGTAGTTGCCCTTGCTGTTTTAAAATATTGTAAGTATATATATATGTGTGTGTGTGTGTGTGTGTGTGTGTATTGTTTTATTAAATTATTTTAAGTATATATATATGTGTGTATACATGTGCGTGCATGTATGTGTATATATATATATATAAATATGTATATATGTGTGTATATATATATATATATACATATATATATATATGATGACAAAACTATTTTACAAATATATTCACACTCAGGTAGGCTGGTCCTCAGAAGATAGATATACAGTCATTACAGGAGTTCTTAACTCTTTTTTGTCATGAATCCCTTGGTAGTACATGCAAGTGAATATACACCTTTATAAGTAAAATAATAACACATAAATAAACCTTTTTAAAGAAGTTCAGTAGTAATCCCTTGCTAATATTTGGTTCCTACTTACTATTCTACTGAGTCAAAAAGTTTTAAATGTATTTGATGTGTTTCTTTTCTTGTAACAGTCTGAAGGAACCCTCCTACTAAACAAATCATCCCTTCTGAACCAAAGCCTATTTTCTTTGGTTCTATCTTTTAAAACAAAGCAAAACAAAACAAAGCAGCTCCCTGCATTGTGCCTTTTCTCTCTGGTCTGCTCTCCTGGTAGTCATTCTCTGCTGCCAGTCTATTCTGTGGACTTCTAGGTGTTCTTTCTTCTGATCTGAGTGAATGAATTAGTAACTTAGTTTTTAAGGGGATCATATATAATTACACACAACTAAAAAAATTTAGTGATTACTAACACAGGGCCAGTCAGACTTTGCCTCAGACAGGATGGAACATAAAGGGCACCAGATTTGTGCCACCATCATGTTAGTTCCACCTGCTAGTCTCCGCAAAGGAGAGAGAAAAAGACAGTGACATTCAGCCATCCCTTAACAGAATGGCACGTCATTTATTTCTAGCTGTTTTCCTACTGCATATATTGTTCTCATTTATGAATTTTTCAGTAGATTAAAGCCCTTTCTTTCTGTGAGTGGTCTCCTTGCTATATGAAGCTAGCAGAGGGATGGCTAAATCAAAGGGTAGAATTGTTTAGTGACTTTTCTCACATAATTACAAATAGTTTACCAGAACAGTTGGTTGAATTTGCATCTCTACAGAACTGCTTCAAGGTACCTATGTTTGCTCAGCCTTGCTAATATTTACAATTTTAAATTATCTTTTCCAATTTGATAGGTGTGAGGTGATATTTCAGTGTTGTTTTTAACTTATATTTCTCTCTTTACTAGCCATTTAGAGTATTTTGATGTGATCATTTGTAATTTTTTTCCAAAATTTTTTCCTATTTCTTTTGGAGAATGACAGTAATGAATTGCTATCAATTTTCTATAGATTATGTGTTAAATTTTTATCAGAAAATTATGATGAAAGTAGTTTTCCCAATCAATCTTATATTTTAGTTAATGTTGAATTAATTTTGTACATGCAAAAAGCTCTTTAATTTTATATAATCAAATATAAGATAAATTACAAAAATGTTTATAACCTTTGATTCGGCAATCCCACCACTAGGCATATGCCCCAAAGCTATCAGAAACATAAAAAGAAAAGGTCACCGCTCTACCAAATTATTCATAATAGTACTTTTTGTGATGGAAAAATGGGGGAGGGGAGATGTTACAAGATTAGGATATGGCTGAACAAACCACGATATGTAACTGTAATAGCATATTATTGTGTGGTGGAAAAAATAATAGTGAAGAATTCTGAAAAACAAGAAGAAATTGAGGTGAAGATGAGGGTATGGGGCTAAGGCAGGAGTGAGGAGACTTTCGCTGTTGATAATTTTGTTTTTATTTTTCTATAGGAATTGGGATCATAGGATCATAGATGTAGAGGCTGAACAAGGGGCCTTAAAATGATCAAGTAAGTCTCTTTTATTTTGCAGGGTGGGGGAAGGGAAACTAGGACTTAAAGAGATTAAGCAACTTGCCCAGGATCATACTGTTGTTACTGCTTTTCATTAACCATAATTCTGTTAAGAAATTATTCGAAACCTAATGTTTCATATAGAATAGTAATTTTTCCTCTGTCATTGGACCACTTCTGATCAAAATCTGAAGCTGCAGAGCTACCCTCAGAACCAAAACCAGTTAAACTTCCATTTCATGAAAAGAGATCCCATCCCGTCTTCCAAATTTTGCCAGTGAGAAAAAAAACTGCTTCTATTCCCATCATAAAAAGAATTGCAGTATGATCTGGACAAGGAGGCAAATGCACATTGTATCTCATTCTGCAGATGAAGATTTCTATACATATTTAAAAATTAATTAAAACCCATCACAACTCTTTCAGACAAGTAATATAAAGCATTTTGACTTCCAGAGAGAAGCTGAAGAGAAAAAAATAGTCTCTTCTATTATCATACAACAGGAAAGCACCAAATACGAACTTAATCAGTGACAAGTGATGCTCTTAATAAAAAAAAAAAAAAAACAGAAAAAGACTGTTTGTGTGTATGTGTGTCTGTGTGTTTGGTATGGTGTTTTTTTTTATTCATCATGCCAAAAGATCTTACATTATACTCTTCCCAGAAGATTTACATTTAAAAGCTGATGGTCAACATTAAGACATTTTGCGTGTAGGAAAAATTTCTGGGAATTCTATTTTGATCAACCAAAAGAAGGTGCAAGAGATAAAAATACTTTCAAAAACTTAAACCTTTAAAAAGAAAAAAAAACCTGAAGAGATCATCTGTTATTTGTCATTGCTAAGAAGTGTTGTAATAGAGAACTATTCTTGATAGCAGGAAGACCTGCTTTCAAGTCTTGCTTCTGACACATACTGGCTGTGTAACCCTAGTCATGTCATCTAATCTTTCTGTGTTCCCAGAAGCTCTCTAAGATTTTAAGTTTCAGAAAGGGAGCTAACCAACATTGGTAGAGCAAGATTCCTTAACTGGGAGTTGCCTGTCCCAACAACATCTCCAGTCTAGTGTCTTATTAAATTCGTAGACAGTATTAAAAATCATTTTGGCAACAGTTTGAAGACAGAAAGCTAAAGAGAAAGAGTTCTATGTAAGAAATGCAAGAAGGGCATGATTTTTATCAGAAAGAACACTTGCTTTAAAAAGAAGTATTTTTCAACAAATATAGCAAAGAAATGACTCTCTGCATTGTTTCTAAGGTGCTTATCAACAGTAAGTTCTCAGACAGAACTATTATAGCCAGAACAAAAGACTGTGATAAATGTCTCCCTATCTTTACACCCTTGGAGACAGGTGGGAAAAGGATAGCCTAATTAAAAATAAATGAAAGAAAACTAATGAAAGAAGTATGTTTGCATTGTAGTTTTCATAAAAGTTTCCATTTTTCCCATCATTCTGTACTCTGGTTGGAGGTTGAGGAGGGGAGGAAGGGATGCAGAAAGCCCTATTAAATGTTTCACAGATTCTTTTGTTGAAGAGGTGCTCCTCTCCATTCAGTAACTGGAAGGAAATCATAAGGCACATCAGTGGTTAAAATATTGCTCCAACAATGAATTTTATTGCAAATTTCATTATTTTCCATATTCTGTGGGTAGCAATGATATTTCCTTCCCATTACAACTTGACCATTTTTTTGCCTCTAAATAGCAACATACACATGAGAAATGTTCTAGCCTTAAACTTCAATGAAATTTATCTACACAGCAGCATAATTATAACAACTAACCAATATTGCCAGATCTCTGTCGATCAATCACACTGCTGGGCTAGAGAGCTCTGTATAATATGAAAAATGTATTTCCTTAAAGGTACGGGTCTTAGTATGGGTCTGCTACCAGAACCAAAATCCATCATTCTCAGGTATATGGAGCTGTGGTATATTAGCCTCTGAGTTCAGAAGTTCTTTTGTATATTTATCCATTGTTTAAAAAAAACTATAGTCCCTAGGAACCTTACAATCTTACAACCTAAGGAAGGCATTCTTAACCATAGCTGCATGTTTCATGGCTCCCTTTTGGCAGCCTGATGCAGCCTATGGATACCTTCTCAGATAATATTTTTAAATGCATAAAATAAAATACAAAAGATTGCAAAATAAATGAATTATATTGAAATACAGTTATCACAAATATTTTCCCATTTAAGTTCATAGACCTCTGAAATATGACATACACCTTGGGAGTCTGTAGAGCCTAGATTAAGAACCCCTGATTTAAAGGACAGTGGATATCATTTCATTCCCAGGCCTTGGCTTAGTCTAGGTATTTTAAATGTAGATTAGCATAAACTTGGAACTCTTTCTTTTCTAATAGGATGAAAACCAAAGTTGGGGAGGGTTAGGAATCAACAATATCTCTTTCTGTTAACTCCTTGGCCCTGCCTCATTCGAGAACAGAATTTTGCAATGACACTCTACTAGAACTAGTACTCAGGGGTAGGGAACTTGTGGCCTTGAAGCCACATATGGCCCTCTAGGTCTTCAAGTGCAATCCTGAATCCAAATGTATTCAGTCAAATTGAGGACCTAAAAGGTCACATGTGGCCTCAAGGTTGTAGGTTCCCCAACCCTGGGTCTTGATTAATCTATTCTCACATCTATGGAGAATGCCAGAGAACTTCTGGAGCCCTTGGGTGGCAATTGACATTCCTGCCAGAGTCTGGTGGACTTTTGTAAAGTTACAATGTGTTCTTTAAATAGGATTTTGAGATGACAACAAACCAGTCATTCACAATATAAAATAAACTATTTTTTATTTTTTAAAAATGTGTTTATTTTCAGTTTTCAACATTCACCTCCACAAGATTTTGAATTCCAAATCTTCTCCCCATCTCTCCGCTCCCCCCACCCCAGGACAACATGCATTCTGTTTACCCCTATCTCCAATCTGTGCTCCCTTCTATCACCCACCCCCCCTTTCTCTTTTGCCCTTCCCTTTTATTTTCCTGCAGGGCAAGATAGATTTCCATACACCGTTGCCTGTATATCTTATTTCCCAGTTGCATGTAAAAACAATTTTAACAATCTTTTTTAAAGCTTTGAGTTCCACATTTTCTCCCGTCCTTCCTCCCCACCCACCCTAATTGAGAAGGTAAGCAATTCAATATAGATTATACATGTGTAGTCATGCAAAAACATTCCATAACAGTCATGTGGAGAAAGAGTAACTATATTAGCTTCTATCCTGTCCCGCCCTCCATTTATTCTATTCCCTCCTTTGACCTATCCCTCCACAAAAGTGTTTGTTTCTGATTGCCTCTTCTTCCAATCTGCCATCCCTTCTATTATCTCCCCTCTCTTATCCCCTTCCCCCTGCTTTCCTATAGGGTAAGAGAGATTTCCATACTCAATTGAGTGTGTATGTTATTCCCTCCTTAAGTCAAATCCAATGAGAGTAAAGTTCACTTATTCCCTCTCACCTCCCCCTTTTCCCCCTCTATTGTAAAAGCACTTTCTTGCCTCTTTTATGTGAGATGATTTACTACATTTTACCTCTCCCTTTCGCTTTCTCCCAGTACAGTCCTCTCAACAATTAATTTTATTTCTTAGGTACCATCCCTTCATATTCAGCTCACCCTGTGCCCTCTGTGCATGTATATACATGTATGTATGTATGTATGTATGTATATGTATGTATATATCTGTCTGTGTGTATGTATATATGTGTGTGCAAACACACATGCAAACACACATGTATATGTGTATGTATACATACATTGTGTGTGTATGTATGTATGTACGTGTATATGTATATTCCCTCTAACTACCCTCATACTGAGAAAGGTCTCATGAGTTAGAAATATCATCTTTCCATGTAGGAATGTAAATAGTTCAACTTTAATAAGTCCCTTAGGGCTTCTCTTTCCTGTTTGCCTTTTCATTTTTTCTCTTGATTCTTGTATTTGAAAGTCAAATTTTCTATTCAGCTCTGGTCTTTTCAATAAGAATGCTTGGAAGTCCTCTATTCCATGGAAATTCCATTTTCCCCAGAAGTATCATACTCAGTTTTGCTGGGTAGGTGATTCTTGGTTTTAACCCTGCCCCTTTTAACCTCTGGAATATCATCCTATCCTATAGTTTAGAAGCTGCTAAATCTTGTGTTATCCTGATTGTATTTCCACAATACTTGAATTGTTTATTTCTGGCTGCTTGTAATATTTCTCCTTGAACTGGAAACTGTAATTTAGCTGCAATATTCCTAAGAGTTTTCCTTTGGGATCTCTTTCACAAGATGAACTGTATATTCTTTGATTTGTATTTTATCATTTGGTTCTAGAATATCAGGCAATTTTCCTTGATAATTTCTTGAAAGATGATGTCTAGGCTCTTTTTTGATCATTGCTTTCAGGTAGTCCAATAATTTTTAAATCTCTCCTTTGTCTATTTTCCAGGTCAGTTGTTTTTCCAAAGAGAGATTTTACATTGTCTTCTTTTTTTAAATGTTTTTGGTTTTGTTTTATAATTTCTTGATTTCTTTCTCATAGAGACATTAGCTTCCATTTACTCCACTCTAATTTTAAGGAATTATTTTCTTCAGTGAGCTTTTGGACCTCCTTTTCCATTTGACCAATCCTGTTTTTTAAGGCCTTCTTCTCCTCACTGGATATTTGGAATTCTTTTGCCATTTCGGTTAGTCTATTTTTAAGGTGTTACTTTCTTCAGCAATTTTGGGGTCTCCTTTAGCAAGCTGTTGATTCATTTTTCATGATTTTGTTGCATCACTCTCATTTCTCTTCCCAGTTTTTCCTCTGCTTTTCTTACTTCATTTTCAAAATCTTTTTTGAGCTCTACCATGGCCTGAGACCATTTCATATTTTTCTGGAGGGTTTGGATGTAGGAGCTTTGACTTTGTTGTCTTCCTCTGGTTGTGTGCTTTGATCTTCCTTGTCACCAAGGACATAAGAAAGTACCTTTTCACCAAGAAAGCAACCTTCTATAGACTTGTGACTTTTGAACTCTTTGTTAAATGGAGAGTGTACTGCCCCAAGTTTCAGGGGTTTTATGCAGCTGTTTTCAGAGATATTTCTAGTGATCTTTAAATTTGCAGTTCTTCCAAAGTGGTATGATGAAAGGAGAGGTGTTTATTCCTCTCCTGGCCTGTGCTCTGGTCTGTGAGCAACCACAAGCACTGCACTCTTGTCTGCCTTGGGACTTTGAGGAGGATTCCCTCTCCACAGGTGCCATAAGCTCTGCCACACTAGCGTTCCTCCTTGCCTCAGGACCGCCACTCATGACTGCAACCCAGATCAGCTGCTTGATTCCCCCGCCCTCTGAAGGCCAAGAGCTCCAGAAGCATCTGCTGCTGTGGTAGTGCCTGCCACTGCCCTGGGGCTTGGACTAGTGCTGGGGCCAGACCCAGGTGAGGGACCTTTCCCACTGACCTTCGAAACTGTCTTTGGTGTTTATGGGTTGAGATATCTAGAAACCATGCTGGGTTCTGCTCTGCTCTGAACCAGGTGCAATAGACCCTTCCTGTCAGCCTTCCAGACTGTCTTGGGCTGGAAATATGTTTCACTCTGTCATTTTGTGACTGCTGCTGCTCTAGAATTTGTTTAGAGGCATTTTTTACAGGTATTTTGAGGGGTTTGGCCAGGAGGCTCAAGCAGGTTCCTGCTTCTACTCCATCTTGGCTCCTAAAATAAACTATTTTTACATGCTTAGGGAAAACAGAAACAAAACAGAACCTTTACATTGAACATTATTCCCATCTACTAACATGTATGTGTGTGTGTGTGTGTGTGTGTGCGCGTGTGTGTGTAAATCAGTCACTTTGGAAGATTGTTATTACTCTATTCCTCACCACCAATAATCCTCAATATAACCATTAGCAGGGCAGACCTAATATTGATGATAACTCCCCAATAAACTAGGAAACCTTATGACTTCATGAATTGACTATATCCATTTTTTAAAAACTCTCTGTGACTTTATTAAAACACTTCTTTAATAAAGATGCTCCCATCTTTATTAAAAGTGAGATAAGTGAAAGGGAATATATGGAGATAAAATAAAGATACAAACATTCAGTATAGTCCAGAAATAGAAGCCTAGAATTTTTTTCTTCTTTTAATATTAATTTTTCTCTTATCTACATGTAATTAAAATAAGCTTTTTTAAAAAAAAAATCCATTCCTTAAAAAAATGCGAGTTCAGGAAAACATTAGTAATTTCAGTCTTGGGCCTAGATCAGCAGGTCTATAATCAACATAGAATAGAATTTCCCTGGATGTATATTAATGGAATTTCTTGTAATGATTGAATTATCATCTGCATTATATTTTTTTAAAGAAATTGCTTTTGTTCTTTGTGGAGGGCTCAATGTCATCTTCCTTTTTGTCAAAAAAGTAAATTAAATGGTTCAAAGAGTCTTTGTGCAGAAGTGTTTGCTCCTTTATTCTGCACTAAAACGTCAGGAATACAGATAGCCTCCTTTCTTTACCAGAGCCAGAGTAATGGCTCTGAGAAGAATATGAGAAGAGTACTTGTTAGCAAAGACTAAATGCAAATAATATGGCTAAAGGCCCGGCTAGGGAATAACTAACACAAATGTGATCCATCATGACCAAGTATTTTATGTTTCTTTGAAGTCATTTACATTCAAAGAAAAAAATTAGAAAGTGTAAAAATTAACTATCTTCAGTTTGACATGCACCTTCTTTGGATTAGGGAGTCAGTGATATTTTTGTCACACCAAAGGTCCTATTTAAATTACTTCCCAAACTGTTAGCAAAGGCAAGGTTATTTCACTGACTGAGGGACTAATTACTTTTAATACCACAACTGAAAAAGACTATTAATAAATTGATTGTGAAACAACTCTTTACTTGAGTTGTTTTATTTTCAGCACTGCATCAACCTAACCTCAAGTCGACTTCCAGCATGGGTCTGTACAATAGAAAACAAGACTTTTGGCAGGGGATATAAACTGGCAAACAAGGCTATGGGAGCAGTGTAGCTTTGTCTGAATTAGTTCCACTTTTTCTTTTCACCTCCGTGTTAAGAATTTGAGGGATGTTTTCCAGACAAAAGTCTCCTGATTGATTGCCAGAATTATTTACACAGATACCTCTGTGTGTCTTTAACCTTTCGCTTTTAGAGACAAAGACCCCCATGTGTAATTATTTTATGCACATGATCATTAATTTATTTAATGAAAACAATAATGTTTTCCCAAACCATTTTTGGATTCAATGACAAAATACCAGGCTACTTTGCCCCATAAGTAATTAAAAGTTCAACTTGGGCCTCTTAGCAGTTCATTCAAGTACCAAAGAAAAGACTGCTACATTTGGAATGAGGAAGCCTGGCTTCAAATTCCAGCTCTTCTCACTTATATTATCTTGGGCAAATGTCCCCCAAAACTCCCCCTCTCCTCTGCCTGTCCCCTCCCCTCTGTTCCATAGTTTTCTCAATTGTAAAATGAGAGATTGGGCTAATTGAATGTTAAGCTTCCTTTTGGTTCAGTTGTAAATCCAATGATGCTGTGATAATAAACCTTCTCAGGTACAAAATACACTAATGCCAATTTTGGGAGAGATCTAATTTCTGCCCATTATCTCATGAGAAGAGAGAAAGAAATGAAAGGGAAAACTTCAGGATACTCTGATGAAGCTCCTTCATCCTGGAGTGACTTTGAGGAGCAGAAGATTATGTTGTCACTGTATAAAGACATATCTAAAGTTTCAGAAGTGATAAATTAAGGATTCTCCATTACTGTAGAGGGAAAGTAGTACCATAAAAATTAAATAAAATGAAAATAAAGTCCTGATTTGGCAGATAAAATTTCTCCTTTCCCTTATCTATTCATCAGTTCTCTTTTGAAGCTTGATTTCTTGGACAAATCACTGTAACTTGTGTGAAAGGGCTTTGTTTAAAATTTTTGAGTCAATATTTATGAATAATATTGCCCTATAGTTTTCTTCATAGGTTTTATCTTTCCATGCTTTAGGTATTAGTACCATATTTGTCCCATGAAAGGATTCCGGCAGGGTTCTTTCTATATCTTTTTGAGAATAATTTATGAAGTGTGAGTACTAACTTCTTTAAAAGTTTGTTAAAATTCTCCTGTGCATTTGTCATGTCCAGGGCTCCCCACCCCACTCCCACCTTTGGTTGTTTCTTTCTAGCTAGACCTATTTCCTTTACTAAGACCTGATTATTTAAGAAACTCTATCTGATTTTCTGAGAGTTTGGGTATTCATTTTTATTTTTGAAGGTATTGCTCTATTTCTTTTATGTGCCCTGTATTGCTATCATATAATTGTGCATGATATATCCTGGTCATTCTCCTTTCTTCTGATTTTGCTATAATTTCACTTTTTTTTGTTATTTTATTGATTTGATTTTCTGCTCTCTTTTTTCAAATCAAATTACCTAAAGGTTTTTCAATTATATTAGTCTTTAAAACACAGCTTTTTAAAATGTATTTACCATTTTTTGCTTTTGTTTCCAAATTTATCTTTTCCCCCTTTAATTTTTAGTATCTCCTCTTTTCTTCTTATTTTAGATTTTATTGATTCTCTAATTTTAAAAATGCATGTTCAGTTCATTAATTTTCTCTTTTTCTATTTTGTTAATATATGATTATAAGGATATGATTTTTCCCTCTTAGGACTACTTTAGCTGAATCTCAGAACTTTTGCTATGCTGTTTGACCATTATCTTTTTCTTTTACATAATTATTAATTGTTTATTTAAGTTATTAATTATTTCTTTAATTAAGTCTATTATTCATGTTTCTAAGATTTCATTATGAAGTCTCTATTTGTGTCTACATTTTCTATTTGTGGTCTCTGAATCAATTTTTATTTTTATTGCATTATTGTTTGTAATCAATGTTTTGACTATTTTGCTTTTTTTTACATTTGTTTTCATTATTTCTGAGGCCTAGTATGTGGTCATTTTTTATAAGAGTTCCATGTGTTGCATGGAGTGCCTGGAGTCAGGAAGACCTGAATTCAAATCCAGCCTCAGCTACCAGCTATGTGACCCTGGGCAAGTAACTGTTTTGTTCAGTTTCCTCATCTGTAAAACGAGCTAGAAGAGAAAATAGCAAACTACTACACTATCTTTGAGGAGAAAACACCAAATGGGATGACAAAGTTTCAGACATAACTGAAATGACTGAACAACAAATAAATATTTTAATTTCTTTAGAAACTGATTTAGTTCTATATTTTCCCCTTTATTTCTCTTTCTGATAGACATCTAAAACATAGAGGGATATTGAAGTCTCCTGTCACTACTGTGTTATTGCCTATGTCTTCTTGAAGCTCAGATGTTTCCTTTATGAATTTGGATGATAAGACATTTGGAACATATAAATGTATTACTGATATTGGTTTGATATCTGTTTCCTTTCAGGCTAATATAATTTCCTTGTTCATCCCTTCTTATTTTTTGAATGTTTGTTTTTGCTTTGTCTGATAGCATGAGGACCACTGCTTTTATGAATTCACTTGATGAATAGTAAAAAATATTTTCTTTCCCCTCAATCTGATGCTGCAATGTTTTCATTTGTAATTTTTTTGGTAAGCAATAGATTGTTTTTTTTTTTTTCTTATCTAATTGTTGAGGCTTAGTTTCTGCCCACCTAGGGCCAAAAACTATTGTGGTTTCATGATGTGTTATGGTGGAACCATCTCAAAGAATTCAGAGTCACTTCTAATCCAAGTATAAACATTTATTGAGATTAAGGCCTCTCATGGAGCAGGCTTAGTTCCAAGAGGAACCAGCAGCTTCAGAGAAAGCAAGATGGATTTTTATAGGGTAAAGATGCAATTACATAGCAGAAATTCACATAGAATACAGGAATATGATTAATATTAAAAGGGCACGACAAGTTTGTTAAGGGATTGGGTAATGGAAGAGGGGTCCTAGCCTCAGTGGAATTGTCCCAGCACTATCATAGGGTGGGCCCCTTCTGCAGTTTGGTGGTTAAGCATTCTGATCATGCTGCCCTCCAATTGACTAGCTATTGTGCTTCTGTCTGGTCAAGATGGATATGTGATTGTAGTTTGAGTACAAGAACACACCTGTTCAAATATGTGGAATGGGTCTGGGCAGGGGGCAGTAGTAAAGGCAATGGCTGGGTTCCCACCATATGGACATGCCTGCTGTTTCTGCAGTAACTAAGAGTTCAGGAACACACCTGTTGTTCTAGTGAGCAGTGAGGCATAAGTTAGGACATTGACCAGGGGTGAGAGGGGCATAGGTCAGTACAGTGGGCCTATTATGAAGTTAGAATATTGGGTCTGGGGGCAGCTCTATTAGGACTCCATCATAATCTGCTCTTTTTTTTTCATTTTCTCGGATGTTTAATCCATTCACATTTAAAAATGTATTTTCTTCTATCTCTAAAATTGCTTTTTTAAAGTTATGATATGTTTCTTCTATTGTCAACATAGAATTATGTTTCTTCAGCTACTTTAATTTTTATTTTTGCTTGGCTATATTCTTGCTCACTCCCTTCCCCTCACCCTTGATCTCCTTTTCTTATTTGTCACCCCTTTCCATTTAGGGTTTTTTCTTCTCTCTTGATTGGATCCATTTATATTTCTTTTCTCTCTTTTTTTTTCTTTCAGAAAGTTGGGCATATTCCTCCTTCATCTCCTCCCATTCCTAAAAAAAAATAGTCTTTTTATTTTATTTTAGTTTCATTTTTCACACACTATTTGAAAAAAAAAATTCTTTCACTTTCTTCATTATTCATCTTCTCTTTCCATTTACCCCCATTGTCTGACTCGTCACCCCCTCTAATCATCTGGTTTGTCTTTTTTCTCTATATTATTAATACAATCAAAGCTTCCAAGGTTAGGCTCTGCCCTCTAAGCACTTTCTACCACCACATTGTAGGGTTTAACATAGATTTCCCTTGCAGAAAAATGCCATTATTATAGGTGTCATAAAGGACATAGATCAATGAGGGGAGGGAGTAGGTGTCTTCATAGATTTATACCATCTCTTGTTGCCCTTTTTATTCTATATTTGCCTGGAAATCTCTTCCTGGCATACATGCTATCCTAATTCTCGAGGTGCCAGTTGACCCTAGGAGTTCCAACTCCCTCCCTCCCAGGCAAAGTAGAATTTTCATACAGCAAATCTACTTGGCCTCATCCAGTGTGAGGTCCTCAATTCCTTTTACCCATAATAGCATTCATCAGGAGAACCCTCTCCAACTTGTAAAGTATGTACCCCTTTTTTCTTTTCTTTTGAATCTTTCAGCCCCCCTCCTTGCCTACTGCCCTGTAGACTCTTCTCTCTCTGAGACCACGGGGGTCACCTTCCCCTCATTGCTAGCCCTTGATAGGACCCTTATACATCACTCACTCTTCTCTATTTCCCTGTTCCTCTCTTCTCCCCTTTCATGTGCTTTTTCATGTTGTAATGTAGTCCCATGAAAGAAGTATTCACCTGTAGGCAGGGTGTCACCAAGTTTTGTCCATAATTCCCAGTCTGCCTCTTCATCATTACATCTACCAGATTTCTGCAATCACCGCTGTCTCCTAGTATACTTTTTAGAAAAAAAATCTCCTATTGGTCTTTCTGTTTTCACTCTGTTAATGTTGTTGTCTGTATTTATTCACTTTTTCATTTCTGTTGTTTTGTGTGTTCAAGATGAAAATAATCCTTTCAATTCTGATTTTCTTTCTAAAAATGTTTCAAACTCTTCTTTATTATTGAATGTCCATCTTTTGTCCTAAATGTTTTGGCCCTGCTTTGTAGGATAGGTCATTCTGGACTGAGTTCTGAATTCCAATGTTCTTTGAAATGTATCATCTCATTACTTCCTCCTTTTTCTATTAGGTGAGGAATAGTTTTGCATTATTCAAACGTCTCCATCTCCCCTTAATGTGGTTTCCTTGGGTGCTGGATCTCAGGTTGCCTCAGCCTCTCCTCACACTGGGTAATTCATAGTTGACCAGTCTAGGTCTCTGTCTCAACTGCCCTATGGGTGGTCAGAACTCACCCCAGCTGGATGCTGTGCTCTTCTGTTAGGATTTGTGTGGTGCTGCACAGCTCCCCACATTCACTATGCCCTGTCCTGGTGCCCTATCTCACTCCCTCTGTTCTTTAGTGCTCTGGTCTGGCACTGGCAATTCAGAGAATGCTGGCATTGGCAGTTCAGAGCCTGCTTTCCCTGGCACTAGCAGAGCCTGCTTTCTCTGGCACCAGCAGTTCAGAGCTGCTGGCAGGTCAGAGCTTGCTTACTTTGCAGTGTTGGTGCTTCCAGGTTGCATCCCCCAGCAGGGTTTTGCTTTTGAAAGGCTGTGGCCAAGCTGGTTGTTGAGGCTCAAAGAAATTCTCACAGTCTGGAGTCTACTACATTGAAAAAAGGGAGGAGACAGTGATACGTTTTGATGTAAGCTTGTGTCATATCTTTAAATCTTTTAGTGCAGCATGGGAGGTTGGGGTGGGGTGCTATGGAAGCTGATGGTCAATGGGTCTCAGTTCCTATATTTCTTTAAAAAAACAAACAAACCTCCTTTTTTATGTCCTATACCATGGAAAAAGTTGAATTTGCTTTCAGGAAATGTGCACATTTCCTGTCTTGGAAAGGTTTAAGAGGTCATGGGGATTAGAGAAAATGTCTACTATGCCTTCCTCTTGCGCATACAACCTGGAAACCCTTCTTATTATTTTTCTTACATGGTACTCCATTTCCCTTCCCTGGGGCCTTGTACTGGCTATCTCCCATTCCTGTAATGGACTCCATTGGAATGTAAATTTCTTAAGGACAAGGTCTGTTTTATTTTTCCCTTTGTGTCCCTAGCACCTATTATAATGCCTGGCACACAGTGGGTGCTTAACACATTCTTTCTGATTGATTGATTATGGCAGCTGGCATATACCTCAGCCCTCTTCCTATATGTTAGAAGTTACTTCAGGATAAGAGGGAGGAACTTGGTTCACTTTTTATCTGAAGCATTATTGAAAGTGTTGATTTGATTCTTAGCAGCAAAGAATTTGGAGTGAGGTCAGGAGGTGGAAGCATAGTCAGCTACATGATGAGATGAGGACAAGGCTAGAGTAGCCATAGCCTTTCAAGGGATTGAAAAAGAAAGCACACCATGTCATCTGTACTGTGAGAAACCCATTTCACACAAATACAAGCTTTCTCTCCATTTTGCTTTTCATAGCAGTACTTATCAAAAACTGCTCCTGCATGACTCTCTGAAGCATGTTATTTTCTCAGTGCCTTACCTGGTTGTTCTCAAAAATAAGGATTCAGAGAAATCATGAAATTTGGTATCATAGCAAATTTATACTAATTTTCTGAGCCAGTTTAATAATTTTATTAATTTAGTTTTGAATTGGGGAACTAACAGAGAACTAATTCTTCCCCAAACTATTTGATCAGTGGTTCATAGCCTTTGTGAGAAAAAAAAAATGGCCATTCACGAAAAGGAAATGACAACTATCATCATTCTTTTGATAAGGCTGAAAAAAGAAGAAAAAAAAAGTAAATGAATGGGTCATCCTGTAGAAGTTTTGTTAATATTGTTCCCCTCCCCACTTAGGAATTGAATAATGCTTTATATTGCTACTTTTTTTACTATTAAGGATGACAATGGCTTTTCCTCCCTCGCCTTTTTGTTTGGGAGCTTTTATTTGTTAAGTTGCCAAGATTTAGAAGTCCTTATTATTTTGGATCCAAGTGATAGCTCTATCATAGATTTAAATCTATGCTTAAGTCCCATTTCCCTTGTTTTGACATATCTCACATAGCTGAGCTATGATATTGTCTCATTGTAAATCACAGTGGGATGCACTCAACTGAAAGGTATTGAATAAATGCAATTCATTCTTCTTGTGTATATGTCTAGGGGGGAAAGGGGGATTCTAATGCTTTGTGGGAAATGGGATATCACCCCTAGGCTATAGGATACCTTGCTTATTCAAAGGGTAACTCTATACATGTAATTGCCTGTTATTATTTTAGTGACTATAGATTTGTGGTCCACTGCCTATAAACTATTACCCTTAATAGACCCCTCAAAAGTTCTGCATATAAATCATGGGGGAGAGGGAAATGACCAGAAGGAAATAAAGGTAGCTACTTCAATTTAAATGAAATATTTCATCAGTGGTACTCCCTCTAATAATGCAGATAACAATCCAGCCATATCTGTTTACTCTGTGAGACTCCTGCCCATGTCTTACCATAAATCATTCATAGTGGTTCTGCCCAAAGTGCTGGGGTCTTTGTATCATTCTCTTGACATTTTATGTATATCAAGAAATCGATTGCATGTGCTGTCTTTCAGTTATTCCCTGCACTTGTCATATGGCCAGCCTTTCGAGGTCACAGATCTCCCTGATGATAACTTTGGTGTTATTTTTCTTGCATATTTTTTCAATTGGTAAGGGGTCATAATCATAGGTACAAAACATATCTTTTAATTGTCCTTTGGGAGACCAAAGGAAGGAAGGAAGGAAAGAAGGAAGGAAGAAAGCAGTTACCATGTGTTAAGCACTGTGCTACATACTTTACAAATATTATCTCATCCTAACCTCACAACTACCATAGGAGGTAGGTGTTATTATTATCATCATTTTACAGTTGAGGAAACCAAAGTTTAAATCACTTACCTAGGGTCACACAGTGGACAAATACCAGGGGATTTGAATTCCAGTATTCCTAACTCCAGGCCCAGAGCTCTATTGACTGTGCCATCTAGCTTTCCAGATACCATAGGCAGCATTTCATTAAAATTAATAACATGCAACAGACTCAATTTGGAAAACATCTTAACAAAAGCCTGTACAATATTACCAAAACAGACCTTATCATATTAATAGAGATATAGAAAGATTATAACTTTCTAAAAAAGGGAAAAGAGAACTGATAGATATACTTAGAACATGGAATAAATAACCCAAAAACCTAAATAAATAACTTTTGAAGAAGCAAAAATTACTTTCACAAACAACAAGAAACACTAATAAGGTGTCCACATTATTTAATTTATTGAATATAGTCAAGGGTGGCTTTACTGCTGGTTGAGGTTACCAAAAAACTGAAATGCAAGTACGGAATCATGATGACACTTTCATGAAATCAGCTGTGACCATGTCAGCATAGAAACACTAAACAAATGCCTAAATCACGCTATTTTGTTTGTGGAAATGTAAGGATTTATAATATATAATAGCAATCCAGTATCAGTTCATTACCAATAAAAATCTTAGAAAATTTCTCTTGTTGCATTCTGGTCTGGCTGAAAGCAGATACGAGATAATGTATTTACTAGATCATCATAGGTCAAACAGCATTGATCAATATAGATTATACAAGGAAGTGGTAGAAACTGTTTAACACAATACTGAAGTTGAAAAAAATTACCACCTTGAAAAAAATTACTACCACCTACTGAATACTGAGAAAGAAATGACCTGATGACAAGAAATATGTGTGAAAACCATGTTCTCTTTCATGGACAAATCCCTAAAGTACAAATGTCTCAGAACTTAATTAATTCAAACCAGATCATTTTAAGAGACTAAAATGTGGCCCAAAATCACCCAGACAAAACAGAGATCCATATAACAAACTGAAGAACTATGTTTTTAACATAATTTGTAATGCTAAATTCATATGATCTATAAGGTACCTCAAACAAAAAAAAAATTTCAACATATCAGGACATAGTAGAAATTAAAAAAAAGTGTAGGGATAAAATGACATTCTGACTAATAGAGTTACAGAAAAGATGCTTTCAGTGGCCTAAAGAAGATGAACTCATATCCTAATACTTTTATTCAATCATAAAAGTTGGATTTTGGATGCAGAGCCAAGATGGCAGAGTAAAGGCAGAGACTCACCTGAGCTCTCCTCCTAACCCCTTTAAATATCTTTACACAATGACTCTAAATACATTTCTGAATCAGCAGAATCCACAAAAAGACAAAGTAAAATAAATTTCCAGCCCAAGACAGCTTCGAAGGTCAGCAGGAAAGGTCTGTCATATATGGGTGAGAGTGGCGCACAGTCCAGCACAGGCCAAGGCCAGCACAGCCCCAGCAAACCAGGAGCAGGCTTTGGGGGCCACTCAATCAACAGTGGCAGAAGCTCCTTCCAGAGATTTCAGCCAACAGATGGTAAAGGATTAAACAACTAGTCAGGGTTTTTTTTTTGCTAGAACTGAGGCAAGACTCTGTTGCTTTGCCAATACTCAGATCCAGGTCACAGTCCTGGGTGGCATTTCCAGGGAAAGGAGGAGCACTAGCACACCAGAGCCAGGACAAGCCAGGAGAGTAGTAAACACCTCTCCTTAGATCATGCCACCTTGGAAGAACTGAAAACTTACAGGTCTCTAGATGTATCTCTGAAAGCAGCTGCACAAAACCCATGAAGACTGGAACAGTGCACCCTCCACCCTGGAAGCAGAGCCCTGCTTTAACAAAGAATTACAAGTAAAGTAATAGGCTGGGAATATGAGCGAACAACAGAAAAAAATTCTGACTGAAGGAAATTACTATGGAGACAAGGAAGATCAAAATACTCTCAGAAGTAGATAACAAAGTCAAAGCTCCTACATCCAAAGCCTCCAAGAAAAAAATATGAATTGGTCTCAGGCCATGGAAGAGCTCAAAAATTTTTTGAAAATTAAATAAGAGATATAGAGGAAAAATTGAGAAGAGAAATAAGAGTGATACAAGGAAATGATGAAAAATGAGTCAACAGCTGGGTAAAGGAGACACAAAAAATTACTGAAGAAAATAACACCTTAAAAAACAGACTAGGCCAAATGGCAAAAGAGGTCCAAAAAACCAATGACACGAATGCCTTAAAAAGCAGAATTAGCCAAATGAAAAAGGAGGAACAAAAATTCAGTGAAGAAAAAAAATCATAAAAACTAGAAATGGCCAAATGCAAAAAGAGTTCACTGAAGAAGATAATTCTTCAACAATTAGAATGGGGCAAATGGAACTTAACGACATTATGAGAAATCAAGAAACAATGAACCAAAAAAATAAAATAAATAGCAGATATAAATACAGAAATACCTCATTGAAAAAGCCACTGACCTGGAAAATAGATCCAGGAGAGATAATTTAAAAAAACAAGTATAGGACAACCTGAAAGCCATGATCAAACAAGAAGAGCCTAGACATCTTCTTTCAAGAAATTATCAAAGAAAATTGCCCTGATATTCTAGAACCAGAGGGTAAAATAGAAATTGAAAGAATCCACTCATCACCTCCTGAAAAAGACCCCAAAAGTGAAACTCCCAGGAATATTATAGCCAAATTCTGGAGCTCCCTGGTAAGGAGAAAATATTGCAAGCAGCCAGAAAGAAACAATTCAATTATCATGGAGCTGCAGTCAGAATAACACAAGATTCATAACCTTTTACATTAAAGTACCTGAGGGTTTGGAATATGATAGGAGGGCAAAGGAGCTAGGACTAGAACAAAGAATCACCTACCCAGCAAAAGTATAATACTTCAAGGAAAAAAACTGATATTCAATGAAATAGAGAACTTTCAAGCATTCCTGATGAAAAGACCAGAGCTGAACAGAAAATTTCAAATGAAAGACTCAAGAGAAGCACAAAAAGGTAAACAGAAAAGAGAAATCATAAGGGACTTTATAAGTTTAAACTGTATTCCTACTTGGGAACATAACACTTCTTACATCATTAGAACTTTTTCATTATTATGGCAGATAGGAGTATACATAGACAGAAGGCACAGGGGTGAGTTGAATATGAAGGGATGATATCTAAAAAGAAAGTTAAATATAGGTGGGAGAGAGGAATGTACTGTGAGAAACAGAAAGGGAGGGGCTAAATTATCTCACACAAAAGAGGCAAAAAAAAGCTTTTACCAGTGGAGGGAAAGAGGGGGAAGTTGAGGGGAAGTGAATGAACCTTACTCTCATCAGAATTGGCTCAGAGAGGGAATAACAAACACACTCAATTGGGTATGAAAATCTATCTTATCCTACAGGAAAAGAGGAGGAGAAGGGGTAAGAGGAGTGATGGTGATAGAAGGGAGGGAAGATTGTGGGAAAGGATAGTCAGAAGCAAAACATTTTCAAGGAGGGACAGGGTGAAAGGGGAGAAAGAATAGAATAAACAGCAAGGGGGAATAGAAGGAAAATACAATTAGCAATAGTAACAGAAAAAAAAGTTAGAAGAAAGTTTCTCTGATAAAGGCTTCATTTCTCAAATGTACAGAGAACTACTCAACCTTATAAAAAGAGCCATTCCCAGCTGTTAAATTATCAAAAAATATGAACATTTTTTCAGATGAAGTAATCAAAGTTATCTATAGGTATGGAAAAATGCTTTAACTCATTATTGATTTGAGAAATGAAAATTAAAATTAAAACAATTCTGAGGCACTACTTCATACCTATTGGATTGGATAATAAGACAGAAAAGGAAAATGACCAATGGTGGAGGGGATGTGGGAAAAATGAGACTTTAATGCACTATTAGTGGAGCTGTGAACTGATTCAACCATTCAGTAGAGCAATTTGGAACTATGCCCAAAGGGTTATAAAACCCTTTGATCTTGCAATATCACTACTAGGTCTATATCCCAAAAAAGAGAAAAGGGAAAAGGACATATATGTACAAAAATATTTGTAACAGCTCTTTTCTGGGGGCAAAGAATTGGAAATTGAGGGGATGCCCATCAATTAGGGAATGGCTGAACAAGTTGTGGTATGTGAGTATGAGAGAATACCAATGAACATTATATAATGAGGTGAAATGTGTGAAATATTGTTGCATATTTCACACATTTAAAAACTAACCAGACATCTCCAAAGCCACATCAGAGAAATAAACATCAATAGATCATTATCTTTTATAAATTAACACGAAAACTCCCATATCCCCAAAATATCCCTGAGAATTCAACAAATAACGTGTTCCAGAACCAAATCATTAGTACAACCAAAAGTAATACTGACAACTGTTTAGAAATAACACTGATATAAAAGAAATTAAGAAAAAAATTTAATCTATATAGCTATACCAAATATTCCTACTTACTTGACATATATGTATGTACACACAATACTCATAATCAAGAATATATATATATATATATATATATATACATACATATGTGTGTATATATTACTAGTATGTTAGTAAAAAAAGTAGAAAAAATTTAAAAATCTGTGTGGGAAAGAGATTAGGTATATATACATCAGTATCTTCATGTACTTTGTTCAAAAAAAATCTCAATATGTCTATGGTAGGTTTGTTTTATGCTAATACTTTTATTCAGTTATGAAACGTTATTTTATCTACCTATACCATAAATAAATTATATACAGGATGTCCCAAAATTATTAGTGAATTTTTAAGCTTTAATAACTAAGACTTTAGAGGGAAGCCTCTTTTATAAAAGAACAGTAGGATAACAACTTGTACTCAGACCACTTTCATCTGACATCCATCAAAGAATTTGTGAATCAGATGAATAGTAATAATAATAATAATAATAATAACAATAATAATAATTTATTGACTAATGTAGGCTTTTTGTGGAAACAGTTGAAACTGCAGGTCACAAAAATTTAACATAGAAAAACATGACTATGGCAATGAATTTTACATCAGAAGCTTGCTATACTTCATCAACTAATAGATGACAAATTTTTACACTACAAATACCCCCAAAGTATCCTTGAATAATTACCAAAAGCAAGTTTTCCTGGGACAAGTATTATCAGAGTCAAAACTGTTGCCAACAATTACCCAGGCATAACACTAACTTAAAAAAAATAAAACTTTAATAGATTTTGGAATAAAATACTCATAATGTTCAAGTTGCATGTGATGAAAAGTTTAAAAAAATATAGAACCATGGAAAAATAAATTAAAATCATGTATGAGCAGGATGAAATAAACTGCCATCACCTTATTCTGCCCACTACTAGAGTTTTACTAAGGAATCTTTCACTAAATAGAAAGATGGGCTTGCATTGTTATACATTTTTTCCAACTAAAAAGAAGTTATTTTATCAACTTGTTGAATAGCTTGAATTTAGAAGAATTTTAGAATAGTGACTTGTCCCAGGAGTGTTTCTATCTGAACTCCATCAAAAACGGGTTTTTTTTTGGTATGTTCATCACCATTCGTTATATAGAAGAATGATTTAATAATAAAAACTGGGAACACATCTCACAAGCTGTAGACAAGGGGTTCATATTGTGTTTTTTTATCAGTAATTTCAGATCCAAATAAGACAATAATATTTTGAAGACCGTAACACGGCCAGAAAATAAATACATTGTTAAGTCCTTTGATTAGACAAAATAAGGTGATATATTAACAGGGAAGTAAAACTGGCAGAGAAAAGGTAAAAAAAAAAAAAAAAAAAAAACCTCAAGACATTACAAATCTTCCTTTAATTCGAAGTCCAAAATACATGCCTAGGTTAAAAAAAACCCTAACAGAAAGGAATCCTGAAATAATTTCCAAAAGGAGGACATATTTAGGCTGGAATTCTAAATCCTTTTTTGTGTTTGATAGCATGACCAATCGGGAGACCAATTTTATCAAAACTTTATTATTCCAAAAAGGAGTCAGCTCTATCACTACAAAAAAAATTTTATAATATTTGACATAAATGGGCAAAAAAAGTATTTCAAGATCTTCACACAGATCTTCATATGATGGAGCTTCCACTGTAACAACCATGAAAGAGAACTATTAATGAATAACCCTTAGAGTACATGTAAAACAGTGACACAGCAGAACTGACTTGAGAGAGCTACAGGTTTTGCCGAAAAGAACTGGGAGATTATACCAACATCTAGATTATATATGCAATAGAAAGTCTGAACACTGTATTTTCCAAGGAAATACCAGAGGAAAAATGTGGAAGGAAATCTAGAAAACAAATCATATCAGAAACTCTATATTTCCTTCATTAAAGACAGAGACAAAGTGAAAAAAGGTCAAAGTGTTGGAAGAACTCAATGTCATACAGAGAACAAAATAAGCAAGTCAGCATTAAGCAAAACTTTGCTATAGATTATTGAAATTAAAGATGCTAGGAATAGATACTAGGAAAAGTAAAGAAATCAGAGGCAAGAGAGAACTGTTGAAGAAGAGGACATGAAAATCTTCTAGGCATCGATATTATTGAAAGAAATCCATCACAGCAAAAATGAGCAGAAGAAACTCATAAACATGTTGAATTTCCCTAGTAAAATGGAGGCCCTCTAAGAACAAGGACTTTTTTTTAATTTTGTGCTTAAATCCTTAACATCTGGCAGAGTGCCCTTAACAAATGTTTGAATAGATTAAAATGAAAGATACAAACAGGAAAAAGTTGGTATGATAAAATGTAAAATGAAATTTCCTAATGATCCCATATGGGGTCTCAACTCACAGTTTAAAAAGTGCTGAAGTCCCGGCTGGAAAAAGTTTAAAAAGCGCGGGACTAGCCTATCTTGTTAAGGAATAGATTCCCCTGAACTGCACCTCTTCTAACAAAGGCTAGATGACCATGTTTCAGGTATATCATACAGGAGATTGTTGTTCATGTATGAGTTTAAGTAAAAGTCACTATTGTGAATTAGGTGAAAAGATATAGTTGGATATCGAAAGAGCATCTGGATGGAATCTGGCTCTCTCATGAATGCTTCATGAGAGATTCTGGATGGAATACCTCATGCATAAAAGTCTGCTCTGTCAATCTCAACTATCACTATGGCTTAAGAAGGGGACAGTTTCTGGCATCTGGAGCAATTGGGCCCACTTACTGCAATCACTGCTTAGTGAGATATTCCAAATACTGTGATCTCACCCCATTCACAACCAGTGCTATTACATATTAAGTCATAATTTAAATTATAACTGCTATGGTGATTGCTTCACACTCTGATTACAGGTTGCACTATCTGAAATCAGTGATACAGGTGTTAAATGATCATCATAATGGACTCTCAGTGCAGTGTTTGGTGTAATGGGTCAGGAAGACAGCCCAGAATCCCTTTCACTTGCCACTGTACTTTCAAGTAATGCTAAACATCCTTTAATAAAAAAGGTTCTATTTTTCTTTCTTAATATAAATACTGAAAGCTAAAACCTTTCTGTTACTGAAGACTGTACAAGCTTCAGGGTAATTACACCAAAAATAATTATTGTAATTATAATTAAAAGATGCAGAACTACTGTAGAATGCATCGTTAGGAAAAAGGTGGGGGGAGCCTGGACTGATTCATTGCCCTCAACAATCATTTTTCTCCACATATAATTAACTGTTAATGTTCAGAAATATTTGAAATGTGTAAAATGACTGCAACAGTCTGTGAAAAATCATTTGCATGTTTTCCACTTCACTCCCCTTTTTAAAAAAAATATGTAGACATTTTAGAACTGCAGTTAATCTTGGGGGGTTGGTGAAGGAGACATCTTTTTAAAGTGGAAAGAACAATAGAATGCTTCTGATCAAATTTCTGTGGTTTCCAGGTAGAGTTTTACTACTGAAAACATAATTTTTGTTCTTGCTCATTGTGTCGTATATGTCACCTTTCCTAAGTACCTCATTTTAGAGGTAAAAAGCCTAAAGCCCAGAAGAGTTTATGAAATTCCCTAAGTCACACACCTGGAAGCCAGATCTCTTGAGAAGCTCAATACACTATCTCAATTTTACTCTAGTAAAACTTAGTCTACTAAGAGAACACACACACAATAATGTAACAAAGTTTCATTACATTGCAAATGAATCAATTAGTGCCAGTGAAATTGAAAATGGCAAACGATTAGAGAATTACTCTGGTTGGATTCTTCAAACAAAAACCAATGTCAGAACAGGACCAAGACTGAGCTCTCTAACTCCAGAAAACAATTTGAAATTTACAGTATTATGCAATCTACTGTAGCATGAAATCTATAAATGGTCTGAAATTGGATGTATTTTAGTAACAACTGTGTCTACACTGGAAAAAATGAATAGAGAATTGACACAGTTATATAGAATAATAAACAAAGAATTTCTGCTGTTCATGTGTGGATATTTTCATTGACAGTATTGGATCTGTTTGGGTTGAATGAGCATCTCAATTATACAATTTACTTTGTGTATAAAATTCTTTCCCTGTATTATTATTTTGTGCCATTAGTGCTATAATGCACTATTAGTCATATGTGTTTTGCTGTTGTTGCTTTTTCTTTTTTTCCCCCATAGAGATGATAGGTTTGTTCAGAGTCATCTACACTTTGATTTAGTATCCTTTGTAATTAAGAATACATATTTTCAGTGCATATTTTTATGTTCAGAGATGCAGGGTAATATGAAGCTGAAGAACAGAGGATTTTGTCTGTGTAATGATAACCTGAACAAATTTACAACTGCAGCCTATATGTCATCATAGTTCATTTTTACCTGCCCAAATGCAGTCTTCCTAGGTGAGTGTACCCAGTAGCCACACTTACGTAGAGTCTCCCTAGAGCTATATGATAACCCTGCAAGTGGAAAGGAGCGTCTAAATACAGCAGATTCTGGGCAGCAAAATACATAACGAACAATTCTTCTCATGGCAATGAGATGTTTGTTAGATCCTGTCATGATTCTTCATAGAATCCTCAATTCTCGATCTGTGAAATAAAAAGCCTTGGAAAATGATCTTTAAAGTTCCACCTAGCAATCATCTCATAATGATCTCATAAACTTTGGATTGCCCTCATCACCTCTTTGTTATATCTCCTTACATTTGTACTCTGTCTTTTACACCTGGAACATTCCTCATCTCTGCACTTTGGAATCCAGATCTTTTTTTCAAAGCATGGCTCAGATGATACTTCCCACATGTATCTTTTCCCAGCTTCTTCCCACAGCACACATATTTATGTCACATTCTCCCAAAATGTAGGTATTTACTCTTCATATGTGCTGTAGACGAATATACATGATTTGTCCCTCCTGGCAGAATCTAATCTCTTTAAGGGAAAGGACTGTTCCATTTTTTCTTCTGTATCTCCAAATCCAGTGGTGTAGTGGACAGAACAGTGGATAGAACACCAAACCTGGAGTCAGGAAGACCTGAGTTCAAATCTGTCTTCAGTACTTACTAGCTGTGTGATGCTGGACAAGTCACTTAACACTGTTTGCTTTACTTCCCCCATCTGTGAAAGGAACTGAAGAAGGAAATGGCAAACCACTCCAGTATCCTTGGACACAACTGAGATCAACAACAACAACAAAATCTACAAATCCCAGAATGATCTTAAAAGTAAAAAAAGATTATATAGGGGCAGCTAGGTGGGATAGTGAATAGAGAACCAGCTCTGGAGTCAGGGGACCTGAGTTCAAATTTGGCCTCAGATACTCAACATTTACTAGCTGTGTGACCTTGGGCAAGTCACTTAACCCAGATTGTCTCACAAAAAAATACAAGTAAAAAAAGATTACATATGACTATTGTTAATCAGGGTATGAAAATATAGAAAGTAGATATACTGAACATATGATAAGGAATTAATTACTTGATGTGTTAGTCTAATTACAGCTTATTTGTATGGGAATCATTTTATTTTAATCAGATAAAGCCCAATTCACCACAAAAAGGAAAAGAGATTAAGAATTAGAAAGACAAAAGATTATTTAAGATCTGCCTACAAGATGTCAAAGCACCCAATCAATCCAGTATAGGAGAGAAGACAAAATCATTCAAAAAGGGTTATTTGGAGTAGTAGATCAAAATAAAATGGAATAGTTGCTCGATCTACATGACAGCAGCATAGGGGTTGAAAGGGATGAAACTGACTCATAGATGTCCTGGGATGGAGGAAGGTGTGTGGACATTTCACAACGTAAATTTTGACTTATAATATATGCCAGGGCAGTGAGTTGCCATACGGGTTTGCCAAAAACAAATGATTTTTTTTAATATTGGCAGTCCTGAACCTCTTGGCTATTGGTCCTTTCTAAGCCTGACAGTCTGATAACTGGAGAAAATTCTAATTCAGCCCTTTGCAGAATGCTAAGCAAAGTAATTGAAACTTTAATTAAAAGAACATCAAAGTACATCTTTCCTTCTAATAGGCAGCACCTGCAACATATGAAAATGATTTGTTTGGATTGCTAGATTTTCAAATGTTACAGAGGCAATTGACTGCACCCATATGCCCATTAAAAATATCTCCTGATGAACAAATACATAGGATTTGCAAGATGATTCATTCCTGGAAAATGATGAAAAATGATTCATTCCTTGAGAGAGAAAATTGTTTGTGATATCCAATATAGTAATATAAACATAGTTAACCACCTTCTCTGAGCTCTACAGTAAGGATGGACAGGATAATTAGGATTGCAGATTTAATATTTTCGGCCTTTAGGATATTTAGCAAGAGATCATTTTGTGAAAATTACCTCAATGACACATGTTGATTATACTTTATCTTGAATTGAATAACATAAATTGCATTCTTCAATTGCACTGAGTATGTGAATATTCCACAATGCACTAAATTATTACAGACAGCCTCTCACACCTGCTGAAATAAAGCACAATATGCACATTCTTATTCTATTATAAAGAAAACTTCTGGGCTTATTCCAGGCATCTGGTGCTAAATCTATGGGGTGACATAAAATATAGCCTCCAGGAGCAACTGCATCAGACTATATCAGACATAAGGCCATGGTAAATGTTAGGATGGAAAATATTTGTGCAACTCCACCCCCACCCCCAGAAAAAAAAAAATAAGGTGACAATCTCCAGAGATACAAATACATTAATGCTTCAATAGATCTGGAGTCTCATCAATATTTCTACTCTCCACAATGAAATAGTACACAATAGACTTATGTTTATTTATCTGATAAGACATTTCATCCATTTCTTCTGGTAAAGACTAAACAGAAGGCCCCAATGTGCTAAAGATCTTTTTCTTTAGGTGGCATAGTGTATACAGCACTGAACCTGGAGTCAGAAAGACCTAAGTCCAAATCCTGCTTTTGACACTTACTAGATGTGTAACCTGGATAAATCATTCAATCTCTGTATGTTTCAGTTTCCTCACCTGCAAAATGGAAACAAAGAGTTATCATGAGGGTCAAGTGAAATGATATCTATAAAATGCTTTGCAAACCTTAAAGCACTACATAAATTGTAATCATTGCTATAATAATAATTATCATTATCATTATCATTATTATTACTGGGATACAAGATCAGCACATAGACTGGTCATCAATTGGTCCTTGTTCTTCTACCTGATCAACCTAGCTTATTTTTTGATTCTGTATGCCTTTGATGATATTTTTATGTGCCTTGTGCAAATTTCACTATTGGCCATATGCTACAACCTATTTGTGCCCACTATGTGTCTTTGTATTGTCTTTTGGGTGAAATGCAATCATGATCCAATAAATTGAGGAAATCCATAATACATAGACATATTGAATTTCTATAAGAAGTTTGTTATTAAATTAAGGATATAGAACAGGAACTGGAACATTAATTTCATCATTATAGGAAATTCTCAGAAAAGTAAACTCCTTCTACTAATACAAGTTGGCACTTTCTCAGAAACTTAGTCTTAGTTGCCTTGGACACTGAGAAGCTATCTATAGCCTTATGAAAAAAAAATGCTCTCACATTCCATTCTACATTGAATGGCAGAATGAAAGTTTTAAAGTATATCATACAAAGAGTAATACAAAACAGTTTTCAGCCCTGTGCTGTCCCAAGAAACAAAACAGACATAACAACATAACTGGTGACAAGGTGAAGACTCTTTCTTATTTAGGCTAACAATATTTTAAAAAGACACCTTAAAATTTCATTCTGTCATTCAATTTAGAATGGAAAATGAGAGCTATTTCTAAAAGGAAATAGACACATACTGGCCTTCTCTCTCCCATCCTAAGTGGCCAAGATGGCATTTTGTGATAATCAGAACATCTAACCTGATTGATATTATTTTAGTTAAAATCTCCAACCTCTCAGTTTGCTCAAATGCAAAATTATGGGGCTGGACTCCAAGGCCTCTGAAGACCCTTCTAGACATAGACAGACAGACAGATAGATAGATAGATAGATAGATAGATAGATAGATAGATAGATAGAATTTATATTAATTCAATAATATTAGAAAGCTAATGGCTGGCAATTAATATTTTGAACATACCTGAATGGTGGCTCAAGTAAATGACATTAGAGAGAAAGATACTCCCAACTATTTTTGCTTATTTAAATACTTTTTAAATTTATTTAATCAAAAATGTTTATGTTCACTTCTGTGATCCTCTAGATCTCTTCCTTGGTCATTAATTTTCCACGTATTTCTAGCTGTGAAAAATATTTCCTTCCTCCATGATCTTGATTTGTTTGTGATGGGACCTTTTAAAAATAAGTCATCTACTCATTTGGAGCATCTCTTTGTATATGTTACAACATTTTGGTCTAATACTAATTTTGGCCTAACTATATGCAATCACTTATTTAAGAAATTATTTGCATCAGTAATTATTTTTAGAAAAGTATTTTGTAATTGTATTCATATAGTTGGATGTATGACTTGGTAAGCTGACTCCTAATATTTTATATAACCTATTTATTTTAATGAAATTTAGCTTTTGATATCTTCCTGCTAGGTTTTGTTAGTAAAATATATAAAGTCTGATGATTTGTATTTATTTCATTTTTTGTGTTTTTCTTCTTTTTAAAAATAATTTATTATTAATTTATATGTAATATCCTTTTTTAAAAAAATTCTGACTTCTTAATTCTCTCTGTTCTTCTAGTCTCTTTCCCACCCATTGAGAAGACAGACATTACAATATTAATTATATATGTGAAATTGTACAAAACATATTGCTATATTATCCATGTTGCAAAAAAAGCAAGAATTTTTTTAAATGAAAAAATAATATATTTCAATCTGCCCTGAGTCCATCAGTTCTCTGTCTGGAGGTGGCAACATTTTTCATCATTAGTCTTTCAGAATTGTTCTGGGTCACTGAATTAACATATTTTGCAGTTGTGATGAGGCTGTTGTTTCAGTTGATTGTAGTTAAATCTTTAGGTTTAGATAGATAACTCTTTAGTTAATTCTTTACATTTAGATAGAACATCATATAATCTTCAAAATCATGTTAGTATTCCTCTGTCTGTCTCTCTCTCTCTCTATTTCTCTCTCTCTCTCTCTCTCTCTCTCTCTCTCTCTCTCTCTCTCTCTCTCTCTGTCTCTCTCTCTCTCTCTCTCTCTCTGTCTCTCTCTCTCTCTCTCTGTCTCTCTCTCTTTCTCTCTCTCTCTCTGTATCCTCTATATAGTTACATATACATGTGTGTGTATGCTCTCCATTTTTCTCTCTCATTGCTACAGCTAGCATTTATAGCACTACATCAGATGATATTATTGATAATAGACAATATTGGCTCATCCCCAATCTTTCTGGAAAAGATGTTACCCTTTCTGCATTACATCTATTGTTAGCTCTTGCTTTTAGATAGATAATCCTTACCAAAATAAATTTCTAACAGATATGTGGGTGAATATGGGCAAAGATTTCTTGAAGTCTATCTGAGGTTTTTATCATTTTTGTTATTAATATGTCTGTTATGTTTATAATATTGCTTATAGCCAAACAAACTTTTTATTCCTGGCATATATGCAATCTGTTTATAGTAAATAAGGTTTTTCAAATGTTGTTAAAGCATATTTCCTAATATAAAGTGATATTTTAGGTTGATATTCATTAGGATCTTGCTATATATTTTTCTTTCTTTTATTTGTGTCCAGCTAATATAAGTGTATGTAAGCATAATATAAGTATGGGCAGCTAGATGGCTCAGTGTAGAGAGTGCTGGACCTGAGTTCGATTCCAGTTTCAGACACTTAGTAGCTGTGTGATGCTGAGCAAATCACTTAAGCTTTGTTTGGCTTAATCCACTGCAGAAGGAAATGGCAAGCTACTCCAGTATTTTTCCCAAGAAAACCCCATGGACTATATGGTCCATGGGTTTCAAAGAGTTAACACAACAAAACATATTTGTATCATAGAAAGAGTTTGGTAGGATTATTTTCTTATTTTTTTTTAAATTCAAATACTGAAATTAATTGTTCTGTGAATGTTTGCTAGAAACCACTTGTAAATCGACCTGTAAAACATAGTCATATGCCATTATTCTTTTGGGGGGAGTTCATGTAACACTCGTTCACTTTTTTCCGATGTTGTGCCATGTAAAAATTTATTTCTTGTTCTATTAATAGGTACATTATATTTTTATATATTTATATATTTTTTCCTCTGGAGTATTTCCTCTGTTTCATATTCAATTGTTAATTCTCTCTCTCTCTCTCTCTCTTTCTCTCTTAAATTTTGATTCCAACCATTTGGAACAACAATATTCTTGGGAGTTTTCATTTTAAGGATTTTTTCTTTCTAGAGATAATTATAGAATCTCCTTCTATTCTCTCTAATTCTAATACATCTGGGCAATTTTTTATTTTTTAAAATATACTATGTAGGCTTTTAAAAATAATAATTTTGAGGAGAGCAAAGATGGCGGCTGGTAAGCAGGGACTAGAGTGAGCTCCGTTACCGAGTCCCTCCAAAAACCTATAAAAAATGGCTCTGAACCAATTCTAGAATGGCAGAACCCACAGAACAGCAGAGGGAAGCAGGCTCCAGCCCAGGACAGCCTGGATGGTCTCTGGGTGAGGTCTATTCCACACGGAGCTGGGAGCTGGGAGCTGGGAACTGAGTGGAGCAGAGCCCAGCCTGAGTGGCGTGGACCATCCAGACCAGAAGCCGGGCGGAGGGGGCCCTAGCGCCCTGAATATGTGAGCTGCGGCACTTACCAGACCCCTCTACCCACAAATACCAAAGACTGCGGAGAAGGTTAGTGGGAAAAGCTGCGGGAGTGGAAGGAGTTCACGGTTTGGCTTCCAGCCCCAGGGGCAGCGGAGGTGGGGCAGCTGCAACTGTTGTTACTTCCGGCTCCAGGCCCACCTGGTGGGAGGAATTAAGTGGCGGATCAGAGCAGGGGTGCACAGCCTGCCTAAGATCTAAGCCCAGTTCAGGTTGGGGGTTCTTGGGGAAGGAGCAGTGCGGGTCTGACAGAGCTGGCACCTCCCCCCAAACGTGGAACACAGAACTCGTTAGTCCACAAGCAGTCATACCCCACTGAAAAACTCAAGGGTCAAGTTAGTTGGTTCGGAATATGGCCAGGCAGCGAAAACGCGCCCAGATTCAGTCTCAGACTTTGGATTCTTTCTTTGGTGACAAAGAAGACCAAAACATACAGCCAGAAGAAGACAACAAAGTCATAGAGCCTACAACAAAAGCCTCCAAGAAAAACATGAACTGGCCCCAGGCCATAGAAGAACTCAAAAAGGATTTGGAAAAGCAAGTTAGAGAAGGAGAGGAAAAATTGGGAAGAGAAATGAGAAGGATGCGAGAAAACCATGAAAAACAAGTCAACGACTTGCTAAAAGAGACCCAAAAAAATACTGAAAAATACACTGAAGAAAACAACACCTTAAAAAACAGACTAACTCAAATGGCAAAAGAGCTCCAAAAAGCCAATGAGGAGAAGAATGCCTTGAAAGGCAGAATTAGCCAAATGGAAAAGGAGGTCCAAAAGACCACTGAAGAAAATACTACTTTAAAAATTAGATTGGAGCAAGTGGAAGCTAGTGACTTTATGAGAAATCAGGATATTATAAAACAGAACCAAAGGAACGAAAAAATGGAAGACAATGTGAAATATCTCCTTGGAAAAACCACTGACCTGGAAAATAGATCCAGGAGAGATAATTTAAAAATTATTGGACTACCTGAAAGCCATGATCAAAATAAGAACCTAGATACCATCTTTCAAGAAATTATCAAGGAGAACTGCCCTGATATTCTAGAGCCACAGGGCAAAATAGAAATTGAAAGAATCCATCGATCGCCTCCTCAAGTAGATCCCAAAAAGAAATCTCCTAGGAATATTGTCACCAAATTCCAGAGCTCCCAGATCAAGGAGAAAATACTGCAAGCAGCCAGAAAGAAACAATTTGAGTATTGTGGAAACCCAATCAGAATAACCCAAGATCTGGCAGCTTCTACATTAAGAGATCGAAGGGCTTGGAATGCGATATTCCGAAGGTCAATGGAGCTAGGATTAAAACCTAGAATCACCTACCCAGCAAAACTGAGTATCATGTTCCAAGGCAAAATATGGATTTTCAATAAAATAGAGGACTTTCAAGCTTTCTCAGTGAAAAGACCAGAACTGAATAGAAAATTTGACTTTCAAACACAAGAATCAAGAGAAGCATGAAAAGGTAATCAAGAAACAGAAATTGCAAGGGACTTACTAAAGTTGAACTGTTTTGTTTACATTCCTACATGGAAAGATGATGTGTATGATTCATGAGACCTCAGTATTAGGGTAGTTGAAGGGAATATGCATATATGTATGTATATGTTTATGTATATATATATAAGTGAATGTGTATGTATGTACATATCTATGTGTATATGTATGTATGAGTATGTATGTGTATATATATGTGTGTTTTTATATATATGTATATATATATATGTAAAAGAGAGAGAGCAGACACAGGGTGAGTTGAAGATGAAGGGAAGATATCTAAAAGAAATAAAATGAAATTAAGGGATGAGAGAGCAACATACTGAGAGAGGGAGATAGGGAGAGATAGAATGGGGTGGATTATCTCGCATAAAGGTGGCAAGAGGAAGCAGTTCTGTGGGAGGAGGGGAGAGGGCAGGTGAGGGGGGAATGAGTGAACCTTGCTCTCATCAGATTTGGCCTGAGGGGGAATACCATACATACTCAGTTGGGTGTCTTACCCCACAGGAAAGAAGAGAGAGGAAAATAAAAAAAAAATAAATAAAAGGGGGGGAATGATGGAGGGGAGGGCAGATGGGGGTGGAGGTAATCAAAACAAACACTTTGGAAAGGGGACAGGGTCAAGGGAGAAAATTCAATAAAGTGGGATGGGTTGAAAAGGAGCAAAATGTAGTTAGCCTTTCACAACATGAGTATTGTGGAAGGGTTATACATAATGATACATGTGTGGCCTAGGTTGAATTGCTCGACTTCTTAGGGAGGGTGGGTGGGAAGGGAAGAGGGAAGAGAATTTGGAACTCAAAGTTTTAAAATCAGA
Organism: Trichosurus vulpecula; assembly: GCF_011100635.1. Classification (NCBI taxonomy): domain Eukaryota; kingdom Metazoa; phylum Chordata; class Mammalia; order Diprotodontia; family Phalangeridae; genus Trichosurus; species Trichosurus vulpecula. Next base: position 314,632,200 of record NC_050576.1, on the reverse strand, counting down.
TGTTCAAAAAAAAAAAAGTTTTTGCATGCAACTAAAAAATAAGATACACAGGCAATGGGGCGTAGAAATTTATCTTGCCCTACAAGAAAGGAAGGGAAAAGGGGATGAAAGGGGAGGGGGGTGATAGAGGGGAGGGCTGACTGTGGAACAGGGCAACCAGAATATAAGCCATCTTGGAGTGGGGGGGAGGGTAGAAATGGGGAGAAAATTTGTAATTCAAACTGTTGTGAAAATCAATGCTGAAAATCAAATATGTTAAATAAATAAATTTAAATTAAAAAAATAATAATTTTCAATTAATCTAATGATTCATAATTTGTCTAAACCTGTTTTCTAGGTCAGTTGTTATTGATAGCACATACTTTACAATCTATTTTACATTTTTCTTATTTTTCTTTTTCAATGTTTTTATTTTAATATTTCTTTTTATGTGACTGATTTCCAGAAGGATGATCCTAACTTTTAGATGGAATACATTTCTGGGTTTGGGTTTGCCACGTACTACTTTAAACTTTTAATTCTCCTTACCATTATTTTTTCCTAAGTCTCATTTCATTTAACATTGAATTTTTTATTTCTTCTTTCATTTCTTCCATGTATTCTAAGACCATGGTCTTAAAGTCAAACTGAAAAAGAGGCCACTGAACTGTACATAAGTATCCCTGCAGGGCACATATTGATTTAGAAAACCACATTTTCTATGTATTTATTTTTGCTAATATAGCAATATATTAAAATCAGATAAGAAGTATATTTTTTTTACAATTTGGGACACATTCAGGAATGATGTGGGCTGCATGAAACTCATGGATTGCATATTTGACACCTCTGTTCTACAAGTCCATGTTTAGAAGTTATTCTTTTCCCTTTGGCTTTATTTTTATGTGTTGTGGAATTGCTCTTTTCTTCTGGGATTACCCCTTAAGTCTTCAAAATCCATAATATTTATTTTGCTTTGTAATTTTCCTTACTTTCTCATATCTCCAGCCTCTGTTTGTGTATTACAGCTTCAGGATTAGATAAGAATCTATTCTGTCCCATATTCATGGACGGCATGGGCAAGCTCTGCTTGATCCTTGATGTCAAGATTAAGCATAGACCTTTTTTCCTTTTGATGAGTTTCTCTCTTGGCCTCTATTTTGGTAGGGATCCATGCAGTCCATGCCCAATTCATCTCTTGACTTTCTTCGTAACTCTCATTTCTTTTTATATGGTATTTTTCCCCATTGACACATGACCTCCTTGAGGGCAAGAAATTACTTTCTTTTCACTTGTATTTGTATTCTCAACTCTTAGCAAGGTGCCTGGCACATAGTAAGTGCCCAGTAAATGCTCATATAGCTTTCCTGCCTCTGCAGGAATTCTTGAGTTTTTCTCAGTCTTCTGGTGACTCAACTTTGCTTTTGGCCTAGGACTTTCCTCTGTACCTTTCTCTTTCCAAAATCCAAAACCTATATTTGAGTCTACCCCTTATTTTGATCCTGACAAGCCTCAACCATATTTGTTGATTGCACAGATAGCAGGCCTCCTTCAAAGCCTCCAAACTTCCCGATCAGCAAATCAGGAAACATTTATTAGACACTTATGTGTTCTACGAATAGTCCTTCAAATTAATAATACAAAGAAAGGCAAAAACCTTTCCTTCAAAGAGCTCACATTCTAATGGGCCAGTAATGGTCTATGCTTTTTCTACTGGTGGGGTTAATCAGGGGTTGCAGGGCTGAGTGATCACTAAGCTGCTCAAGATCTGGTCTGACCCTATCTCTTGCTGTATTTCAGCTACGGACTGATTGGGCTCTGGGTTACTTTCACACTACCTAATTTCTGCACCAGACACAGTATGCTTGGGCACTGGTCTGGTCCTTTCTCAAGCATTACTTCTGTCCATGTGATCTTGGACACTGGCCCTAACTCATCTTGTAGTGAGGGTGGAACTTCCTGAGCTCTATGATGCTAGAGCTCTGTTTTTTGGGTCTGTTCTGCAATGATTTGAACATGTGCTGCTTGGGTACTATGATGCTTTGGATATTGTTTGACTCATTACTTTCCCTCTAAACCCTCCCTCCCTCTTACTTTCCCTATAACTATAGAGGGCAACATCATCTTCTCTGTCCCTCAGGCTGACAACCTAAGAGTTATTCTCAAGTCCATACTACCTCTCACCCCCAATATTCAAGCTGTTGCCAAGATCTGTTGATTTCACCTCTGTAATCTCTTTTATACATTCCTTTCTCTCCTCTGACACTGCCACAGCTCTAGTATAGGCCCTTATCAACACATATCTAGACTACCAAATTAGCTTTCTGGTGGGACTGGGGACCTCAAGTCTCCCCATTCCAATCCATTTTCCATTCATCCACCAAAATGATTTTCCTAAAGTTCAGGTCTGACCACTTCACTCCCCTATTCAATAAACTCCAGTAGATCCCTACCTCCTCCAGGATCAAATTGAAAATGTTCTCTTTGACATTCTAAGCCTTTTATATCCTTGACTCCTCTTACCTTTCTAGTCTTCTTACACTTTACTCCCCAGTTGATCCAGAGGCACTGGCCTTCTGGCTGTTCCACAAACAAGTGACTCCATCTCTCTGCTCCAGGCATTTTCTTGGGCTGTCTCCCATGGCTGGAATAGGCTCCCTCATCAACTCTGCCTACTGACCTCCCTGGCATCTCATCTCATCTTTTACAGGAAGCCTTTCCCAAACCCTCTTAATTGTAGGGCCTTCCCACCAATAGTTATCTGGTATGTAACCAGCTTTGGATATATTTGTTTGTATGTGGTCTCCTCCCTTAGGCTGTGAGCTCCCTGGGGACGGGGACTGTCTTTTGTCTCTTTTTGTATCCCCGCCTCAATGTTTATTTGTATAGCACCTATCACACAGTAGGCTCTTAATTAATGTGCATTGATTGGTTGATTGGCTCAGATTTGGACACAAGCTATTTCTATACAGTGCATTCTATCTACACTGGCTGGTCTCCTCTCAGAGCTGCCACAGATTGTTGGAAGTTTTATGAAGCCCCAGACTGCATGGAGAAGCTTATAACAATTTCCTTTTGGTTTTCTTTATTGATGTTCTTTAGGTGCATTTTTAAAGTTTTACTGGGGTTTTTGTAATTAAGCTTTTATCCAAGTCCTAAAAGTCCACCATTTTAACCAGAAACCTTAGATTGCTTTATATTGTTGCTTTATACCTTCCAAAAACTGCATTCACCAAATGTATTACTCTCGTAAGTACATGCCAAGAATTTTATTCCTTGGTACTGAATGCATACTTGATCATTGGGCTTTTTGATCTAATGTAAATGTTGGTAGATAGCTAATATTTGGAATCAAAGAATCTAGGTTCAAATTTCAAATATGCCTGCAATCACAGGACCATAGATTTAGAGCTGGAAAAGAGATTTAAAGAATATCTAACAAAATCTTCATATTTCCAAATGAGGAAATTGGCTCAGTAAGGTTAAATATCTTGCATAGAACTTGGAGTGATGAAGCAAGAATTTAAAGAATTTAAGCAAGAATTTAAACCCAGCATTTTTCCCACTATCCTGTGCTGCTTATCATATGCATGAATGTGCTAATAAATGTTTAACAAGTTCAGCTCTCTAAAAAAATATACACATAACACACTTTTAAATTCAGTCTGCATTATTAATATTTCTCAGTCACTTTAAATCTAGAAAATTAACAAAGCAATAACTCAAGCCCAGATTTGTAGAATTTTCAGATTTCTGAGGAGTAAATGCTCACATTGAACATTTAACAACCAGTTGTTCCAAGCTAGTCCAAACTGGTTCCTGTACATTTCTGTTATACATGTGAGCTTGGAAAAACCATTCACCCCATTTGACCACAATTTCTTTATCTGTAAAATGAGGAAGTTTATCAAGGTCATTAGTAGCTTCAAATTTGTGGCTTGATGATTTCAAAATATCAAATATAGGGATAGGGTAAAATGGGGAAAGAGAAGAGATATTCACACAGTTAGTAACTCAATGTGAATTAATTCACTGTGTAGCATTTAGTCTCATTGCAGAAAGACCTGGCCAAATTAAGAAGCACTGGACACCTGCCAGGAAAGAAAAAAAGTTACATTGAAATGTGTGGAAAAAAAGGAAATAGAAAGAGAATGTGTGTTGTTTAGGAAGAGGAGAGGAATGAGTCCTGAACACCAGGACTCTTTATCTGTAAAAAAATATTAAAATAATAAGAGATTGGATAAAAAGACCTTTTAGATCATGGGTTCTTATTCTTTATTTTTTGTACTGTATCCCTTTGGGGTCTGAACTGCATTTAGAAATGTTGTGGATCACATGAATCTCATGGGCTGCTCAGAGGCTACACCTCTCATGTAGACCACTATCATAATAGAACACTAGAGAAATAATTTATTTTGTATAGTAAATTATTCTTGCTATTGCCATTTTTGCTTCATGTTTTTAATGGAAATTAATTAATGAATGAAAAAAAGTGTTTAGTAAGCAGGCCAGCCATATCACTATAACTCTTTAGTCTATACCCTTGACTATCCAGACTTTGTATATGCCACCCCCTCAACAAGATAACTTTATTTCTTCCCCATAGCCTCACTTTATAGTTTTCTTTCATGTGCTCTGTTCCTCCTTTAGAATTTAAGGTCCTTAAAGGCATAAACTGCTTTTGTTTATATTCATTACTCTTAGCCCAGTGTCTAGCACACAATAAATACTTAATAAATAATTATTTTTGACTTGAATTGAGAGAAAGGTATAGGGATGGTGAATGGAAACATAGGTGAGTAAACTGGCAAAGGGAAATCTCATTATCAATGAGGGAGATAAGGCAAGGCTTCCTTAGGGAGTAAACACTTGAACTGAACTGTAAGCATGGCTAGACATTTAAAAGGCAAAGAGGGGGGAGGGGGGGAATTTCTGCTCTATTCTCTCCTTTGAATTAGATGTCCTTCTATAGGTGAAATATGAAAATCAATATGTCTAACACCATCAAAGGAAGGATGATTTCCAACATCAGTTGCATCTTTAAGCAGTTATGATAGATAAGTAGAAAAGAATGTGAATTTCATTTATTTTCCTGCCAGAGGGCCTTGATAAGGAAGACAGGCCTGTAAAATAAAGATGAAGTTTGAATGGTTTAGTTTAAAAATATTCACAGGAGGGTTGCACTCAAGTCCATTAATTCTACATAGAATGATTAGGATGATAAACTTAAGTGAGCTGCCCCTAAGGCATAACATTTTAATTTGGTTGCCCCAAGTCCCATGCTTTAGGGCTTCCCCCTGTAATCCTTCAGGAATACACACTTAGCAGATGGGTAATCACTCAAGGAAGACACTGCTGAGGGAAAAGGAGGTACTTACTTACTTGGTTCTAAAAAGAGACCTGAGATTCAAGTAGAAATAAACTTCCAATTTGTGTCCTACTGTTGCTAATGAATAAATTTTTAAAATTTTGTTAATTACTTACTAGGTGCTAAACACTATGAAGTTTGGGCTTACATATACAAAACCAAGATATTCCCTACCCTTAAGCAGCTTACATTCTAGTGGAGGTATGTGAAATGTAGATAGTGGAGTGGTGGGCAGGAATGGAAAATTTACAAGGATGAAAAGTCTATCCATTACTGTAGCATCGGCATTATTGGTTCTAGCGCCAGAACTGAAAAGCAAGAAAGTAGGAGGAAGGGAAAGGGTTAACAGTGGCAAGGCAAATGGCTAGACAATATCCAGGGAGTAAAATGAAGCATAACTGTAACTGACCTATATATAACAGGCCATTTGAGGCCTTCACTAATCAGGGCACTATGGTAGGACTGCCCCTCTCCTTTTCCACACACATACCTCTAATATATTTTTCCTTTCATTCCCTCTGCAAGGCTCTGAATGCTCAGTTGAATTTGTTGTAACTTGGATAGGATCAAGAATAGCACAGTATAGGCAGGCATTAATAAGTTGCTATCTACATTTTTGAAAGGAGCATCCACATTAATGAAGTCATAAATCAATTATGGTATTCACCTGTATAAAACAATTCCAGAAAAGAGCAAGGGCCGCAGTATAATTTTTCTTGGATCCTCTACCCTGCAAGGGTGGCCTTGTTCTCTCTATAACCCTTTAGGATGATTTTGTTGGCTGTATAAATATGCACAGGAAAAATAGTGTAATCTTTTATTTATCCTCTAAGAAAGGGCAAACCCCCGATATCAGACCAATACAGTCTGATGGACAAGTGCTGACCTGGGAGTTAAGAGCCATTGGCCATGCTTTTTGCTTGAGTGCTTTAGTTGGCTGGGACCATTAGAAAAGTCTTTTAATTTCTCTATGCTTCACTCTCTCCAGCTGTGAAGTAAGCATCATCTTTCCCAAAAGTAACATTTATAAAAATGATTAGACATCCACAAATGAAAGTCATCGGATGCTTCTTTGGAACATCCTTAATCCACATTCTCTCTCACACCATGCCTGGAATACAGCTTGAGAATCTAAGTAGTGGTGATATATCCCCAGGTGCTATATTCAATAGCAGATCTCACAGAACCTGATTTCCTTACTGATTGCCATCATTGCTAAATTATTCTTACACATATAAATACGAAGCATTATAAAATCATTATATTATAAAACCAAGGAGATGGATTTTATTCTCCTGGCAAACAGTCTTTGGTTTCAGGCAGCAGTCTGTTCTTGTCTTCTGGTTCTATGAACCCTCAGAAAGAAGAGAGGATGAATGACATTTGAAATTAACAAAAGATAGAGTGAAAAAAATGAGAAAAAAATCATCAAAAATCTGCCAACCTTGTCCATTACAGGAAGTGTGAATTACATAGCTCTATACTCCTTTTTGTAGAGGAAACATGCTGTTAGTAGGCCGAGTTCTTAAAAATCACTCCTATCTTCCATAACTATGTGTCACGAACACAATCAGTTGAAAAATTAAGGAGTGTCTTGTTTTGTCCGTATGACACCAACTAGCTGATCTGACTAATTATTTTCCCCAAATTAACTCCTTGTTTTGTCTGTATCTATACTACACCAAAACTACTGGTCATTTCAGTTAACTGGCCTTTTACTTCTCAGGGATACAACTAATTCATTTTTGAACAACAGGAAACTAACACTAAGACCAAACATTTTGTAATGTTAATTAGAAGGAATAGACACATTCTAGAAATTCAGCTGGTTAAAGACCTTGGCTGTGCTGCTCTCCAATTAGTGCTTTGTCACCAATTAATTCTGTCAGGTGCCCAGCTTCCTGGATGCCAGAGTTGGGCTGAATAGTCTTGATCCCTTCACCTAGTGCTCCAACTAGACTAATGGCTTAGAACTTGCACATATTTGGACATCAACATTCTGAATTACAAGAAAAAAAGATTGTTTCAATTGTACTTTGAGGTTGGGATAAAATAGTGATGGTTGGCCAGGATAATATGACTTCTCTTTTTTTTCTCCTTTGAAGAATTCCAAATGAAATCAAAGTCATTTAGAATGCCTTTCTTTTTTTCTGTTGCTCATTGCTCTCAATGCCCTCCCCCCCCACACATAACTACCATGAACCTTAGAAAGATATTCTCCTTTAAGCAAATTGACCTATTTACTGTTCCTTGACAATACCTCACATTTTCTCACTTACTTAACTTTGTTCATACTGATTCCTCTGCCTGAAAAGTCCTACCCAGTCTGTTTGTTCCATCTACCCAATTTAAATCAGATTCATCTGTTAAGGCCCAGATCAAGGAGTATCTCTTCCACGAAGTCTTTCCAGACCACTCTAGCTCCCAATGATTTCATTCTATTTGGAGGCATTTTATAACACTTATTATATAGTCTATTCTTTAGCAATAGAAAGCTAAATAAAAGCAATGAATATTACATGAAGTGAAATTATGTATGCCCTCCTCTCAACTTGAGATATGTCTTCTACTATTGTATTTTATTTATGTTAAATTTTTTATTTTTATATAACCTTTTCTGTGTCTTTCTTATCTCCACAATTAGATGTAAATTCCTTCATGGAATGGACTGTGTTTTATATTCTGTGTGTGTGTATATGTGTGTTGTATACATATGTATAGTGCCCCTTCTTTACTTATTTTCTCAATCCTGAACACAGAATTCGAGATCGTGTCAACATAGGGTGGCAAATTACTTGTTTCTGTGGGACTCTACAACATTGAAGTGACCAACTTTGCTTTTATAACTTCTGCACATGAGCCCCTATCTTGCATTCTCCTCAGCATTCATTAAACAGTTGATATCAATTAGCATTTACAAAGGGATATTTACTGAGATTTTATACTAAGAACAAGAGGGACAAAACTTTCTTCCCAAATCAGAGGCACACTCCATCAAATACCAGTTCCCTGGATGAAATGGACTCAAATTTAGAAAGCACAGAGAGCTGAAGGGTAACTCATTGATTCTAATTATTAAAAGTATTTTTCTCCCTTCATGGAGTCTTCATGAAAGTACCTTTCCTTGGTATATTTAGATTGGTCTCTCTCTTCTCTCACTTGGATGCCCTACTTATTTCTGGTCTACTTTTTCCAGGGATATGAATGTAATTTTCACTTTGGTCTCATCCTCACTCTCCCTTACCTTCTGATACAGATGCAAGGCATCTGTTTCTGTGAGGTCCTCTAGAAGCTTGACTTATCTGATGTTAGAATACTTTCTCTGATATAGTAGACCTAGAGATATGTTTAATTTTTTCAACCAATCACAATGTAGGGTCAACTAGTAGTGCAGTGGACAGAGCACTGGGATTAGAATCAGGAAGACTCATCTTCTTCAGTTCCTGAGCTGTGTGACCCTGGGCAAGTCACTTAATCCTGTTTGCCTCAGTTCCTCATCTGTAAAATGAGCTGGAGAAGGAAATGGCAAACTACTACAGTATCTTTGGCAAGAAAACTCCAAATGGGGTCACAAAGAACTGCACATGACTGAAAATAACTAAGCAACGATAAATCCCAATATATTTCTTTTTTAGCAGCATTTGACTTCATCCAATGGTTTGAATCACTTCACTCCTCCCAAATTGAAAAGACTCGTTCACACCTTCTTTTTGCCTCTGATTGATTGATTTTGTACCTCAAACAAAGAAGTGTTCTTGTCTTATAAAAGTATAAGGACATGGAACATCTTGTTGGTTACATAAATTGAGATTGTAAAAGGGTCTGTAACACCCCTTTTACATCCTCATATTACCTAGTATTACATACTCACATAGGAAGTAATTCATACATATTTCTTGAGTGGTGTGTTAGCTATGACCTCTTGGATCAAATGTACTCAAAATTAAGCCAAAACTTTTCCAGAAAATATTTTGATTTTAGTATCACCTTGTGAAAAGCCAGCGCTATATATAATAATCACAGACACAAGCATAGAAACAGTTTTCAACAGTGAGTTTTAAATGATGGTTCCTTCCCTCTTTATTGAATTCAATACAGTCAGTTTTCTTGTCTCTCAGGAGACAAGAACATGAAGAGTTGACATGTAGTGATGTACACAGCAACATTTGGAGACCAAGGTCACACCTAGTTGAAAGAGCATTCACAATGATGAAGACCCAGATGTAATATAGTCTTTGTTTCTATAGAAATATAGATAAAAGAAAGAGAGATCACAGTATAATTTGTCCTGTGCCCTGCCTTGAATGACCCAAGAAGAATAAAGACATATGGCCCTCTGAATATTTTTGTATAGCTGAAAAGAGGTTAAAATAAACATAAAATGATAACACAAGTGAGAAAAGATTCACAAATAAGATGTATACTAACTTGGAGAAGAAATAAGAAAGGAACAGACCTCAGCCCAAGGCACTTTGTGGGGTTGGAGAGGTGAATCTTTTTTTTTTTTTTGTATAAGTACTGTGAGTCTTTTTTACTACCACATGGACAGCCACCTTTGTCATTCAATATGGGATACTCTTTTGAGACACTACCCAGAACTAACACCAAAACATTTACTTCATGACTATCACCCTTGATTTGTTATGCTTAGGTGGAGTCATTAAGCTGTTTAAAGACTTTGTCTCTGCTTCTTTCCAATTAGTGCTGTGACACCAATTAATTCTCTGAAGGAGTCAGGAAATTCCGATTCTAATCCTACATGAGCCATGAAATAGAGACTTGTGACTAGCCATGTGGTCTTATTAATTACTTATCTTCCTTTTGCTGAGATGAACAGATAACCTCAAATCTTCATTTGAATTGGGCATTTCAAGTTATCTCCATCAAAGTACTTTGTACATATTATCATACTATATAAATATGAAGTAATATTTTTATTGTTATGGTTGTAATAATTATTATCAATATCAAGTATTATCCATCCATTTACAAAAATTTTCAAATGATAAAATTTGAATCTCCCCCCTTTTTCTCCCATCCCAAAAAATGAAATTGTAATAATTTGAATATAAGAAACATAAATTAGGCCCTAAATAAATCAAAAGCTGGCTCTGTAAATAGGAGAAATCTATTATGCTAACCAAAAACAATATCACAAGTCCATGAGACATTGTGTTGCAACTAGATTTATTCCAAGAGAAATGAACATGCATGCAGAACGCAAAGCCAGAGAAAAGAATGCATAATCCACACAGAAGTTTGCATATTTCTTACAGTACAGCAAAGAAAGGAGGAGAAACCAGAAATCTCCTCCTAGAGGAAAGTGGTATGGAAGGGGGAAAGGTGCTGCAAAGGTAGGGGAAAAACCCTCTAAAAGGGGAGGAACAGGGGGGTGGTGAAAGCTAGATTCCTTTCCCTTGGGAACAGCTAGACCATGAAGATATGAAGGTCTGCTTATCTATAATGGTCCCAGCTATACAAGAATTTCTCAGTCTGGTGCAGACTGACTGGTGCCTGTTCTTGACCTCCAAGGACACTCAGGGAATCCAGCCTGGAATGCAAATAACAAATTATGTCAGCTGGGGGTGGGGCTTCATCCTTGACACATTCAGGTTTTCCTCCATTCTTTGCCTCCAGTGTTTCTGGAGACCATCTGTAACTGGTTAGCTACCATTCTGTTCCCATCTGATAGTCCTTTAGAGTTATACCAGGGAATTCTAGAGTTTACTAGAAGGGCTAAATTTTTCTTTTTGATTCTAATATTCTCAGTGATATTTAAGGAAGTTAGATTTGAGGTAAGAGAGAAATTTGCAAGCCACAACATAGATAGAAAGGAAAAAGGCATATTTGGGTAAAAATTGTGTGAGAAGGAAGAAGACATGAATCATTTTTTTAAAGAAACCATATCATGGACCTTATACCTATACTTAAACAGAAACTTATATTCTTATATGCTGAAGTTAAAACTATCTAAGATTTTGAATGTTCACAGTATTGTGAAAATTAAAGATTCTATCCTCATTGCTATCTGACTTTAGAGTTGAGGAAACTGAGGCTTAGATAGGGAAATTAAGTGACATCCATAATTACATAGCTAATGGGAGAGCTGGGATTTGAACCAAGGTATTCAGCACTCTATGCACTGCGAGTGTAAGTGTATGCTTGAATTTCACAAATGTGTAGGAATTTCAGTCTTGTACCTCATGGTAGTCACATAGATCCTGTTCTTTTTCTTGGCAATCTGATCCACTCCTACACTTTTAACTTACCATCTCTCGACAAATAACTTGCATCTTCATCTCTAAATCCTCTGTAGTCAAAAAATGAAAATCAAGAGGTCAGTGACTCTAAGCTCCAGGCCAATAATTATAGTCGCCTGCCGTTGCCTATATGTCCTCCCAGTACATCAAATTTGGTATGTACAAAACTGAACCTATTATCCCCTGAAAAACCTGCCTTACCTCATTTCTTCTGATAGTACCCATAAGTCTTTCAGTCCAAGCTTAACTGCTTGACTCTTCCCTCTCCCTTATATCCAGTTACCAAATCCTGTCACTTTTGCTTTTAAAAGATTGCTCACATTGGTTCTCTTTTTTTTCCATTTCAAGCCCACTTTATTCTCTATCTTGACAATTTCAAAAGCATCCTAAATGGTTCATCTGTTTTCAGACTCTACTTTACAAATGATTTTTCTCACGGATGCCAGAGGAATCTCCCCAATGATGAGATTTAATCACATAATTAGCAGCTCTCTACTGTCAATATAATAGTATACAACTTATTATCCTGGCAATAAAGGCCCTTCATGATCTGGTTCTCAACCTACCTTTATAGCATTATTTCATCCTATTCTGCTTTGAGTACTATTAGCTCCAAATAAACTGGATAACTGATTTCATCCTTCCCTCTTCTACACTTGAATGGTCATTTATTCTTTCAAGAGACAATATGAAGTAATGAAAAGAATAATGGCCTTTGAGTCAATAGATGTGGTTTTGTTCAAATCCTATCTCTGACATTTAGTAACTATGAGTATGGGCCAGTCACAATATTTCCATTTGCCCATCAGTATAAAATGGGCATTTTAATGATACTTGTAAGGTCTGCTTCATGAGGCTATTTTAACATAACTTGTTGTCAACATTAAAAGTACTAGACAAATGTCAGATGGTATCTTTATCATCCATATGCCATCTCCTTTGCTTCTATCCCCTCCACATACCTCAAACATTCTTCTTACCCATTCCTACCAATTCATATAGATAGTTTCCTCCAAGGCCAGGATCAGCTGCCAACCCCTCCAGGAAATCTTTCTTCATCCTCTTCCTCCAACCTTGCTGCTCTTTTGGACTCATCCTGTTTATTAATCATTTTCATTTGAGCTTCCAGTTATTTTTATATAGCTATCACACCTTTTCCTCCTCCTTCTCGATTATAAACTCCTTGAGAACAAGGATAACCTGTTATATATCGTGGGATTAATAATGTTCATTGATTGAGTAACTGATTTGTCATGTTTGTGTCCCCAGTACTAATACATTTCTTTGTCCATAGTAAAACTGTAGAAGTGAAAAAATCTGCTTTTACAGAATATTTTAAAATAATGACCGTTGTAATGGGCTCTTACTTTAGTAAAAAAAAAAGTAATTATCCTACATAATGCAACTGCAAACAAGGCTCTAATGAATGAATGGACTGATTGGGCTAGACACTTTACAGGGAGTCTTTAACATGTACTTTGCAGATTTTTTCCTCTACTCCCTTAGAACAGTATTATGCTTTATTGCTTCAGTAAAGGAAACCGAATATGAGAAGTGATGAAATATCTTCAAATAAAGGCAGCAACATATTTGCCTTGCTGTGCTTTCAGAAATTCAAGATGCAACATAAAGACATCTGGAGTAAAGGGACAAGGAAAGTTATAAGAAGAAGAAAGGAATTTGAGAAAAATAAATAAACAACTGAACAAAGAGACCCGGGGGGAAATCCAGTCCACCTGATTTTGGACATTATCTACATTTGAAATATCTGAGGAGACAACTGTATATGCAGGAAGAGCAGGTACCTGAACATTTCTGACTCCTAAGGTTGCACTGACCTCCTTTAAGGTTTTGCTGACCCTTAGTTCCAATTCTTCTCTGACAGGATGTCACATGGGAAACAGGAGCCTTGAGCTAAACTAGCCTCAAGACTTTTTCTTTTATCACTATTCAGTCCTACTGGTGTGTGAAGAAGACAGGACAAAATGACCATCCTCTTGCCCTGAGTCCAATCTTCTACTATTGTCACTGTGTATTTAATGTCTTTTTGAAATTATAAAATTGTAATGATAGTTTTTTTTAAAGAATTAGCCCATCAGGACAATACCCTCATCACTGAAAACTTGAGAAAACAATAAAGCTAATAATAACTTAAAGTGATGTTTGAGTTCTTGAAGAATGTTATTCCAGTTGAATATATGCTTTTGGAGGTCAGAAACAATTTCATTCCTGGTCTTTACATCCCCAAAGTCTGGAATAGTGTCTTCTCGCATAGGATAAGAACTTAACAAATGATAGGTGAATTGGATTATCAGTCTCCTTTGCTCTGTACATAAACGAGGGAGGAGAAATATCCCACTGACTCAAAATAGGCACATAGTAAGTGGTTCAGTGGGAATAAGGGGGATGGGATTTTGTCACGGAAACTTTGAAAGGGGAAGAGGAAGAAGTCTAATGGTAGTAATAATAATTCATATGAATACAGAACTTTATAGCCAACATTGCACTTTAGTAACAATGAGATAGCTAATGTAAGACTTATAATATTCCTATTTTAGAAAAAAGGAAAATAAAGCTCAGAGATGGCCAGATGATTTCCCCGTGGTTCTATCATTAGCAACCATGAGAGCTTAAACATGAACACGTATCTTTAAAATTCCAATTCTAGTTTGTTTGGCACTATATTGTGTTTGCTCTTGTAGGGAAGTATTGTAATGTAAATAGTATCAAGGGAATGATGACACTAGTTAGTCATCCAGGTACCCACATATCTAGAAACTTGGCTGAAAATCCAAACTTAATTTTAGTCCCAGCTCTGTAACTAATTATGTAACCTTGGATGAATCATTGATTCTCTGGACCTCCTTTCCCTCATTTGTAAAAGAAAGAGGTTAAACTAGAATTGGGGGTGGGGAACCTGAGGCCTGGAGGCCTGTGACCTTCCTAGGATTGTACAATAACTTTGGATCCAATATATAGAACCATATTCCCTTTTGAGGCTTGCTAGCACCTTGCAAATATTTGGAATAAATGTCCTTTGTGAATAAATATGTTTGATTCTCCATAAAAGAATTAAAAGGGCCTCTTCTGGTTCTATTGTCACTGCCTACCAACAAGGCCAGGTTTTTCTCACCTTATGCTTCGGATAACTGTAACAGCCTCCTGACTGACTTCTCTCTCTCCCACTTCTTTCTTCAATCCAACCTACCCACTGCTTCCAGATTCATCTTCCTTAAACATCGCTTTCATCGCCATACTTCAGCACTCAAAAGCCTCCAGTAAATCTTTATTTTCTACCACATCAAGTCTAGAGCTTGACTGACACTCAAGACACTCTACAATGAGGTCACAACCTACATAGTCAATTTGATTTTTTATGACTATCATATGCCCTCCACTCTCTTCACTCGGGCTACTTTCCTCAATTCCTACATTCCTTGCCTTTACTTCTGTTGCCATTTTTGTCTGAATTGACCACTTTTATCCTCTTTACTAACCTTATCCAATCACATACAAGGCAAATTTCAATCCCTATCTCCTCCATGAAGCCTTCCATGATGTTACATGACATCATTGATTTCCTTCCTCTGAATTCCTATATGAGAGATACATCATGAAATTTTGCATTTAGTCATGGACTATCATTTATTATTGCTCTTTTTCATATTAGACCTCTGTTATTACATCTTATGATTCTTCATGGCCAGAACTGTGTTTTGTGCTTCCTTTACTATTTATGGGGCTTAGCACATTCCTGAGTATATCATTGATAACCTCCTAAATATTTGTTTTGTTTTGTTTTTGTGGTTGTGGTTGTGGTCGTGGAGTCCTTTCAGTCCTGACTGATTGATTAATCAATTGTGTCAGTGACTTCATAGTTTCAAAGGACTCAGTGAAGTTAAGAGGCACCTTAGAAGAGTGCAAAAAGTGTTGGATTTATAGTTAATTGAGACTAGAATTTGAATCGTTTGTCTCTTACTAGCTGTGTGATGTTGGGCATGTTACACTCTCTGAAACCTAGTTCCCTATCTATGGAGTGTATATCATACTAACTGTTATGACTACTTCATAAAGTTGTTATGAAGATCAAGTTAAATAAAGTATGTAAATTTGCATTGGTAACATTAAAATGTTTTGCCAATTACTTCCTGTGTGACATTGGGTCAATCATTAACCTCTGTGTGTCTCATTTTCCTCATCTGTGAAAATAGTGAAGATAGACTGAAATTTTCATGGTCTCTTCCAGCCCTAAATCTATAATCTTTGGGTTCTTACAACTCTAAATCTGTAACTTTATGATTGATCCTGTTAGGAACTAAAGGCCACTAAGTTACCATTTACAATCTGGTCATACTGAAGTAGTTCTTTATGGGACTGCATTATGATCATCCTAAATACCTAACATATTTCCAGGCATTCACTTGGTCTGTTCAGAGATCATGATTCATTTGTTAGTTGTTCCTTTGTCGTGCTTCATTTTGGGGTGTGCAGGGTGGCATAGAGGATAGAGAGGAGATTCGGGAGTCAGGGAGACCTAAGTTCCAATCCTAACTCTGACACATACTATCCAAGTGGCCAGGAGTTTATAATTTATCCTCTCAGTGACCTAGGCAACTCATTGAGACTTTAAATTGCCTCAGCAGTACGGAAGGAAGGAGCTCCCTATAAAAAAAAATCACCAGTACAGACCAAAATAATGCTCTATTTAGCCTTTTGTGCCTATGAAGGCCTCTTTAAGGCTGCTCCTACATTCTTGCTGGGTTGGGTACCCTTAAGGATGACTACTTAAATTTCACAGTATTCTGTGTCTGAATTCCTGAAATTATGACTCAAAAGCTCCCACCGTTGTGATTATTTCTAATAGTCAGAAGATACAATTAGCTCAGTAAAGGAATCACTGCGATGTCTTTATAACAGTAGGAATCCATCCATAAAGCTGGGACTCAGTCTCCCACAACTACACACAGTATCAGTGAGTAGAAAGAGTAGGGACATACTGTTAGTTAAGCAGGAATACAGAGTAAGTATTAATGCCAGGCAACCAACACCCCTGACACTATAAGGACCTAATATCATTTTCCTTCTTGAGGCATCTTAACCCTGGACATGGCATCTGCTGTGCTCCTTGGACTTTTTCTTCTCCATAGCTCGGCTCCTGATAGTAACGAATTGCTCTTGGAGGGATTGCACCGCTCAGAGCCATCTCCTTCCTTGAATGATTCCCTAAAAACAGAGTTTCTTGGAGGGAGATGCAAGGGAACAACCATATGTTAAATGTCTACTCTGTGCCAGGCACTATACTAAATGCTTTATAGATGTTAACTTAATTGATCCTCACAACAACCCTGTGAGATTGGTGCTATTATGTTTCCCTTTTTACAGTTGAGGAAACTGAGACAGACAGGTGAAGTGATTTGCCCAGAGTCACACAGCTTGCAAGTCTCTGAGACTGTATATGAACTGTCTTCTTGACTCCAGATCAGCCACCAGAAAAGTGCCTGATTCTTTGGCCAGCCAAATGTTACCCACCCTCTAATTTCATTAAGCTTAACTGAAGAGCTTTTCAGCGTATAAAAGGACAATGGATTTCAGACTTTTTTTTGCATTCTGTTTAAGACTTTAGCACTATATTGTGGCTGATGCCTATGGCTTATCTTCAGTAATTTAAATCAATTAGTCTGGAGTGTCCTGATCTGCTGCCTCTCTCCCACTGCAGAGGAAAAGCTAACATTAAGCTTTTGTAGTTGGCAACATTTACAAAAGGAGCAACAAAATCAAAATTAAACATGAAAATAATTAAATTTGGTCCTGACTAGTTTTACTTCACTCTAAACAACTTCAAGGAAAGTTTAATAGCACCACACATTCTAGGACTTTCTGGCAATATCAGGAAAGAATACTGGATTTAGGATCCAAGGGCCTGGATTTAAATCCTATTTCTACGACAACTTACTATCTATGGGACATTGGAAAATTCATTTTAGATCTTTAAGCCTCAGTTTCCTCATTTGTAAAATGAAAGATTTTGGCTTGAAGCACTTCCAGGGCTTCTTCTGGCTCTATTTCAGGATAGTAGCTTAGAAAACCTCACAAGTATTTCTCACTTTTAGATACAATGTTCCCACAGACAATTCCCCTAAACAGATTTTCCTGTACCAAAATCCTTAACTTTATTTAACTTTTCCTTATTGTATATGTGTTGCTACCTTTGTTGGTTTAGGTCTTTGCAGACTTTGAATGACTAAGTAATAAAATTATTTAATTGTGTAAAAATCTATTGGTGAGCACTTACTCTCTGCCAAGAACTGTACAAAGGGTTAGGCATTAAAAAAATAAACAAAGCAGTGAGAAGCAAGGTCCAAATGTATAGGACGCCATAGCATCATGTACATAATAAGGCCTAATAAGTGTTTGTTGAGTGGAATGGAATTTAGGGAACTATGACTATTGCTCAGTAGCAAAATGAGGAGTGGCAAAAAAAGAGAGAATCATCTGTAGTCCTATAATCAAAAACATCCTATTACAATATGCGATTTCATTCCATTCCACACACACACACACACACACACACATACACACACACACACATACACACACATACATACAACACATTGTATACTGTATATATAATATAGATTATTATATATTATATAATATGTAATGTATATACATATATAATATATGATACATATATATATATACACATACACATACACATGCACATACACATAGACATACATACACGTATGTGTATATCACCAACTTATAAGGCATTGTGCTCAGGAATGAAGATTGGTTGTTGTCTTCCATTCTCTAAGAGGACCAAAATGCCATCACTATGTCAGAATCAAGTTACAGTATGTCCGACTGTGGCTCATCAGACCAATTCAAGTTCAGAATACTCTACCACAGGTTGGGGCACAAAGAGTCCATGTGAATACTTGGGGTCCATTCTCTAAATTTGCATATCTCAAGTTTCTTTTGAGCTACTTAAATTCTCCTTTGCTCATAGAGCACAGCAGCTTCTCTGATAGGGTCATGCCATGCTGAGCACTCCTATGCTAGTGTCTCCCATGTCACACAATCAATTCCAAAGTTCTTAAGAGAGACCTTAAGAGTGTCCTTATATCGCTTTTTCTGACCACCATGCGAGTGTTTGCCCTGTGTGAGTTGTACATAAAATAGTCTTTTTTGGCAGGTGTATGTTTGGCATTCAAACAATATCGCCAGCCCATCAGAGTTGCACTGTCTTTAATAGATAAATACACATACACAATGAGTTGAGGTCCTACCTTTGACATATACAGACTGAATGAACCTAGATAAGTAATTTACCTCCTTCTTGTCCTAGGCACCTCTCTAAATGTATCAGTAAGTCAAGATTCATGACCTCTAGGATGACCATGAACATGCCTGCATGGTTCAGAATCACAAAGTATGAAAAACTTTCTAGGTAGAAGGCAGAGGAAGTATAACATTTATTTAGGCACCAAAGAATCAAATCTCAGAACCAGTAATTCCAATTTGATATAGCGGTAATTGTATTCCAAAACCAGTAAGTCCACTGCAATGTAGCAACAAGGAGATTAAAACACAGTATTACAGAAAAGAGCCAAGTCATCCTGTAATCTTCCGCCACTGCTAGGGCCCTCCCATAAACAATCACACATGAATCCTGACTGAATGCTTACCTGTGTCCTCTCCCCTCTCTGTCCTCTGGTCTGCAGCTCTCTGGACTCAGAGTTCTTACTCCTTCTCCTTGGGCTGAATTCTGAAGTCTGGCTTCTCTTCTGACTTCTGAATTCTCAGTTCTCAATGGCTACCTTTTGGGTGTATATGTTCTTTTTAGGGCCCAAGGGCTTCACACCCAATTGGCAAAAGAGTGTGGGAAAGATCTTTAATTACTGATTGGTATCACAAAGATATGGGCCTGCCTCTCTTAACTGGCCCCACCTGAGGCCTACTGAATGGGTGGGAAAGATCTTCAATCATACTATCACCACACTAAGATACATAGATATGGGTATGTATATACGTATGTATGTACATACACACACATATGCTGTAGAAGAATTGTTACTTTGAATTTGTAGAAGGGATTTCTTCACTTGTATGTTATCTGAACCAATGAATTCACATGTCCAGACTATCTATCTGTCTTTCAGTCTGCCTAGCTGTCTCTTTATCCATATGTACAAATATACACATATATGCATGTATATGCATATGCATATGCATATAGATACAGATATAGTTTAGACATATGAATTTATTGACACAAATATGTGTATTTGTGTATGTATATATGTATTGCGTATATATGTGTATGTTTCCATGCATATATAATGGCATGATATGAAATAAAACTGCAAAGATACATTGCAACCAGACTACCTGAGTTCTTAGGTTGTTTATACTTAAACATTCTGACAGTAGGGAGCTATTGAAGATTTTGAACCATGGAGTAACTTGATCAGAGGTATACATTCAGAATATCACACTGGCTTTATCAGTTTCCTTTTCTAGGAACTACTTAATGGTTAGAATCTATTGAATAGTGCCTTTTCCTGTCTCTACAAAATGAGAGAGAGGAAAAGAAAGAACCACAAGGATTTTTTTCCTTTATGTAGACAGAGAAATGGATATTAGAGGGCTCCCAGGGCATATGCAAATAATGCATAGGCAGCAGATCTGTGTTGTTGTTGTTGTTGGGGTTTTTTTTCTGCAAGCAGTAGAAAAAAAATTAAAAAGAAAATTCACAAGGGCATTAAAAATCTCTATTAAGCATGAGCTGGAGTAGAGTTTTCAGTAAAAGTAATATAGGTGCACATTGCCTGTCAAAGTGGTTTAAGAGAAGGAAATCTGCTTACAAAACCTGCAGGTCATATTTCAACAAAGAATTATATTTTTCTAAATCATATACCAGGTATTCCATGATTGTTAAAATTCTAAATTGCGTATCAGAACCACTGACATGCATGCAAACTAAAATATGGGTCAATCTATTCTCTTTATTTCTATATTCATATTCAATCTGAATATAAATATAATGATACAGAGGTATATCTTCAACATATGAATGTGTGTCTGTGTGTGAGGAAGGGAGGGACCTGATGATCATTTACTAGTCCTTATTACAATGGCTTTAAGGAGAGACAGA
Source organism: Trichosurus vulpecula (assembly GCF_011100635.1). Taxonomy (NCBI): domain Eukaryota; kingdom Metazoa; phylum Chordata; class Mammalia; order Diprotodontia; family Phalangeridae; genus Trichosurus; species Trichosurus vulpecula. The sequence goes on along the minus strand of NC_050576.1, from coordinate 314,611,433 downwards.
GTTATAACTAGAAATTTGTATGCCTGGGAAAAATATAAGTGAGTGACAGGGAGATGTCACTATCAGTGCCACAGAAATCAATCACAGATAAGACACAGTTTGGTTTGTAGAAAGGTTAGCCTACTGCAGAGAATATGAGAGAAATGGGAGAGAAGGAAGGCAATGAGAGAGGAATAAACTAGAGATAACCTGATAGTGTATATCCAGGAATGGCACTGGGAAGGGTGTGGCCCTGGGAAAGAAGCCTGTCCCGTCAGAAGTCAGTACCCTGGAACAAAGCCTCAGCTTCCTTGTACAAATCAAGGCAATGAGCATAACTCTTATTTTAGATGACAACGGTCTCATGTTGTTGTTGTCGTAATTTTTGTTGACTCCATTTGGGATTCCCGTGGCAAAAAGAGTTAAGTGACTTTGCCAGAGTCACGCAGCTAGCAAGTGTCTGAAGCCAGATTTGAACTCAGGAAAATGAGTCTTCCGGACTCTGGGCCTAGCACTGTATCCACTGTGACATCTAGCTGCCCCTATACCACCCTCCCCCATACTTACAACAATTATTGTCAAAATGTTGAGCCATTTGTACCGTGTTCAACCGAGTTTGATGATTAAATAAATCAAGGTCATTTATTTTAGTATCTAGTATGTGCAAAACATTCTATGAGCCATGAAGGTGGTGACAAAGAAAAATAGAAATTGTCCCTGACCTAGTTTTATAGAAAACACATGTAAAAATAGATAGAAATGCCACCTTGAGCTGGTTAAGTGTTTAATTTTTTTTCAAACTGAGTTCATATCTCATCTCATTTTATCCCTAAATCAACCCTGTGAATTCAAGAACACATATTTCACTAACCCATTAACCTTATTTTATGAATGAAAAATCAAGCAACAGAGAAGTCATAGAATCAAAGAAATGAGAGGCACCAACAAAATCTGTCTCTTTGTTGTATAGCTGAGGAAACTGAGGCCCAGAGAAGTTACCCAAAGGCAATTACTTACTTGATGACAGAATAAGAATATAGCCTTCTGGTTCCTTACCTTTATTTCTTACCAGTAGACTATGCTAGAAGAAGGCATCTTTTAGTGTTTGTGTTAGTAAAGTGATCCTGTCCCCCGCTAGGCCTATAGGATATAATTTGATAAATATAGGGAAGGCCTCCTTATCTGAAGTTTACTCCACATATTAGAATTTCCATTGCTAATTCCTGTACATGAGGAGTCATTTATTCACATACAAAGGAATGATGTCCCTTAACCCCACTATTTTTGACAGTTTTAGAAATGCTAGCTATAGCATTAAGATCAGAAAAAAAAAGGAAAGAAAGCTATACATAAAGAGAAAGAGGAGACAAAATTGTCCCTATTTCAAATGACATTGTAGTATACTTAGACAAATCTATAGAATCAGCAAAGATATTCAGTGAGATGATTAATATCCTAAGTGAAGTAGCAGGATACAGAAAATTCACAGAACTCATCAGCATTCACATGTATCTCTAACCATAACAAAGAAGAAATTTTATTAAATTCTCTCTCTCTCTCACTCTCTCTCTCTCTCTCTCTCTCTCTCTCTCTCTCTCTCTCACACACACACACACACACACACACACACACACACACACACTCAAAATAACTACAAAGTGTATTCAATACCTAGAAGCCCATCTACTAAGGCACTCAGAGAATTTATATAAATACAACTAAAACGATTCTTTACCGAAATAAAAGAAAAATTGTATAATTGGAGAGATATTACTGTTCTTGGTTTGGCTTTGTCAATGTAATAAAAATGATGATTCTATCTCAATTAATTTTCAGATTTAGTACTATGCCTACCAAGTCACCAAGGGGATACTTAATAGACCTAGACATAGTAATAACAAAGTTTGTTTTGTTTTAAGTAGAAATAAAAGGAGCATAGTATTATAAGACTTCAAATTATATTGTTACAAAGCTATAATCATCAAAATTATTTGTTGCTGTTTTAAAAAATAGAAAAGCTAATTAGAGGAACATATTAGATGAGCAAGAAACAGAAGTAATTAGAAACAGTAGGTTTGTGTTTTATAAACAAATGGGCATAAATTACTGGGGGAATGATTCCTTATCTGACACTAACTGCTGGGGAAAACTGGAAAGTAGTTTGGCAGAAATTATGTTTAGACCAATGTCTTGCAGCAAATACCATAATAAGCTCCAAGTGGATATGCAAACGGAATATAATAGCAGCAGCCATAGAAATATATGTCCACTGCCTCCAGAACCACATAGCAATTGAATGAACTAATTATAATTTTTAATTTGAAGCTTTCTGTTTTTACAATTCTAACTATAAAGCCCACCTGCTTCTTAGTTTTGTCTCATTGGAAGCATGACTGCATAGATATTCACAACAATTGGTCACCATAAATTGACACTTATCTTCCTTCTAGTTTATTGAAGTGGGGAGTATCAATACTGCTTCTCTTTCTCTCCTCACCTCCCTGCTTCAACTTCCATGGAAACAGTAGGTATGAGAAAATGAGAGCTAAGTTGAAGTCTCATCTTTCTGAAAAGATATAAACATGACCCCCTTTGATGCCTAATTGGCTTGTCCCTTAAAAATAGCTACTCCAAGATCTTATTTTATCATTAGCAAATCTTGGATCAGAACATAGCATTTTTCCTCCAAGTTCCAGGAGGAGTCAAAGAGAAATCATTAGAGCAGCTAGAAAGGGGAAAGGTAGCTTTTTTTCCAGTCTTTACTTGACTAGGAAGAATATAAGAACAAACACAAGCAAAGCCTTAATCTTTCCCCAGCTCTTGGGAGGCTGGTTACCTTACTAGCTCGGTGACTACTCAGGCAGCTCTGCCTATTCCCAGGTTGTGTTTGTCCTTCATTTTTGAAGAGGATCATGACATCAGGGCAATGACGACATGACTTGCAGTTGACTTTGATTTGAGTGGAGGGGGGCTGTGCAAGGTCACCAGCCTCACTTTCTCCTCCAGAGCCATTTGGATCTAGTGACTAGATATTCATCAGGATGACTGGAGATGACCCAGAATGCAAGGGGAGACCCTGGTCCTTTTAGGCTAAGGCCTTTACATGTACTCACTTAGAGTGAGGTAATGCCCATACAATTAATAGGCCTCTTTAAGAAGTGAGTCAAGGGATGGCCCCTTTAATTAGAAAAGAAGAAAAAAAATCAAGGTGGGAGGGGAAGACCCTCAGGGTTGCTGTTCCAAAGAGAAACAGTTACCTTTGACATCTGTAAGCCAGGAGGGCCCAAAATATAGCCATTAAGTGGAGCCTGGGAAGATACCTATTGTGGTTCAATCTTTGAGTTTCAGAGTGAACTGGGTTGAAGGTTTTGAGAAGGAATGAAGGAGTGAAGGAAGGAAGGAAGGAAGCCAGTAAACCCCAAGTTAAATGGGCAGTTTCTGGGCATCAAAATTAACTTCCTTTTGAGAAGAGGGGGAGGGGGATAGAGAGAGGGAGGGTTACTCGGTCTCCCTCCCTCTCCCTCTCCTTCTTCTCCTCTTGTCTAAAGGAAGGTAAATTTTGATGGCCAGAAACGGGCCACTTGAGGTTTCTTTCCTTCCTTCCTTCCTTCCTTCCTTCCTTCCTTCCTTCCTTCCTTCCTTCCTTCCTTCCTTCCTTCCTTCCTTCCTCCTTCCCAGTTCATTCTGAAGCTCATATATTGGACCACAATGGGTCTCTTCCCTGGCTCCACTTAATGGCTGTTTTGGGGGCCTTTCTGGCTTACAGTGAATGTCAATGGTAACTGTTTCTCTTTGGAACAGCAACCCTGAGGGTCTTCCCCTCCCACCTTGATCTCTTTTTCTTTTTTTCTTATTAAAGGGGCCATCCCTTGACTCACTTCTTAAGGAGGCCTATTCACTGAATGGGCATTATGTCACTCTAAGTGAATACGTGTAAAGACCTTAGCCTAAAAGGGCCAGAGTCTCCCAAAGCATACTGGACCATCTCCAGTCATCCTGGTGAATATCAGGCCACTGGACAGATGGCTCTCGAGGAGATAGTGAGGCTGGTGACCTTGCACAGCCTTCCCTCACTCAAATCAAAGTCATTTCCCTGATGACATGGTCTTCTTCAAAAATGAAGGACAAACACAACCTGAGAGAGTGGTACAGCTCTAGATTTTATATATAGATCTATCCCCCCACACATATGTGTATGTGATGTGTATATATGTGTGTGTATATGTATATACATGTCTGCGTATGTATGTGTGTGTGTCTGTGTACACACAGACACACACACATACAGCATATGGTATCTGAGGGCCTAGCTCATCTACTCTGTCTCTTTCTTGCTGTCTATTGGACAATTGTCATTAAAGAGATTTCTCCCTGTTTTTCTTCTTTCATAAACAGTGCCACCAGAACTTTTTTCTATTTCCCAACTGGCATCTACCAAATAAAATATAGACTGGGTCCTTCCTTCCCTTAGATATTGATCTATTTCTATTTCCATTTATATCTATATCTATCTGTAGTAGAAGAGGTAAATTTGGAAGAATATACACATACATGGTAGATAGAGATCTATCTATATTTATATCTATATTTTAAGGGTCAATGTTAAAAACATATCCATAGCTTATTTGGTATTTATGTAGAAGTAATTTTTTTTCCACAGAGATATAAGTACTTGCATTAGTTAATCTACTTTATAAGCCTCATGAGTACTAGTTTTTTCCACAGCTTCTTAAATTTTTTTTAAATTTCAAAGTATTTCACATGTGTGCATTGAAGTACAAACTAGATTAGATGACTTTCCAAAGTCCCTTCCAGCTCTGAGAGTTGGTGAAAAACCAAATTTACCTCTTCCACCATTTTTCCTCATCAGAATCCTGCCTGCTTAGCTTTCCATGGTCATATTATCTATTCCTGTCTTTGTATTGTGTATTGGGTGAGGGTGAGGGTGAGGGAGAAAGGAGAATTCAGACCACAGGTCATTTGCAATTCACTGACAGTTCAAAGGCTGACCTTCTGGGCAGCCATCTTACTCTATATTTGAGTGGATGATCAGCCCAATCAAAAGAGCAAAGGTGGAAAAAATGTTCTCCTTTGCAACAGGAGAATGAGCATTTCCCAGTGCAAAGGGAATAATCAAGTTCAGTATCCATATTTATGTAGCTCCTGACTAAGTGGAAAAGCTTTATAAAAGGTAATCATCACAATAGAAACTGAAAAAGAAAGAAGGTAAGGGATTCAACTCAGTTTGCCTAGCAAACAGAAACAGAATCTAAGCCTTATTGCAACTATACTATATCACCCTGTGGCATTTGCACAGCAGTACATCTATAAAGTGAATTAAAATCAATTTTATTCATTATTCCATTTCTCAAGTTTGTGAGGTAAATGGTGTTGCTATTTAACAGCTCAGGAAAATGAGATGTTAAAGAAGAGGGGATTAGAACTCACACTTCTTTAATTTCTGATTTGCAATATAGTCAAGGAGTTAGCATTATAGCTCTCTCTATTTAGGGAACCAGAGTCATGAGATTGTGGTTCCTAAAGGCTTCTTTCCTTCCCTAGAAAAAAATACGGTGTAAATACGCATTTGTCCAGGTTAGGTTGGTACAATCCTGTACAGAGGTAGAGCCTTGCATTAACTTTTTTTTCTTTTTAAAATTTTGAAGATTGCTTCCAGCCCTATGGAAATCTTTCTCATTTTTGATTCTTTGAAAACTTTTAGGCTAAGAAGAATCAATAGATGATGGGCAAAAGCAAATGATTTTTCATTTTAACATTAACAATCCATAGCTCCCCAACTTAAAGGAGCACATAAAATGGGCAAAGAGACAAGGACAACAGATGCAACATATAGTTCCAGAAATTATTTCCAGACTAGCTCAAAGATGTCTAATTCCTAATTCTGTATTTTGCTACCTATGAGAACTAGAGAGGCAGATTCTGAGTCAGAATGATTTGAGTTCAAGTCTTACCCCTGACACACTCTCTGGCCATGTGACATTGGGCAACTCATTACTCCTTTTACACCTTTAGGAAACTAAGATTGTAAATTGTAGACAAGTCATTGATCTGCATTGATGGAGGGAGAACTTCCTGAAAATATAATGTCACTAGTCCGGACCAAAAAACAAAACAAAATAACAAAATCACTTGGCCATTCCAAGTCGTAAAAGTCCGGTCTTACTTAACCTTGTACTCTCCTTGTATCATTCTTCTGTTATCCCCAAACTGTTTGAAATAATAAAAAGCCAATGCTTTATTTAACAGGAAATTCTGACAAGGAAAAATGAGCACTAATTATTAACACTTAACCTAGAGAGATCAGCAGTGAGTGAGAGAGGTGGCAAACAGTGAAAAGACAAGCTAAAGGGGAGTTTGATCCAAATGAGTGAGCAATTACTGAGAAGTCTTGTTTGAGCAGGAAGTTTGGAGTCAGCACTTGTAGGGGGTATTAGTTGAACCAAGGAATCAGCACTGATTAAGAACAGCTGGCAGAGGGTGGAGCTGAGAGGTGCATAAGCAAGCTCAGTATTTCTACATAATTGAGCCAGCTTCCCTTAGTAGCCTAAGTTACTTCCTGGCTTTAAGTAAGGCACCTTTGGAAACAGAATTAACTCTTTCAAGCTATTAGGCAACTATTAAATGGAATGCAATCACATGGTCCATACATTGATCCAAAGGGGTTTCTGTGCCTGGAAGTAACCAGATTTTAAAAAAAAGTGTAACAATAAAAGCAATACTTTAAGAATCCAATTTGGAGATTTTATTTCTATTTCCCCCCAAGAAAATGTCACACTTTCAGAAAGGTAACTGTAGTCTAAGGGATCCCATTACCATATTTTGTATTTATATTATATCTGGCTTCCAAGGACAGCACATCATTTTGCAGGCATGAGTTTGACAGTCCTTCCAGTCCCCCACAGGGAAAATAGCAGCAATTATGACTATCCTCGTTGCACTTATGGAGAAACTGAGACACAGAAAAGATATGTATTTGACTTGCAAAGGTTACATGACTCAGTGTCTGAACAACTGAGAATAGAGTTTCTCTCGAAAAGAAATGTATGTAGTGTGAACATAAAAAGGGTATCCTGAAGTTATTGGAATCTATTTACTACTAAAAAACATCTACTACAAAAGAAGAAAGTTAATCAGAGTATACTGCAAGGGAATTTCTTTAAAAGGATAAAATGATAAATCTGAAATAATTTGGAAAGAGGAAAATTTTGGCTACATACCAGCAATTTTTATATAATTACTAGGACTACCCCGAAGTGTAATGGGACATTGTGGATTTTGCTTCATTGGAAGTCTCTGAATGGAGGTAAAAGTACCACTTGTTCATCGTGTTTCAGTGGAGATTCTTTTGGTGGCAGGTGTTAAACCAAGCTTTTTCCAAGCTGAACATCCCCTTTTCCTTCAATTATTATTCATATGATATGAATTCAAGAATTGGTTAAAGAAATATAGGGTATTTAGCCTGGAGATGAGAGGAATCAGAGCAGACATGAAAACTGCCTTCAGGTATTTGAAGTGGTAGCCCGTGAAGGAGGGATTAAACATGTTCTGTTGGGTGCAGAGTCAGGAAAACCATAGTTCAAATCCAACCTCAGACATTTACTAGCTATGTGCCCACGGGCAAGTCACATAACCCTGTTTGCCTCAGTTTCCTCATCTGTAAAACGAGCTGGAGAAGGAAATGGCACGTCACTCTCCTTCTTTGCTAAGAAATCCCCAAATGGTATCATGAAGAGTCAGATATGATTGAAATGATAGAACAATAATTTGGTTCTATAGGGCAGAATCAGTCACAATGGGTGGAAGGTGCAAAGAGGCAAATCAAGTTTTGATGTTAGAAAAAGAAAACAAAACAAAGCAAAATAAAATGCTTCCTAACAATTAGAGCTGACTTAAAGTAGAAAGGATTAACTCCAATTCTTCTTCTTGGTGGTTTTCAGGTAGGACTGGATAGCCATTTGGAGAGGATGTTGTAGGGGGTATTCCGTTCATGTATGGCTTGGACTGGATAGCCACCAAATTCTCTTTGCATTCTCAAATTCTGATTAAGAAGTTCTATAACTAAATAACCACCAAAGACTTTTATGAATCTGAGATTTTGAGATCTTATGAGGCTCTGAACAGCTAAATCAAGACTTAAGGCAAATGTCCTTTGCAGATGCATCTGAAACAGGGTTCACAGAAAGAGCTATGTAAAATGTAGAAATTAAAACTATCCGTTGGTCAGGATACTATTATAATGGAGAAGAAAGACTGATTTCTGATGTGAAAACAAAGTTATCATTAAACAGCATTGGTAAATATAAAGGAATATTTGAGAAAGAATAACAGAAATGATTAGCTAAATTGGATAATATATTTCTTAAAAGAGGAGAGGAATTGATAAGCCCATTCACTAAATCATCTGTTTTGTGAAAAAGGACAGTGAACTTGGAAACTGGAGAGAAAGTAATATGATCTAGTTGTCCCTCTAATAAATTTTGCATCAATAAGGGGAGATAAAATAATGGGAAGAACATATAAACACATTTGGGGGCACCATGTTAATGAAGTGCAGTTGTACTCACATCTGTCTTCATCTATCATGATTAAATCGTCTTATATTTACTCTGCTAATAGACATGATAAAGACCAGTTAGATTGGCACAATCCTATTGCAATATTCTTGTGAACACAAATGAAAAAAACGATTCATACAGGTCCAGAGATTTCTTCCAGGGGCAGTTAGGTGGTGCAGTGAGTAGAGCACCGGCCCTGGAGTCAGGAGGACCTAAGTTCAAATCCAACCTCAGATACCTGACATACCTTGGGCAAGTCAATTAACCCCAATTGCCCTGCCTCCCCCCCTCCAAAAAACAAGAAACAAACAAAAAAACAAACAAACAGAGATTTCTTCCACTATGCATGATTGAAGACTTTACTCTGACATGTTATTTCTGCTATTTCTACTTTGCCTTCTAGACTTGTTACCAGGTTAGAATCTTGGGTCAAAAATGAATAGTTACCTTCAGTGTATATCAAACTACTCTCTCAATGGTTATTGCTTCTCTGCCGATCCCATACATAGTAGCACACTGGTTTGAGGTTCTGTATCCCTATGGGAAGTCTTAAGATATGAATATAATCTTTAACAAGTCATCTTGACATTCTGACCTTCATTTCTTTGTTTTCGAAATTAAAGGTTTGGACTAGACTCCGTGTAAGGTCCCTTATAGTTCTATAAAATTATTTGTGCATTTTTATCACCCTCTTTCCTAAAGTTATATTTCAGCTCACTATGCAACAACTATTTCTATGCCTATTTAATAACGAGGCTAATTTGATGTGTTGTATATGGTCTCTATGAATTAGACTAGCCTTGTTCTAGAACTTTATTGTTTTTCTCATCACTGTATATCTGCAACTTTGGGGGATATGACTTATAACTGGACAATAGAAATAAAAGGATATTCTTTATTGAAATGCAATAGGACTGATTCTTGGCATCTTTGTGTCATACCACCTTTGCTGCAGCCTCCACCTCTGTCTGAAACTGAAGGTCCTACCTCTGTGATCCCAGGCCCTAATGTGTGAACAATCTTCACCTCATCTTGTCCAGACTCAGTCCCGGCATGTCTCTTCCATGAACTCTCCATGCCATCTCCTCCTCTTACTTCATCCCTTTCTCTCCCCCTCCCCCGCCCATGCTTTACAACTCTAGCTCTGAGAATAATTGAATTAACACTGCCATCCTGGAAAGGATATGTCAATAACTCTATTCACCTTTTATTCTGGCCATTACTGTCAAAAACCCTTCTCCCTGGCCACCATTTCCTTATATGCACGGTGACCTATTTGAAAATAATTTTTTAAAGTACAAAGATTGTCTCATTTGCTTACATTTGTATCCCCAGCACTTAGCTCAATGTTAAGCAAGATCAAAGATTTTTCATTCATCCATTCGATCATTTATTTACTCAAACCTTTAGGAAAAATGTAAGAAAGACTTAATTCTAGAATGAACTGAACTGTGTGAGGAAAATGATTTTAAATTTTTTTAAGGTTTTTAAAGCTATAATCTGTATGAGAAGACCAAGGAAAGAAAATGACCTACAGATAATATAATGTTTACTAACAACAGAATACAGAATGATGCAACTCCTTTTTCTTCAATCTTCTCCAAAGAGGAAAATGATCTTCAGATTATGAATTCCAGAGGAAGCATATGAAGAAGAAACTAAAGCCTAATATAGATTAAAAAGATAAGGGAAAAACCCTTTGAGACTTAGAGTTGTTTTTGTTGTTGTTTAGTCATTTTCAGTTATGTCCAGACTCGTTGTGACCTCAATTAGGGTCTTCTTGGCAAAGGTACTATAATGTTTTGCCATTTCCTTCTCCAGCTCATTTTAGAGATGAGAAAACTGAGGCAAACAGGGTTAAGTGACTTTGCAAGAGTCACACAGCTACTAAGTGTCCAAGGCCATATTTGAACTCAGGAAGACTCATCTTTCTGCCTCCAGGTCTGGGACTCCACCCATTGTACCACCTAACTGCCCTGATGATATATTTATAGACAAAATGAATAAATATAAGCAAAATCATAATAGGTAGATTTATCCCTGAGTTTAGGTTAGGTCAAAAGCTGCAATGCAGCTGCTATATATTGAATCCTTAGTGGATGTTTAAAGATTGACTGATTCATTGATTTAAGATAGTTGGAAGAGTAACTACAAAGGAGATCAATTAGCTTAAGGCACTGGTGACAAGTTTATCAGATTTCCCAAAGACATGAAGGTTGAAGAAATGGTACAGTGGATGGCAGACTCTGGTTTGGAAACCAAACAAAAAATTAAAAAATCCTGACTAGTCTGAACCACAGGGCCAAATTTAGGTTATAAATCAAGCATTCATTAAACACCTATTATGCTAGGCTTTGTGTTTGATGATTGGGATACAAAGGCAAAAGTGAAAGTCTTTGTTCTCAAGGAGATCTCATTCTAACAGGGGAGATAACATGTTGGCAGAGACATATGAAAAACTTATACAGACTACTTACAAGATAACATTAGAGGTGAAAGCAATGAAGTGGGGTGGGGGGGGCGGTGAGTGTGAGAGAACCAGGAAATACTTCCTGAAGAAAGTGATACTTGAGTTAAATTTCGACATAATTCAAGGATTCCAAGAGGCACAGCTGGTCAGGGAGAGCTTTATAAGTACAGGGGACAATCTGTGGAAAGGCATGAAAATAGGACATGTTGGATTATATGTAAGGCCAGTATGGCTGAACCAAAAAGTGCATAGAGGGGAGTAATGTGTAGTAAGAGTACAAAGGTAGGATGTGATCAGGTTGTGAAAAGCTTTAAATGCCAAAGGAGTGGATTTGTTTCTAGAGGTAGTAGTGAACCACTGTAACTGATTGAGTAGAAGAATGATATGGTCAGATTTGTACTTTAGGAAATCAGTTTGGTAACTCTAGAAGATGACTGGAATACAGAGTGATATGAAGTACACCAAATAGGAGATTATTGTAATTGCCTCTTTCAAGGAGAAAAGTAACTAAAACCTAAGAGTGTGGTAATTATATAAGTACAGAAAAGGGAACATATGTGCGAGATTATGGAGTTTAAAATGACAATATTTTACAACTTACTGGATATAGGGGATAAATGACAGTGAAGAGTCAAGGATTATATCAAGTTTGTGAACCTGAATGACAATACATGATCTTTCTCTTGACAAAAGGAAAGAAAGAAAGAAGGAGAGAAAGAAAAATAGCAAGATAGAAAGAAAGAGAAAGAAAGGAAGGAAGGAAAGAAGAAAGAAAAAGAAAGAAACAAAGAAAGATAGAAAGAAATAGAAAGAATAAGAAAGAAAGGAAAGAAAGAAGGAGGAAAGAGAAAGAAAGAAAGAAAGAAAGAAAGAAAGAAAGAAAGAAAGAAAGAAAGAAAAAGAAAGAAAGAAAAAAGAGACAAGGGTGGGTTTGGTGGAAAGATGAGTTCTGTTTTAATGATATTGAATAAGAGATGTGTGTGAAATATTCAAACTGAGACATCCAGTAGACTTTTGGCTATGTGTAACTCCATGTAGCTTAAGAGGCAAAATATGGCTGGATAAAAAGATGTGAGAGTGATCTGTATAAGTAGGATAAGTGAACCCATGGGGACTGATGAGGTCTTCATGAGAAAAAGTCAAGAGAAGAAAAATAAGACTCAAAACGTAGTCTTGAGATTATACTCACAGCTAGTCGGGGTGACATGGTTGGTGATCCAGAAAATTATGATCAGGTGTGATCAGACAGGTAGAAGGAGAGATATAAGAGATCAATATCATGAAACCTCAGATAAGAAAGAGTATCCAAGAGGGATGAGTGATCTACATGTAAAATGTTACAGAGAATTCAAGAAGATTGGTAAATGAAAAAAGACCATAGATTTTGTCATTAAGAGGTCAAAGTACACTCTAAATGAAATTTAATGGCAAAAAAAGTAACAACAATAAATATAAGAGAAAGGGAGATAAGCAATTAGATTTATTTGGCTTGGCTGCAGAAGACAGAAGTAGGCATGATGTGTAGAGGTTAAAGGCAGATTTTGTTTTCTAGAAGGAAAACATTCTTGACTATGAGAGCTATCCAGAAGTACAAAAATGAAAGGTAATGAGTTCCCCATCACTGACGATTTTCAAGTGGATGGGAGTAATTATATAATTCTAGTATCATAACTAATGTACTTTGATAAATGATAATGTATTTTGATTCATGAGAAGAGAGGGCTCTAATAACATGCAAAAAGCCATTAGTCTGCCCTAGTCAACACAAAGACATGAATGAAATACTTTACAAACCAGCAGATGAAACAAAGCTAGAGCTGATTATTTAATTACCTGAATTTAAATTCAGTCAACAACACAAGAAAAATATGGAGGAGATCTGTAGCTAGACTAAAAGTTATCTGAAAAGGACCGAAGGGCTTTAGATGATTGCAAACTTGGTATGAATTAACTTCATAACATAGTTGCCAACGAGGTGAGGAAAAAGTCTTATTACGTTTCACATTGGTCAGGAGACCTATAAAATATTCTGTTCCATTCTGTTATATTTTTCACACTTTAAGGGGGACACATGCAGAAGAGGATGAACAAGATGAATACTTAAAGAGTGTTTAGATTGGTAGAAAAGGTGGCACTTGATTACTTGATTCAAATGTTTAAAGGACAGTCATATGGAAGAGGAGACACATACAGCAATATGGCAAAACTAAGGTTATAGAGAGAGAAACGCTATCTTAATATGAAGAAAGTAATTGTGAAAGAGTTGTCTAAAAGTAGAATGACTCATCCCAGCTAATTTTAATTTTGTCTTAAATTGTTCCTTCCAGGTTTACACTCATTATCTTCTCAATGGTTCCTACATGTCTTGACTTTGCGCAAACATAGTTCATGTCCATGTGCTATATCTTACAGTTAATTCATATTGAGTTCACAATCGTCTAACTCCCCAATTTCCTTTTCACATGACTTACAATCTATCTATGTCTCCTCCATCCTTTACTTCTGCTGTTAATTGAACTCAAATACAGGTGTTTAAATAATCAACTCCAGCTTGTTTCATCTGCTGGATTGATAAATATGTCATCACATGCCTTAGACAGACAGAACCCCTGGGGGGCCCTCTGGAGTCCTATTCCGACAGCTGCCTTCAGGCTGTTTTCTAGTCCAAGTTTGGAGCCTAAGTGCTCCTGAAACACAGGTAGATCCCTAGAATGGTGGCAGTTGTCACTTGAGAAGGATTGGCAATTTGGACTAGACAATCAACTAAGGTCCCTTTCAGTTCAAAGATTCTTTAATTCTTTGCTCTAGTCCTCCCCTGGAACATTTTATAGACCTGATAACATTTCTTCCAAAGCTGGGTGTTCTGCTTTAGGGACCTTTAGGTTTGTCTGGATTGTACTGCCAAGTTGGCACGATACTCTGTCACTTTCCCAAAAGACACATTGGCATTCGGCATTTGTTTCTCTGCTTCCTTGGCAATCATTAGAAAACGTGCTGCCTATGTAACAGATTCAGGGGCAGCTTCCTGGTCTGCATTGCTAATGATATATTATGACTGCGTCTAGCATTTTCTCCTTATAAGCTGTTATGTCACCCAGGTTTACAGGATCAATGTAGATTTATAGTTTTGAAAAAGTAGTGCTTATTAAACAGAATCAAAAGAGTTTGAAAGGGATTGTAGAGATGAATTGATGCTATTCTGTCATTTCACAGGTGAGTAAACCAAGGCCCACAGAAGTTAAATGATTTAGTGAAAGAGGCAGCAGCTTTTGTCCAGTCTTCTGTATCCCCAGTTCAATACTTTTTCCATAATACATCTCCTCGATAATAGAATAAGTGTTTTTGACTAATTAATAAATGTTTTTGACTAACAACATATTAAATTTTCTTACCTATACGTTTCAAGAAGGCAGATATGCATTTGCATTTACTTTGCAATTGTTCCCATGACTTGTGTTGCTATTTCTAGTTAGCTGATTTGGAAGAGTTACTGGGGATTCAGGGAAGGGGCATGGGTTTGAATTCTGCTCAATTACATAGATAACTTATTACATTCTTAGGCACGATTACAAAGAAATTGCCGAAAAATATTCAAGGCACTCGGAGATCTTTCTACCGTTCACTAGCAATGGGAAATTAGTCCTCTACTCCATCACTCAGTCAGAGACGACCAACCATAGCATTAAAGTAGTTATTCATAGGAAAGAACCAAAAATATATGCTTATGTATGCATATGTAGATGCACAAATATATGCATATATAAAAGACACAGCATTATATATTAAACCTATTGATATGTTGTATTGTTAATGTATTGTTAATGGAATGGGAAGATCTTTCCTGCCTATTAATAGGCCTAAGTGACCTGCTTGAGTCACATGGAAGCCTGAGTCACATGAGGCTGTGGTGGGAGGAGCTTGCTGAAAGGGCGGAGCAGGAAGGGGTGGAGCAGGAAGTTGGAGTGAGTTGGGGCTTGGAGAGAGAGAGGAGGCAGAGAGAGCAGAGCAGCCAGTGTGAGTGAGAGAGGAAGTGATTTTGATCTTAAAGGGGTTTGTTTGTGGGGAAGCCTGGTGGAGGGACGGCTTAGGGATGGCTGTGCCCCCCTTCACTGATAATGTGTATAGATTTCTTTGTTGCTATGAAGGATTTGGCTTTCTGGTGTTTGAATTAATGTTTTGGTTTTATCTTCCACAAAGAGAGTCTTTTATATCTTGCGATTCAAGCCTGGAAATTCTCCTGCATATTCATAGCAGCCATTGTGGGTATTGCATTGGCGCTATACATGCGTATACATACATGTATGTATGCATATGTATTTTGTACATACATGCATACATTCTCTAAGAATAAGTGATCCTTACCTTGTAATGCATCCTAGAATTTAATGATCCTTTTATGAAATTTTCTACGCAAATGTCTCTTTTCTCTCTTACTAAAATGTAGCAGTGCTCTACCTGAGACCACATCTCATTCAGTTCTTCATAATTGTATTTTCCTGGTGTCAACTGAAAAGTAGGTACAAGATAGGCACTTAATAGTGTTTCTTGAATGAATGAGAGAATGAATGAATGAAGACTATGGCAATAAGAAAAAGGGGAAAAACACTCAATATATGTCCTTATTTGTCATAAAGTGGTACAAATAAGCATTCTATATACTTTATTACATTAATACAATATTACATTTGCTGATAAAGATACATATATTATAATTGTACATATGAATTGGTATGTACTGATATATATTATACAATTAAGCTTATATCCACACGTATATACACATACACACATATCCCAGCTTATAAGGAGAAAATGCTAGATATAGAAGATAAAGGCAGAGACAGGGAAAGATAGACTGTGCATGTGTATGTATATGTATGTGTATATAAGCATGTGTGTATTGCATATGTGTATATAGGCAAATACACATGGGGATATATGTACATATGTGTATATAAATATATCCTATATCTAGCATTTTTTCCCTATAAGCTGATACGCAGACACATACAAAGATAGATAGATAGATAGGTAGATAGATAGATAGATAGATAGATAGATAGATACACACACTAGCATACACACATCAGTTTAATGGTATTTTTTGGCATATACCAATTAAAATATACCAGTAACACACATAATATATTATATTATATTATAGCCTAGTTGTATTACTAACATAAAATATTAATAGTAATGTAATCACATAATATAATCAACAGCATTACTTATAATGTAATGATACTGTAATATAGTATATGTCATGTATGTATATACACATATATACACTATATATACATATACATGTTCAAACACATATGCAAACACACATATATATGTGTATATATGTGTTATATATATTTGTCTATAATTATGACTAGGAATGTAATAAGGTATATATAGACCCTTGGGCAAGAATACTTTTCATTTTTCCATTATTGTTTGACAAATAAGTGCATATATTGTGCCTAATTCCTTCTTCCTACTGCTACAGTCACCATTCATTCATTCATTCATTCAACAAACACTTTTTAGTGCCTGTCTTGGACTTCCATCACCATTTGTACAAGGGAGATATAAATAACAAGAATTGAAAAGACACAGACTTTCCTCTTATGTAGAGCACAACTATATTCTAGTAAGTGAGAAAAGAGATATTTGCATACACAAGTTCATAAAAGGAGCCCTAAATTTTAAGGTGTCTGAAGAGATAAATATTATTTCCACAGAGAGAATCAGGAACCACTTCAAACACACAAAAAGGTATCCCATTGCTCTTAAAGAGAAAGCTCTATGTGGCGTAGTGAATAGAGCACTGGACTTAACGTCTAGGAAATGTTAGTTCTAATCCTCCCTTAGACATTTAATTGCCTTGAAAGTCTTAACAAGTCATATAACCTCCTTCAGCCTCAGTTTCTTTAGCTATAAAATGGAGACATAAGACCATCCATTTTTCAGGGTCATTTTGAGGCTCCCATAAGATTTAACTTTACAAACCTTAAAGCACTTTGGAAATGCTAGCCGTTATGACTGTCATCGTCATCGTCATCACCATCATCATCATCTTGCCCTCATAAAAAATCCTGCAGTATGTTGTCATATAATTTTATTATTTTATATTTAATGTTCTGTAAACTATTGATCATGTGGACTAAATAATTGCTTTCTTGTAATTTAATTCTTTTTGTTGCTATTACTGTAATAGTCTTAACTAGAGCAGAAAATATGACTAGAAGATGAAACCTAAAGAGAAATACAAGGGAATGAATTAGGTAGAAAGAGAGCGAGAGTTTAACAAACATGTAGGAAAATAGGCAGTGACACATCTGGAGGAAAAAAGGAAATTGAAATAGAGGCATTCAATGGACAGGAGACAACTCGAAAGCAGTAATATGAAAGATGGACAAGAGGTGACAGGGAACACCCAACTACATATGCACAGCTTACAGGTAATATACCATTGACAAAGCTTGGACTGACAGGCAGGAGGAGAGTTGGCTGCACAAGAGGATGGGAGATCATCATCAATCTGTACATGATTCTCAGAAGAATATTCTCATCACCACAGTGGCTATGACCTGCTTTTGATTTTGACATTTGTGATATCCCTGCTGCAAAAGCTGGCCAAGGCCATCACAACAGAGGACAGGCTTTAGATTAGTAGAAGAAAAACAACCACAGTTAAGTCTCCAGCATCATAATTTTTAAAATCCTTCAGTAAGTTGCTATATGCTTTTATTATTTTGTATTTGATATTCTGTGAACTGTTGAGCAGGTGGATAAAATAATTGCTTTCTTGTAATTGAATCACAAATTTGAATAATTATTGTTGCTTTTGCTACAGTAGTAGTCTTGCTAGAACAGGGAATATCACTAGAATATTGAAATTTGGAAATTAAATTGCTTTTGCAAAGATCAAGAAATTTTTTTTTCTTAAAAGGCCTCGGCGCCTCCTCCCCTAATCAAGGAACAATCTACATTTCAGGGAAAGGACTACTGAAATGTTGATTTAACAATATTTCCTTTGTCCTGCATCTATTTTCATGTGAGAAGTCTCCTTGTGCTGCATGTTTCTTAATTTTAATTGCCCAATTAGCCCGAGCCTGCCTTGTTCATTCCTAACAGGAGCATGCTGGCCAGATCACTTTAGTCGACAGCACAATAGTTAGGCCTGGCAATTTACCCATGTGTAACTGGAAAGCAAATTACAATCGCTGACTTTTAAAGTGGTATTAAGGAAGTACTAACAGATATAGGAACTAAAAGTAATGAAGAGAAAAGATTGATGCTAAGACCCCATTATTGATTTGCTCATTAAAGTATTTTGTATTATTCTCTTGAAGGGGATTCTGTCAGAATGTATCTTTCGTTGCTTGCTATGTATCTCTTTGATCTGAAGAATCTACATGTTGGGGAGGAAGAAGTAAAGAGATCTGTGAAAATTTCTATCTAATATAGTAGTTGCAGAAAACTAAGAAATACTGATTATTTCTGTACGAGGCAAAGAAAGACAAAGGCAATGACAGAAAGAGATAGAGACAGAGGAAAGACAGAGAGAGACACATAGCCAGAGGCAGAGATAGAGACAGTCAGAGACAGAAAGAGGATGAGAGAGAGAAAAATGGATCACAGATCTTTTATTGACACATCAGGTACTATTACAGGTTACAGCACATCCAAGCACTCTCATATTATGTGACTAACCTGTTCTCTCTCATTAGCTCATTCCAAGAGGTTATTACCCAATATGCCAGGGACCTGTCTTACTTTCTCTGGGCTCCTAAGGCTAGAATATTATAAAACATTTTTAGTGCAAAAATTAGTGCTATCATATAAATTGATGAATTTCTTAGATATTCCCCCACTTTTTTTTCCATCAGTGGTGAGCAACTAATCAATTCAAGGTCCACTGGATAAACTTGGTGGAACAGAACATCCAATTCTATCTCGAGTGTGGATTTTTGACCATGTATTTGTCAAACCTCTACTTTAATGTCCTAAGGAGGAAAAAATATGCCTCCAGGTGTTTCAGACATTGTCTTATTAAATAACTTTTCTCTTAAAAAAGAAAAAAACAAACAAAAAAACCTCTGCAGGATACCTAAATAGTATTTCAAACCTTAATTGTCCATTTAGTGAATTTGAATGAGGGTAAAAGTTAAAATAAAATCTGTCCCAAGTGGGGCTACTCACATACATATACATGTATATGTGTGTATGTATGTGTGTATGTGTGTATATATATATGCATATATATAATTGGTGACAGATGTTATGAGAATGTTACCACTTCACCTTGAAATTTTTCAGTCACATATCTAATGAAGGCAGCAGAAATAGATATATTTCAACATTTAATAGCTGGGAGCGCAGACCTTTGGTCTGTCTGATTCACTGTTGACTATCTCTACAACTATATAAGCCCAAGGGAGCCTGTAAACTTTAAGCCTAACAGTTTTGGAACAGTCTTCATGAGTCATGGAAAACTGGTCCATTCACTGATTATGTTATGACAATACGGTGGAGATCTTGTTATTTTGATGCCTGACGCAAATTTTCCCGTTGAGGAAACCAATAGTATCAAGAATAGCAATGAGATAAGTCTAAGGATATTTTGTAAAGCTAGGTAATTTATTATTTTTAACAACAATGGAAACTAAATACACCAGTTTCCATAAGGAGAACCATGCCTCTGTAGTATGCTGTAAAAAAAACAAAAAATCTGTCCATTACACTCTGTTAGAGTAGCCTGACGATTGTTTTACACCTCGCATAGCCATGACTCCAGCATAGGTAATGAAAGAATATACCATTTAGGGAGTAAAACATTCACATAATTTAAAATTTGGAAGGGAACTCAAAGGACACCTAGTTTAACCTATTCTTGACCAAGAATATCCTTTACATCAAACCGAGACAGTGGCCATACAGGCTTGAAAAGCAGTGAGCTGCAGTGATGGAATGCCAGAACCAGAATCTGGAAGATTTAGGTCTGAATCCCATCTGAAATCCTTATTAACTGTGTGGCCCTGGGCAGGACACTTGGCATTTGTGGGCCTTGGTTTCATCATATATAATATATTAGGTTGGTATTTTACATCTTCTAAATTTTCTTCCATATCTATATCTACGATTATCATTTTCCCTGGTTTGAAGACCTCTATTGAAGGAAAAAACACTACCTTTTAAGGTAGCCCCCTTCTACTTTTGGATAAATTTTACTTAAGGTTTTCCTTGCATCAAGTAAAAATTTGCCTCCCTACCTCAACCACTTCTATTACTAAGTTCTGCCTTTATGGCCAAGAAAAACAAATGTAATCCCTGTGCTTTGAGATAGCCCTCAACTACTTGACGATGTGCATCATCTTTCACTAAACATCTCACTTTCCTTCAATTGGTCTTCATATCATATTAACTTGGGATCCTCACCACCATGGTTATCCTTGCTATGCTCCCCAGCTATCAATATCCTTCCGAAAATATGGCATACGGGACTGAATATAATATGTATATTGACAAGACAAAGCAAAGGGGAGATGTCATCTCTCTAGTCTAGGATACTGTGCCTCTGGTAATACAAGCTATTTTCCATGTCTGTATTAGTTGCCGTCATCATTACTCACTTGTGCTAAACCAGCCTATCACCAAAATTCTAGATCTTTTGTTTTCAGATGAAATGCTATGCAGCTGTGTCTTCCCCTTTACAAGGTATGTATTAGCTTTGTGAAATGGATTTTTTTAATCCAAAAGTGAAACTTTATGTTTAATACCTCTAATTTCATCTTAAGGGTTAGCTTGTTGTATATTGGACTGAAAGTTAGTTTCAGCATGAAGATGACTTGAGTTTATGTCCTTCCCTTGGCACATACTAGTCATGTGACCTTATGCCTTTAAGTAAGTGATTTATTTACCTTCCCAGTGCTCTAGGCTCAAGGTGTCAAGTTTGTAGTGAGGATCACAAGTGGCCCAGAAAACTCCCATGTATAGCATGAAGCATATTAAAATATAATTAGGAAATGAGAAATAACATAAATAAAAATACAATACAGCATAGATAATGTTAATTGTTTGGTTTTCTAAGTCAATAGTTAGTCAACAGGGATCCATTTCTATCTGAATTTGACACCATTGTTTTAGGCAACTATATGATTCTATAAAATGGCAGAGAAGGTGCTGACCTGCATTGGTAGAAAGAGCTTACTTATAGGAGTGAAATTCTAGATCCAATCACAATTCCTATACTAAATTTCATCTTTTTCAGCTCCACCCAATGTTCTAACCTGTCAAAGTATTTTTTTTCAATCCTAAATCTGTCATTCAGTATTTACCTAGGTCTCCCAATTTTGTGTCATCTGTGAATTTGATAAGTATTCTATCTTTGCCTTTATTTAAGGGACTGTGGAAAATGTTAAATAGCATATAGGTTCACCCAGGTTTCATCCTCCCAGGGTAAAAGTGGAGTAGTAATGACTATGCTTTGGGTATAGCTGTTCAAGTAAGTCTGAAAACTAAGTCTTACAATCATCCAGCCCACATAATTCTATATATTTCCACAAAAATAAAATGAAAGCCGTTTTCAATTGCTTTGCCAAAATCTAGAGCATTCTTCCCAACTAATAGGAAGACTCTCAAAGGCAGAAATTGAGTTAGTCCTTCATAATATATCCTTGATGGAGCTGTCGTGTCTCTTTATGGTCTCTTTTTTCTTTTCTAGTTGTTCAGTAACCATTGCTTTAATAATGATTCCTAGAATTCTGCTAAGACTCAAAGTTAAGTTTAACAGCCTGCATTTTGCAGACTCCATTCTGTTCTCTGTTTTTTGAAAATTATGCCATTTCCCCTTTTCCAGAACTATCAGTCTATCTAGTTCTCCAGGATCTTTTCAAAGATCACTGACAAGGGGTCAGCAATCATATCTACCAATTCCTTCAACATTCTAAGGCGTACTTTAGCTGGGCCAGGTGACATGATCTCATCAACAACACCTAACTTATTTTGGAGATAAGTTCCTTGTTTGCCATTTTGTGTTCTGTTCTTTCTAGTGGATAGTAATTCTAAACATAGAAAGCAAGGGGGGAAGAGTTAAGCAGTTTTATTTTCATTCTATTGTCTTTTAACATTATCCCATCTATCCTAAGCAATGTTCCTTTGTTTTCTTTGATACTTCTATTTCCCCTAATATCATTTAAGGAAACAAAACAAACCTCTCTTGTTATCCTTTTCTTTTCCCTTGCCAGTCTCAGTGTAATTTGAGCTTTAGTCTTCCTCAAAGTATTCTTAAAGGACCTTGACCTGCTTTCATATTCAACCTGCATTACTTACTTTTTTTTTTCTTTTATCTTCTGTATATGTCTTTTGTAAAGTACAAGTTGGTTGTTGAGTTCTCTTGGCTGTCTTTTAAATTTAATTTAGAATAGCTTCCCATACTTCTTGGGCTAATTTGCCCTGGAGAATTTTACTTTATAGATCCTTCCTATCCCTTTCTGAATTCTTTGAAATCTGTTTCCCCAAAACTAAAATGCAAGCCAAATGATGTCCAGATTTCTTCTACCTCTCTAACAAATATTGCATGATATACTGATTACTTGTCAAAGTTTTCCATGGTTTCCACTCCAGAAACCAATTCTTCCTTATTGGAGAGTGTCAGATTGAGAATAGAATTTATCCTCATTGGTCCCCCCATATTTTGAAGAAGGAAATTAAGTTAAGTAATTATTGGCTCTTCCTTTAGCAGTGCAAGTGACCTTCCAGCATATTGTCATATAATTGAAGTCCTCCATCACTACTGTGTCATTTTCTGCCATGCTTGTGATCTTTCCCCAAAAGGGTTTATTCATTTCTTCTTTTTTTGTCTTGTTGGTTTGTATACACTGTGATATGAATATCACTTATGTACTGGCTTGCATTGTCCTTAAATGTTCTCCATTATGCTTCTTCTCTCTGATCCCTAAATTTCCTCACATTAGTATATTCTTTAAATCTACAGTTCTACTTTTCTCCACTCTTTTGATGTACACTATTTAATCTGATTAAGGTATTTTGTACTGGAGCCAGATTCTAGGTTCAAGTATAATCTGATTGTGCCACTGATATCTGTGAGGTCAAATTTGTGTTATTTAAATTTCATCTCTTTTATATTTGAAGATCTTTCTTGTGTTTGCTTAATGGATTTGCTATTTGTGGTTTAAATTACCAAATTTAATGACTGCATGGTTTAAAGTTTACATTATAGTTGGTTGGGTTTGTTGTTGTTGATGATGATGTTGCCATTTTTTCCCCCAGAGATAATCTGCAGACTCTGTGTTTTCTGTGTTAAAAAATCTGGGCAGTTTTCTTAAATTATTTCTTATGATGTGTCATTCAAGTTTTTTGAGTTGTCATGTTCTTCTGTGAGGCATATAATCCTTAAATGTTTTCCATGTATCATGTTTTTGAGATCAATATGTTTCGCTATTAAATATGGATATCATATTTTCCTTTAATGACATTTTTTTCTTCTCTCCTCCCAGATTTTCCTTTTCTTCTATTTATTTGCATCCTCAATCAGTTTTTTTGTTTGTTTGTTCATTTGTTTCCTTAGTAAGATTTGCTACCATGAATTCAAGTTTTTGGGGGTTTTTTTTGTTTTTCCTTTTTGCCAATTATTTTTGCTGTGCAAGGCATCGATTCTGATTTCACAAAGCTTGTTTCTGTCTTAAAACAGTTAGAAACAATATACTGTGTCTCCATGCTCTCTAGGACAGGGGTGGGGAACCTGCAACCTCCAGGCCACATGTGGCCTTTTAGGTCCTTGGGTGTTGCATTTAGACTGAGTCTAAGTTTTATAGAACAAATCATTTTTATTAAGGGGATTTTTTTCTGTGAAGTTTGGATTCAGTCAAAGGACCACACTTGGCCACATGTGGCCTCAAGGCCTCAGGTTCCCTACCCTGCTCTAAGAAATCCAGAGTGTCTTTTGCTTCATTGAGTGTTGATTAACTTTCTTTATTTTTCTTGCAATATCTATTCATACATATCTGGATTCACTTAGATGACTTTGAGGTGAGCTGATATTCCTTCTATTATTAATACCTCCCTGTTGTTTTATGTGGCTTTACTCAAGATCTTTAGGTGAAGTTTCTTCCTCCTCAGACCTTTGCTAATTTCATTTTCCCCTCATATAATATTCCACTGATATATTTTTTTAATTCCTTATGCTTTCAGTGTTGTTTTCCCTAGCACTGAACCTAATAGTGGCCCAACCCCCTCTCACACTGGGTAATTCACCATTTACAAGCTTCATTTTCTATACCAGTTGACTTCTGAGAGGCAGATCTGCCACAAAAGAAAAGGTCTAAGAGTGAAAGGAATCTGATTTGACACTGTAGATTCAAGGTAATAACAAGATGGAAGACTATAAAACAAACCAAGTTGTCTCCACTAAGACACCCAAAACTCTAACAAGATAACTCAATGAAGTAATAACAGAGAAGATGCAAAGGGGACATCTGGTGAGCCTGAATCTGAAAGGTCAACTACTGTCAATATGGAGGGCAGAGGTCATATCCTGTGAGGATCTAATCCTACATAACTGTAGGAAAACCCAGTTTGACAGTGGAGCCATTCCATGAACATAGATGTTATGTTCATTTGTGAACTCTATAAGGTCAGTTCTTGAGAAAAAGAAGGGACATTAAAGCCCACATTCACTGAGTTATGAGTTATTCTGGCCCTGTGTTTCCCATACATGTGCATCATTACTCTAGTAATTTAAGTTTATGCTAAATCTCTCCCAAGGACACATTGTACATTTGTGTGAGAATGTGCCCTAGAGTGGGTAGGATGTTAAGTAATTGTTAGGCTTACTTTGCTTTCTGTTTAGTAAATGTTTTGATTAATAATTAATGGAGTCACCTTGGCTGATTCATTAAAGGGAAATATACCAGTGAGAGATAATAAGCTACAGTGTTAATAGGGTATATACCTACCATGATATCCCTAGGATCTTGAGAATAGAGAGTGGTAGTAGCTGCTGTCCTGCTGCAAGTCTCTTACCTGATCTGAGGTTAAGTTCATGCTAGAGGTACAGGAGAGAAAGAGAAAAAGGGAGAGAGAGACAGAGACAGAAAGGAAGAGAGACACAGAGAGAGACACACACACACACACACACAGAGAAAGAGAGAGAGACACACACACACAGAGAGAAAGAGAGAGAGAGAGAGAGAGAGAGAGAGAGAGAGAGAGAGAGAGAGAGAAATACAGGGCAAGGTATGGGGTAAATATGAAAGTGAAAATACTGACACCTAAGCTTTTAAATGTACAATGCTACTTCTCCCTACTCTTTTGACTTATACATTTGCTTAAAGTATTTTCTTCTGGTTATTAATTTATCTGTATATATGTGTGTATGTGTATGTGTCTAGATATGTATATATACATATACATATGTGTGTATTTATATATTTACCAATGAATTAAGGGTGGTTTTGCCTGGTAACTCACAGGGCAGATGATAGAAAGTGAAGAGGAATTAAGAAGCCTCTTGTTGAAGGTGAAAGAGGGGAATGTAAAAGATGGCTTGGAGCTTAACATAAAAATAAAACAACAACAGCACCTAAGATCTTGGCAAGTGCTACCACCCCTTCCTGGCAAATAGAGAAAGAAGAAAGAGAAACAGTGTCAGATTTTATATTCTTGGGCTCAAAGATCACTGCAGATGGCAATTACAGCCATGAAATTAAAAGAAGCTTACTCCTTGGAAGGAAAGCTATGGCAAATTTGGACAGCATGCTAAAAAGCAGAGACATCACCTTGCCGACAAAGGCCCATATAGTCAAAGCTAGGGTTTTCTTGTAGCAACGTATGGCTGTGACAGCTGGACAGTAAGAAAAACTGAGTGCCACAGAATTGTTGCCTTCAAATTGTCATGCTAGAAAAGAATTTTGAGAATCCCTTGGATAAGAAGGTTAAATCAGTTAATATTTAAATAAATGAATTCAGTCTGCTTACTGAAAACTCAAATACTGAAGCAGAAATGCTTTGGCCACATAGTGAGAAGGTGGGACTCATTGGAAAGGACCCTAATGTTGGGAAATATTAAAGATAGAAGGAGAGGGCAGAGCCAAGATGGTGGCTGGAAAGCTTGGACTTGCTTAAGCTCTCCCCCAAATCCCTCCAAACCCCTGTAAAAAATGGCTCTGAACAAATTCTAGAGCTGCGGAACCCATGAAATAGCAGAGGGAAGCAGGTCTACAGCCCAGGAGAGCCTAGATGGTTGCCAGGAAGAGTCTATTGCATGGTGCTGGGAGCAGAGTGCAGATCCACCTGGGCGAAGCCAGGACAGACCAGACCTGAAGTCAGCCAGCAGAACAGGACCTAGAGCCATGAATCAATGAGCTGTGGCAGTTACTGGACTTCTCAACCCACAAATGCCAAAGAACAGGTTAGTGGGAAATTGTGGGATCGAGTTAAGACTGGTCTGGCCACCAGCCCTAGGGGTGGCAGAGGTGTTGTAGCATTAGCAGAGGCAACAGCAGGAAGCTCCTGAGGCTGCTTCCAGAGCTCCAGTGTCAGCTGCTTACCAAGTCCCTGGCTCACACAGTGGGAGGAATCTAACAGTAGATCAGAACACAAGTGCAAGGAAGGCTTTGTGGGCACAAAGGAAGGTTTTCTTGCTGTGTCCTGCTTGGATCTGAACTGCAGTCCTGGTTGGCGGTTCTTGGGGGAGGAGGAGTGCTGCTGTGACAGAGCCTGGGGTGGAGTAGAAGTAGCTCTAAAAACAGTAGCACAAGGTCCCTAAAGCTTGGGACAAAGTACTCTCTACTCTACAAGCAGTCACACCTTTCAAAAAAGCTCAAGGGTCAAGTAGTTGGCTGGGAACATGAACAGGTAGTGAAAACAGTCTCAGACTCAGATTCAAACTCTAGATTCCTTTTTTGGTGACAAAGAAGATCAAAACATACAGCCAGAAGAAGTCAACAAAGTCAAAGGGCCTACATCAAAAGCCTCCAAGAAAAATATGAATTGGTCTCAGGCCAAGAAGAGCTTAAAAAGGATTTGGAAAAACAAGTAAGAGAAGTGGAGGAAAAATTGGGAAGAGAAATGAGAGAGATGTGAGAAAACCATGAAAAACAAGTTAATGACTTGCTAAAGGAGACCCAAAAAATACTGAAGAAAATAACACCTTAAAGAATAGACTAACCCAAATGTCAAAAGAGCTCCAAAGAGACGATGAGGAGAAGAATGCCTTGAAAGGCAGAATTAGCCAAATGGAAAAGGAGATCCAAAAGACCACTGAAGAAAATACCACCTTAAAAATTAGATTGGAGCAAGTGGAAGCTAGTGACTTTATGAGAAATCAAGATATTATAAAACAGAACCAAAGGAATGAAAAAAATGGAAGACAATGTGAAATATCTCATTGGAAAAACCACTGACCTAGAGAATAGATCCAGGAGAGATAATTTAAAAATTATTGGACTACCTGAACACCATGATGAAAAAAAGAGCCTAGACATCATATTTCAAGAAATTATCAAGGAAAACTGTCCTGATATTCTAGAGCCACAGGGTAAAATAGAAATTGAAAGAATCCACCAATTGCCTCCTGAAAAAAAAGATCCCAAAAAGAAAACTCCCAGGAATATTGTCTCCAAATTCCAGAGTTTCCAGATCAAGGAGAAAATACTTCAAGCAGCCAGAAAGAAACAATTTGAATATTGTGGAAACACAATCAGGATAACACAAGATCTAGCAGCTTCTACATTAAGGGATTGGAGGGCTTGAAATATGACATTCCAGAGGTCAAAGGAGCTAGGATTAAAACCAAGAATCACCTACCCAGCAAAACTGAGTATCATGCTCCAAGGCAAAATATGGATTTTCAATAAAATAGAGGACTTTCAAGCTTTCTCAATGACAAGACCAGAGCTGAATAGAAAATTTGACTTTCAAATACAAGAATCAAGAGAAGTGTGAAAAGGTAAACAAGAAAAGAGAATTCATAAGGGACTTACTAAAGTTGAACTGTTTTGTTTACATTCCTACGTGGAAAGATGCTATGTGTAATTCATGAGACCTTTCTCAGTATTTGGGTAGTTGAATGGAATACATACATACATACATACATATATATATATATGTATCTATGTATATGTATATATACATATACATATATATATATGAGTTGAATATGAAGGGATGACATCTAAAAAAATAAATTTAAGGGGTGAGAAGAATATACTTAGAGAGGGAGAAAGGGAGAGATAGAATAGGGTAAATTATCTCACATAAATGTGGCAAGAAAAAAGCAATTCTGTTGGGAAGGAAGAGGGGTCAAGTGAGGGGGCATGAGTGAATCTTGCTCTCATCAGATTCACCTTGAGGAGGGAATAACATACACACTCAATTGGGCATCTTACTACATAGGAAAGTAAGGGGAAGGGGATAAAATGGGGGATGATAGAAGGGAGGGCAGATAGGGGGAGGAAGTAATCAAATGCAAACACTTTTGTAAAGGGACAGGGTCAAGGGAGAAAATTGAATAAAAGGGGACAGGATAGGATGGAAGGAAATATAGTTAGCCTTTCACAACATGAGTATTGTGGAAGTGTTTTACATAATGATACATACGTGACCTATGTTAAATTGCTTGCCTTCCTAGGGAGGGTGGGTGGGAAGGGAAGAGGGGAGAGAATTTAGAATGCAAAGTTTTAAAAGCAGATGCTCAAAAAGAGTTGTTTTTGCATGCGGCTGGGAAACAGGATATAAAGGGAATGGGGCATAGAAATCTATCCTGCCCTACAAGAAAGTAAGGGGAAAGGGGATGGGGGGTTGGGGTGACAGAAGGGAGGGCTGACTGGGAAACCAGGAAATCAGAATATATGCCATCCTGGAATGGGGGGGGAGGATAGAAATGAGGAAAAAATTTATAACTCAAAATCTTGTGGAAATCAATGTTGACAACTAAAATATTAAATAAAAATGATAAAATTTTAAAAAGACAAAAGGAAAAGGGCATGGCAGAAGATCAGAAGGATAGATAGTATCATAAAAACAATGAACATGAACCTGGACAGACTTCAAGAGACAGTGGAGGAGAGAAGGATTTATTCCATGGGGTCACAAAGAGTCAGACATGACTGAATGACAGAACAACTCACAGGGATGGTGAGTAGAGTAAACAGCTGACTGACATACCCTTTAAAGAGGAAAGGAGGAGATGAAGCCAAGTGGCTTGTCTCCAAAGCAAATAAATCCTGCTATAGTGTATTAGATAAGTTTATGAATTTTTGTGGCCAAAAAAAATCTGGTGAGAATAATCTCCAGAATCAATTAGGCTGGTCCTTGAAATATAGACTATCATAAGGACTTACAATCTATAAATGAAACTTATAGGTTCATAGATTTACTTCAGTCCTCTCATCTTAGGAAGCTAAGTCCTAAGTCACCAAGCAATTATTTCTGACCCATATCCTCCAACCTCAGAGCCAATATTATTTCCACTGTTTCCTGCTAGCAAATAAGGCCTACTTAACTTGTGATTTATTGGCAAAGAATTTAGGAAGCCAAGGTCCATAGACATCACAAGAGGCACTGGAACACATGTATGATAGATAGTCAAATATCTGACAGCCATGAGTCCCCTATTTATGAGAAACAATCCATGGAGTGGTGACAAAGAAATGAAATATATTTGAATGAATTCATCTATGTGTAACATTTAAAATCACTTTCGTAAATTATATTTAGTAGAAACAAAAACAAGAACAGTTATCAGCCAGAAGCCCCGAAGTGAAAAAGTGATAATGAATAAGGAAAGTTTCTTTTGAAGCCTGAGAATGTACCAATGCTTTGAAGGCCTAAAGAATGAACTAAGGAATGTAAAAAAATATGATAAGGAAAATAAAAGTGGTAAATGAAAAGAAGATTGCAGAAGAAATTAAGATAAATAATCAGACCTTTTTCAAGCACAAAAGGAACAAGAGGTCAGTGAAGGAAAGAGTAGAGTTTCTTACAGATGGCCAGAGAAATTTAACTGACTGGAGAAAATGGCATTTCTAAAACAAAAATCAAATGAATTCTTTGCCTTTCTGTTCTCACCAAGAGCTGGGGGGACAGAAGTCAGAAATAGACATAACCCTCAGGGGAATGAAACATAAAATATGGAAGGACAACTGGATCATGCCCAAACAAGTGTCTGAAGAATTAGAACATCTGAAAGCTAAAGGAAAGAGAGGAAGGAAGGAAAGAAATAGAACCAGAAAACATTTATTGCACAAATGCTTAAGAAAGAGACAAAAAAATGTTTAGAGGAAAAAGAGAAAATATTTGGAAATGGATCTGAACCCTTATTGGCACCAAAGTCAAGAAAAGCCAGTGACTTTTATAGTGTTATTTCAAGGATAAGATAAAGTTACCAGCTCTCACATGTTTTCATTGACTCGTCCCTCTTTTGGTGGGGTGGCTAATAATGATCATACTTATATAGCATTTACAGTTTGTGAGACATTTTCACACCCATTATTTCATTTAAACTTCACAAAAACACTGAAAGGCAAAATCCTAAAACATGATGATTGCAAGGTATGTGAGAAGTTTTCTCTTCCACCTCCTAAATAAAGTATGAATTCATTTTGATTAATTTCCTGACTCTTTACAGCCATTTTAACTTAATAAACACTTAATTTTCATTCTATAAGTCAGGTAGAGTGAATATGATGCAAAGTCCCAGAACATTGGCTACTTCCATAAGAGTAACCTGAATAGGACATTATTGAGGGTTTTCTGAGGAATATGGAATCACTGTGTAGTTGAAAGGGGGAAATAGAATTGTGGAAGAATAGAATGTCAAAAGGAAACACAAGAGATGCCAAAAGCAAATTTTGCCTACTTCACGATTCTGCTTGGAGCTGTTCTTGATCCAAGAAGTAAAGCCACAAAAGCTCACTCCATTATGAGCAACACATGTCTAGTAAGCAAGGAGTGTTGCCCATACATTGGACTGATTGATCTCGTTGTGAATTAATCACTATTAGAACCAACAACTTTGAACACTGAAACAACTCAACAACATTCATTAGTCACCCGTTGTGAGAAAGCGTAGAGGTCAGGAAAACATAGGTTTGAGTTCTTTTCACAGATACTAATTCTGTGACCATGTACTAATTATTAAATTTCTCAGGGCCTGAGACAACTTGCTTAGACTTGAGACAAATGGTCAATCTCCATCAATAAGGATTGTATCCATGTTGGGGTCACCCACTCTAATAAACTCACAAGTTTCTCCTCCATTGCCTCCCTCCAAACATATGTGTGTATACACACACATACACACATATACACACATATATATGTACATACATATATACATACACCTATTCACATACACACACATATGTGTGTATGTATATATTTATATATATTCAAGACACTTGGCTGGGTACTAAAGATACAATGAACAAAAAGTAAATATTTTTTCCTTTAAGGGGATTACACTCTCTTGAGGAACACATTAATCACTCTGTGATGTTGGGATTATCACAGTTTCTGGGCCCCAGTTTTGCCTGTTTCTATTAATCACAAAAACAAAAACATAAGTAGAAGCCTACTTTTACATAGAAATTTACATTAAAAGTATTGTGAATAAAGGTAATAAAATGGGAGGATTTTATGCTTCTTGTAGGGATACTGTAATTCATTATCATTGCATTACCATTAATATTATATTTACCAAGATTTTTTATGGTAATAGCAGCCATTCCATGAATATGGTTTTATAATAAGCATTTAGTTTCATTTTGGTAGACTAATAGATTAATTTGAAAGTTCAAGTCCATGAAATATTTTACAGTAACAAGAATACGTTACTTCAACCCTTACAAGTTTTGGTAATAGATGGTATTATTATCTCTTTCCTCATTCAAAGATAATAGTTCTAAGACTTGGTCAAGGTTATTCAGTACAACTAAGAGGAAGAATTAGTACTTGAACACAGACCTTCTGCCCCCAAATCAATCGGTTCTCCTAGCTGAATTTCACATTGGTTAAGAATTCTATTCAATTCAACTCGATTCAGCAAATATTCTCCCCAAAGAAAATCCTAGATACATTTGCACAATTGAATTCTGTGCAGAAACAGCATTCATAAACTTCCTAAGTATATATTACACTTCAGTAGTAGGCAAGCATATGTGTTAACTGGTTCCCAAATTATTGCACAGATATCATTTGTTGGCTCTGGCTTAGCAAACCAGCTGATTTAGCATTGCTGGTACACAAAATAAATGCTCAGTGATAGCCTGAAGTTCTAAGTTTAAGAAGTTTGGATCATGATCAGAGGTAGACTTAATGGACCAGTTCAAATCCAGTCATTCCAGCAGAGATTTACATGGAGTTTATCAAACAAAGCTAGAATCTTCTAGGAGCAACTCCTGGCACAA
The DNA here is from genome assembly GCF_011100635.1 of Trichosurus vulpecula. Classification (NCBI taxonomy): domain Eukaryota; kingdom Metazoa; phylum Chordata; class Mammalia; order Diprotodontia; family Phalangeridae; genus Trichosurus; species Trichosurus vulpecula. The sequence continues at coordinate 314,578,986 of NC_050576.1, read as the reverse complement.
AGAAGTGACCTAAATTTGTGATTACTACGCATTCTTAGCTGAAGCTCTCAGATACTTCTTTAAACTTGGAGACCTGCAATCTCGTAGTCCCAATATAAGGATTAAGATGTGGTTTGGAAGGGACACTGTTGCAGTCAACTGCAACAATCTACTGATTATTTGAATATTAGATTACTAATATTAGATTAACAAGGTGAGAATGGCATAAACACTCAGATGCGTGGGTGTGTATTACAACATAATATATATTCATATATATATATGTGTATATATATATATATATATTTTAAGCAAATGAAAATTGTTGTGGGTTGCATGATCGATAACTTATGTAGTATATTTGCAAGGCTGTTGCAAAACCAAAAGGCTGCATCTAGTTAAATCTGACAGATAAAAATAATCACCCCCACCACCACCACCACAACAACAACAACAATTTTAGACTATTGTCCTTAGTTGAAAACTTTTGTGAGTATATACAGGAGCTTTGCAAGACCCAGTTCCTAGAGAACAGATTATAGTTTCTTAAGGCACCAAACCTTGAAGGGGGTTTCTATCTCATTCAAGTCTTTACGATAAGGATCAAAAACTTGAATTGGATCAGATATGGGATTAATAGCCAGTACAGAGCAGAGGACTATTTCATAGTTCTGTAAGAAATATACAGTAAATGGTTTCTTAGGGTTTATTCTAGGTCAGCATTTTACAAGCAGTTTTTTCAAACCTCAACTGGAAATGCTTTACTTCTCTGTTGATGTTAAGATAATAAATGGGATAACCTACATATTTAATAATGTCTGCCTTTTATATATTCTCCACACACCACATCTATGAACTAATGTCTCTAATCATAAACAAGCCTCTTTGAATTGCCTCTGTAGCTAGAATTTTCAACAAGGACATATTTATCAGCATGGAAACAACTAGAATGGTAATGGATGCTTCTGATCATTTTCAGAAATAATCAATGAATGTAATAACATAACATCTGTCCATTGGTGCAGTTTCAAATAGACCTAATCTCTTGTAAGCAAGCAAAGGGACTGGATAAAACATTGCCACTGTGAGCGGCATTTTTTTGGTTGGCCTTAGGCACATTGCAGTAGTTTTAGAGTAGTCACATATTGAAACTCCATACCTGCTTACCAGTAGAATTCTGAATGTACCTTTGGACAACTCCCTGGTGAGTTTCCTAAGCAAGTTGAAATAACCTGTGTTGGAAATAAGAAAGTATCATACAAAAATGCCATGCAGAATTCAATGAGTTGCACTGTGCTGGTTCTCCCCAATAATAAGTAAAGAAAAATAACATCCAAATGGGCATGTTTCTAATACTTTATTCATATTAGATTAAAGAAAAATAAGGATTAGAAGTAAGGTGGTAGAAGAACAGAATTTTACATACCTTATCCTGCTCTCTAGGGGACTGCTTGCAAGGTAGAATCTTGTGACATTTAATGTGTTTTTTCACATTTTTAACATTTTATTTTTTCCAATTACATGTGTTTTTTAACAGTTGTTTAAACATTTTTTGAGTTCCCAATTTTCTTCTTCCTTTAACCCCTCATTGAGAAGGCAAACTTTTTGATATAGGTTATACATGTATAGTGAAGCAAAACATATTTCCATATTAGCCGTGTTGTAAAAGAAAACACAGGAAAAAACCCAAAAATTAAAGTTTAAAAAATATACTTTTATTTGCATTCAGACTTCGTCAGTTCTTTCTCTGGATATGGATAGCATTTTTCATCATCAGTCCTTCAGAATTGTCTTGGATTTTCGTATTGCTGAGAATAGCTGTTATTCACAGATGGTCGTTAGTAGATCCTGTGGTCTCCTGGTTCTGCTCATTTCTGTTTGCACCAGTTCATGTAAGCTTCATCAGGTTTTTCTGAGAGCATGCAACTCATCTTTTTTTATGGTATAATAGTATTCCATCACAATCATATGCCACAACTCATTCAGCCACTCCCCAAATTAATTCCCCAATTAATTTTCATCCCCTCAGTTTCCAACTTTTTGCCACCATAAAAAACGCAACTATAAATATATTTGTACACATAGGTCCTTTTCCTTTTTTATCTCTTTGGGATACAGACCTAAATAATGGTATTGCTGGGTCAGAAGAAATGTATGGTTTCTTAGCCCTTTGGGCATACTTCCAAATTGCTTTCCAGAATGGTTAAATCAGTTCACAACTCTACCAATGGTGCATTTATGTCTCATTTTTTTCCCCACATCCCCTCCAACATTTGTCATTTTCATCTTCTGCCATATTAACCAATCTGATAGGTGTAAGGTTTTATATCAGAGTTGTTTCAATTTGCATTTTTCTAATAAATAGTGATTTGGAGAATTTTTATATGACTATAAATAGCTTTGTTAACTTTGTCTGAAAACTGTCTGTTCCTATCCTTTGACCATTTATCATTTTGGAAATGGTTCTTATCCTACTCTCTCTCTCTCCTTTCACTCTGTCCATCCTCAAGAGTGTTTTCTTCTGACAGCTGCCTCTCCCAATCTCCCAATCTCCCAATCTGCTCTAACTTCTATCAGCCCACGCCTCCCTGCCTTTTCTTATCCCCTTCCCTTTTTACTTTCCTGTAGGGTAAGATAGATTTCTATATCTATCTGAGTTTGTTATTCCCCTTTTGAGTTAATTCTGGTGAGAGAAAGGTTCAAGCACTCTTCTCTATGTCCCCTTTCCCTCATTCCTCTGTAAAGGCCTCCTCAGGTGACTTATGTGAGATAATTTACCCCATTCTACCTCTCCCTTTCCCTTTCTCCCAGTGTATTCCTCTTTCTCAACCCTTAATTCCATCATATTCAGCTTACATTCATGCCCTCTGTCTGTGTATACTCTTTTTAATTGCCCTAACAATGAGAAAGTTCTTAGGAGTTACAAGTATCATCTTCCCACATAAAAACACAAACAGCTTAACTTTATTGAACCCTTATACTTTGTGTTTCCTGTTTACCTTTTTATGCTTCTATTGACTTGTGTATTTGGAAGTTAAATTTTCTATTCAGCTCGCTCTTTGCATCAAGAATGCTTGAAAGTCCTCTCTTTCATTAAATAACCATTTTCCCCTAAAAATAATACTCAGTTTTGTTGATCATGTGATTCTTGGTTATAATCTTAGATCTTATGCCCTTTGGAACATAATATTCCACTCCCTTCAATCCTTTAAAGTAGTAGCTATTAAATCTTGTGTTATACTAACTGTGGTTCCATGATGTTTCTTTCTGGCTGCTGGAAATATCTTCTCCGTGACCTAGTGTAACAACAATGTTGCCACTGCTGTGGAGGTGTAAGGCCAATAACAATGCACACAGGAGGGCTGCTAGCACAGGTTCTTTGATCTGCTTTTCTAAAGGAAAGCAACTTTAAGGGGTTAACAATCTCACTTTAATTAAACATACATAAAGCATTCACTTAGTTCAGAGGAAAAAGTCAGCACTCTGAATTCAGAGCAAATACAAACAGAAATTACAAGCAGAAATTATAAATAGAGAAAATAAACACAAATAAACAGACAGGGCTTCTAACTGTCTTACCATGACAATAAAAAATAGATACCAGAGAGAAAAGCACCAACATTTGCGTTTTCAAAGCTGGGGGCTCCGTAATGGCTACCCAGGGTCTCATATGGTCAAATAACATGAACACTCTTCTAGTGAGTGAACCCCAAATGCTAACTTCAGAGTATATATGTGTGTGTGTGTGTATATATATATATATATATATATATATATATATATATATATGTACTTATATATCCATACACTCATATTTATGTATGTATGTGCATATACAGACACATATACATATACATATATATATATCTTCAGGGTCAGAGGACATCACAACCTTCATGTCCCTTGCTCATGTGAGTCAAACTCATGTGACTTAGGCTTTCTTGTGACTTAAGCAAGTCATCAAAGAATCTATTTGATCAAAGGCAAGACTCAATTGAAGGCACTTGATTGCCTTAGTGCTGAGAAGAACTAGAACTCCAAAAGAAAAAAAAAACAGCAAAAAGTCCCACTTTGCCTGCCATTATACCTGGGAACTTTAGAATTTTGCTATGTTATTTCTGAGAGTTTTCATTTCAGGATCTCTTTCAGTAAGTGATTAGTTGATTCTTTCAATTTCTATTTTAGTCTCTGGTTCTAGAATATTTGGACAGTTTCCCTTTATAGTGTATTGAAAGATGATATCTAGGCTTTTTTGGTGGGTATGAGGGTTGGGTAATGGCTTTCAGGTAGTCTAATTATTCTTAAATTATCTCTCCTGGATCTTTTTTTCAGGTCAGTTGTTTTTCTAGTAAGATGTTTCACATTTTCTTCTACTTTTTCATTATTTTGATTTTGTTTTATTGTTTCTTGATGTCTCATGAAGTCCTTATTTTCCACTTGCCCAATTTTAATTTTTAAGGAATTATTTTCTTCAATGAGCTCTTGTAATTTCTTTTCCATTTGGCTAATTCTATTTTTAAAGAGCTCTTTTCTTCAGTGGATTTTTGTGCCTCTTTACCATTTGGCCTATTCTAGTTTTTAAAGTGTTATTTCTTCAGCAATTTTTGTGCCTCCTTTACCAAGCGTTGACTTATTTTTCATGATTTTTCTTGTATCGTGCTTATTTCTTTTCCCAATTTCCCTTTTACATCTTGTATTTGATTTTTTAATTCTTTCTGTGCACTTCTAGGAATTCTTTTTTGGGCCTGAGAGCAGTTCACATTTTTCTTTGAGGGATTGGATGTAGAAGCTTTTACTTCGTTGCTTTCTTCTGAGTTTGTGTCTTGATCTTCCCTGTTATCCTAGTAACTTTCTATGGGTAGGTTCCTTTTTTGTTATTTGCTCATTTTTCCAGCATCCATGTATACACACACACACACACACACACACACACACACACACACACAAGCACACACATAGTATATGTATTTATACATATGTGTGTGTATTTACTTTTAGCTTAAAGTGGGGCTCCATTCCTGGGGTAGAGGGGGTATTATCCCAAGCTTCAGGGTATTTTTGTGTGCAGCTGTTTTCAGGGCTAGTTCTAGGGGTCTGTAGGTTTTTAGTTCTGCCAAGGTGGTATGTTATAAGGAGAGGTGTGTTTACTATTCTCCTGGCTGTTACTCTGGTCTGTGGTCTGTAAGTTACTTCAAGCACTCTCTTCTATCTTGCAACTGTAACTAAGGTCCCCTTCTGTCCTATGATTGAAAGTTCTGTTGTGCTAAGGATACTCCTCACCTTGGGACCATGATCCAGGACTGTGACCTGGATCTGCATATGGGTAATGCAGCAGAGTCCTGCAACCAATGCCAGCAAATGATTCCCTTTAATCTCTTTCTGACGAGTTGTCTCACCCCCTTACCATCTGTGGGCTGAGAGCTCTGGAAGCTGCTGCTGCTGATTCAGTTGCGCCCAAGGCCTACTGCTATCTTGCCAGGGAGTTGCCTGTGGTGGACTGTGTAACACTCTTAGACCAGTTAGACAGACATTTCTTGCTGACCTTCTAAGTTCTCTTGGGCTGGAAAATTGGGTCACCCTTTCCGTTTGTTTGTTCTGTTCCTTTAAATTTGGGACAGCTCAGTTGAGTTTCTACATTTTCTCCACCATCTTGGCCAATACTTATGTATTTAAAAGATATCCTGGGTTCATGAGAAATCCCTGATATTATTGAATCCCTGTGACTGGGAAGTTGGAGGACAGATGTGCCAATAACTATAGAAGAAAAGCAAAGAAAAATAAAATTACTTTCTGAATGTGTATAATTTATAGGTCATTTAACAAATCATTCTATTTGTAAATTAATGACTCTATCTCAAATTGGTAAATGGTTATAATCAAGCTCAGAAAAATGTTTGAACCAGGATTTAAAGTAATCCATCAACCATTATATGATAAATGCTATTAATATAGCAATATGTAAGGTACTCTGACAGATACATATATAAAAAAAGACACAATTCTTAACCTTCAAGGAGCTTCCACCCTAGTTGAGGAGACAAGAAATATTCATAATAGAAAGATAACTAAGAATAAAAACCTATATATGACAACTCCTCTCCAAAGTCCAACTTTGATGTCTAATTGAGATATGGAAGTGACTCTCATCTCTTAAAGGCTATGCCAGAGAAGTGAAAGGATCTAACATGCTGAAAAGACTTCAATTACACTACTATCTCCATGGACACTTCTGATGTTCTTGTGCTCTTTTCTACCTAACTCAGAATAGTAATCAAATCAAGTGGTTATCAGATCAACACTGTCACTCCTGGAAAATGATGAGCCAATCAACTGATCTGTAGGTTCAGTCATTATCCATATGAAATCTCAGACCAAAATGCGTTCTTCCTTGGCTACTACTGGTGGTGTAAGGATGCTGTTGCATTTATTTATTTATTTATATTGTACAGTGCCCAACACATACGTTGTAAGCTTATTGTTCATTCATCCATTTCTGCATTGTGCGAGAGAAATGGGGGAAAGATGTTATCAAAGGGAAATATCAATAGGAAAGAAGGTGGGAAGGTATTGTAGCCAAAGTGGGAGATAGCTGATAACGGATAAGATTTGTTCACTGCGATATATAGAACACAAAAACATTTAGAGGAATGTTTATAGAACAGCAAATGTCCTCACCCCAGACAATTTATAGGACTACATGGATAAGACTAGAATATAATGAGAAGGCATTGATGGTCATGAGATATATCACAGAGGAGTTCACACATTATTGATGATACAGAATCATAAAATTATCAACATTCCAAACAAGTGCCTAGTGTACAATACAATGAAAGAGTTATTTAAAAAATACTAGTGAGTCTGAAAACAATTAAGTTAACAAAAGTTTCACTACGTTTTGGACTCAAAAAGTTAGTAAAATTAATCTAATTTTGAATTCATGAAAACATTTAAAATTAATTTGTTTTAAGAGAAACAGGATTTTAATAAACACTTTTTAATTATAATAAGACTATTGAATTGAAAACTATAAAAATGCTCATTTTCGCCTGATCACCATGAGTTGATTGGTTCTATGTGATTTGTTTTATAACAAAATTAATCGTTTTCTAAGGGTTTGTTCTGTATTTGGTCAGATTTCAATTAGGAAACAGGCCAGGTTTTCCTTAAGGACATATCTACATGCTATAATTTTAATAATAGTAATAATAGATAGCATTTATATAGCACTTTACAGTTTGCTAAGCACTTCACAAATATTATTTCCTTTTATCTTCACTGCAACCCTGTGAGGTAAATATTATTATTATCCACATCTTACTAATGAGAAAATTGAGTCATGCAGGTTACTTGACTTGTTCAGGGTCGCAGAACTACTCAGTGCCTGAGACCAAATTTGTACTCACAAACTCCTGACTCTGGGCCTAGTATTTTTTGCACTATATCACCATACTGTCAATGCTCTAATGGGAGGTATATAGCTAAGCAGATACTTGAATTGCTCTATAACTGGGTCATAAGGTCAAATGAATTGAGTATGGGCTGCAATCCTCAAGATATACCATCACTTTATATATCTTCTCTATCATGGCTGCTTCTATAGCTTTGAAATTTTGAATTGTCATGAATTAATATTGATAAGATCATGATTTTAATGGTCCTAGAAAGCTCACAAGGATGTCACAGACTAAAACAGATCAATCAATCAACAAGCATTTAAGTGTCTGCTGTCCTAGTTATTGAGAGACGCATCCCTTAATTCATGACAATCTTTACAAGTGTTGCCTCTCTGATGGGGAAACCAGAAGCTACAAGGAACAGAAACTTGGGCAAAAAATCAAACTTAAGAAGTGAATAAATATCTGCCATATAAAAAGTAAAAGAATCAGGATTTGAGACTTAAAAGCTATCAATTACTAAATAGACAAATATTATATTAGCAAAATATTTATAGCTAATATATTAATCAATTACCATTATGTAGAATAATCATATCAGAATGCTGATAGGGACCTTAGTAGTCATTGTTTTAAACCTAAATAGTAATACCCTATGTCACATCCTTAATAAATGGTTATCTAGCTGAAGACCTTTAGTGAGGGGAAACTCACTACCTCTAGTTATAGTCCATTTCACTTTTAAACATCTCTGTTAGGAAAATCTCCTTATGATATTTTGAAATTTACTACTGTGCCACTTATACCCTTTGTTCCTAGTTCAATTCTGCAGGCCTAAGAAAAAAAGCTGAATATTCCTTTTGACACACTTCATCTTTTAAAATACATGAATAAACTTATACTACTGCTCTCTGATTCCTTTCTTGTAATGAATGAATATTTCTGGTTCCTTCAATTATCCCTCTTATGGTATGATACTGAGTTTTCTGACCATCCTAGTACCATATGCTGAATATACTCCAACCTGCAAACATCATTCCTAAAATGTACTGTGCCTACAAGGGGTTTCTCAAAGCTATTAATGAGGTCTGACCAGAGTAGAAAACAAGAAAAATATAACCTCCCTTGTTCTGGCTATTATGCTGCTCATGCTTCTCTGAACTTTTCATGTTTAACATTTTTTTTCATTACAACAAACCATTAAATTCATGTACCATAATTTGTTTAGCCATTCCTTAATCAATGGACATTAATTTTATTTCTCGTTTTGTTTTTTGTTTGTTTTTCTACCACAAAACTAAACAGAAAAATATTTCTTACTGAACTATGCCAGCTGAACTAATCCTCAGTTTCTTTTAAAAATCATTTTCTATATCTACCTTTTATTGATCTATGAGTTACCTGTAAAAATATAATCCTTACAAGATAGGAACTGTCTTACTTTTGCACTTGTATATCTAATATATAGTGCAATGCTTTAGACATAGGAAGCACTTCATAAATGCTTGTGGTTTGTTTCATTCATTATCGACACTGGTATTTCCCACTTGATCATATGTATGGTTATGTCACCAGGATTTTTTTTTCTTCAAAGCTTTTCAAACTGATATCTTCTCTGTAATAATAATTATGACTCATTTTAACGTAGTATTCTCAAATTTACTGAGCAGTTTCCCTGAAGGACCTGATAGATGTTATATTAATTTCATTTTATATTCAAAGAAACTGAGTCTCAGAGGGTTTACATGACTTGAAGATGGGCAATCCAGTAGAAACCTGAGCCATGGAATCCTATATATCTTTTCACCAGAAAACTCTGAAATCTGCTAAGAGCCTAAGGTCAACTGCAGACTTAATTCTAACATTTCCCTCTTTATCTATCATGAACTGTAGGGCTATACAATCATTATTTCTAAGGGTTCTGCTCAATTCTATTCTTTGAGAACCATTTTTTCAGGTCTAGAATAGCAGTTCTCTTGATAACTTCTTAACTTTTTTGAGGAATAGAATATCAATAGTGCTGGTCAAGAATGTATCTGCTGCCCTGCATTTTGAAGAAGAGAGACTGTAGGATAGTTGAAGCTACAGCACATTTCTCCATCCTGCCTATGGACCACCTTTGTGATGTGCTTTCAGACTTGATTCTTCTGACAGGGGGACTATATTTTCTGGCACTGAATTACTTTATATATCTCAAATCATAATGTAAATTGCTGTTATTGTCGTTTCTGTTTCTTCCTTTACTGCAGGGCTTCTTAACCTAGGATCTCTGGATAGAGTTGAGAGAGATCAGACACCTCAGATTGGGGGAGGTGGAATTATACATCCACACACCCACACACATACACACACACACACACACACACACACACACACGCACACACATACACATCTATCTATTTATCTATCTGTTGTTCTTTTGTAACCCAATTTATTCTATTTCATTCATTTAAAAAAATTCTTATAAGGATTCCATAGGTTTCACCAGACCGACAGAGGAGTCAATGACATAAAAAAGTTAAGAACTCCATTTCTAGTGAACCTTAACCAAATGTTCACTTTCATGCCTCTCCCCCTTCTATTAATGTACTTCTTTACTTTAATATATAAACCTACACATTTTAATCTAATGCATTACTTTTTAAATATAGTATACTCTTGTATTGCTTTATTCCATTTATGAGTCATGTCTCACTAAATCTCATTCATATCTATGAGGTTCAATGTACCTCCTTAAGGTAAATTACCTCCTCAGGGGGAAAAATCTTTCCCCTCAATGAGGTATAATTGGCTTCCTTAGATTTCTAGCTCACTTCATTTGTTACCCACACTCAGCACATCTTTTTATCAGAATCTAAGTTTATATGTATTATAGCCACTCTGTGGGTTATCCTTTTAAAAGGAAAAAGGGGGTTTCAGTTGGTGGAGGGTATGGAGAAGGCAGGAAAAGGATATCGCAAAGAAGAGAGGTGAATCTTGACCCATCAGTTAATCTGATGATCAATGAATATCATTCATGGTAATATTCCTCATGGAGGACAAAGAAACTGCTGAAAATTTGGAGCTAAGTAGCAGATACAAGGCACTCTCTAAAAAGGAGGGAAGGATGTAGATCCTCAAAGGGAGAAGCAGCTGCTTGTCCTCAAAGAAATTATGATGTGTGTCCACAGGTGGTCTCAAGTGAAAGATCCTTCAGCAATGATCAGAGGAAAAAGAGGACAGTAATGGGGTTGGTGCCTTCTTGCTAAGAGGCACCGAGGCCCTTGGTTGACTTGATAACCACAGAGAACACTATTATCTTCACAGGGCACATATCTAGGAAATTATAGAGATCCCTTTAAGAAATGTAAGACTGGAGAGCTAGTAACCACTTCAGATTCATTTTGGCATGAATGATATTGCTGAGAGGAGTCTAGAAAGCATTCATAAAGATTAGCAGGATTGGGGCTAGAAAATCAAGAAATCAAACATTTAAATCATTGCTGCTCATCTGAAGTAAGGGCTTCAGAAGAAAAAATCAAATTGGAAAAGTGAAGAGCTGGTTTGCAAGATGTTGTCTAAGAAAAGAATTTAAATTTCCAGACCAGAGATTAAAATACTGGAATGACAGTCTCCTGGATAGGCATGGAGGATACCTGACAAGATCTGGTATGAATCTATTAAATTGGCGTCTTGCGAGTTTAAGTCAAAGGGCTTTAAATTGAAAGAGAGAAAGAAATGAATATACTTTTATTAAGTAGCTACTATGTACTTGGAATGGTGCGAAGAGCTTTGCAAATATTTTTATTGGATTCTCCTAACAACCCTGTAAGGTAAGTGCTATTATTTTCTTCATTTTACAGTTGATGAACCTGAAACAGACAGAGAGTAAGTGAATTGCCCAGGGTCCCACAGCTAGTAAATGTTTCATGCTGGATTTGAACTCATGTTTTCCTGACTCCAGGTCCAGCGCTCTATCCTCTATGCTACCTAGTTACAGAGCAAGGAAAGAGAAGATTGCCTTTGTATGTCTCAAAACAAGTTATTGTAGATAACAGATAGTCAATGCAGTATAGAAAGAACAGCAGAGAGCTGTCCAGCAATTCACAGGAGAACATATTATAACTAGTTTTTACAATAATGATGAGCATTTGTATTGTACTTTAAAAAGAAATATTAGCTCATGTGATCCTCACGGCACCCTTGAGAGGTAAGTGCTTTTATTACTTTGATTTTGTAGATGAAGAAACTGAGGCAGACAAGTTAAGTGGCTTATCCAGGGTCACACACCTAGTAAGTATTTGAGACTGGATTTGAACTTGGATATCCCTGATTCCAGGTCCAGCTTTCTAACCTTTCTAACCATGTATAAGACAGGGCCATTCATCAAACCTACAACCACAGATCATTATACCCTAATGTACACAGCATGGGTACTGAGCTAGAGATACAAATGCCAAGTATCATTTAGAAGTATCACTGAGACTTAGCAAGGTGATAGCCCATGACTAGAATATGGCTCAAGAAAGATACTTATTTAAAAGTAATAGGCAGAGTAAAAGAGGAAATGCAGGGTGATCGGCCTTGTATATTAAGAATATATAACCACATGAGGAAAAGTAGAAATTAGAGGGACAATGGTGAGAAGCATTTTGGTGAAGATCAGTAGAAGCAGAAAGAAAAGTGATATTTTCATCAAGATATAGAAAACCTAATAGGAAAGAACTCAATGAGGATTTGAGAAAGAGATTATAGGCCAGTCATGAATGCGTGATATTATATAAGCATCTTCTATTATCAAAACATCCACCTAAGTGTTTTGTTACCAGAAGCAAGGAAGCTAACGTCTTCCCTTTCCTCAATGGTAATTTGATGCTTCAAAAGGCATAGGGATCAACTTATTCACTTCAGGTTGACACATGAACATTTTGCTCCTTAAGAAAGTTACCATTCACCAAGACTTATCTCTTATTTTGTGCTAGATCTATGCTAGGATCTGTACTAGATTTCTTTTTTCCTAGATGAACCTGGGGCTTATCACCTTGGGGATTAGAGTGTAAATCATGGTCCAGAAACAAAGCTCTGGGTTTGACTGATTTGAACCTTGGGGGCTTCTCATTAATCTGATTATTTGTATTGTTTCCAACAGGCCCCCACATACTTAAGGTTTCCACCTGAAACATTAACAATTTGGCTTTTTTTTTTCTAAAAGCACACAGGGTTTTCTCCAGGAGTATAGGAATTTGGCTTCAGTCCATGTCTCCAGAAAGAAGGGAGAAGAGTGCTCAGTTTTCATACAAGCCCTAAGGCTAACTAAACCTGAAAATAGGGCACGCATCATTTATTACAGCAGCAACAACAACAGAATGCAAAATAACTTATCCCAGATTCCATAAATAGTGGCCACAAATCTCCTCCCCTCTCCTTCCCACTTAGGAAAATGCAGCCTCTGCCAGGTATTTAAATATTTCTTCAGATTTCAATTGCTACCTCTCCTGGTGTTGATCACCGTCACTCCCACCCCTGGCGGCACTAAGGGGAAAGCATTAAGTATTACTAGAAAGTCAAGGATTTCTCCCCTCAAGTAAGCCCCCTGTGAAATTCTCCTGACATATACTTCTCTAGAGTGGAACACTCCCTGAAAGAGAAAAGCACTAGGCTCTGCTAAATAATTTTTTTCCCATGCCTTACCTTACATTAACTACATAACCCACAATACAAGTGGGAGCAAGTTTCAAAATTCCTCCTCAACGTAATGGTTTTATCTCTTGCTATTCCTTGGCTTAAGCTCCTATTTGGTCCCTACTTGGTCACTTCACTACTGCTACATCACAGCTGCTGCCTCTCATTACTGCTTTGTGGTCAGTCATTTTAGTTGTGTTTGACTCTTCATGACTCTACTTGGGGGTTTCTTGGTGAAGATACTGGAGTGGTTTGCCATTTCCTCCTCAAGCTCATTTTACAGATGAGGAAACTGAGAAAATCAGGGTTAAATAACTTGCCTAGGGTCACATAGCTAGTAAGTGTCTGAGGCCAGATTTGAACTCAGGATGAGGAGTCTTCCTGACTCCAAGCCTGGCACTCTATCCATTGTGCTACCTAGCTGCCCTCAGTACTGCAGAGCTCAGGCTTTTTTTTTTCCTAGGTAGTCCCTGCAGCTAAACTATTGCCTCCATTTATTGCTTGTCCCTGAGGCTTTATGGTTCCCTGTAGCAGAAGGATTCTTGGAACACATGGTTCCCTATGGGAACTGTATTGATAGTCATACTTCCTTTGAGGGAAATAAATCTGTTTGATTGGCTTCTCTCCAAGGTCTTCGATAAATTAATCAATCGATTGATAAACTACACAATCAAAAATATTTATTAAATACATACAAAGTACCACATACTTATACAGCTAAAGGACTTACAAGAACACAAAGGAAAAGAGTCTATGATGGTTATTTCAAGGAGCTAACCTCCTTCAAAGAGCAAATATTCTATCAAAGAGAAAACATATTTAAATATATAAAATTATACAAAATAAACATGCCAATTATGGAAGATGTGCTGGACAAAGTGAGAGAGATCAGGAAAGATGACTTGCAGAAGGTAATACTTGAGGTGAGTTTTAAAGAAAATAAGAGATTCTAAAAGGAAGTATTGAGAAAAAAAGTTTATACCAGGGAAGAGGGACAGTCTCTGTTAATATGCGGAGATAAGAAACAGAGTGTTATGTGTATATATGTGTATATATATATATATATGTATACATATATGTATATATAATATATACATACATATATGTGTGTATTAGTGTTGTTATATATGTGTGTATGTATGTGTACATATGTATATATACACATGTACATCTATATACATGCATACATATACACATATATCTATATATTTATAGTAAAGAGAAATAGATTTAGAATAATTAATACATTAATGGCTTTAGAATCCAACTCTGCTACTTGTTGCTTTGAGTGATTTGGGGAAAATCTCTTCATCCCAAGAGTCTGTGTTTCTTTAATTACAAAATGAAAGTATTGAACTAAACATTTTTTAAGGACTCTAAAAAAATTTACGAAGTTTTGAAATGCTTATACTGCAGTACTCTGATGAATGCAATGAGCGGTCATAACCTAGAAGACTAATGATGGGGCATGTTTCCCACCTCCTGAAAGACAGAAGGATACACATATTTTTAAACATGTTCAATGTATGAATTTGTGTTTCTTGATTATAATTATTTATTGTAAGAGACCTTTTATTGGGCAAGTAGAGAGTTGGGGGGGGGAGATAGTGATACGATGCCAAAAAAAGGGATAAAGCAATATAAGTTGAATAGTTCTATTTAGCACAGAGAAGAGAACAGAAGAAAAGAGAAATCATAAGGGATTCAATAAGGTTAAACTATTTATATTTCTATAGAGGGAGATGATGCTTGTACTGCCAAAGAACTTCATCACTATTAGGGTAGTTAGGAGTATACACAGACAGAGGGAATGGGTATGAGTTGACTATGGGATGATATCAAAAGTATAAAATTAAGGGGTAAAAAAGAAGGACATAATGGAAGAAGGCAGAAGAGAGAGATAGAATGGGGTTAAGTGGGGATAAAAGGAATGTAAGGAAAAGATTTAACAATTGAGGAGAATATGGAAAGAGTGATAGTAACACTTGAACCTGACTCTCTTTGGAATTGACTCAAAAAGGAAATAACATACACACTCAGTTGGGTATAGAAGTCTATCTTATGCTACACGAAAGTAAAAAAGGTGGGAGGAGAGAGAAGCAAGGGGGAGTAACTTATTTAAAAGAGGGCAGATTGGGGGAGGAGGTGGTCAGAAGCAAAACACTTCTGAGGTGGTGCAGGGTGAAAGGAGAGAGAAGGATAAACATGGGAAACAGTAGGATGGAGGGAAACACACAGTAATCATAACTATGATGTGAATGGGAGGGACTTACCCATAAAATGGAAGCAGATATCAGAATGGATTAAAAACCAGACTCCTAAAATATGTTGTTTAGTGGAAACATACTTTACACAGAGTGACACACAGAGTAATGATAAGGGACTGAAATAGAATCTATAATGCTTAAGCTGAAGTGAAAATTACAAAAAAAAAAAAGGCAAGAGTAGGAATAACAAACTCAGACAAAGCAAAAGCAAAAAGATTTAATTAAAAGAGATAAGCAGGGAAACTACATTTTGCTAAAAGGTACCAGAAACAATAAAATAATATTAATGATAAACATATGTGCACTAAACGGTATAGCATCCAAATTCTTTAAGGAAAAGTTAAATTAGTTACAGTATGAAATAGAAAGGGAAACCATCCTAGTAGAGCACCTCCACTTTTCCCTCTCAGAATTAGATAGTACTAACCATAAAATAAACAAGAAACAAATTATGAAGATGAATTGCATTTTAGAACAGTTATCTATGATAGACCTCTTAGAAAACCGAGTGGGAATAGAAAGGAATATATTTTTTTTCTCAGCAGTGCATGGCACCTGCACATAAATTGACCAAATATTATGACATAAAAGCCTCACAGCAAAATACAAAAAAGCAGAAATATTAAATGTATCCTTTTCTGACCACAATGCAATAAAAATTACATTCAATAAAGGACTATAGAAACATAAATAAAAAATTTATTGGCAACTAAATAGTCAAATCTTAAAGAATGAGAGTATCAAGAAACAAATCATAGAAACAATCAATAGTTTCATTAAAGGAATGAAAACAACGAGATACCATTTATGTCTCTAAACTTTTACATCAGTAAAATAAAGAGCAGATCAATGAATTGTGAATACAACTGAAAATACTAAAACAAAATTAAATCCCCAATTAAACATCAAATTAGAAATCCTGGAAATCAAAGCAGAGAGTAACACCATTGAAAGTAAGAAAACCACTTACCTAATAAATAAAGCTTGGAGAGGTTTTTTTTTTTTTTTAAATAATAGATAAATCTTTGGTTAATTCTATTTAAAAAAAAAGAAAGAAGAAAACCAAATTGCTAATGTCAAAAATGGAAAAGGTGAATTCAAAATAAATGAAAAGGAATTCAAATCAATTATTAGGAGTGATATTGCCCCATTATATGGTAATAAATCTGAAAAACTAAGCAAAATTTAAACAAAATATATAAATTGTCCAGATTAATAGAAGAGGAAATAGCATATTTAAACAACCTTATCTTTAAAAAATGAACAAGCCACCAATGAGCTCCCTAAGGAAAAAAAATTCCAGGACAAGATTGATTCACAAGGGAATTATAAAAAATATTTCAAGAATAATTAATTTCAATACTATCTAAAATATTTGCAAAAATATACCAAGAAGGAGTTCTATCAAATTCTTCTATGACACAAGCGCAGTGCCTATACCTAAACCAAGAAGAGTGAAAACAGAGAAAGAAAATTCTAGATCAATTTCCCTAATAAATATTAATGCAAATTTTTTTTAAAAAATACTAGCAAGATTAGAGCAATATATCACAAAGATCATGCATTATGACCAGGAATGCAGAAATAGTTTTGTGTTAGCAAAACTATCAGCATAATTGACCCCATCGATAACAAAAATCATATGATTATCTCAATGGATAGGAAAAAAGCTTTTGACAGAATACAACACTCCTACTTGAAAACACTAGAAAACATAAGAATAAATTCAGCTTTCCTTAAAATGATAAGTAGTATCTATCTAAAACCATCAGGAAGTATTATATGTAATGGAGATAAGTTGGAAGTCTTCCCAATAAGATCAGCAGTGAAGCAAAGATGCCCATAATCACCACAATTATGCTAGCTATAGGAATAAGAGAAGAAAAATAAATTAAAGGAATTAGAATAGGCAATGGAGAAACAAAACTATCACTCTTCATAAATATATGATGGTATACTTAGAGAATCCTAGAGAATTAACTAAAAATAGTTGAGTCAATTAACAATTTCAACAATGCTGTAGGATGTAAAATAAACACATAAATTATCAGCATTTCTATATATTACCAACAAATCCAGCAGCAAGAGTTAGCAATTGAAATTTCATTAAAAATAATTGTAGACAATATTAAATATTCAGGCATCTACTCATCAAGATAAACTCAGCAACTATAGCAACCCCATTACAAAATACTTTTCACATAAAGTCAGATCTAAATAATTTCACAAATATCAATTACTCACAAGTAGGTTCAACCGATATAATAAAAATTACAATTGTATCTAAATTAGGGTAGTTGTTTAGTGCCATACCTTTGAAACTACCAAAATAATTTTTTTATAAAGCTAGAAAAAAATAATTAGTAAATTCATCTAGAACAACAAAGGTGAAGAATATTAAGTGAATTAATGACAAAAAAAATGTGAAGGAAGGTGGTCTGGCAGTACTAAATCTCAAACTGTATTACAAAGAAGTAGTAGTCAGCACAATCTGGTACTGGCTAAGAAATGCAGTGGTGGATCAGTGGAATAGATTAGGCACACAATACCCAGTAGTAAATGATCATAGTAATCAAACTTTTGATAAACTCAATGATCTAAGGTCTTTGGATAAGAACTCACTATTTGACAAAACTCTCTGGGAAAAATGGAAAGCAATTTGGCAGGAACTAGGTATAAACCAACACTTTACACCTTATACAAAATAAGGTCAAAATAAGTACCTGATTTAGACATAAAAGTTGATATCATAAGCAAATTAAAGTAGCATGGGATATCTGAGTTGTCAGATCTATGGATAAGGGAAGAATTTATGACAAAACAAGAGACAGAGATAATTACAGGAAGTAAAAGGGATTAATTTTGATTACATGAAATTTAAAAGTTCTTAACAAACAAGCTGAAAAAGAAATGTTATTTTTATTACTTTGATTTATTTATTAATTTGATTGTAGGACTAGGTTCCTTTCTTTAGGAAAAGCTAACCCTTATGTCTAAGCCAGATGAACATAGATAGTCTCTTAAGTCTGGGTTACCTATTAATTTAGGGAATAGACAACTTGAGAAGATTTTATCCTTTAGTAGCAGATAATTTAGAGGAATAAAATAATCATAAGATCATAATGTTTTTCAAAAGGCCAAATTTCCCTTTCTAACAGAAAAGGAAGTTGACCAAAGACTGTTTCCCTTTCTGGCAGCTGGAGAACAGTTAGTAAGAGGTTAAGTAAAGCCCCTTTTTCTCTTGAGCTAGAGTCTAAATTGAGCAATCGACTATTCTAAGGAAGATGAGGAGTGACTGCTAACCAATGACGACAAGTTCCTCTTTCCCAGTACATTTTTCAGTTATAAAAGTACCACTTAAAGGAAAAGATATCAAGCATAGGATTAAGAAAGTTTGGGAGAAGCTAACTAGTCAAGTGACCTGCCTTGTCCAGTAGAATTATGCTTAAAACAATTTCTGTAATTTTTCCAATTCCTCTTTTTTATTACAAAAAAAAAGTTCCTGTAAATCACTCTGTGTCTCTGACCTCTGAGGAGTCAGGTGATCTCGTTTAGTATGCAAATGCTAGCTTTGAAAATTAAATCATAGATGGCTCAGTAACTTTCAGTTTCCTATTTCAGATAATCAACTTTAACACAGTGCAGCCAAGATTAGAAGGAAAGCAGAAAACTGGGGGAAAAATTACAGCAAGTTTCTCTGATAAAGGCCTCATTTTTCAAATATATAGAGAACTGAGTCAAATTTACAAGAATATGAGTCACCCTCAATTGATAAATATTCAAAGGATATAAACAGGTGGTTTTCAGATGAAGAAATCAAAGTTATGTATAGTCATAAGAAAAAACATCTAAATCACTAGTGAATAAAGAAATATAAATTAAAACAACTCTGAGGCACTACTTTACACCTATCAGATTAGCTAATATGACAGGAAAGGAAAATGACAAATGTTGGAGGGAATGTAGAAAAATTGGGACACTAATGCACTTTTGGTGGAATTGTGAACTTATTTAACCATTCAGGAGAGCAATTTGGAACTATGCCAAAAAGGCTATAAAATTGTGCATATCCTTTGATGTAAGCAATACCACTACTACATCTGTATCCCAGAAGAGATTTTTTTAAAAAGAAAAGAAAAGGGCTTATATGTACAAAAATATTTATAGCAGCTTTTTGCTTTTGGTGGCAAAAAATTTGAAATTAAGGGGCTGCCCATCCTGGGATATGGCTGAACAAGTTGTGGTTTATGATTATAATGGAATACTACAATAGTATAAGAAATTTTGAGCAGAATACTTTCAGAAAAACCTGAAAAGGCTTAAATGAACTGATGCATAGTGAAGTGAGCAGAACTATAACATTGTTCACAGAATCAGCAATACTGAATGATGATCAACTGTGAATGACTTAGCTATTTTCAGTAATAAAATAATACAAGATAATTCTGAAAGATTTATGATTGAAAATGCTGTCCACTGCTGAAATAACTGATGGTATCTGACAATAAATCAATGCATACCTTTTTAAAACATTTTTCTTGTGGATTTTTTTAGTCTGTTTTCTTTTGCAACATGGCCAATATAGAAACATGTTTTGCATGATTGCACATGTATAATGTACATCGAATTGCCTGCCTTCTCAATGAGGGGTTAGGGGTGAAAAAGGAGGAGACTTTAGAACACAGCATTTTAAAATAAATGCTTAAATTATTTTAGGTGAGTCAAAAAATAATTCCAGAAAATTAATGTGAACTCATTTGTTACTGTTGATGTTCTCGATCTATCAATGATTCCAAGCTAAAAACTTAACTAATTTTGTATCCTGTAAAAAGGCACTTAATGTTAACCTATTTTAGGTGTTTATTAAATCTCCAAAATTGAAACAATTATGTGGGTATGCTTTATGGTTCCAAATGAAATCTGAGAGAAGATACTGTGTTAATCATGCTATATAAATATAAGAAGTACAAGCTTATTTAATAAATAACATAAAAACATAGTGCATGGCATTGTAGAACAGGTCATAGAAATATAGTATGTTCATTTAAGACCATCTTTAGACCACCATGACAAAATCATGTTCATTGGTTCACCAAGTAAATATGTTTTAAATACTACAAATACTATTAATTTTGTGAATTCCTTTTTCCTTCAAGCTTAAAGCAAAAATGCAATATAGTTGAAGTAAGATTCATCTAGAGCTTCCACTTCCATTTTTCTTAAAGGCCTCTTAAGACATGAGAACATAAAACAACAAATGTCTTTAGTCTCTTATAACTTACATTCAATATTGATTCCATTTTAGACTCTAAATTTGGAGCCCAAGGAGAATAAATGACTGGGGTTGCAAGAAACCATTTTTCAACTTTTTCAAAAGCCAATTAGGGAGAACTTGTCCGAGAAAAAAATAGCGACTGGCTGGTAATACCTTCAAGTTTTCCACAACTGTTGGAAATTTGGGCTATGGTCAGCTCTTTCCCAGAAGCAGAATTGTTTCACATGCAAGACAGAAAGGACATTAGTCATAGTTGCATTGTATACCCAACTTGGCATTGTGCCATTATCTGATATGATGTACCCAGCCAGAAGTAATATTTGCCTATATTCATTGGCATGTAGGGTAAAGCTTTCTGTCTAGTAACTTTATTGACATATCCAAGGAAGGAATTACCAGGCTGTAGGCCTTTAAAGAGCTGCAAAACTTTCCCAGGACTATTCTTATACATGTCAGATTGTGTCCAAGTTTGGTGAAAATATTTTATCCTGTTTGTCAGAGGATCTTGGAACCTCCATCTTTGAAAATGCAGCATCCTTGGCTTTAGTAGCAGCTCTGTTCATTTCAGAGCAGTCAAGTGTACAACCAATACATCAAGAGATCATTACTGTACAGACCCTGAAGTTCCCACGTAGCTTGGCCCTTCCTCTAGTCATGGTTGTGATACAACTACCATTGAGAGTTTATTATTGAAAATATCTGAAAAAGAAACAATAAATTTGTTGGAACATATACAAGATGCTTTTCAATAAATAAGGAAAAAGTAGGTTGGGCCACAGCAGATTAGGTAGATTCCCAACTGTGAAGGATTGTATCTGCATACTAAATCATGTCTAATCAGAACAAAGTCTCCAATGATATGCCACAGGGCTCTGTCATCAGTCATTTTCTGTTCAACATTAAATCCCATTTTTTCTGGAATCACTGGTGACATTCTTATCAAATTTATATTATGATATAAAGTGTGGAGGAATAGGTAATGCATTAGGCCAGAAAAAAGATTCAATAAGCTTTAGGAAGTTTAGATAACAGACTAAATTTAACAAAATAAGATGTAATTATGAGAAATAGGGTTCTGTGTATTCTAAAGCACCATAGTAAAATTATTTTAATAAGTATAAGATAATATCACTAAGGGGCTTATTGATCATGTGACAGGTGAGTGAAAACTCAAGGTCAAGCAGCAGTGTGACATCTCCTTCCTTCCCAGGCTGTACTCCAGACTTTTTCTACCATTCCCATTCTAAGTACCTTTCTGTAGCCCATTTCTTTTCAGCTTTACTTTATGTATTATCCTACTCCATTAGAATATAAGCTCCTTGAGGTCAGGGACTACTTTTCTTTCTGCTTGTATTTATATCACCAAAACTTAGCACAGTGCCTAGCACATAGAAAGTAATAAACACTTGTTAAATAGTTTATTTGATCTGTGATTATATTAATAAAAGTATAGTATTCATAATAAGACATGTAATAATCACATATATCAGTAGTCAAAAGATATCTTAATTACCGTGATCAGTTCAGCTATGCTTTAAGAGAGATATGAAGGAAATGAAGCATTTCCCATGGAGAGCAACCAGCATGGCAAAGTGGACAAAAAACCATTTCATATTCAGAAGAGTTGCAGAAACTGGAGATGAGAAGATTCAGTGAGGGAATATTAGATATTTTCAAACAATTAAAAGGCTGTCACATAGAAGAGAAACTGAGTTGATTCTGCTGGGCTCCAGAAAGAGAATGCCAGTTGGAAGTTTAGAGGAGAGACACTTAAGGCTCACTCTACAACAGAATTTCCCCATAATTTTCCAAGAAAGGAATGGGTCATTCATAATGTATTGAGCTCCCACATACTGAAGTTGATTAAAAAAAGACTGAAAGATCATTTGTCATGGTTGTTATAGAGGGACTTCACTGTCAGGTAGACAATCAGGATTAAATAATCACTAAAGTCTCTTTCAACGTGAAGATTGTATGATTCTTTATTCTACCTTGACACAGGTATTAAAACCCCTTGTCATCACATCCAGGTGATTGTTAGAAAAATCACTTTAACTAATACATAGCATCATTTTATTGTTAGTTCCACTTCTCACCTTACTCTCCCTGTCCAGCATTGTTTTACACAGGTGCTTAAAAAATGTGCATAGAACTACATCACTACATTTATATTTGAATGGTACAGGGCTGCTTATGATTTCCATTCTATCACTTATTATGTTTAAAGGCATTCAATAAAATTTCCCCTTATACTTTGTCCAGGTCAAATAAACCCCAATTCCTTATAAACACACTTGACTGCCAACATAATCTTCATTGGTCCATTTCTATGACAGCAAAATATGACATAAATCATCTATACATAAGAATGGCATTCTTTGCAAATAGAAAAAAAGACAATTCTCCATTGCATAGTGGTAAATGCCTGACAACCTCATGCCACCTTGTTTTCCCTATGAATTTTTCAGCAGGTTCTATTAAATATCTACTGCATGTCCAACTTTTATTAAACATCTACTATGTGTGCAACAACTTAACGTTCCTCAAGAGGGAAAAGCTGTATATGTGTTAGGGTCTTAATAATGGTTTCGCAGTCTTGACAATTGTTATGAAGTAGATAAATCTTCTGGGGTACTAGGGAAAGGGAAAAGTGTGAGGTTGGTAAAAGTTCACATAAAAGTATTGTGGTGTCTTTGATGAGAAATGTTTCTAAATATCTAAATAGATCCATTTACTAGGAAATTTTATGAGGTTTCTCTTGGCAAACATTTCATTAACCTGCATTGGCTTAATCATAATAATATTTATAGCAGGTTTATAATTTGCATGATGCTGAGAGAAGAGGTGATAAATAGCCTGGTTAAGTGTTCTAAGTATATAATCTAAAACTTCCTAACCTGAGGTCTACAGACCAACACCCCCCCCCTTTTCTAGGGAGTTCATAGATAGATTTCAGTGGGTCTGTGAACTTGGATGGGAAAAAATGGACCATTATTTTTTGTTAATATCTAACTGAAATGTAGCATTTCTTTAAGTTATTGAAGTAGACAATAAGATAAAATAATATTAACAGTATTTGTTACTTCTTACCAATATAAATTATAGATATTTTCATATTCATTATACTTATCACATATATCTTGATATTTCATTTACACCATTCACTATTGTTATAATTATTAGATTAGTTGTTAGGTTACACATAGTTATATTTATCTTATCTATAGACTATATTTTAATATAACTACTTTCCTTTGCTATCCTACACATTTCATTTTATACATTTAAAAACATTATTCTGAAAAGGGGTCCAGGAGCCTCAGGAGAATTACAAAGAGATCAGTGACTAAATAATAATAATAATAATCTCCACTGTAAACTTTGAAACCCATTTTTTGATTTATCAACTTAACAAATTTGTGAGGTCCAGAAAAAAAAAAAAAAAACTACTGCAATGACAATGATTTCTATAATACTTTATTTATTTATTTAGAAGTTTTTCTAATTTTTTTTTAATTTTTAGTTCCAAATTCTATCCCTCCCTACAGCCTTTCCTTCATGCATTGAGAAGGCAAGCAATATAATAACCATTATGCATGTGAAGTCATGCGAAATGTATTTCATACTAGGCATATTAAAAAAAGCAAGAAAAAATAAAGTGAAAAAAAGCTTCAGTTTGCACTCAGTTCATCAGTTCTCTCTCTGAAGTTAGATAATATTATTTTTATTAGGAGTCTTAGAAATGTCATGGATCATTGTATTTATCATAGTAGCTAAGTATTTCACAGCTGATCATAGTTAAAATATTGCTGATAATATTACAACGTTCTTCTGGTTCTGATCATTTCACTTTGCTTAAGTTCATATAATCATCTTAGGTCTTTTCTGAAACCAACACTTTGTCATTTCTTATGAAACAATAGTATTCCATAATAATTATATACCACAATCCTTGAGCATCCTCTCAATTTCTACTTCTATGCCACCACAAAATGAGCTCCTATAAATATTTTTGCGCTTATATGTCCTTTTCCTTTTTCTTTGATCTCTTTAAAATATAGAACTAGTACTGGTATTGGTGGGTAAAAGTTTCCACGTCTCCTCTAGCATTTTTCACTTTCCTTTTTTGTCACATTAGCCATTTTGATAAATATGATGCGGCATGTCAGAGTTGTTTTAATTTGCTTTTCTCTAATTATTAGTAGTCAGAGTACTTTTTCATGTGACTATTGATGACTGAAAACTGCCTGTTCATGTACTTTGACCATTAATCAATTGGAAAATGGTTCTTATTTTTATAATTTCAGCTCAGTTTCTTACATATTTGAGAAATGAGACCTTTGTCAGAGACACTTACTATAAAAACTTCTCCAGTTTCCTGCTTTCCTTCTAAATTTGACTTCATTGATTTTATGCAAAATCTTTTTGAAGTCTCCTGTGTTCCTCAATTTGTCTTCTTTGGGAATAAACTCTTCTGTTATTCATAGATCTAACAGGCAATTTTTTATGCTACCCTAATTTGTTTATGATGCATACTTTATTTCTAAATCATTTACCTGTTTTGACCTTATCTTGGCATAAGATGTGAAATTTTGGTCTATACCTAGTTTCTGCATACTGCTTTACAGTTTTCCCTGCAGTTTTCTCAAAGAGGGAATTCTTGCCCTCATAAGTTAAATCTTAAAAAAAAAACTGGTCATTTACTTTCATATATTATGTACCTAATTTATCCAATTGACCAACCAATCTATCTATTAGGCAGAACCAGAGTGTTTTGGTCATTACTACTTGGTAGGATAGTTTGAAATCTGGTACTTCCAAGCTTCCTTACTTTATTTTTTTCCATTGGTTCCTTTGATATTTTTGATGAATTATGTCATTTATTCTTGCTCCTTAAAGGATTCTTTGTTAGCTTGATATGTATGGCACTGAATAAGTCAATTTATTTAGGTAGAATTTTCATTTTATTATATTGGTTTGGCCTAGCCAGGAGCAATTAATATTTCTCCAATTATTTAAATCTGTCTATTTCTGTGAAAAATATTTTTTCTTGTGTTCAGATAGTTCACATAATGTTTATATAGTTCATATGTGTCCTAGCAAGTAGACTCCTGAGTATTTTATTCTGTCTATGATTATGTTAAATGAAATTTCTCTTTCTATGTCCTCCTGCTATGTGTGTGGTTTTGGAGGGTGGGAGGTGTAATATATAGAAATGTTGATGATTTGAGTGGATTTATTTTTTTTTATTGTAAATTTTCTAAAGTTGTTCATGGGGGGTAGTTTTTTCTCAATTCTTTAGGTTTCTTTAAGTATACCATCATATCATCTGTGAAGAGTGATAGCTTTCTTTTCTCATTCCCTATTATTATTCCCTCAATTTATTTTTCTTATTACTATAGCTAACATCTGTAGTACAATATTGAATAACAGTGGTGATAATGAAGATCCTTGCTTCACCCTGATCTTATTTGGAAGACATCTAGTTTATCACCATTATAGATAATGGTTGTTCTTCCTTTTAGATAGATACTACTTATTATTTTAAGGAAAGCTTCATTTATTTTTATGGTTTCTAGTCTTTTAAATAGGAATGAGGATTGTATTTTGTCAAAAGCTTTTTCTGTATCTATTGAGATAATGATATGATTTTTGTTTTGTTATTGATATGGCCAATTGTTTTCCTAATACTAAACCAGCCTTGTGTTCCTGATGTAAATCCCACCTGGTAACAGTGTATTATTCAGAGGTATTTTGTCTAATTATACATTAATAAAACTGACAAACCAAATGAAATGGATTAAATACTTGCAAAAATTAAATATTAATGAGTGGTGAGGAAGTGGTATCAGTGAATGTAGGTTATTATTTTTTAGGAATTTCAAAGTAAAAACCTTTCTTTTACCAGTCTTATTTTATTTTAAACATCATTTTAAAAAAATCTCTTCCATTAGTGCTTCCAAGAACTCTTGTTGGGCTTATGTCCAGTCTGCATTTTCCATTGAGGCTTTGTTTTTAGATATTTTCACATTGTTGTCTTCTTTGCAATTTGTGCCTTGAGTTTCTCTGTCACCATGGTAGCTTTTTAAGGTCAGATTTTTTTGTTTGTTTGCTCATTTTTGCAGTCTATTTTTGTTTTAACTTTGAACTTCATGGTAGAATTGGACTCTGCTCACTTGGTGGTGATCACTATCAGCTTTTTTTGTCCTGTTTTCACAGCTAGTTTTGGGATTTCTAAGATGGTATGATATAGAGTCATGACTCTCCTGGTCTACCCTCTGGTCCTTAGACAGGTAGGAGTCCTCCTGCTTTCCAACCATGCGTGCTACTACTCCTCTATGACCTAGAGCTGTAACTGGAGTTGTTGCTTGTGCTCCACTTTTTTCTGAAATTGCAACTTGGGACCGGGTAATGGCCAATAAAGTTGCCAAACTATGCCCTGTCTTGCAACCAATCTTACTGTCACTAAGTGATGAGAGCTCTGCTTCTGCTGTTATGATTGGCTCTAAGGCCCACAGATGGTATAGCTACATTGCACCCCAGGCCAGCTACACTGCACCCCAGGCCAGCACCCTTCTTTTCACCCCCTAAGTTTTCTTGTGCTGGAAAAATATCTCACCTTGACTTTTTGTTGGCTATGCCTCTCCAGAATTTGGTTTGACACATTATTCCAAAATTATTTGGAGTGGAATGTTGGGATAGCTTGGCTGAAATGTTCCCTCTCTTCTGCCATGTTGGCTCTGCCCCCTGTAATTAAAGACTTTCAAAATCTCCTTAGATGTATGATCTCACTGATACATGTAGGGGGTTACAATTTTATCTTCAACAAATTCTAAACCTTCCCCCAATGTCTTCTGATACTTTTTATAATTTATGTAATAATCCACTCTTTGTGCAATGGTGGGAGGCATTAAGGCATGTAGTTTTCTAGGTTTTATAATTTAGGAAGCTTTGGCTAGTTACATAAAGATAAAGATAACTTAAAATCTTGAATCTATACAAATATACCCTAAAAACAATGTTGCAAAAGCTTCCTGAAAAGCTAACAGATTGTTGTCTGCTAGGTATTTTTCCCTGGGACAAACTGAAGTGGAAAGTTGTGAGTAACAATGAATCTGGTCAGTTTATGCAGCCAGAAGAGATAATATAGGCCTAAAATTATTGGCCTTTTCATCAATTCACCTCAGTTGGGGATTTCTTTGTAGTAGAAAAACTTTATATAGAATTAAAAGATCATTGGAAAAAAATATCATGTTAAATCAAGCCTCTAAACAGATTCTGGAGTGAGAGAACCCTCAATAAGACTGAGTGAAACAAATTTCCAGCCCAAGATAACTTAGAAGGACTTCAGGAAAGTTCTGTCTCACTAGGGTAAAAGGAGAGTATAGTCCAGCACAAACCATGTCTGGGCAAGCCAGCAGGAGGCTCTTAGCCATAGCACAGATCAGCAACTGAAGCCCCTTGGTCCTAACTCAGAAGACCAGTTGTGAGGCCACCAGCTAAAGCACATAAGGCAAACTACCAGTCCTGAAACCCCTAGCAAAATGGGCATGACTAGGCCAGGACACACCAATGCTGAGGGCAAGCCACTAGTACTTGAGGCCCTGGCACAGAAAGCCAGTCACCAGGCTTCTGGCCCCTAGCATAAGAAGCTTGGGGCAGTGTCTCCTGTCCCACAGGAGTTCAGGTCAACTTTAAAAGTCATGAGATAGTGAAAAAATTAGCAAAAAAAAAACAGGAAGGAGCCCCAAGCATAGAAAGCTACTCTGGCAACATGGAAGATCAAAACACAAACCCAGAAGAAGAAAACGATGTCAAAGTGCCTATATGCAAAGCTTCAAAGGGGAATGTGAATTGGTCTCAAGCTCAAAAAGCCTTCTTGGAAGAGCTCAAAAAGGATTTTAAAAATTAAATGAGAGGTAGAGGAAAAACTCAGAAAAAGATATTAGAGTTATGGAAGAGGAAGTCAACAGTTTGAAAAAGGTAGGACAAAAGTTGATAGAAGAAAATAATTCCTTAAAAACTACAATTGCGATTGATAGAGATGATTCTGGGAAGGTGGCAGAGTAGGTCAGAAAATTCTAAGCTCTCAATATTTTCCACCACAAAAGAGATAAAATAACACTTTAGGCGAAACAAAGTGTGGGTAAGAATAAATAAGAATAGGGACACAACAGAGGTCTTCCTGGGATAATTCAAGAAAATCAGAAGAAAAATCCCAGGATGAGGTTTGATCCCTGTGAAGAGTAAACACTTCCAGGCTATGGCCCAAGTTAAAAACAAGGAGCAAGCCCTGGGGATAGCTGGGTTGGGAAGCCTCTTTGGCCCCAGCCATGTGAACTTTTACCCCTGGGATACTGAAGAAAATTGGGCATCTGAACTGGGGGAGAATGAGGGAACCTATGCTGAGAAGGAATGATAGACCCAACTGGGCTGCAGAAAGCAGTGGGGGCGAGAAGGAACCAGCACACACCTGGTGAGTACAGAAGCAGTGGGGCAGAATGCCCCTTGCTGTAGGCACTTACAGAAGGCTGGAGGTTTGGCTTTGGCCCCAGGCTAGAGGGGAGAACTGAAGATCTGGGGCAAGAGGCAGCATCCCCCGTACTCTGGGGCTAGAGGTGGTTACAAAAATTAAGCTATTACTACAAAAAAATGCACAGGCAAAGAAAAAAGAATCCAACCTTAGAATGTTATAGGAATAGAGAAGACCTGGGTTTATCTTCAGAAGAGGATATTGAAGCAGAGAAACCCTCTTCTAGCCCAAAGAGTAACACCAAATGGTCACCTGCCCAAAAAGAATTCATAGGAAAACTTTAAAAATACTTTAAAAATCAAATGAGAAGGATAGAGGAGAAACTAGTATATATATATATATATATATGTATGTATATATACACACATATATATGTATATATACATATATGTATATATGTATGTATATATACACATATATGTATATATTCATATATGTATATATACACATATATGTGTGTATGTGTCTGTGTGTATGCACACACACACATATATATATATATATATGTATGTAGGTATGTATATGTATATATTATAATTGGGCAAGGCAAAGCCAGAAAAATTATAAAAGATCAAGAAATAATTAAACAAAATAAAAATATTAAACAAAATATGAAGAATGAAAAAATAGAAGAGAAAGTCGAACATCTTATAAGAAAAACAATTGATCTGAAGAACAGATCAAGAAGAGAAAAGATAAGAATAATCAGACTACCTGAAAGTTATGATAAAATAAAGAATCTTGATACAATAATACAAGAAATTTGTCCTGAAGTGTTAGAACAAGGGTGGAAAGTAGAAATAGAAAAAATCCATTGAACATTACTTGAAAGAGATCCTATGAGGAAAACTCATAGGAGTATTATAGTCAAATTCTGAAACCCCAAGGTCAAGGATAAAATATTAAAAATAACAAGAAAAATCCATTTAAATACAATGGTGCCACAATTAGGATAACACAAGACCTAGCAGGAGAGACACTAAAGGACCACAGGTCTTAGAATACTATATTGAAGAGCAAAAGAACTGGGCCTCTGGCCGAAAATATCATATATCTTATATATATCATCAATAACTAGCAAAGTTAAGCAGATTTCTCAATGAAAAAATGTGCATTTAATCAACTGTCAGACTTTCAAGACTTTGTTTAAAAAAACTGAACTTAAAAGATTTGACATACAAAAGCCAAGAGAAACACAAGGTACATACAAAAGACTGATTACAAAGGATTCGATAAGAACAGACTATTTACTTTTTTATATGTAAAATGTATGTCTAAGATTGTCATTAACAATTGAGTAGTTCACAAGAAAGATTGGGGTAGACCTGAATATGATGTGACTTTAAAAAGTAGAACCATTTAGGAACAACTGAAAAGAGTAATTATTTTATACAAATGACGTTCAAGAGGAAGAATTGATACAGAATAATTAGATGAGGGAGGAGGACTGGTGGGTCTGGTAACCTATTTTCATCAGGAATGAGTTTAAGAAGGAACAACACACACACACATACACATACAAGTATAAAAGTCTTCTAAATTCAGAAGAAATAAAATGGTAAGGGGATAGGGAGGAGGGAGAGGATAAGAAAGGGATTTGTAGAGGGGAAGGTGAGGGAATACTAAAGAAGGGTATAGAAGGGTGCTTAGATCAATGGGAATGGGAGCATAAGTGAGGGATCTCTAGAGGGGAGGGTGAGGGAATAGGTTGTAGGTGGCTAGAAAATGGTCATTAGATTTGTGGGAATGGGAGGACATGGGATGGATCCTTGAAGGGGGGCAGGCTAAGTAAAAGGAGGGCAAAGTAGCAGGTAGAAGTAAAGTAGAAGAGTCAGGAGGCATCAGAAGCAAGAGATTGCACAAACATAAAAACAAAGATCAGGAGTAGAATTTGCTAGGGAAAGTATACGTTTATGTTACTATGTATATGTGTATATATATATATATATATATATGTATATATATATATATATATATATATATATAAATTTAATTGAGGCCTTGGGTGGGGGGGCAAGGATGAAAAAAGAACAAAGTAAAAAGTGCACAGTGGAGAACAAAAGAAAACTTACAAGAAAGCAAAGAGAAGGACAGCTCTTAACACAATCATACAAGCTGTCTTGAAATGAAAATATATTGTTACATATTTTGAATCATCTCTTATGTTCGGTTGTGCACATGACACACTTTTTTTTCTTTTCTTACTTTGTATTTGTTCCAATATTTAAGTTTATGATATGTTTTCATTTTCTTTTCTCTATTTGTGTTCTGGTGTTAGATTTTAAAATAATTTTTAAAAAACTACAATTGACCAAATAGGAGGAAAATCCACTGAAGAAAATAACTCCTTAAAAAGCAGAATCAGCCAAATGGAAAAGGAAGTACAAAAGATAACTGAAGAAAATAATTCCTTCAAAATTAGAATTTCAAAAGTGGAAGTTAATGACTCTATGAGACATCAAGAATCAGTCGAACAAAATCAAAAGAATGAAAAATAGAAAAAATGTAAAATATACCACCAGGAAAAACAATTAACCTGGAAAATAGATCCAGGAGAGACAATTTAAGAATTATTGGACTCCTTGAAAGCCATGATAAAAACAAAAATGTAGAGAGTAACTTTCAAGAAATTATTAAGGAAAAGTGCCCTGATATCCAAGAACCAGAGAGCAAAATAGTCATTGAAAGAATCCACCAATTACCACCTGAAATAGATCCCAAAATAAAAACTCCAAGGAATATTGTAGCCAAATTCCAGAGCTATCAGGTCAAGGAGAAAATATTGCAAGTAGCCAGAAAGAAACAAAACTAATATCAAGGAGATAGAGTCAGGATTACTCAGGACTTAGCACCTTCGATATTAATGGATCAGAGGGCTTAGAGTATCATATTGCAGAAAGCAAAGGAGGTTGGATTACTACCAAGAATCACCTACACAAGAAAAATGAGCATTATCTTTTGGGGGAAAACATAGACATTCAATGAAATTGATTAGAGAAATGCACATCAAAACAACTCTGAGGAACCACATTACACTTGTCAGATTGGCTAACATAATAAAATAGGAAACTTATAAATGCTGGAGAAGATGTGGGAAAAGTGGCATTGTTGGTGAAGTTGTGAACTGATCCAACCTTTCTGGAGAACAATTTGGAACTATGTCCAAAGGGCTATAAAACTGTGCATACCTTTTGATCCAGCAATACCACTACTAGGTCTTTATCCAAAAGAGTTTTTCAAAAGGAAAAAAGACCCACATGTATAAAAAATATGCATGGCAGCTCTTTTGTGGTGGCAAAGAATTGGAAATTGAGGGGATGCCCATAAATTGTAGAATGGCTAAGCAAGTTATGATATATGAATAAGATGGAATATTATTGCTTTAAAAGAAATGATGATTAGTCTGATTTCAGAAAAAGCTGGAAAAAATTTACATGAACTGTCTCTTAGTGAAATGAGCAGAACCAGGAGACCTTTGTACACAGTAACAGCAACATTATGCGATGATCAACTATGATAGACAGTTTTCAGCAATACAATGACCTAAGTTAGTTCCAAAAGATCTATGACAGAAAATGCTAACCACACCCACCAAGAGAAAGGACTATGGAGTCTGAACTTTTGTTGGTCTTTTTTTTCTTTCTCGTGGTTTTTCTGTTTGTTCTGATTCTTCTTTCACAACATGACTAATGTGGAAAAATGTCTAACATCATTTTACATGTATAACCTATATCAGATTGTATGCTGTCTTGGAAAGGGGGGAAGGAAGGGAAAAGGAAGAAAAAGTTGGAATTCAAAATCTTATTACAAATGAATGTTGAAAACTATCCTCACATGTAACTGGAAAAAATACTATTAAGTGGGGGGGGGGGGGGGAGTTTACCATAAGCTAGGTAGTGGGCCAACAGCTAAGAAAGAAATTCACGGGCAAAAACAGCCTCTCCCCTCAAAGAGCTTAAACTTGATGGGGAAAAAATACCTGAAAGGCAACAAAATACAATGAGTGTTTGGGGGAGTCTGGAGAGTCAAAAGTGGACATCAGAGAGAATACAAGGACTGAACACGGTTAGCCTCAGTTCTTTCTTAAAATGAAGATTCCCAGAGGAACTGACTATTCAGAGGAAGGGGCTATAAGAAGAAAGCATTTTCCCACATGAGAAGAATATAAGGGGAAAGGGAAACTTCCAAGTTAGAAGGCTGCTTGCATAAAATGGCAGTTATTTTCCAAGGTGAGAAGACTGCTGGGGTGTGGCGGAGAAAGGTTTCCAAAGAGTTAGGAGTAGAATACAAATAGGAATGAAGGACCAAATCAAAATTGGGTAAAGAAATAAAATCCATAACTATAGATCATAGAAACAGAATATAGATTATAGAAATAAATCCACATTAACATTGAGTAAAGAAATAAAATGCATCATACATTTCCAAATCCCAAATCAAATTCTAATCCAGAAACAGATTCAGAAAATTTCAGAGTTGCAAGAAACCTCACAGCCTATTTCATTGATCCAAGAACTGAACAAGAATTCCTTATACAATAGAATTGACTTTTTGGGGGTACTGAACCCCTTTAAATAAGTGTTCATCCAACCTTTGCTTGAAGTCTCCAGCATGGAGGATCCCACCACCTCCCAAGGAATCTCATTTCAGTTTGCTCTAGTTGCAATTATCAGAATATTGTTTTCCCACCTTCTTTCAAATCTTACCTCAAATACTATCTTTAATACATAGTATTTAAAAACCCTTCCAACTGCTAGTGCCCTCCCTCCATAACTACATTGTATTTATTATAAAACATAACTACATTGTATTTTTTCAATATTTATTCTACATGTACATATGTATGTGTGTGTGTAAATTTCTTCTCTAATAGAATCTAAGTTTTTTTTGGGAACAGAGTACGCTTCTTTTATTTCCCTTGTGTTCCCACCCAACACCTAGCACAGTGCTTTGCACATAATAAGTGTATAATAAATATATGCTAATTTATAATTTTATCAATTTTAAAAACCTTTATTTGCCTCTTTGCAACTTCTGCTTTTGATTACAGTTCTATCTTGCGTTTAAGCAAATAGTATTTAATCCCTCTTTTATGTTATAGCCCATTAATTACTTGAAGGTCCTGATTCTTCTCTTGTCCAAGAGAAATAACCCTATATGGAAGCAGTTACTATCCCTCAACATCGTGGTTGCTTTCCTCTTAATATTCTCAAGTTTCTCACTTCCATTTCTGAACTGTGGCACTGAGAACTAAACACAATGAACCATATATTGGCTCATTGGATAAAGTACAGTGAGACAGTAACCTACCTATTCCTGGACACCATGCTATTCTTAATGGGGTCTATGATTTTATCCTTCTTGGCAATCATACCACTTTGTTTACTCACACATAATTTTGAATACATTAAAACCCCTTGAGATACTTTCATATGGACTGCTATGTAGACATACACACACTCATCTTGCACTTATGAAATAGTTTTTTAGAATACAAATACAAGACATTACAATTCCAATATGGCAAAATCATTTTGAATCCTGACTCTGCTATTCTACAATTTATATTTTTCAGCCTTTTTATTTATTTATTTTAATTTAATTTATTTAATGTATGTAGTTTTCAGCATTGATTTTCACAAGTTTGAATTACAAATTTTGTCCCCATTTCTACCCTCCCCCCCACTCCAAGATGGCATATATTCTGGTTGCCCTATTCCCCAGTTACCCCTCCCTTCTGTCACCCCACTCCCCTCCCATACCCTTTTCCCTTCCTTTCTTGTAGGGCAAGATAAATTTCTACACCCCATTGCCAGTGTATCTTATTTTCTAGTTGCATGTAAAAACTTTTTTTTTGTTTTTGAACATCTGTTTTTAAAACTTTGAGTTCCAAATGCTCTCACCTCTTCCCTTCCCACCCACCCTCCCTAAGAAGTCAAGCAATTCAACATAGGCCACATGCGTATCATTATGTATAACCCTTCCACAATACTCGTGTTGTGAAAGACTAACTATATTTTGCTCATTCCTAACCTATCTCCCTTTATTAATTTTTCTCCCTTGACCCTGTCCCTTTTCGAAAGTGTTTGTTTTTGATTACCTCCTCCCCCTATCTACCCTCCCTTCTGTCATCCCCCCTTTTTTATCTCCTTCCTCCTTCTTTCCTGTGGGGCAAGATACCCAATTGAGTATGCATGTTATTCCCTCCTCCAGTCAAATCCCATGAGAGCAAGATTCACTCATTCCCCCTCACCTGCCTTCTCTTCTCTTCCTACAGAACTGCTTTTTCTTGCCACTTTTATGCAAGATAATTTACTCCATTCTATCTCTCCCTTTCTCTCTCAATATATTCCTCTCTCATCCCTTAATTTGATTTTATTTCTTTTAGAGATCATCCCTTCATCTTCTACTCACCCTGTGCCCTCTCTCTCTCTCTCTCTGTCTCTCTCTCTCTCTCTCTCTGTCTCTCTCTCTCTCTCTCTGTCTCTGTCTCTGTCTCCGTCTCTGTCTCTCTCTCTCTCTCTCTCTCTATATATATATATATATATATATATATATATATGTATACATACACATACGTACACACACATATACATATATATACATATATATATGCACATTCCCTTCAGCTACCCTAATACTGAGGTCTCATGAATCATACA
Source organism: Trichosurus vulpecula (assembly GCF_011100635.1). Lineage (NCBI taxonomy): Eukaryota > Metazoa > Chordata > Mammalia > Diprotodontia > Phalangeridae > Trichosurus > Trichosurus vulpecula. The sequence continues at coordinate 314,543,212 of NC_050576.1, read as the reverse complement.
CATCATCTTTCCATGTAGGAATGTAAACAAAACAGTTCAACTTTAGTAAGTCCCTTGCAATTTCTTTTTCTTGTTCTTTTTCTTGATTACCTTTTCATGCTTCTCTTGATTCTTATGTTTGAAAGTCAAATTTTCTATTCAACTCTGGTCTTTTCACTGAGAAAGCTTGAAAGTCCTCTATTTTATTGAAAATACATATTTTCCTTGGAGCATGATACTCAGTTTTGCTGGGTAGGTGATTCTAGGTTTTAATCCTAGCTCCATTGACCTCCAGAATATCATATTCCAAGCCCTTCAATCTCTTAATGTAGAAGCTGCTAGATCTGGGATTATTCTGATTATGTTTCCACAATACTCAAATTGTTTCTTTCTGGCTGCTTGCAGTATTTTCTCCTTGATCTGGGAGCTCTGCAATTTGGCGACAATATTCCTAGGAGATTTCTTTTTGGGATCTATTTGAGCAGGCGATCGATGGATTCTTTCAATTTCTATTTTGCCCTGTGGCTCTAGAATATCAGGGCAGTTCTCCTTGAGAATTTCTTGAAAGATGATATCTAGGTTCTTTTTTTTGATCATGGCTTTCAGGTAGTCCAATAATTTTTAAATTATCTCTCCTGGATCTATTTTCCAGGTCAATGGTTTTTCCAATGAGATATTTCACATTTTCTTCCATTTTTTCTTTCCTTTGGTTATGTTTTAGAATATCCTGATTTCTCATAAAGTCACTAGCTTCCACTTGCTCCAATCTAATTTTTAAGGTAGTGTTTTCTTCAGTGGTCTTTTGGACCTCCTTTTCCATTTGGCTAATTCTGCCTTTCAAGGCATTCTTCTCTTCATTGGCTTTTTGGAGCTCTTTTGCCATTTGAGTTAGTCTATTTTTTAAGATGTTGTTTTCTTCAGTATATTTTTCAGTATTTTTTGGGTCTCCTTTAGCAAGTCATTGACTTGTTTTTCATGGTTTTCTCACATCCTTCTCATTTCTCTTCCCAATTTTTCCTCTACTTCTCTAACTTGCTTTTCCAAATCCTTTTTGAGTTCTTCCATGGCCTGAGATCAGTTCATGTTTTTCTTGGAGACTTTTGTTGTAGGCTCTTTGACTTTGTTGACTTCTTTAGGCTGTATGTTTTGGGCTTCTTTGTCACCAAAGAAAGATTCCAAAGTCTGAGACTGAATCTGGGTGCGTTTTCTCTGTCTGGCCATGTTCCCAGCCAACTTACTTGACCCTTGAGTTTTTCAGCGGGGTATGACTGCTTGTAGAGTAAAGAGTACTATGTTCCAAGCTTGGGGGGATGCGCTATTGATTTCAGAGCTATTACAGCCAGCTCTACCACACCAGCACTCCTCCTTCCGCAAGAACCCCCAACCCGGACTGGACTTAGATCTTCAGCTGGCTCTGCACTCCTGCTCTGATCTGCCACTTAATTCCTCCCACCACGTGGGCCTGGGGCCCAGAAGCAACTGCAGTTCTGTAGCTGCCCCACCTCCACTGACCCTGGGGTGGCGGCTGAACCAGGAACTCTATCCCCCTGTCCCCAGCAGCTTTTCCCACTAACCTTCTGTGTTGTCTTTGGTGTTTGTGAGTTGAGAAGTCTGGTAACTGCTGCAGCTCACTGATTCAGGGCGCTAGGGTATGCTCCATCCGGCTCCTGGTCTGGTTGGTCCACATGGACCATGCTGGGCTGTGCTCTGCTCCCAGCTCTGTGTGCAAAGGACCTCACCCAGCAACCATCCAGGCTGTCTTGGGCTGAAGCCCTGCTTCCCTCTGCTATTTTGTCGGTTCTGCAATTCTAGAATTGGTTCAGAGGCATTTTTATGGGTTTTTAGAGGAACTTGGCAGGGAGCTCACGCTAGTCCCTACTTTCCAGCCACCATCTTGGCCTATTCTATAATTTAACCAGTAATCTCAACACCATGCCCTCAGGAAGCTTGATAAACATGTCATATATGCCTTTGTCCAAGTCTTTAATAAATAATGTTAAAAGTCCCCTGGCCATGTTGAGATTCTTTAGGCACTCCACTAGAAACTTCCTTCCAAGCTGACATTGAACCAATACTTTTCTTTTCTTTCTTTTTTCTTACATTCATTCATTTCAATATCCGCCTAATTGTGCAAACACCAAGACCATATATTTCCATATTTGTCAAAGAACTAGCATGAGAGACTCTGTTAAATGCTCTTAAATTACCCTATCAAATTATTACAAAAATGTAGCAAGCTCTAGCCTTCCCTTGATCTACCAGTCTAGTAACCCTAACAAGGAAACAAAATCAGGCTGCCGTGGCTTTCTCTTGACAATGGCATGGTGATACTTTATGATGCCTGAGGTCTTTCCTAGAGTTTCACTGATCCTCTCTGCAATAATATGCAATAGTCCGAGAGCAGATATCACTCCTGCCAACAATGCAAACTTCCAGTAGAGCTTCAATTTGACAAAAGATTCTTGGCACTGTGTATAGGCAATTCCAAGCAGCTGCTGTGTCTATAGTGATAGGCAGTTCTAATTTCTTGCAGAAAGTGTCAGGGAACTGGGGGCAGGGAAGACCCAAAGACAGAGAGGGAAGAAGAGACAGAGATTTAGGATGAATCTTATTTCTACCGAGCTACCATTTGACTTCCCTCTGTTCATGCAGTGCTAGTAATTTCAGATGTTGAAACAGCAGCACCTTTTGGAAATTAGGGCCTCATCATCTATTTATTTTTTAATGCGGGAAGTAGTAGTGTCTGGACTCCAAGATTTTGCCAGGCTATTGTCAAGACATAATAGCATCCTAGACAATGAATTATCAGCATTTGTAAATAGGGCAAGTCATTTGCACCTTTTCTTTCCCCTACCTTTTATTATTGTTGCACTTTGGTTGTTTCTGTCATGTCTTTACTCTTCATGATCCCATTTGGAGCTTTCTTGGCAAAGATATTGAAATGATTTGCCATTTCCTTCTCTAGCTCACTTTTTTTTCAGATAAAGAACTGAGGCAAACGGAGTTGAGTGACTTGCCCATAGTCACACAACAAAGTAAGTGTAGGGAGCCAGATTTGAACTGACAAAGAGGATTCTTCGTAACTTCAGATCTGGCTCTCTATCCACACTGCCACCTAACCACCGTTCTCTATCTTAATTTAGCCCATTGAAAATGTGGTAAAATGGGGCTGGAGACATGATAGAAGCTAGCTTGAGGAAAACAATTGCTATAGTTCATCCTAGTAATTTTAAGTCCTAATTATTTGCTTCATGTCCTTTTCCCATTCCTAGACAGCTTGCAAAAGTTTGTTAAAATTTAGTGTGAAAATGAGAATGTGATGTGTGTGTGTGTGTGTGTGTGTGTGTGTATTGTGTAATATGTGGGTGGGGAGGGTCTGTCCTGAGCAGAGGTTCTGAATAGAAGATTGAATGAAAGAGATTAAAGCAACCTGAATATAACAATAGGATGTTCCATAGTTCCAGAACTTTTGACAGGAATAATCAAAGTCAAGTTCATTATTTTTCAGGTTGCAAATTCCTCCCTCCATCTTTTTTTTGGGGGGGGGGTATAAATCAGGACAATACTTACTCTTCTCCTGTCATTCTGAACCCTTTTCTTCACAGGCTTTCATAAGCAATTTACAGTGTTTTACCAATCATACCTATCATTTCTTTCAGTTCTCAAGAAAGTTGTTCTTTTGAACCTTAGTGATTAAGCTCATTAAAGGCAGTTAGGTGTTCTCTCATTGTCTCCCTAATAGGGTCAGATTAAAAAGTGGGAAGGAAATTTGAAGATCATTATATTATGAAGGCAGAATTTATGATTTCAAAGAAAATCATATATATGCCTGAATGGTTCAGAACCACAGGATATAAAGAATTCTCTAAGTAGAAGGCAGAAGAATTAAAGCATTTATTCAAGCTCCAAAGTAGCAGACCCATGAACCATTGTCCCCAATTCGATATCCTGGCCAAAAGTTTCCGGGCCCAATAAGTCTGCCTCACAAGAGTAACCAGGAGGCTACAGAAAAAACATGATGACATTAAACCAAATCATATTCATGCTTCCCCCCTCCGGTAAGAAGGTTACCCACTGGCCTCAAGCCCTTGCTCAGCACTCCCCTGTCCAGGAGGGTCAGCCCTGCTACCAGCAGCACCTGCTTCTTCAGCTCCTTTGGCTTTGGCTTCAGCTTCAGCTATAGCTGTTGCTGTCTCTGGCTCCAACAAGTCTCAATCTCCAAGCTGTGCTCTTTCCTCTTATACAGTTTCAGACGTCATCAAGCATCGTCTGAGCAACCAGAACTTAAGCTCCTGTGATTGGCTCTGGTCTAGCGCCTCCCCTTAGGACCCTGGGAGCTTCACACCCACATTGGCTTAAGCACCTAGTAATTAGGGGTTTGGGGCAAACTTAGGAGCAAAGATCTAATCAGATCAGCAAAGATCTAATTAGCTGCCCCTCCCCCTTAGTGGGCCCCACCCAGGGCCCCACCTTAAGCCTATTCAGATGGGCAGGAAAGAGCTTCTCACACACTGATTGCCTTAACAGTCATCAAGGAGTTGTAGCCTAGGGCTTAAAAAAGTAAACCTTTCCATGCCTTATTTATGTGAAAGAAAACAAATTCAAGAAACTACATTTCATATGCACTTGATAAACAAAATAGATTATTCAATGTTTCTTTTCCAGGATGGCAACACTGATGATGATGATGGTGATACCACGACTAATAATAATATTTATATAGCATTGCTAGGATCTGTGCTAAGCATTTTGCACATATTGATTCATTTTATCCTACAACAATCCTAGGAAGCTGATGTTACTGTTATGTCCATATTACAGATGAAGATACTGAGGCAAACAGAGCATAAAGTTACTTGCTCTGGGTCATATGACTACTAAGTATGTGATGTTGTTATGGTAATTAGGGTGGGACTTTTTTTACTGTGTTCTCTTTTGGAATGCTGAAATAATAATCAAGTACCTCTGATGAGTTTTGCTTTCTACATGTAATGGTAAGCAAAGTGGACTTTTGTTGTCTTTGTTTTGGAGTGCTTCTAGGCACTAAGGAATCTTTGATTGAATTGGGAGTCTTTGACGACCTGCTTCTGTCATGGGAAGGCCTAGTTCACATGGGTTTGAGTCACATGGTTTTGATGCCATGTGACCCTGAAAAAGTGTATATAAATTCAGAGGTTAGCGTTTTGCCTTTGGGGGCACACTCATTGAAAGAGTGTTGGTAAGGAGAGTCTGGGTAGCTGTTGAAGCAGCCCCCTGGCTTTGAAAACCCAGATGTTGGTACTTCTCTCTGGTAACCATGTATGTATTCTGATTTGGTCAGACAGCCTTTCTGTTGATGTTTGTAATTTCTGTTTGTATCTGCTCTAAAGTTCAGGGTGCTGGCTTTCCCCCTGAACTAAGTGAATGATATATGTATGTTTAATTAAAGTAAGATTGTTGCCCCCTTAAAGTTGCTTTTCTTAGAAAAGCAAATCAAAAGAACTGTGCCAGCAGCCCTACTATGTATTCTTATTTTTTTGAGGGGGGAAAGCAGGGCAATTGGGGTTAAGTGACTTTCCCAAGGTCACGCAACTAGTAAGTGTGTCAAGTGTCTGAGGCAGGATTTGAACTCAGGTCCTCCTGACTCCAGGGCTGGTGCTCTCCTCACTGCACCACCTAGCTGCCCCCTTACTATGTGTTCTTGTTGTTGGTCTTGTTGTCAGTGTTTCATTTCCAAGGCAGCTGCTAGCAATATTGTTGTTACAAAGGTTTGATCCCATAGGTCTTCTTTTTTAACTACACCATACCTTAATGTCCTGCCTTGTTTTTAGTTTGAGCCTGGTCAAATGTTGAGAATTTTGATCACTTTAAATTTTTTATTTAATTTCCAGGACTTGGAAGCTAGAGGTAATAAAACTGAAAATACCCTATGCACTAGACAGAACACTAGTAGGTTTCAAGCAGGAAATTCTCCTAAAAGGGTCGTATTTGTTCTGGGCCACTAAGATAAAGAGCAGCTACGTGATACAGTGGATATAGTGCTGGGCCTGAACTCAGGAAGACTCATCTTAAAGAGTTCAAATCTGGCCTCAGCTACTTACTAGCTCTGTGACCCTGGGCAAGTCACTTAGCTCTGTTTTCCTCATTTTCCTCTTCTGTAAAAGGAGCCGAAGAAGGAAATGGAAAACCACTCAAAAATCTTTGCCAAAAACAGTCCCAAATGGGGTCATGAAGAGTCAGACATGACTGAGAACTGATCAAACAACAGTTAAGAGGACAAAGCAAAATTTAGCATAATTATAGATTCAATGTCCAACAGCAAATTTAAGAGTTCTGGTTTTTGACCTAGGATAAGAAGACTATGCAAGACTTTGTCTCCCAGGAATTGCTCTTATTTGGCATGTCACAAGCCACTTGTGAGTGAAATGTATGTCTTATATTTGCACTTACCATAATGGATAAACCTAATTTTTCCTGATGTGCCCCAGATAAAACAGAAAAACCAAATAAAAGAGAAAAGTCAAACACCAAAACCCAACCCACAACACATCAACAAATACACTATAATATAATCCTTCAGGATATTCTTTGTTTGCCCTTACACCCTGGTGGCTTTTCAATTTTCAAGATAACAAAACCAGGTTTTCAAATTCTTCTTTTTTTCTTGTTGCTTACTTTCATTCTGCCCATAGTTCCCAAGCAGTCTCCTAAGAAACTGCCAGAAAAAAAGAAATGTGGGAGTTTCTTCTGTCAAAGAGAGTGAATCCAAATGTACGAATAGGAAAAAAAATACTCTTGAGCCGTGTTAAAGTGTCCAACAATGTTTTTTGTCACTTTACTATTTTACATGCATATGTATTTATGAAGTATGTATGTATATATGTGTGTAAATATGTATGTGTGTATATATGCATTACTGTTCAATGTACTAAAAATGAAGCTACTAATTGTCACTACTATCTATGTGTGTAGATGTGTTTAAAATAATTGTATATTCTAAATAATTGTCCCATACATGGGTTCCTAAAGACCACTGTTTTGTTACTGCATAAGTTATGGTCCTGTCATTTCATCTCTACCTGCAGTTAGGCTCTGTCAATTTAATGAGTGCAAAACAAAGAAGTAAATAGAAAATAACAAAATTATTGAAAAGATTATTCTATATGGCACTAACACAAATCTATTTTAAGAAGTAGAAAACTAAGTATGATAATTGTCCAGCATATATGCCTCTGAATCATTGATTTGATCTCTACATCCTCTACACTACCACCAATACATTCTTGCAAAAAAAAAAAATGGTTTATTTGGTTAACTAAATGTAGATATTCAACTAGCTAATTAGCAAATAATTTATACTTCTAGACCAGCCATTCTAAACCTTACAATTTTGAAATTATGCTTTTTAAAAAATATTTTGATAACTATTTCAATATAATTAATCTCCTTAGTAATAACATGTATTTTGTATATTTTAAAACATTATTCTGAGAAGTGGGCCCATAGGATTCACTAGATTACCATAGAGAGTCATGACACAAAAATGGTTAAGAACTTCTTTCAATAGGATGCCAACAACTGATTTGCATATTCGAAGTGAGTTTTCATGTATGAATTGATTGACTTAGCCAGATATAGGGGTGTTATGTAGACATATTAAATTTAGATTAAAATTCATTAAAATTCATTCTCTAAATGGAAATTTATCGAGCACTTACTATGAAATATGTGATTTAAAAAACATTTAGTCTCTTATTTTTCAAATGTAGAACTGAGGCATGGAAAGTTTCAATAACTTCCACTATCTTTCTATCTAGGAAAAAAATGGGTCTCATACCTAAATTTAATGGTTCTGAGTCGATTTGCTTTTCATTAAAACATTAAATATATCCTAAGGAGAAAGCATAATAAAGTACAAAGTGTGTTCGATTTGGAGTCAGAGAAACTACCCTTAAATTTCCATGCCATGTCTTATTAGCTGTGGGATATTAGGCAGGTTAATTAATTATTATGGGACTGAATCTTCTCACCTTTAATATGAAAACCTTGTACTAAATGGCCTTTTAGATCAGTTCCTGCTCTAAATCTATCTTATGATCCTATGATAAGCAGAATTTGGACAAGCAGAGAATTGGGGTGGGATGAAGTGGATGTTTTAAGAATGAAAAATGAGATAGGCAAAAATATTGAGGTAGAGACGTACATGGAGTATTTTGGTAACCAATGATTAGACAAGTTAGACCAAAACATAATTCATATAGGAAAATAGTGGGTAATGAATTAAAAAAGCCAGGCTATGTTCAGATTGTGGAGAGGTTCCATAACATAAGGAAGTTGTATCTTATTCTGTATGAAATGGGGGGGGGGCATTTTCAACAATGGAAAAGAAGGTTTGTATTTTGAAGAATATTTTAGGAAGATACATATATCAGCACTGTGAAAGAGAGATTGAATGGGTAATGGAAGGAAAGGGAGGCAGGAATTCTGAAGTATATCATAAACAGGTAAATAAAGAAACATACCAGGCTAGGATAATTGCACTGAAAATGGAAGGGAAAAGCAATAATCTCTATACCAAGATCTGGGACTTTGGATGAAGAGGGTGAGACAGAAGGAAGTTAAAGATGATTAAGATTTTTATATAGTGAGATTGATGAGACAGAGAAGTAAAGAAGAAATTCTAGGGGTGTTTTTGGGGGGAGTTAATAAGTAGCTTTTTAGTACATGTTGAGTGTAAATATCCAGTAGATATTTGCAGGTACATTACTAAAGCTCAAAAAAGAATCCACAGCTGGATATATGAACTTTGGAGTCCACTGTGTATCATAAGTATGAATGGGAACAGAAAGAATAAAAGAAGTAGGAAGAAAAAGAGAATGAAGAATGATAAGAGGAAAAGGAGGGTGAGAAATAACAAAGAAGGAGGAGGAGGAGGATAGAACAAGGAGAACAAGAAAAAGAAGAAAAAAGAAAGAGCAAAGTATCAAGAGGACAAAGAAAGAAAAAGAACAAGAAAAGAAAAAAAACAAAGAGGAGGAAGAGCATCAAGAGGAGGAAATGGAAGGAAGGAAGGAAGGAAGGAAGTTAGGAAGGAAGGAAGGGAGGTAGGAAGGAAGGAAGGAAGGGAAGGAAGGGTAGGAAGAAAGGAAGAAAAGGAAGGAAGGAAGAAAAGGAAGGAAGAAGGAAGGAAGGAAAGAAGGAAGGAAGGGAGGGAGGAAGGAAGAAAGGAGAGAGGAAGGAAGGAAGGAAGAAACAAGGAAGGAAGGAAGGAAGAAGGAAGGAAGGAAGGAAGGAAGGAAGGAAGGAAGAGTAAGAAGAACAAGAACAAGAAGAACCAGAACAATAGTAAGAACAAGAAGAATAATCACAAAAAGAACAAGAAAAACAAGAAGGAGGAAGAGGAGAAGAATAGACAACATCTAAGCCTCTAAGTAGTGTCATGTTAAGAATGAATTGAATGATGATTTACCAAACAAGCTTTCATGTTGTGGAGACAAATAGGCAATTTGTATACAGGTGTTACATTCATAGTAACAAAAGATCTAGATTTGAACCATGATATTTATTGGAATAGAAAGCTTTATGATTCTTGTCTTGCAAAATATTTTAACAAGTTTGTATTTTACTTGCTTCATGTTAGAATTTTAAAAGTTCTATTTTCCATCTTAATGCATTTTTGTTGAAAATGCTAATTGATATTTTTTTGTTTTATATCACTTACAATTCTCAATATATCTCTCTCCTCTCAAGGGAGTGGTACTCAAAACTGCTATTTCTGATAACAGGACAAAAATATGAAAAGAGAAAACAAATTTAGCAAACATCAACCGAGTTTGACATTATATGCAATCTTCTACACTGCAAAGAAGAGAGAGAGATGCATTCTCAAATCTCTTCTTTATATAAAAAAAAAATCAGGTATTACAATTTTATAGCAATTAGTTTTGATTTTTTGTTGTTTTTCTTTATTTTACATGTTTGTAGTCACTGTATGTGCAGGGTGGTCAAAAAGTCTTAGCTAAAACACCACTAAGATTTTTGGGACACCCTATATCATTTTTTCCTGATTATGCTTAGTTTAATTTCTGTCATGTGAATTATTTAAAAGTAAATGCATTTCAATTTTTTATAAATTTGTATTCCTTTATGAGTCAGTGCTTTAAAAAATAAAATCCTAAGTAAGTCCTGTGTCCAGGATATCAAAGATAAGCATTTTTTAGTAAATACAATAAATTAAAATGATGAGGCAAAGTTGTATGAAGTCTGAAACATACATCTTTGGAGAATGTGTAGAGAAAAACATGAGAAAACAAATTCAGAACCTTTTAACGATACCAAAATCTTGGCTCAGTTTGCACATCTAAGTGAACAATGCTTTAGAGGAAAATATATAATTTGGAAAAGTTGCTAAGACATATCCTTGGCTCATTCAGACTATGGAGAAACATTTCGCACAATTTTTTTCTCCAAAGTCCAAGAGGTTTCATTGTTCAAGACGTTCTGGCTTCAGCAATCAGAAAAGATATGCATCTTAGCTTTGTACTCCAAATGAACTAGTCTGAGTCCCTTCAGACATTTTTGGCAACACAAGAGTACATGGATTATGTGAGATAGGAAGTAAACAATAGACCTGCATTTCACAACCATATCATACTCATATCTCTCACTCAGATTTGTTTTTACACATTCAGGCTGTCCTAAGTTTATGAATGTTTTGCATTCCACAATCTAATCTGAACTTTTTTTAACTCAGCAACAAATTTTCAGGAAAAAAAGGCATCAATTTTTTTTGCTTCTCTGTTTGACCCACAAAAGCCTATTTAACTCATAACATACCTGATACATAGCACTCTTATAATAGTACCATATTCAAATTCAATAAATTTTATAATCAAACAGCAAATATTTATTGAACACCCATGCTGCTAGTTTGGGGGCATATAAAGACCAAATGGAATTGCTCTCAAGGACCATATATCCTATTGGTAGAAACATATACATATATTTAGATAGGTAAAGTATTGATTAAATGCTTACTATATGCCAGTCATTGCACCAAGAACTAATAAAGGAAATGAAATGGTACCTTCTTGAAGAGGAGTTTTCACTCTAAAGAGGGAAGATAACACATAATTGAAAACTACAAAGGGGTACATGGAAGTAGGGTTGCTGTGGTACGAAGCTCTGGTTTAGAACATGACAAAGTGAAAGTCTGTCAGAGCCCAGCTTCCTAGGTTTTGGTGAGAGGGAAATGGGGATGATTTCCGGAGTGCAGGTGGCATTGTGTAAAGATGATGTGTGTATGTGTGTCTACATATATGCACACAAACACAATAAATGCAAGGAAATTTGGGAGGGAACCACTAATTATGAGCAAGATCAGTAAGTTGAGGCACTGAATGGTAAGTCTGTATACAGCTATATTTATAATATGTTGATCATAACCAACAGACCAAGGACAAGCTGAGTTTTGAAGGAAACTAGGGTTTCTAAAAAGAGAGGAGGAGTGAGTACATTCCAGGCAGTTTGATATCCTATATGAAAAGATAAGAAGATAGGAGATATATTGCCATGCATGAAGAAGAGCAAGAATGTATTTGGCTAGACTGCAGAATGTATGGTGGTGAGTAATTTATAATAAGCATGGAAAGATAAGTCAGAGATAGGCTATGAAGGATTTAAAATGAAACGCTGATATTTGAATTTATTGAGCAGAGGAATGACATGATCAGAACTGTGCTTTAGGAAAAATTATTAGTTTTTGTGGATTCTGGATTAGAGAAAGGGAGTGATACTGAGGCAGAGAACTGAAATAAGGGGCTGCCACAATTATCTAGGCGGGAGATGATGAGAGCTCAAAATTGAATGAGGGCTATGTGAGTGGGGAAGAAGTGTGTGTGTGTGTATATATATATATATATATATATATATATATATATATATATATATATATGTATATATATATATATATATCAAAGATTTCGTGAAGGTAAAAACAAGATTTAACAACAGACTGCCTGTGTGGAGTAAGTGAATGAGGAGTTCAAAAAATTACCAACCAGAATAACTGGGAATATGGTGGTTTTCTTGACAGTAATAGGAAAATTGGAGAGAAGAGGGTAACAGAGGAAAGATAATGAATGCTCTTTTGGACATGTTGAGTTTGAGATAACTATGGAATACCCAATTCAAGATGTCCAAAAGGTACTTAGCGATGTGGGGTTGGAGCTCAGGAGAGATGTTTGGTGCTAGAAATATACTTCTAGTAATCATCTGCAGAGAGATGACAAACCCAGGGGAGAAGATGGAATCACCAAGCAAGAAAATACAAAGGTAAGGATAAGAAAACCCAGAGAGAGCCTTGGAATACATCTATAGTTAGTGTGTAGAAGCTTAAAGATGCAGCAAAAGAGACAGAGGAAGTAATCAGATAAGTAGGAAGAGAAAAGGAAGGAGAACGTCATGAAAATCTAAATTGGAGAGAGTATCCAGAACAGGTTGATTGAGATTGTCAGAGGTCGAAAAGAGGTTCAGAAGGATTGGCGATAAGAAAAGGCCATTAGATTTGGCAGTTAAACAGTTTCATTTGAATGTTGAGGTCATAGCCAAATTGCAGAGGGTTTAGAAGGGAGTGAAAGGAGAGGAAGTGGAACTACCTAGTACAGTTAGTTTTCTCCAGGAGCTTAGTTTATTTGTTCTTTAGTGCTGTGCAAGTCACTTAACTTTTCGTGGCTCTAGATAATTTTTTAAGACTAGAATTTGTAGAGAAGGCACCAACCAACACTGGAAGAAGGACCTCCTTATACTAATGAAATCATATGTCAAGTCACCATACTTATTGCCATTATAAATGCTTTACTTCTGTTGGGGAGTGTACAAATAGCTGTAGTGAAATCTCCATTGATTCTGTGAAATATACATCTTATCTGCTTCATTAAAAATAAATTCCCTCTCTTCTGAAATGATACCCTTTTAAGTTTCATCAGTGAGGGTGTTTTCCCTAGCTTATTGAGAAAAGAACTCCTTTATAACTTAGTAGTTAGTTTTGGAAAATTGTAGGTGAAAAAAATCATTATCTTGAATCTAGACTGCCCCTTGGATGACATATTTACCATCAGGTTCTTATTTGAAGCCAATGTAGTTCAGCAGTACTTGCAGGCTAGATATTGAGGACCATGTAGCTTCACACTAGCCAATTCACCAGTCAGGACACCACAATACCAATTTAGTGGTTCTAAAACTGAATGTAATAACTCAAGTGTGGCATTGTCTCAGGAGTTCTGGTGGTCTAAAGAAGTTTTGACAGATGGAATGAGAAGCTGGATCTGGGTCTAGGGTCTGAGCCCTTGGACCACATAATCAAACTGTCGCTGTTTAAGAAAATATGATTTCCAGTATTGCTTTTATGTATTTAATTAAAATGGAGCAGCAGGATTGTGGTTTATAACTTTATTACGGAGTACTGTATACTATGTGAGGAATTTAATTCAATAAGCATTTATTTAGCACCTATATTTGCCAGTTACTCTACTAATTAATGGGAAATACAAAGAAAAAAAAATAAAAGAGCCCTGGTCCTCAAGGAGCTTGGGAATGGAAAAGATACAAAAGACAAAGTTTACAACAATGGTGTCCCACTACTTGCAAAATATAACTGATAGCCACCCAATTTGAAAAACACTTAGAAATTAATTTTCAAAACAATTCAGAGGGAAAGATTCAAAAAGAATAGAAAGGATTACAAATGTTATTACCAGGGGAAAATGGTGATTGAGAAGGTACTAGTAACTATTGACATTTTAGTCTATGTTTTCATTTAAAAGGGGGGATGCTTTATAATATAATCTATGCATACATCATGGGTTTCCTTGGTGAAAATATGAAATCTCAGATGATTTTAAACTGTAGACCATATCTTTATAGTCACATAATTGAGAGGGGTAGAAAATATGTGATTTTGCTGTCTGTTGGTGACTTCTAAAAATTAGGTGGGACAAAATGCAATCTTAGTGGATCTCCTAAAATAAAGCATCTCCCACACACATTAAAATAGTATAAAAATATATTACATGTGACAGGGAAGGTAACTTTGTTCAATGATTGGTTAAATAACACATAATGAGGACATGCTCAATGCTGTGGATGCCATAGATGAGAATGTGCCACCATGTTTTATGCCTATCTTGAGTTTTTAAATGAATTATTCTGATTTTTAGCTTTAATATAGCTTTAATAGTAACTCAGGTCCTATGAAGATCAGTTAAAAGCATCTGTTTACATATATATGTGTGTGTGTGTGGTGTATGTGTGTGTGTATGTGTATATATATATATATATATATATATATATATATATATATATATATATACAGAGAGAGAGAGAGAGAGAGAGAGAGGGAAAGAGAGAGGGAGAAAGAGAGAGGGAGGGAGTATGTTGCCATGAATAAAATAAGAGTGAATGGAGCACAACCCTTTTTATGTAAGACCTGAGTTTTGAATAAGTCGTGATGAAAATATTCTTAGTTTTAATTTATTGAAGTAGATATAATAAGGCATTCTAAGTCCATTGATATAGGACTTGACATTCAATTCTGGGTTTTAATCAGCAAAAGAAACTTCCCATATCATTTCTAACATGGGTCACATCATATCAGGATCCTAGGGCCATGTCACTTCTTTCAAGAAGAAATTCCTTGTATAGATTTTAAAAAGCTCCCATGTTTCTAATTTCAAATCTGTGTCCTTAAACATAGTCCCTTACAACAGAGAAGACACTTAGTATGAAATGTAAACTTAAATATTTAATTTGATCTATTTAACATCATCATTCTATTTCTTGATGTCTATCAAAGGATAAAGTCCTAAGAATAACACAGGATATGTAACAAGAAATGTTATACAATCACACTTTCCTTTTTCCTAGAAGAATCTATGATTTTGAGCACATATCTATATAACAAAAAAAAACAAATGATGAGGGGAGAAACAAGAAGAGATGAGGAGGAGGGGAAGGAAGAGAAAGGGAAGTGAAAAAGAGAGAAAAGGAAAGGTAGGAAAGAGAAGTAGTAGGAGTGGAACAGTACTGGATTTCAACACAACTAGTTAATCTACCAAAATCCAATTTACCCAAAGCATTTAAGTGGCAACTACAATCAGTAAGTCAATCAATTCAGTAACACTTATTTTTTAAAAAAATTCTTACTATGTACAGGAACTATTCTTTTTTTATTTTTTATTTTTATTTTTTTTGTACAGGAACTACTCTAAAAAGTGGGACTTAAGAAATTGTTTAGTTGTACATTGAGATAGTGTTTAATTACCTAAGGACATTTTTCAATATCTGAAGAGAAAACCTGATAATGATTTGGACTTTATTCATGTTTTACTAGAAAGGAACCATGAATGACTTTTGACAAGAAAAATAAGAGTAAATTGGTTTCTCATCCTGGTGTAATGGAAAGAAGACTGGATTTGGAGTCCAAAGACTCCAACATCAGAAGATTCTGAGTTCTTTTTCTTAGCAGTTATGTAATCTTGGCTAGGTTACTTTACTTTTCTCTCTCTCAATTTCCTCATCTTTAAAATCAGGATAATAATTGTTACAGTACCCATTGTTACGAGGATCAAATGAGATAGTGTATATAAATTATAAACTATAAAGTACTACACATTTATTAGCTATTATCCTAGTTTCTGCCCCTGCTTCTGGAGGTTCATCATGACCTAGAATAGAGGGTCTGGCTCTCTACTTCATAATATGCTCCCAGGACTCATCGGTCAGTCCTCCCATTAAATTCAGTCTAATAATAATTGAAATAAAACATTATCTTCGCAAAATAAAAGGAATATAGGTAATCCTTTTTAATTTGCAGTGGAATGCTAAATAAAACCATTATTTGACCTTTTTTGTTTGAGTTTTTTTTTTCTTAATATGATACCCACAATTACATAATACAGTAGCTCCTACTTAGGCAATTCTCCTTTAAGAATGTGCATTCTAAGATGTTCACATGTTAGTTTTGTTTTGTTTTTTTTTTTCCCAGCTGTTTAAGCCACTCTACATGGGCAATGGTATCACCTTTACCATATACTCAGTAGTTTGAAATCTAGAACAGTGCTTAGTTCATAAAACTCTGAAGTAATACAAAAACCAACTGGAAAAGCCAAATGGTCACTAAAATGTGCCTAAAGATATTATTCCCTTCACCAGTGCAAGTCAAGCAGCCTATAATAACTTGTTGGGGTTGAGAAAGTTCATGCCAAAAGCTGCTGATTTCCCTTGGGCCAATCAAAATGATGGAAACATTGGTGCAAAATCACAGCTGAGCGGGTTTAGTCCTCTCTTCACTAGCTACAGATGGCATGTAATTTAGGAATGCCCATTTGGTGAAATTTACCAGTTCCTCTAGAGATCTCACATATGGGTTTGCATTTAAAAAGCAATTGCACTACGGATAGCTTTTTAAACAACAGATGTAAGTATTGACAGTAAAAGGATGTCCAAAAAGCAAAGTGTGTCCACATAAGAAAAGGGAAGAGTTTATGTTATACTTTATAGCACTCTGTGTGGCCTTTTAACTTCATAAAAGAGGACAGAAAATAACTATAAAATCAATGTATACAGTGCTTGCCAAACCTTCTAAATTAGATATGAGATTTTGTCTTTACACTTTATGACTTTCCGGCATTTTATTTTTTTTTACCCTAACTTCATATATCACAACCACAATCTTAAATCTCCAATGTGTATAGATGCACCTTTAGAAGAGTGGGAGCTCAGTCCTTGCTTTTAACAGTATTGGTTTTGTTTCCAAGAAGCACAAAGTCAAAGAAACTGACCAAATCCCATCCTCATTTAGGGATTTTGTGTGTGTGTGTGTGTGTGTGTGTGTGTGTGTGTGAACATGCGCACGTATATGTTTGATTGTTCATATAATTATGAATGTACAATTTGCTGAAGACTACTGGTTATTAGTTGTAAATATTGCCAATCTATACCTGACTCCCTTCTTCTTTCCTTCCTTCCTTCCTTCCTATTTTCCTTCCTTTCTTCCCCCCTCCTTTCCTTCCTTCCCTTTTTCCTTCCTTTCTCCCTTCCTTCCTTCCTCCCTCCCTCCCTTCCTTCTTTCCTTCCTTCCTTCGCTGCTTTTCCCTTTTTTTCTTCCTAGAATCAATTGTGTGAAGCAGCCATACTGGCGCAGATGAGCAAACTGAAACAGTTGCATTGACCTAATCTAGCAGCAAAGCAGGCAATCACATATTCAGTGAATTTTCATAGAAATACTTGATTTGTGCACCATACAGTAATAAAGTTTCCTGGAGAACTTTGTACCTAATTTCCATTCTGGTATTCAAAAGTGCTTTTGCTGTGTATATCCCCTGTGGTGTGCAAGCTCTTGTTGGTTTTTATTGAAGGATATCAACTGATAAGTCTCTCCTCTTCACAATAGCATACCATATGGAAAGGAACTATAATTAAAAGGTTGGTTTTGGACATAAGGCTTTTGATACTGATTGTTTCTTGATTGGATAAAATACTATGTTACTTTTTCTCCCAGCTTCTGATGCAATGGACTGGAATACTAATAGCCATGCAAATGATGACATTAACAGGAAGATTCCATTTTTTCCTGGCTGCTTATGAATAGCATCCGCTGAAAAATTGCTAGGGATTGGACAGCTTTTGTTTGCAAGGTGGAAAGCTGGGCAATTGGTGCTGTCCCAGAAAGCAAGAGAAAATGAAATCGGTTCTGCAAAGCGATGAACAGATTTATATTAGTACTGAAATATTTATAACGCCATTATATCTGTGTAGTGAGGAATCAGAGTATGGAATGCCCATATTCTTCAAGTACATATTCAAATAAGGGACCTGTTGTTATCATGCACTTCTTCCATAGTCAGATGTATTTTTATTCTGAATATTTCCATAGAAATGATGATATTGCCAAAGTTTTAACAAGTTTTGATTATTGAACTAGTTCAAGTGGTTTGCAGTTTGACAGAAAAGTGTACATCACAATGAGGAATGTATGTATGCACTACTTCGATAGGCATAAACACAATTGATTGTGGCTTCTACCTTATGCTAGGTACTAAGTAGGAGAATGAGCACTATGGTCTCTGCATTTTAGAAATTCACAATTTTAAAAATAAGAGACAAAATGATTTCTTTTATGTGATGTTTAAAAAATAGCTCTATTAGAAGTTGGAGGGTTTGTTCAGGTTTCACTTTGTAAAAGAAATGGGCTTTGAGGTTAGTTTTGAATAAGAAGACAAAACAGAAATTCAGCATAAATTCACAAACTACAGCCTACCAAAAGAGGACTTGTACTGCCTTAAAGAATGAAGGTCGTTCCTGAAAGTGCTGACATCTGTAGGGTGCCTTCTATCTACCAGGCACTTAACATACAATATCTCTTTTGATCATCCCAACTCTGTCAGGTAATAAGTGCAAGTATTTATTGAACATCAAGGAAATACAGAACAGTGAAAAGTTATGGTTCGGAGATTCAAGGACTAAGCAATGTCATTGCAAAAATTAAAAAAATAATATATAATTAAATACTAAATGTGTATTGTTGAATTGTTTTAGACATGCACGACTATTGGTGACCCCCATTTGGGGTTTTCTTGGCAAAGAAACTAGAGTAATTTGCCACTTTCTTCTCTAGCTCATTTTATAGATAGGGAAACAGGTAAACAGCAATTTGCCCAGGGTCATGCAGCTACTAAGAGGTCACATTCAAACTCAGGTCTTCCTGTCTCTAGTCCTAGTGTTCTATCCACTGCACTACACTGAATAGCATGGTGATGTTTGTGTGGAGTGGGGCAGGGCTGGGCATGCACACGTGTGCATGTGCACTAGATGTTTAGATGAGGGATAAATCAATGAGTATTAGAAGCTAGGAAAGATTTTCTTAGAAAGTTGGTGTTATTAGCCATAGAGCCAGACTGCTGGCCATGTTTTGCTGAGGGCCTCATTGCTTCATCGCTTACGTAACAAAGTAAACCCCAACTACCTAAGCTGGTGCTACTTAAGTGAGGCTAGAACATTGCTTATTCTGACAGTTGTCAGGGTAGGCAATAATTATAAGTGATTATAAGTGACATAAGCTGATAATAAACATTATCAGCTAGTGGTAGTCACTTATACCAACACCCACCCTCATCACATCTATTAAGATATTAAAAGTGTTTTCTTCAGAGTGATGGTTTTAACAGAGGTCATTGTTATTATACCTTTGTGGTAATTACCTTGCCCAAGAACTCTTAATGCTCACTGCTCGTATTGATAGTTTTGCAAAGTGTTTATGTACTAGCCTTGATCAAAGCTACTGATACTTCTCCAGGGTAAGCAGGTGTTGTCTTTCACATTCCTGAGAGAAGGGTACTGACTAATAGAACCATCTTGGTTGATATGCTAGAGGGATTTGGTCTTAGAGTAATGGAGCCATGACTTTCAGGCCTGCCTTTATTCAGATTCCTGTCAATTCTGAGAGTATACTCTAATCCAAATAGCAAGAAACAAGGAAAGGGTAGCAATCAGTCAACATTCATTAAGTTCCTACTATGTGTTAGGCACTGTGCTAAGCCCTAGGGATACAAAAAGAAGCAAAAGATAGCCCCTGTCCTCAAGGAGCTCACAATCTAATGGGGGAGACAAACAAATATATATAAGCAAACTATATACAATATAAATAGGAAATAATTACCCAGTGGGAAGCTAGAATAATTAACCAGTAGAAAGGAGTTGTGAAAGGCTTCCTGGAGCTGAGACTTAAAGGAATCCAGGAAAACTAGTATTCAGAGATAAGGAGAGAAAACATTCCAGGCATGAGGTAAAACCTGTGAAAATGCCTAAAGCCTAGAGATGGAGTATTTTATCTGTGGAACGGCAAGAAGGCCAGTGTTATTATATGTAAGAGGATGTAGCAAGGAAAAAGTTGCAAGAAGACTGAAGAGGTAGTGAGGGATTTGGTTCTAAAGAGCTTTGAATGCCAAACAAAGGATGTTGTCTTTGATATTGGAGGAAATAGGGAGCCATTGGAATTTATTGAGTGGGGTAGATAGGGTATGACATGGTCAGAAGTGAGCTTTATGAAAAGCACATTAGTGGCTGAATGGAGCATAGATTGGAATGAGGAATAGATTTGAAACTGGCAGATCCACCAATTGGTTATTAAAATAATTCAGACAAGAGGTGATGAGGACCACTAGAATGGTGGCAATGGGGTGGCAGAGCCAAGATGGCAGCTGGAAAGCAGGAACTTGCCTAAAGCCTTCCGCTATAAACACCTCTCCAAACACCTATAAAAATGGCTCTGAACAAATTCTAGAACTGCAGAACCCATGAAATAGCAGAGGGAAGCAGGGCTACAGCCCAGGACAGCCTGGATGGTCACTGGGTAAGATTGATCACAGGGAGCTGGGAATCAAGTGGAGCAGAACCCAGAGTGGGCTGCACCTGGACCAAGCAGACCGAGGGCCAGGCAGAACAGGCCGTAGAGTCCTGAATCAGTGAGCTGTTGCAGTTAACAGACTTCTAATCCACAAACACCAAAGGCAAAGGAGCAGGTTAGTGGGAAAAACTGCTGAGACAGAGTGAAAGGAGTTTGTGGTTGGCCACTGCCTTGGGGGTGACAGAGATGGTGCAGTTATGAAGCAGCTTACAGACCTATAGCTGCAGTTGCTTCCTGCCCCAGACCCACCTGATGGGAGGAATTAAGCTGTGGATCGGAGCAGGAGTGCAGAGCCTGCTTGGATCTGAGTCGTGGTCCAGGTTGGCAGTTCTTGGGGGAGCAGGAGCCCTGGTGTGGCGGAGCTTGCTGTGTAGAAATAGCTCTGAAAACAGCAGTGCAGCCCCTCAATCTTGGGACAAAGTACTCTCTATTCTCCAAGCAGTCATAACCCAATAAAAAGCACAAGGGTCAAGCAGTTGGCTGGGAACATGAACAGGCAGCAAAAACAGACTCAGATTCAGACTCAGACTTTGGAATCTTTCATTGGTGACAAAGAAGACCAAAACATATAACCAGAAGTCAACAAAGTCAAACAGCCTACATCAAAAGCCTCCAAGAAAAACATGAATTGGTCACAGACCATGGAAAAGGTAAATAATGATTTGGAAAAAGAAAATAAGAGACGTAGAGAATAAATTGGGAAAAGAAATGAGAGTGATGCAAGAAAACCATGAAAAACAAGTCAATGACTTGCTAAAGGAGACCCAAAAAAATACTAAAGAAAATAATACCTTAAAAAATAGACTAACTCAAATGGCAAAAGAGCTCCAAAAAGCCAATGAGGAGAAGAATGCCTTGAAAGTCAGAATTAGCCAAATGGAAAAGGAGGTCCAAAAGACCACTGAAGAAAATACTACTTTAAAAATTAGATTGGAGCAAGTGGAAGCTAGTGACTTTATGAGAAATCAAGAGATTATAAAACAGAACCAAAGGAATGAAAAAATGTAAGACAATGTGAAATATCTCATTGGAAAAACCACTGACCTGGAAAATAGATCCAGGAGAGATAATTTTAAAATTATTGGACTACCTGAAAGCCATAATCAAAAAAAGATCCTAGATATCATCTTTCAAGAAATTATCAAGGAGAATGGCCCTGATATTCTAGAACCAGAGGGTAAAATAGAAATTGAAAGAATCCAGCAATCACCTCTTGAAAAAGATCCCAAAAGGAATACTCCTCAGAATATTGTTGCCAAATTTCAGAGCTCCCAGATCAAGGAGAAAATACTGCCAGCAGCCAGAAAGAAATAATTTGAATATTGTGGAAACACAATCAGGGTAACACAAGATCGAGCAGCTTCTACATTAAGGGATCAAAGGGCTTGGAATATGATATTCTGGAGGTCAATGGAGCTAGGATTAAAACCAATAATCATCTACCCAGCAAAACTGAATATCCTGCTCCAAAGCAAAACATGGATTTTCAATAAAATAGAGGACTTTCAAGCTTTCTCAGTGAAAAGACCAGAGCTGAATAGAAATTTTGACTTTCAAATACAGGAATCAAGAGAAGCATGAAAAGGTAAACAAGAAAGAGAAATCATAAGGGACTTACTAAAGTTGAACTGTTTTGTTTACATTCCTACATGGAAAGATGATGTGTAGAATTCATGAGACCTCAGTATTAGGATAGCTGAAGGGTATATATATATATATATATATATATATATATATACACACACACACACACACACACACACACACACACACATATACATATATACACATATATACATATATATACATATACATATACATATCATATATATTATATGGGACAGAAGGCGCAGAGTGAGTTGAATATGAAGGGACGACATCTAAAAAAATAAAATCAAATCAAGGGATGAGAGAGGAATATATTGAGAGAGGGAGAAAGGGAGAGATAGAATGGTGTAAATTATCTTGCATGAAAGTGGCAAGAAAAAGCAGTTTATTGGAAGGGAAGAGGGGGCAGGTGAGGGGGAATGAGTGAATCTTGCTTTCATCCGATTTGACTTGAGGAGGGAATAACATACACACTCAAATGGGTATCTTACCCCACAGGAAAGAAGGAGGAAGCAGACAAAAAAGGGGGAATGATAGAAGGGAGAGCAGATGGGAGAGGAGGTAATCAAAAGCAAACACTTTCAAAAAGGGTCAGGGTCAAGGGAGAAAATTGAATAAAGGGGGCCAGGATAGGAGCAAGCAAAATATAGTTAGTCTTTCACAACATGAGCATTGTGGAAGGGTTTTGCATCATGATACACATGTGGCCTATGTTGAATTGCTTGCCTTCTTAGGGAGGTTGGGTGGGGAGGGAAGAGGGGAGAGAATTTGGAACTCAGAATTTTAAAAGCAGATGTTCAAAAAAAGTTGTTTTTACATGCAACTAACTGTGAAATAAGATATGCAGGCAATCTGGCATAAAAATCTATCTTGCCCTACCAGAAAGTAAGGGAAAAGGAGATTGGGGGGAGTGGGGTGACAGAAGGAAGGGCTGACTGGGGAATGGGGTAATCAGAATATATGCCATCTTGGAGTGGGGGAGGGTAGAAATGGGGAGAAAATTTGTAATTCAAAGTCTTATGGAGATCAATGCTGAAAACTAAAAACATTAAATAAAAAATGCAAAAAAATAAAAAAGAACGCTGGCAATGACAGAGGAGAGGAGGGGGTTATCGCAAGTGTATTTGAGCTGGGTCTTGATGAGCTGGGAGGATTTAGAAAGGCAGGCAGTAAAAAGAAAAGTGCTCTTGGATGTAGGGACAACATGAGCAAAATCATAGAGATTATACTATGTTTACATGATGGCAAAAACTATCCTGACAAGAGTAGAAATCTCATGTTGCTGAATACTGAGAAATAAGGTTGTTATATCATTTCTCGAAGATCAAAGTCTCCCTCCAGTTCTTTATGATGGAGTAAATATGGCCATTTTGAAAGACTATTCTACCAATACACAAAATTTTATGAGTCCAACCAAACTAGAAATACTTTGATTATGGGCAGACAGATTATTTTTGTCAGCTGATAATAATTCTAGCTAAATTCAAAGCACCTTATAATGATAGGTTGGACACATCATCATCATCATCATCTTTATCATCAACATCATCATCATTATTATTATCATGTTATAGAACCTTATGAATTGTCTACTAAGAATTAGAGAGGAAAATTTGAGTTGGAAAAAGGAATCACAAATTATATTACAGAAATTTTGATGTATGGAATTAAGTAGGTTAAACGTGGATATGTGTATAAGTAAACAGTGAATTCCTTATACACGATTCCCACAAGATAGCCTCCAAGCCCGAAGCATTCTTTCCCTAATACTGCTTCTTAATGTCCGTAGTTAACTTCAAGAATCACCTCAAGTTCTAGAAAATGGAGCCTTCTCTGTTTTCACTGTTCCCACCCTGTTAGTATCTTCAGCTCTTTAAATTAACTTTTATTTAAGTATAACTTTCTACAATGTAACAGTAAAATTAAGCTTCTTGAGGGCAGGGATTTTTGTCGTCTACATCCCCGGTGATTGCATAGAATAGCACTTAATTTATATTTTAATTAAATTCAATTCAGTAGAGGCAATCAAGGATAATTCATGGCTAAAGTCAAATAAAGAATCATTTTAGAGAAAGGTTTTGAGAGAAACTATTTTATTTAACTGTCCATATTTCCCAAATTATCCAAGGAATGGCTCAATCATTCACTTCATTGATGTCCTTTGAAACTGGGAAGAAGCGTACCATATGTATCAGGAGGGCCGAGTTTATAATCTCAAAGAGGATCATAAACATGTCTGAAAGGTTCGGAACCGCCGGATATAAGAAACTCTCAAAGTAGAAGGCAGAAGAATCAAAACATTTATTTAGGCTCCACAGTAACCAACCCATGAACCAGAAGCCCCATTTTGATATGTTGATCAAAATCTTCCAGGCCCAATAAGTACGCCTTGCAAGAGTAACCAGGAGGCTACAGAGAAGCATGATTGCGTAAAGCAAAATCATGCTTCCCCCTCGATGGTAATAAGATTACCCACTGGCCTGAAGTCTTTGTTCAGCTTCCTCCCGTAGATCAGCTCTGCTACTGGCAGCTCCTGCCTCAGCTGTGTCTGTGTCTGTAACTGAAGCTGCAACTGTAACTGACGATGTAACTGTCGCTGTAACTGACAATGTAACTGTCGCTGGCTCCAACCGAAAAAGGAAAGAGTATCTTCAAGCTGTCCTCTCCCCTCTTATAGGGTTTTTGACATCATCAAGCTCCGCCCGAATGACCAGGGCCGATTGGTTCTTGAGTTGGCCCCTCCCCCTAGGGTAGAGGTTAACACCTCCCCTCAGCTAGCCCCATGACTCATCACACAGGAAGTTGTCTGCTTCCCGGCATGCTCCCCGGGCCTCCTGCCCCGGAAGAGCAAGCCACAGCGTCCAGGGAAGCTCAATGAGGTAAGCTGAGTCATTCAAAGAAAACAAAGGCCATTCTGGTTACACCATAGTACAGAGTATTAGTTACTTAAAATCAGGGGATTATCTGGAAAATGGGGATAAAAAATATTTTTGCTATCTTCATTGAAGGATTTTTTCAAGGAAATTGCTTACAGAACTTAAAAGCCTACATGATATAGGTTTGTAGTTGTTGTTGTAATTGCTTATAGGATAAAATATAAACTCTTCACAATCTGGCTCCGACATACCTGTTCAAGGTTACTATTGTTGTTGTGGAGTTGTTTTTCAGTGATGTCTGACTCTTCATGACCCCATTTAGAGTTTTCTTGGCAAAGATAATTGGAATGGTTTGCCATTTCCTTCTGCAACTCATTTTACAGATCAGGAAACTCTATTATTGTTTAAAACATAATAAACATATGACTATGCTTTTAATGCTTTGCATTCTAGCTGGTCTACATTTCTCAAATGTAACATTCTATTGCCCATCTCCATGCTTCTCCAGAGTCTGCCCCACCTCCCATTGTTAGAATGCACTTCCTCCTCACCAGTGTCTCATAGAATTTTGAGTTTCCTTTAAGGTTCAGCTTAAGTACCACCTCCTAAAAGAAGCCCATGCTGATTATGCTCCCCACCCTTAGTTACTGACATCTTTTCTCATCCCAAAAATTATTTAACATTTTTCATATGCATTTCACATTTATATATCCATTCATGTTATTTACCTCTAAAAGAATTTAAGCTCCTTGAGGCCAGCAACTCTTATTTATTTTCTTAGTCTTTATTTCTGACATAAATGCCAATATTTAGGACATAAAAGGTACATCATGAATGCCATTGATTCAAACAGAGAGAAAAAAATGTTGATTTCAGTTTTCTTTATTTGTTCCTGAATTTATCACTAATGAAGCATTACCTGGATAATCAATGCATTCTGCACTTTGTCTTTTTGAAATTATATTATTTTAAAATTTTCTTAATTCTTGTCATAGATATAAATGATAATTTCTGCAATCTTTCAGAACTTCTTCCACTAAGTGCCTTGACTGGTTTCTTGATAACAAATAAATAAACGAACAAAGGAAAGAAGGAACAAATTAACAAATAAATAAACAAATAAGCAAATACATGGGAGAATATATTGAAATAGTAATTCCATATGAGGTCAAGGAGCTGCAGTTGCTTGGGACAGATGTCAAGATGTTTCCTACTTAAATACTCTTTACAAATGAGATCTATTCATATATTGAGTAACAAAGATTCTTCTTCCTTTGTTGTGGAGATGGGCAAGGATCCTATTGTATTTAGGGTGAAATGCGTAAATATAAGAGGAAGCAAATTTTTAGTGGAAAAATCTTTGGGAAAGGTAGACTCTTACCTTTTGTAGCTGTGACTCAGTCAAACCATTCCTGAAAATAATCAAAACTCCAGGAGAAGTGCCATTTAAAAATACCAGAACATAGTCCCATTCAATGATTAATCTCGATATGGGAAAATTTACAATGAAACATACTTCTGTCTTTATAGTAGAGAGGTGGGGAACCACTAATGTAAAATGCAAATACACTGCCAGATATGATCAACATGTTATTTTAATTTATTTAGTTCTACTTCTTCATTATCTTAAAGGAATATATGTGGGAAGATGGGCAGAAGGTTATTAAGAGATGAGAGTTTATGTTGCTATTCTTTTTTCATAAGAAATGTCATTAAACTTAGAATCAGAAAACACAGGTTTGAGTCCTGGTTCTTAAATTTTCTAGCTGTATGATCTTGAATAAGTCAATTAATCTCTTTGGTGATATGCATACCGATGTTGATTCCCACATTATAAAATAGGGACAATAATATTAAGCTATCAACCTCAGGAGTTGTGAAAATTAAGTCTACAAAATACTTTGTAACTGTAAAACACTATATAAGCATAATTTTTTATTATAAAATTGTTGCCATAAAATAGAAACATGGAGAATCATCTACAAGTAAAGCAGAATAGCCATCATTCCAAACTATCACTTCAAGGAAATATAAATTATGATGACTTAGATTTGTGTGATTCCCATTCCTACTCTACAGACACAGCATATATCTATAGAAATTTTTGATGACTAACATCCAGCTCAGTGGTTATTAACCTTTTTGTATGTCAGGTACACCTTTGGCAACTTTGGACCTCTTCTCAGAATAATGTTTCTTAAAACATAATGTAAAACACATAGGCTTACAAAGGAAACCAAAGATATTGAAATATAGTTATCAAGATATTAAAAACAAAAAGGTCATAGATCCCAGATTAGTAACTCCTGGTCAATTGTATGTTGACCAGTCAACTGGACTAGTGGGCACTGGTCATTTCTATTAGTGTTTATCTATTTCATCATGATGAAATTTTTGTAAGGCATGAAATAAGTTAGAATCTGTCAACAGAATTTTTTTTCCAGATTACTTATTCATTTCTAATAATATCTTAATTAAGTTCATTTGTTAATTTTATTTCCTTTTGGCCTCTCTAATCTTCAGTGCTTTTAACTTAAAGTCAGATATCAAGAGTTGCACTTTAAACATCCAACATTTGGCAGTTTTCACAAATAGAACATGATGTACAGGCATTTGACCTTTGCCTTGACATTCTAAGTATTATAGATTCATGAGGCAACCTTCAGCCATCCATCAAAATAATAAAAATTAAACAGTACAAAAAGCATGGGACAATAAAAAGAAACACTATAATCCCCCAAAGATTAACACTTAAGTAATGATGTTATTGTTGTGCAAATAAATATAGTTATAGAATATTTGTGACCAGAATTAATATGATTCTGTGGGGAATTTTGCCTATAAACAAAATGACTAAGAGAAAGCCAGCATATTTTCCTTAAGGACAGTGACTGTTTTTACCATTGCATTTGTTTCCCCAAAACCTAGCACATAGTACTTGAAAATAATGATTTTTTAATAAATATTTGTTGATTGTGTTTAAATCATTCTGTAAAACTCAATCTTTAATTTGCATATAACAAATAATGCTAATACTAATGTTATTAGTAATAATGGTAGTAAATACCCCTCTTTAATTCCAGATTATTATGCCCATAATTTAGAGATGAGGGCAGGGGGAGTGCAGAAATGACAAAATTTCCTGTCTGGCAATTTGGAATTGATAGTCTGATGATACATTGGTGAATACATGTGCCCTAAGATTGTTATGGTATCTGTGAAGCTATGACAGAGACACATCAGAGAATAGGGTCTTGATGTTATGACTCATTTGGTCATCCCTTCTATCAATGGAATGTAATTGTTTCAAATAATTAAAGCCCTACTCTAAACCATTGTGATGATCAGCTTGATATGGAGGACAATGGAGTAAGTGACACTCCTTTGTGTGCTAGTATACAAGAAGGCTAAACTAAATACCATGGTTCTTTTTAGGAAATATGCACCAAGCATCAAACTATCAAGGAAGCAGTTCTGTCTATATAAATCAAGCAACTTACTGGCACCCAAAAGTCAAAGTTCAATGGAAAGAACACGTTTCTAGCAATCAATATCTTCACAATACCATTCTTACTTTTGAATATAATGGGTTTATCAAGTATCCAAATAAAAACTCACGCAATAATAATGAAACAGATTCTGCTGCCCCCTCAAAAAACCTAACAGAATATTAATTCTAACATTCAAAAGAGCAAAGAAGACTGTTCATGCTCTCAGATTTCGTAACAATGTTGACATTTATAGCCATATTTCCTGAATAAGCAGATAGAACTGCCCGGAGCTATTGTGAAGGATGATAATAGATCCATGCTACTGTATAGAATGTAAATGATACTGCTTTGTCTCCAGATGGAGCCTATGTGAAAACAAAGATCCAAAAGTACAAACAAAAGATCTTCCATGATGGATATTCACATGAATATGACCAAAGACATGTCAGCACAGATTCATTGAAAGGGCTGAGTCAAGCAGATTCATATGTAGTAATGGATTGCTTCATGATAATGACATAAGACCATATCATTTCCTTCACAAATTACAGAAATTTTATCTTTAATGACTCCACTTATTAATTGTAGAAATTGTGCAAGGAAATAGTAGAAACTGAAAAAAATAATTTCCAGACACAAAAGATTATACCTATTAAATACCTAGAAATTCATGATCAGATGGCCAGAATTATATGCCAGAAAGTTCCTATTCTTAATAAACTAACAGTCAACAAATCCCAGTATGACAAACAAAAAATCCCAAATATCACAAGATGGCAACTGGAAAGCAGGGACTTGTGTGAGCTCCCCCCACCCCAGGTCCCTCCAAACACCTATAAACAATGGCTCTGAACAAATTCTAGAACCGCAGAACACAGAAAATAGAAGAGGGAGGCAGGGCTCCAGCCCAGGACAACCTGGATGATTGCTGGTAAGGTCTATTGCACGGAGCTGGGAACAGCAGTTGGGAGCGGAGCGCAGCAGAGCACACCTTGAGCAGCACCTGGACCAACCAGACCAGAAACTTGGCGGAACAGGATGTAGGTCCCTGAATCAGTGAGTGGCAGCAGTTACCAGACTTCTCAACCCACAAACACCAAAGACAATAAAGAAGGTTAGTGGGAAAGACTGCAGGGACAGAGTGAAAGGAGTTCGTGGTTCAGCCACCACCCCGGGGGCAGCTGAGGTGGTGCAGCTCTGAGGCTGCTTACAGAGCTACAACTGCCATTGATTCCAGCCCCAGGCCCACCTGGTGGGAGGAATTGAGCCGTGGATCAGAGCAGGAGTACAGAGCCTGCTTAAATCTGAGTCCGGTCTGTGTTGGGGGTTCTTGGGGTTGGAGTAGTGCTAGTGTGGCAGAGCTTGCTGTGTAGAAATAGCTCTGAAAACAACAGGGCAGCCCCTCAAGCTTGGGACAAAGTACTCTCTACTCCCCAAGCAGTCATACCCCAATGAAAAACACAAGGGTCAAGTAAGTTGTCTGGGAACATGAACAGGCAGCAAAAACAGACTCAGAATCAGGCTCAGACTTTGGAATCTTTCTTTGGTCAAAGAGCCTACATCAAAAGCCTCCAAGAAAAACATGAACTGGTCTCAGGCGATGGAAGAGCTCAAAAAGGATTTGAAAAAGCAAGTTAGAGAAGTGGAGGAAAAATTGGGAAGAGAAATGAGAGTGATATGAGAAAACCATGAAAAACAAGTCAATGACTTGCTAAAGGAGACCCAAAAAATACGGAAGAAAATATCACCTTAAAAATAGACTAACCCAAATGGCAAAAGAGCTCCAAAAAGCCAATGAGGAGAAGAATGCCTTGAAAGGCAGAATTAGCCAAATGGAAAAGGAGGTCCAAAAGACCACAGAAGAAAATTCTACCTTAAAAATTAAATTGGAGCAAGTGGAAGCTAGTGAATTTATGAGAAATCAAGAGATTATAAAACAGAAACAAAGGATTGAAACAATGGAAGACAATGTGAAATATCTCATTGGAAAAACTACTGACTTGCAAAATAGATCCAGGAGAGATAATTTAAAAATTATTGGACTACCTGGAAGCCATAATCAAAAAAAGAGCCTAGATATCATCTTTCAAGAAATTATCAAGGAGAACGGCCCTGATATTCTAGAGCCAGAGGGTAAAATAGAAGGTGAAAAAATCCATTGATTGCCTCCTGAAAAAGATCCCAAAAAGAAAACTCCTAGGAATATTGTCACCAAATTGCAGAGCTCCCAGGTCAAGTAGAAAATACTGCAAGCAGCCAGAAAGAAACAATCTGAGCATTGTGAAAGCTCAATCAGGATTATACAAGATCTAGCAGCTTCTACATTACAGGATCGAAGGGCTTTGAATATGATATTCTGGAGGTCAATGGAGCTAGGATTAAAACCAAGAATCACCTACCCAGCAAAACTGAGTATCATGCTCCAGGGCAAAATATGGATTTTCAATTAAACAAAGGACTTTGAAGCTTTCTCAGTGAAAAGACCAGAGCTGAATAGAAAATTTGACTTTCAAATACAAGAATAGAGAGAAGCATGAAAAGGTAAACAAGAAAGAGAAATCATAAGGGACTTACTAAAGTTGCACTGTTTTGTTTACATTCCCACATGGAAAGATGATGTGCATAATTCATGATACTTCAGTATTAGGGTAGCTGAAGGGAATATACATGTGTGTGTATATATATAGGGTGAGTTGAGTATGAAGGGATGATATCTAAAAAATAAAATCAAATTAAGGGATGAGAGAGGAATTTATTGAGAGAGGGAGAAAGGGAGAGATAGAATGGGGTGAATTGTCTCACACACAATGACAAGAAAAAAACAGTTCTGTAGGAAGGGAAGAGAGGGCAGGTGAGGGGGAATTAGTGAATCTTGCTCTCATAGGATTTTATCTGAGGAGGGAATAACATACACACCCAACTGGGTATTTTACCACACAGGAAAGAAGGAGGAAGGAGATAAAAAGAGGGGATGCTAGAAGGGAGGGGAGATGGGGGGCAGATGTAATAAAAACACACACTTTCAAAAAGGGACAGGGTCAAGGGAGAAAATTGAATAAAGGGGGATAGGATGGGAAGGAGCAAAATATAGTTAGTCTTTTACAACCTGAGTATTGTGGAAGGGTTTTACATAATGATATGCATGTGGCCTATGTTGAGTTGCTTGCCTTCTTAGGGAGAGTGAATGGGGAGGGAAGAGGGGAGAGAATCTGGAACTCAGTTTTAAAAACAGATGTTCAAAAAAAAGTTTTTGAACAATTACGAAATAAGATATACAGGCAATGGGGTATAGAAAGCTATCTTGCCCTACAAGAAAATAAGGGAAAAGGGGATGTGGGGCAGTGGGTTGACGGAAGGGAAGGCTGACTGGGGAATGGGACAACCAGAATATATGCCATCTTGGAGTGGGTGGGAGGGAGGGTAGAAATGGACAGAAAATTTGTAATTCAAACTCTTATGAAAATCAATGCTGAAAACTAAAAATATTAAATAATTTAAATAAATAACTTTTTAAAAAAATCCCAAATATCCTGGAGATAAATTGCACTGGTAATGGAGAATACTCAAATTGTCTACTATAATCATCTAGACATAAAATTAAACCATGAAAAGTTTTTTAATTGTTCAATCAGAGATGTTTACATGCAAAATATTAGTAAATTTCAAATTATATGTAATGAAATTTCTTAAAATGCAGAGGCCTAATGGAAGAAATTAAAACCACATTCAAACAGGGAAAGGTACATGCAAATTCCTATTGTTCTGTCTGCTACTAGAGTTAGCATGTGCATGTTTTCAGTGAATCTATAGATTAGTCTACAACCAAATGCTTTCATCTTAATTTTTAAAAGGTAATTTTTCTATCCTACTTAGTAATATTATTCCAACTATATTTGACTATAAAAGAACAATAGTAAGATAGTAATTTGTTACAAGCCAGTTTCTATCTGAACTCAAATATAAAAATTAGAAGCATAGATTCCCCTGTGAAATCTTACGTACTGTGATTCTGCAAGTTCCTTATACATATGATATCATGGGACTAGATTGGTTTTCATCTCTCAATATCCCCCCAAATTTATTATACTTGGATATAAAAATCAACTTTGCAAGAACAGAATGGGAGGAGATGTGGCTAGATGAAAATTCATCTAAAATATATTTGGAAATCTTAGTGGACTGTGAACTCTAGATTAGACAATAGTTTAAGAGTTGTAGTCAGCTAATTTTTTTTTAAAACAATAAAAAAGGAAATGGAACCTTAACAGATGCAGAGTGTTCCAGAGCAGAGAACTGCTCTCTGCCCAAGTCAAACCCAGCTTAAATTCTGAGGTTATATTTTAGGAAAAAAATGATAAGCAGAAGTGGAGGAAGGGAAAAGAAGAAAGGGGAGGAGAAGATGGAGGAGGAGGAGGCAGAGCAGGAGGAGGAGAAGAGAATTGCTGAGATTTATATAGGGCTTTTGGATTTCCAAAGCATTTTGCAATACATTATTCTATTTAATACTGATGGTACATATTGTAGAATAATCTTGTTGCTTTACACAAATGAAGAAATTGAAATTGAGAGAGGTGCAGTGATTCAGTGAAGGTCTCCAGCCAATAAATGGCAATTCGAGGCCAACATATGTGTTCCACACACACATTTAGTGTCTTTCCCACCAACCAACACTTCTTCCATAAATTCAAAATAATATGCTGATATATCAGTTGAAGTGCTTTCCTCACAACAATCTGTGAGCTGCTTATGCAAGCATTGTTACTCCTCTTGTACAGCTGAACCTCAGCTCAGAATTGCTCATTGGCCATGACCTGTATTAGACTAAGGCTGAAAACCTGGTTGTGCAATGATGAATTCAGTGTTTTATTTTTCTCTCCATTATACTTGTTTCCTCTCAAAGGTAGAGTTGGGCGAATACACAAAGGTGGTACACAGTGCTATGGGATTTGGAAAAACAACTTCTGGCTGATGAGGTGGGAGGTAGTTAAGGAAAAACTTCCTAAAAACAGTAGTATTTGAATTAGTCCTTGCATATGGGTAGAATTGCAATAGGAGTAGATGGGATCAAGGTGAAACAATTGAACACATTTAGACTTTGAGAGATAGGAACAAAGTCAGAAAGGTCAGAAAGTATGGAAGTTTTTTGGAAGAATAGCAAGTAATTCAGTTTGAACACAGACAATGTGATAAGGAGGAGGGAAAGACTGAGTTGGTAAGGAAAGTCAGAGCCAGATTGTGTGTGTGTGTGTGTGTGTGTGTGTGTGTGTGTGTGTGTGTGTGTACTGATGACATGGAGGTATTGAATGTCAGGCTAAAGAGTTTAGACTTTATTCATTGCAACATGAGGTGATATTGATTGAAAATATTTAAGCAGAACAGTGTTCTAAGTAGAACTACACACTAGAAAAATTAATGTCAAAAATAGTATCAAGAATAGAGGACAGGAGAAGGAAATAAATTAAGACAATTAAGACTGGGTTGTAGTCTATTGTACTATTCCAAATAAGGGGTGGCAGAGAATAAAGTCCATTGCATTTTCCCTTTCTACACATGAATTTTTTAATATTAAGCATCCATTTCAGAATAAATGGGAAATCATATCTAAGTTAATATTTTTGGCTTCTTTTGTTGCTGTTAACCTTCATCATGTCACATAGACCACCCAAAGAATAAAGAGTCCTCATTGTCTCACACTCCGAAGGATCATGTCAGATTATCAGATTGCATTCCCCCCACAAAAGATAATAAATTGCCCTTAAGAGTTGGTGAATGGTTGGTTATAAAACCAGCATGACTGTTTTCTCTATGATATAAATACCTTCGGGAACAGAAACACACTTTCCCATGGTTCAATGGCTACATCTCTCGGACTAAGCTTATAACTTAGTTTACCTGTTTTTTTTCTTGCCATGACAGAGGCAATTAGGGTTCATGTTCATAGTTTGTAGTTTACAGGTTTAGAGCTGGGAATGTTATCTAGATTCTAGCCTACAGATAAGAAAGCTAAGTCTCAGAAAAATATCAACTTTCCTGTAGTCACGGGACTTATAGATGGAGGATCTTGGACTTGAACTCAGGATTTCTGAGTCCATATCCTGCCCTTTTACCACTGCATAGCAGTATCTATTGGAAATGGGAATCCTAATGAGAGATCATCAATGGCTTCTAACATGAGAAGCCAGCCATGAAGCTTAAAGGTGAGGAAGAACTGAAGATAATTCTCAATAAAGTTTGAAGTATAATAATTGGAAGAATGATTGCATTATTGATAAGCAGAAAGTAAAAAATAAAATATTTGGATGATAAAATGATGGGTTCATTTTTATGCTTAATAAGTACATTTTATATGGGGG
This sequence comes from Trichosurus vulpecula, assembly GCF_011100635.1. Classification (NCBI taxonomy): domain Eukaryota; kingdom Metazoa; phylum Chordata; class Mammalia; order Diprotodontia; family Phalangeridae; genus Trichosurus; species Trichosurus vulpecula. The sequence continues at coordinate 314,508,465 of NC_050576.1, read as the reverse complement.
ATATAAACAGGAACTAAGGGACCATCCTTGAATCAATCACAAAGGTGAGGTTCTTGTGGCTACTCACTGTCTATGATCCCATTCAATGGTTTTCTTGACAAAGATACTGGAGTGGCTTGCCATTTCCTTCTCCAGTTCATTGTGCAGATATGGAACTGAGGCAAACAGGGTTAAGTGACTTGCCCAAGGTCACACAGCTAGTAAGTGTCTCAGGTTAGATTTGAAATCATGGAGATGAGTCTTCCTAATTCTAAGGCTAGTGTTCTATCCACCATGCCTCATAGTTGCCCAAGGTTCTTAGGACACAGTCCAAAGCCAGAAAAATCAAATTACAGGCACTTTGGACAGAAATATTTTGTTGGAAACCATTCCCTTAATGGAACATAATGCACCAGTATGGAGTAAACATTCTCCTGAAATGTTTCCTCAGGGACAACCAGTTCTGTTGTTCAAACACTACCACCCACTTCCTTATGCACCAGTTCATCCTCTGCCAAAATATTTTTTAGTCATTTGTATAGTGTTACTTTTGTTTAAATTTGGGAGTAGGATGGGTATTTTTGTTTGTCCATTATATAGATAAGGTCTTAAGTAGCTGACAAATGTGTATATCATTCTTTAAATAGTGAGAAATTGAATAGAAATGGGGAATTCTTGAATTTACTTAAATTCCTTGGAAACCATGGGAACCCTTGCTAAGTTACTAGGATTCATAGCAGAACTGAGTTGAGCTTTCCAGATAATTAATACAAATAACACTTTTGTGAAATATGCCATTTTCTCTCTTTTTTTTGAGAGAAATAACTTATTCCCTAGAAAAAAGTCTGTCATCTTGGAATATCTCTTTCACTATGGTGTTAGCACATCTTCTTGGCAGTTGATTAAAGCTTCAAGTCAAAACCATGAAGATTAGTCTAAATATCTTATTTTGCCTTAACACCAGATTTCTGTTCAAACCAAAGAGATCATTACGTTCATTCATCATCATTTTCCTGGGAGTTTGCAGCATGCCAAAAATAGTAAACACTTGTGGAATATATTGTAATTGAGAGAAACAGTAAATTACATTTTAAGTGTTCGTTAAGGTGAGAATGAGATACTTCAATGCCTATTCTTTTGTCCTTGTTAGGAGCTTTGCCAAAGCAGAGCTGTGAATTCTGAGTCATATCTCATCTACTCTTCTCTTAGAATATCATCAGTCCACATAAGCACTTTCTTCCAACACAGACTTTCCCTTGGCATGTCAAATTGGCTTTACCCAAGTGACTGACATCACGTCTTCAATTCAAGACCGTGCATTTTAATGCATATTCCAAAGCACAAACTAACTTTGCTTTTTGATAGTGGAAATGCATTTGTTCTTTTACCATTTTTACAGAACATGGTCTACTGCAATCTATGAACTTTATACATTTCTTTCCTGGGGAAAAATAACTAAGGAACAAGGTAAAAGAGTGGAGAGACAGGAAGAACAAGGAGTACCTGAGGTCTCAGGAAATCTTTTTGGAAAATACAGGAAAAAGGAAATTTTTGGACAAATATATTTGGAAAGATAGGATGAACAAAGTGGCTCTCACTTTCAGCTATAGTGATAATAGCTAGCTAAACCAAGCAGCAGGACTATCAACTCTAGGTAGTGATCTTGGCTTGAATGTGGCTGGTCAATGGAAATATATTGCAATGAAATATAATTATAATAATTAATTATATATAACTATAGCAAATAATTACACATAACTATAATGATATAGGCAATTACAATTATAGGACTTAATAAAAAAATCTGCCTGTGTGACTCTTTAGGTTACCTATCTGAATAATAAGGGAATGCCTTTTTTGGTTTGTTGAACAACTAAGGATGCCTGAAGGTTTGCAGGATCTTTATAGGGACTTCCCATGGTGCTAGAAATGTGAGTTTATTTTCATTCATTCAAAGTTTCTTTTAACTATCACATTGTAGTTCTTTCTATAAGAGTGTTCACGCAATTCAAATCATAGACCTCCATCCAGATAACAGAAAGCTCTTCCACCTTTTCTGTTATTATAATTTCTTTCTGTTTCCTTTAAAGCTAGGCTTAGATCAACTACTACAGATAATCAATACTAGAGTCCTTATTTAAAAAAAGACAGTAGAGCCTCCTTCACATCCTTTAAATTATTAAGGGAAATACAGAGTAAAATTTTGCTCCTGTTATCCTGTCCCATTTGGTGGGGAGGCTGTTATTACCTTCTCTTTCACAATCCTTGAGTCTAATTCTCACCTCCACACAAAGTATGAGCAAGACATTTTTGCAAATATTCCCAGGAAAACAGTAGCCATATTTAGCGTTCTTTTGATATCTAAATGGGATAGGTAATTTCTAGTGCCTGTAATGTGAATTTTTGTCTGTAGTACATAAACTTTTAAAGAAATATATTGTAATTGGATTTTAGCATAAATGATTTTCTTTGTAATTTTGTGTATCTTATTTTATGAAATAAAATACAAACAATATGCTGAGAAGGGTGTCATAGGCTTCACTAGATTGCCGAAGCACTTCATAATATAAAAAAGGATACAATTTCATGTGCTGCTTGATGCCTTTAGATAATGGGAGATGAAACTAATTAACCATATTACATAGTAATGTATGGAATATATATTCCGTACATTGGAATGGAAATGTATATTCATTTGGTGGGTGTCTTTATCCCATTTTCAATGGAAATGTATATTCATTTGGTGGATACTATACTCCCTTCTATTCTAGATACCATCACCTTACCTGCATGTTCCAAATACACCCATGGAGTGTGGCACACCATAGTATGGCCTTCTAACTGGAATGTCAAATTGCCCTTATGCCACTCCACTATTTTTGTTCTGAGGTCAGAGGAGAACTTGAGTCATAAAGTCATATGGTGTTTAATATTAAATTGTAAAAGGGCTATGTATTCCCTTCTAGTTATTGAGATGTTCTGTCAGCCACTTGGCATTGTTTAAATCTCAGAAATCAGATTTTTTTTTTTAGAAAAATGGATTAGGAACAGTTTTGTGAAATCATTGCAATCTCATTGTAGTTTCTATTATGACATTTCAGATTTAGTGGCTTTTATTTTTTTAAAAGCCCCTAAATCTGAAATGTTCTAATTAAAACTACAAAGAAATTACAATGTCTATGCTACTGAGCAAGCACCCAAGATTCTTGCAGATTAGAAATCTCCTTTATGTTGCTAGTATATTAGACAGAAACAATGGGTAGATATTTACATCCATAACTACAGTCAGGACATGCTGTTTTTGTATAAAGTCAACACATTTATTTTCAGAAAATGAATTTGAAAGTATAATGTCATAGTCAATGGTTCTCAAACTTTTTTTTTCTCATAGCACCCTAAAAATTGAAGTTCACAAGGAAGGAGATTTTCCATGTTGTTTGGGCATTCAGATGCAATCATGAACCTTGGAAATTCTTGACTCTTTTTTTTCTTTTTTAATAATAATATTTATGTTTTCCAATTACATCAAAAAACAATTTTAACATTTCTTTTCAAAATTAAGTTCCAAATTTCCTCCTGCCTACCCATTGAGAAGGCAAGTAATTTGATATCGTTTACTCAAGTGCAGTCATGAAAAAGGTTTCTATATTAGTCACGTGGTGAAAGAAAACATAGATCAAATATATATAAGGCAAGAAGTATACTTCAATCTTCATTCAGCCTCCATCAATTTTTTCTCTGTGGAGGATAGAATTTTCATCATTAAGTCCTTTGGAGTTGTCTTGGATAGTTATATTGCTGTAAATAGCTAAGTCACTCACAGTTGATCATTGTACAATACTGCTGTTACTGTGTACAATGTTCTCTTGGTTCTGCTCATTTCACTTTGCATCAGTTCATCTAAGTCTTTACAGGTTTTTTTTTTCAGAAAGCATCCTGCTTTCAATAGTGTTCCATCATCTTCATATGCCACAGCTTGTTCAGTGACAATTAATGGGCATCCCCTCAATTTCCAATTCTTTGCCACCACACAAAGAACTACTATAAATATTTTTGTACGTATAGATTCTATTTCTTCTTCTTATACCTATGGGATAAAGACCTAGTAGTGGTATTGCTGGGTCAAAGGGAATGTACAACTCCATCAACATTGCTTTAGTGTCCCTATATTCCCACATCCCTTCCAACATTTGTTATTTACCTTTTCTGTCATATTAGGCAATCTGATACGAATGAGGTGGTACCTCAGAATAGGCTTTAATTTTCATTTCTCTGATCAATAGTGATTTAGAGCATTTTTTCATATGACTATAGATAGCTTGATTTTTTCATCTGAAAACTGCCTGTACATATCATTTGACCATTTATCAATTGGGAAATGACATATTCTTATAAATTTGACTCAGTTTCCAATATTTTTTGAGAGGAACTTGCTGAAAAATATTTTTCACAATTATGATAACTATTTATCTTCCTGCATCCTTTTTCATCCTGTTTATCTTTTTCTCTCTCTGTCTCTCTGTCTCTGTCTCTCACTGCACTGTTTGAGATTCTTGAGTCTCAAAATATGGAAGCATAACAGAGATGAGTAGATTGAACCTTGAGACTGTGGCCAATGAAGGAATCCATAGCCTTGATGTCTCTATCCAGCTGGTTGAAAGGTTGACAATGGCTTCAGAAATTCCGGCATGAAGCTTATGTAACACTTTAATTTTCCCATTAAGCCACAACACTGACTTTGCTCACTTGGGATTAGAGCTCAAAGGACTTGAACTACAATTTAAAGACATAACTGAAACACAAGACAAGTCTTAAAGGCCGACAATGAAAATATGCAATGAATGCATGGGAAGCTCTTTATTTTATAATTCTAAGGTGAACAAGACCAGTGAAACACTTAGTAAAATACCAACTGCTACACAAATATAGTGCCTCTCATTTTTTTTTCTACAGTGAATTCAGGCTGTCAGGATGGCCAAGGAGTCTATCAAACAGGAGCTTCCTTTGTCCCCAGGAATTTTCTGGTCTTATAATGGAAGCCTGGGTTCAGATTTCACTCCTGACAAAGCTATGTTTTAGTTAAGCTAGGTGTCATAGTGGGTAGAGAGGCAGGCCTGGAGTCAGGAATATATTAGTTCAAATCTGGCCACAGATACTTACTGACTGTGGGACCCTGGGCAAATCATTTAACCCTGTTTGCCTCAGTTTCTTCACCTGTAAAATGAGCTGGAGAAGAAAATGGCAAACTACTCCACAATGTTTGCCAAGAAAATAACAAGTGGGGTCATGGAGTCAGACATGACTGAACAACAAAAAACTATATCCTTTGCCTACTGGAATATCATATTCCAAATTCTCTCCATCATTATAATGATTGCCACTAAATCATATGTGATTCTGATTATGATTCCTCAAAACTTGAATTCCTTATTTCTGGCTACTTGCAGTATTTTTTAACCTGGATTCTAAGGATTTTGGCTATAATGTTCCTGGGGATTTTCAGTTTGTGGTTTCTTTCAGGAGGTAACTCATGATTTTTTTTCCATTTTCACTTTGCCTTCTCATTCCAAGAGATGTAAGATCTTTTATAATTTCTTAAAATATGATATGTAGGCACCTTTTTCTCATGGCTTTCAGGTAGTTTAATGATTGTTAAATTTTCCTCAATCTATTTTCTAGGTCAGTGGGTTTTGCTATGAGATGCTTTATATTTCCTTCAATTTTTTAGGTTTTTTTTTTGTCTTTAGCATTTTTGTTATCTGATAGAATCATAATCTTCTATATGATTCATTCTAACTTTCAGGGAGTTTGATTCTTGGATAATGTTTTGTATCTCTGGTTCCAGGCTGTTAATTCTCTTTCCAATTTTTTCTTCCATAACTCTCATTTCTGTTACCAATTTTACTGTAGTGTTTTCACTTGATTTTTAAAATAATTTTTAACACTTCAAAAAAAGAAAAAATGTATATTGCTAAATCTCTTCCAAGAATTCTATTTGAACCTATACTCTAGCTGTTTTTCTTTTAGACTTGGCTCATATACATATATACATGTATATATATATATATATATACATATATATGTGTGTGTGTATATATATACACTTATACACACAAATATATACATATACATATACACATACATACATACACACACACACACACACACACACACACACAGAAGTCATTCTCTTTTTCTCAGTTGTGTTTTGAGCATCCCTGTTACCAAATAGGCCTTTAAGAGGGGATTTGTTTGTGTGGTTGTTTGTTTATTCTTATAAACTACTTCCTAACTTCAGACTTTATGTTAGGGCTATGCTGTGCACATTTTTAGAGGAAATTGTGGTTTGGACTTGTGTCCTTCTGGGTCCTTTTGCTGTTTAAATGGAGTCTTCAGTCTTGTGTTATTATGGGATCTCAGGAAGAGCTTAGGCTGGGAACCTGCAAGATTTCAATGCTTTCAAAGCATTCTGATGCAGGGAAAAAGTTGATCACTACTGTACTGGTCTGAGTTCTGCAACTTCCTGACTTGTGTTTGAGTTTGTCTGACAACTTTTGCCTTGTTCCTCGAAGTTTCAGTAATTTGCTGTTGGGCTAAGCCACTATTAGCTAACTGGAAAACTCTTCAGGTTTAGAAGGATGGAACTACAGTGTCCTTAGATTGATTCTTTATTCTGAGACTACTGCCCTGGTTTTCTACTACAGGTTTCAGATTAGGCTAGACTCTAGCCACTAGATAATAGAAATGAGACCCTCTTGTGCTCTTTGAATCAGAACCATATAGCTACTCTTTGTTTCTGAAATAGCAACTTACTCAGTACATAGCGTAAGGCCCATGGCCTCTCCTCATTTTAAAATGCCTGAAGGACTTTCTCATCCCTAGGCAGAGATCTTCTCCTCATTCTGTCCCGGATCTGTGACCTAGAACTCAGTAGTGAAAGGCAGAGCTGTCATTTGGCATCTATTCCTCCATCCTACACAAAGTCATGCCCCCTCTGTGGGTCTGGGCCCACTTATTTCCTTGGTGTTCAGCTTGGTTTTTCTTTCAGTTTGTAGACACTGGAATGTTCCATGCAGCACATTGCTGGCCAGATCCCCATTCCCCATTTCCTACAGATTTATCTGTCTATCTTTCTCTGCTTACCTGAGTTGAAAATATAACTTGAAATATAGATAGAAAGATAGATAGATAGATAGATTTTTCCTTAGATGTCTGATCTTCACTTGGTCTGGTTCATTTTCTAAATATTTGTGGAGGATTTGTTTTTGGGAGCTTGACTGTAACTCTTCCTGCCACTCTTCTAGCTTGACTCAGACTCCTCCATTTTGAGTTTAAAGCTCTGTACAACATGGACCCAATGTATCTTTCCAGCCTCATTGGATATTCATCCTCCCATACTCTGAGATCCAGCCCAACTGGCCTTATCACTGTTGCTCACATGTGACACTGACTCTCCCATTTCTCTGTCTTTTCATTGACCCTTCTGCATGCCTGTAATGCACTCTTTCCTGCCTCCTGCCTCATAGAGTCTCTCTCTTTCTTTAAGGTGAAACTCAAGCACCATCTTCTGCGTGAACTCATTCTGTTCCTCCAACGTGATAGTACCCTATTTCCCAAACTTTCTTGCATTTATTTGTATATATTCATATATATTCTATTTATATTTATTCTGTATATCATGTATCTATCTCAATAGATAGATAAATATCTATAGATATAGCTATCTATATTTCTATACAGATATCTATAGATACATCTATCTAGCCTTATCAATCTATCTTTCTATTTCTATATAGATAACTATATAAATGTACCTATAGATATAGATACAGATATATAGGTAAAGATACAGATAAATATGGATAAAAATTTAGATATATATAGATGAATATAAATGCATAGATACAGACATATACTTAAATAAAGGCAAAGATGTAAGTATAGGCATATAGCTTATTATTTTCTCTCTACAATCCAATTAGAATGTAAGTTACCTCCAAGAAGAGGCTGGAATTTTTTGTCTTTTACTTATATCCCTAGTTCACAGAACAGTATCTGGCATGTACTAGGCAATTAAGAAATATATGCTAATTTATAGATCAATTACTAATATCAGGTAGGAAAAGAAAGCAGTGAGCAGCATTTTTTAAATCTTGTCTCTGATGGACCATAACATTAAAACTGCAAGCTCAAAAGTACTTGAAATCATAGTCAAGGCCAAATCAGCTAGTTGATAATTCATGAAGTTATAAATGGATATATGGAGAGCAAAATTTCACGGCACCCTCAGAGAAGCCCTGTGCATACTAGTGTACTAGAACACCCTTTGAGAATTACGTCCTTGGGTGACAGCAACATGATTTAAAGATTAGTTCAGCCCTATACCACCAAGCTACTTCCTATTGGTCATGTCTTTCTTTTTCAGTACTAAAATATGTTTTTAATTGGATAATGAGGCAAATTAATTAAGGATATTTTTGGTGCTACCAATGTGCTGGATTGGTCACAGATGTATCCTGCTTTTCAGCAGTAACATTTCATGCATTTATTAGTTGTGTGAACGTACACAAATCACACTATTTCTCTGAGCCTGTTCCCATTGCTGTAATATGAGAACAGTAGTACCTACTTTTAAAGACTATTATGAACAGCAACTCTACCAGGCTTCAATTGTTATATTTATAATTTATTATTGAGTGGATGACCTTAATGATTAAAGTAGTCATGTTCATGTCTACCTTCTTCTTTATATAGTATAGGTTCTCCAGGGGTGAGTGGGTGGGAATATGGGTTATTATACTTTAAATCCTATCATATTACTTGGGACTTGCCATTTAATGAAGTCCTATTGAGGGTATTTTTGTTAAGCAAAGAATCATTTTACAATGGGAGTGATCACATATAATTTATCCTTTGTATGAATCAGAATTTTAAATGTTTTGCTGAAAGTGAGTTATATATGGATTGCCATGAAGTGGATTAGTGTTCTTTATTATATTTTTAAACTATCAATAAAAATATGGGCTTTAATGGGAACCAAGAAAGACTTCATGCAGAAGATTGGATTTTAGCTGAGATTTGAAGGAATTGGGGGGTGGGGGTGGTAAGGAGGTAAAGATTTTGAGTCACAGAGAACAGCAAGTTAAAATGAATGGAGATGGAATATCTTGTTCAATGAATGCCAAGGAGGTCACTGGATCATGAAATATGTGAAGGGCAGTGAGGGGTGAGAAAACTGTTAAAGTAAGAAGGGACAAGGATATGAAAGGCTTTAAAACCAAAAAGAACATTTTATAATTGGCCCCAAAAGTAAAATAGAGTCACTGGATTTTATTGAGAAGGGTTACAGAATTAGACCTGCCTTTAGGTAGATCACTATTATAACTGAGTGAAGGATGGATAAGAGTGGGGATTAATGAGTGCCTATACCAGGCTGGTGGCAGTGTCAGAGGAGGAAAAGAGGGTATAGAAAGGATGTTGAGAAGGTAGAATCTACAGGATTTGGCAACAGATTGGATATGGGTGTGTGGGGGGACGGGGGGAGAAGAGAATGGGCAGTTGGAAATGACACATAGGTTGTAAGCCTGAGTGACTAGGAGGATTGGTGGTACCCTTGACAGTAATAGGGAAGATAGGATGAGGAAAAGGCTTTGGGGGAATTTCAGCTTTGCAGACATTGGGTTTAAGATTCCACAGAGACATCCAGTTCAGAGATCAGGAGAAAAATTAGGGCTAGATATGTAGATCTGAGACTCATCCTTACAGAGGTGAATGTTAAATCAATAGAAGCTGATGAGATCAAGGAGAGAAGTAGCATAAAGGGAAAGGAGGGGAAGGGGAGAGGGAGAAGAGAAAGAGGCCTATGACAGCCTTGCAGGATATTCATTAATAGCAGGCATAACTTGAGTAAGCATCAAGTAAAGGAGAATTAGGAGTGAGAAAGATAAGAGGAAAACCAGTAGAGAACAGGGCCATGAAAATCTATAGAGAAGAAAATTTCAAAATTAAAAGTGTGATTGATAGGGTCAAAGATTTTAGGAGGTCGCAAAGGATAAGGTGTGAGATAAAGCCATTAGATTTGATAATTAAGAGATCCTTGGTAACTTTGGAGAATCCACTTTCAGTTGAAAAATGAGGTCAGAAAACAGACCAAAGAGAGATTAAAACAGGAAACATAGCATGCTCGTTAGAGTAAGGAAGATATTCTGTCATTTTGGCATTCTCTTCGTATCTTTTCACCAAAAAAAAAACAAAAAACAAAAAACAAAAAAAAAACTTAGGTTTTTGTGAGATGGGATGGGGTGGAGTGGAATGGGGAGATAGAATGATAGACCTTGAAATCAAGACTGTTTCCTGACTTGTCTCTCAATTTCTGAGTGACTTTGAAATTCTATTTGTTTTTTAATTTTTCCCTCTTGGAATTTAACTTAATCATATTTGCTTACTTAGTGTTGGTCTTAAGAAGTCAATGCTTAGTAAAGATCTGCAGGAGAAGTAGCTGCATTTTTCCTCACCATAGGCTTTCTGTTAGCATTTAAAGTTATTTCTTGCTTAAAAAAAAAGCATTTTACCAGTTTCTTTCTCTATAAAATTGTTTTTTTTTTTTACCCTCTCCCTCCTTCTCCAAATCAGTCTATAAGACAGATACATATGCACGCACACACGCACACACACACACATACTTTTGGATGATTCTCACTCTCACCACCTCATTCATCTATGATCCTATAATTGCAGGTACAGTATTTTGCACAAAGCTGAAATCAAGGATAATCAGATGCTTAATGCAGTACTTTCAGCACAACACAATTATAAATGATTTTGAACAGAATCTGAGGAAAGGTCAATTCATTATCTTAAATCAGGAATAGTTGCTGTGGAAATACTTATTTATCTAAAATTGCATTAAAACAATATTCTTTTCTGGTAGTTGACTTGACTTTGAAAAATCCATAGTTTTAACAACTATCTGAATCACATAACAAGACTCAATTACACCAGGTGGTATTGACTGATGTATTTAATAATGTAATAAATATGCCAACCCTGACAGAATTTGTTAGTTTGGAAATAGGGCAAAATGCCATTTGCCTGCTAAGTTGGCTAATGAAAAATATTGCTTACAAAGTGATGAGACCTGTCAAGCAAATTTATGGTATACAATATTCATAAGCTACCACATATTTTAGCAGAGGCTGGCAACGTGGGCAACATGCATTGTGCCCACTATATTTGCAAAGAATAAACAACCTTGATGGAGGGGAAGGGCTGACTAGGAAGCAATCCATATTATACTCTAATTGGACACCATTGAGGCTGTTGGTATTTCTTTGATCCAAAATCTTCTGCCTTGTGTGTCTCTATATTCTACTTGAAATGTAGTCTTTCACTTTCACATTACTCAGCCCAAAGAACTCAAAAGAGATTTTATTCTCTTGAAGGGGCTTTAACACTGCGATTCGGATTCAGTTGCTTCGGGCCTAGCAGAAACTTGGCAAAAGATTAAATCAGTTTCTGGGTTGCCAGGACTGGTGGCCTAGAGCCAGTTTCTAATTCTGAATGCGTGGCATGCATTGCTGGGTCTCAATTAAGCCATATTTGTGCTCCTACATGCAAAACTCAGTGACAGCTTTATATAACACATATATTAAGGTACTGGTCATCAGAGGTTCCATTTGAGTCCTGAAAATATAAAACAATCTGGTTCTGTGTGTGTGTGTGTGTGTGTGTGTGTGTGTGTGTGTGTGTATGCATGTACATATGTTTAAGGACCACAGAAGGAACAGCAGATTTCCTGGTTTGTCCCGCTCCTCTCACCCCACCCACACTAAATTTTCATACAACCTATATGAGGGAGTTTCTAATAAGAAATATATAGGGAAAGAATTTGTCCCATTCTTCAGTGGAACCTAAAATTAAAGAATACATGAAAATGATTATACTCCTGTGTTCTTTGCTTCCTCCAATATATGTTAGACATAAAAGCCTTTCATAAAATGTCAAGTATTGGTTCTTTAAGCTAATTCTGAAGAGTCATAAAGTAACATGTAAACTACAGACCAGAAAGAAATGAGTTTCAGTATCCAAACAATGAATGAAAAAGTTTGATTGGATTATCTGTATGGGTGCCTAATTTGCATCATAGTGCTGTTTTACTTAGTGGTACCTGACTGGAATATTTTTCCCCCTAGAATCATCTGGGAAGAGAAGCAAAGGCTTTTGGGAGCCTGTGTAAGCTTGCTGGAAGCAAAACATTTTCAAATGGAACTATGCAGTATACTAAACCTTGTTTGGGGGAAGAAATCAGGATATGCTTTCTTCCTCATTCCTATGTACTAGTTTAGAGGGGAGCTAGCCAATTTTTTTTTAATGTGGGTGATATTCCAAATGAAAAATGAGTGTTAGAGCAACAGGGAAACATAGTAGATTGATGGACTGTCTTAATGCACTGGCCTTGAACTCTATGAACTTGCCTGTGAATCCACCCCAGATTAGGGAGACAAGAATGAATCAGATTCAGATGGCTGTAAAAGTCACAATAAAACAGACAACTCTTGTATATTTATGGTCTGGAAACCACACACAAGACCCCTGCTGCAGTAATAATTAAAAACAACCACAACAAAAACTCTCATCTAAGGAGACTAACTTGAAAAACAAGGCACGAGAAATCCTGACCTTTTTGTTCAGACAAGAAAGCCTATTAGTTGAATGATTGGTTTTGTTCTTAAATTCTTTTTTTTTTATTTTTCCTCCTCAGCATTTATCTTTGCCCTACCCCCTTTTTGTTCTCTTTCTGTTCTTTTTGTGAAATACTCTTAAGTAGTTTGTCACACCTGGATATTTAACTGGAAAGAGTGGATCAAGAAAGCAGGAGACTAAAGGAAAATTTGTATTGAATTGCATTCCTAGCTAAGCTTCTTTAACTTTCACACTCTATCAGGTTATATGTCAGGAATTATCCTACTTTTTTCAAAGAGAGAAAGATCTCAGTCTAAGTTTTGTCATTATTTGCCACTACAGTCACATTGTTCTGAAGTAAACACAAACAGAATCAAAATACTCTTCCAAACAACAACCCAGGACAGCTTTTTGAAGTGGCCACTAGCATGATTGTGAGTGGACAAGGATTATATTGTGTGTGCTGAGGTCATATATAATGTAGGTGAGATTGGTAGGGACAGACATCTCTTAATTTATTCATTGTACCAGTGTAATGCCAGCCACCCCCTGCTTTTATTATACCAATTTAATGCCAGCCATTTCCTGTTTTCATTAGACCATTGTAATGCTAGCCTCCTACTGTTCTCATTAGAGCAGGACTGTGTAATGGCAGCCACCTCATGTTTTCATTATAACAGAGCTGTATGGTGCCAGCTGCCACTTGTTTAACTTCACTGAAGAGCATTTGACCAAAGAGTGTATAATTCCTATGAACTAGTGGCAAGTGAAGCAAAGGCCTTGGACGTTCTTGGAAAAATGGTGGTGAGTACTGCCATGACACAGTCAGCATTGACAGGAAAGACCTGGGTGATCTTATTAACACCAAGAAAATTGGATACTGACGTAGATGGCAAAGACTGTTCTAATGAGCATCTTAAAAGAAAACTGTAACAATTTGTGCTCAGAGAAATATGCGTATATTTATTTGTGTAAGCACCAAAGTTTGTTTTTTTTAATTCACTTAGGGCATGTTTTCTATTAAAACCTTGAAATATAGTCCCTTTAGAACTGAAACAGCCTCTACTTCCATTTACCTGGAAGCCTTATTGTTACATAGGACAATATCTCTTAAGAGAGGCAACGTTACAAGGGAAAGCACTGGACCCTCGGGACTCAGAGGACTCCTACTTCTGTCAAGTAACTTAACCCCTTAAGACTTCGGATTCATCATATGAAAAATGAGAGGTGTTCATAAATTGGTCAGAAGGTCCCTTTTTTCACTAGACTTCTGGCCTATCTAAAGAATGCCTATTTTACTTCTGTGTTTTTGTTGGGTTAGAACCATTTACAATGTTCTATGTCAGGGCTGTCCAACCTTAGGTTTTTGTTGAAACAACAGACGATATATTTTACTTTGCCATTTTAGTGAGAACTCTGAGATAGCTTGTCTTTGTTTACTAAAGCATTTATGTAAATTTCTATGCTTGTAGGTGGGCCACATAAATCCCACTGTGGCCTGTGGTCGCATTTTGGATAGCCCTGTTTTATGTGATGGTTTTCTTGTTCTAATTTATTATGTATCCAAGAATGTTAAATAACAAACAATATAAAAATGAAATGTATCCTTTTAAATGCCTGAAGTTGTTGCTTGAGAAAAGGAGGGGGATAACTTTTAAATGTATGTTTGTTCCATATCTTTCATCCATAAAAAGAGAAATGTTATAGATTTTTTTAAGAAGCTTTCTGTCATCCCCAGATTGCTATATTATTAGCATTTCTGAATAGGGTAATTGACAGATGTGTATAAGTTTTGTTAAAATGATTAAAAGCTGCTGAAAATCATAACCTGACAATGTTCCCTGGGAAACAAAGACCTATCCATCTGTTAGGGGACTCTCTAAATGACTGTAATGAGTCACCTTTAAAATGACAGCTGTCACCCTAGGATTTGAACCTTGAAGCAGAAGAAAAATATGATGAATATGGTTCAGCTAAAAGGAAAAAAAAAACATATTTTCCTTCTTTTGATCACTTGCTGTGGACAGACAGCAGCCCCATGTTATAGGGTACTGTTATCTACAAATTCAGATCTGGTCCAAACCAAGAAAAGACAGTTCTTCAGTTGGCATGAGGTTCAGATCTGATAAGCCATGTTCTCTCTGTTTATATTTCATCACAGATCTTTCACATTTCACCTCATGATGGTAGAGTGCATTGGGATCACTTGAAAAAATGTGGAGTACTGAATTTTGCCAACTTCAAAACAAAACACCACTAAAATACCAGAATGAGGATTTTGTCTTTATGAGAAATCATAGGTGATCTGTTAGACTTCACCAATGAGCAGCAAGATTAATACAGGTAGTGACTGGGGAAAAGTGTGTCTAACTTCTTTCTTTTTATGTGGTACCACTGAATCTAATGTGAGCTTTAAGATGCAGTCTTTAAAGCATGAAGTGCTGAGTAAAGCACTCCTGGTCTATTGGCAAGACAAAATATTAATTACTACTTATAATAACTTCCATTTTCACCTAATTGTTGTATATTTGGACGTCCTATGCCAAATAAGATCCTTCATGTGAACTGGGGATGGTGACTAATAATTATGCTAGGCTGCCAACACGCATGCTTTTAACATTGCCGCTGTATGGCCCTGTCACCCTTTCAAAATTTTATCATTATTTTTAAACCAGTGTCACTTCAAAGATAAATTCAAAAGTGGACATTTTAACTGCCCACCACACCCTAAAGATATGTAAAATAGTACATGTCATCAAGAGAGACTAAACTTTTTTTTAACTCCTTACACTATCCCATCTTCCCAATTTCACTTAGAAAAGGTAAGCTATGTTTTTGGCTATATATAATATAGCCTATAAATTATTATCATGACAATCACCAAAGCAAGTATTATTATCTATATTTTATAGTTGAGGAACTGAGACTGTGGGAAGTTAAATGACTCACCAATATGAGAAAATATTATAGAATCATATAATTTCTCATGGACATTTTTCCATTTAAAATTCTCTCAGTATTTCAGAAACTGTTTCTACAGTTTCTCTTATACTTAGTTCTTGAGTTTCTCCAGTGATAGGGATTAAGGAACAGTCTTCCTTTTCTAATGTTTGAAAGTTCTTTTGCTGATCTTATGTTTTATAGATAGATATAGATATGTGTATGTATATGTATGTATACATGCATGTATATAAGTACTGCATGTATGTGTATATGTGCATGTGTTTATATACATATGTGTTCATATGTGTATTTTGTGTGTATATGTGTATACATATATGCATGTATATATGTTTGTGTGTATGTTGTGTATGTGTGTGTGTATACAACAATTTGAATAACTATACCATGGCCTCTCTAATGGCAGCAAGAAGTGAACATGCAAGACAAGAGCTAGGTGGTTTTTGGAGTCATGCATATTAAGTACAGCTTGCTGATCAGAAAGTACGGTATATGTCTACTTCCTTGCCTATGACATAGGATTATTAGATCATAAATTTAGGTGTAGAGGTGCTGTGTGGCAATTGAGTCTAAACTCTTCATTATATAGATGGAGAAAGTGAGGCACAAAGAGATTAAGTGAATTTCCAAGTTCACATGTAATTAGTGCACTACTTTTGACTTCCTTGCAGTGCTAGCACATGGAAGATTGGTGAAAATGAGAGTAATAAGCTCCACATTCCATCTACATTATTCTATCTAGTTGCAAAGGATCATCCCCAAATATGTGATGGTTGACATTGAAGCCTGGAAAGAAGCAGAAAAACAACTCATATAAGACATTAGCTCTGATCATAACCAAGAGCCAAATGTCCCCAACAAAGAAATGAGTGAATTTCCATGGTGCCTCTAGGCAGGAATACAAAGATTGCCAGGAGTCAGAAAGAATTGGGTTTACCTCCCTCTTCTCATACATATTGGTTGTGTGACTCAAGGCAAGTAACTTCTCTGAGCTTCATTTAATAGCCTCTATGATCCTAACAATAGATCATATTCATATTGTATTCTAGGTTGCTGGTGAAAATATCCCATGTCTCCACAAAGAAACTAGTATTCAGAAATTTGAAGTGATTTTCACAGATTCGTTTAACTAGTAGTAAGCAGTAAAGTTGGGACTCAAACCCAAACCTTCTCTGTGTGATTCCACTGCCCTTCCCACCATACTCTCCATCAATTCAAGTATTTTTTTTTGGGTTCAGTGCAACTACTATCTTTCATCTAAGTCTATAGGGCCAACTAGACCCCACTCTACCCTTTATAATAGCAAAGGAATTAAATATTTTCTCCCAACATGACCTGGAGACTTGTTCAGATATAAGGAAGGATTTTTTTTCAAAGTAAGCAGGTAGTTACCAATGTGGTAACACATATGCTTCTTACTGAAATTGAAAGCAAATTATTAAAATTAGAAAAGATGAAAGGAAAAGAGAAGTTTTATAAGAGATAGTACAGAGAATACATTGCAAAATATTCAGTTAATACTATCATGAACAAAGCTATTTTGGATGAAACTAGAATTAAAAGACATATGCAACTCCTTTTTCAAAGAAATGTATCAGTGTCTCAACATTAGTAGCAAAATAGAAAGTGGGTTAGAAAGTAAGATTTAAAAATCTAATAGAAAGGGCACTGAAAAAAAAGCAGTTGAACAAGATCGATCAATATGTATTGCCTCTTATCGATGTAGAACTTGGTTTTCTAAATCTTAAAAGTAATTGTCATCAGTAATGGATCATTAAAGTGTATTTTTGTCTTTCTTATGGATTTATTTAGTAATCCTGGTTAAATATAATGTTTTTAAAATAAAAAGGTTAGTCTATTGTTTGGAGGGGTAATTGAAACCCAAGGAAAAATATTATTTTTTTCAGTGTATCAAGTAAAAAAAAAATAAAGTTAGTGCTTCTGGTTAGAGACCAGACTGAGATAAAACCAACTGACTAAATATTTTACTCTTGCTCAATTCAAACTTAGTCAGATTGAACATGCCTTTGATTATCTTGCTTTCTCTGTATATATATGAATATATGTGTGCATAAATGTAAAATCCTCTTTTAAGCTTTGTGTTACTTTCTGTACCTAAATTACTGACAGGCTATAAACTCGCAGGGAAGTGACTATGTATGTATGTGTGTGTGTGTGTGTGTGTGTGTGTGTGTATTCTTCATATAAATATCACTAGGAAAACATTTTGTTTTCACAAGTAATGATGAAAATGGAGACTAGGCTGAAAAGATGTGTAGAAAATAGATTCTGTTTTCTCCAATCATTTAAGGAATTAAAAGTAGCCATAATATTTATATATAGAATATTAAAAATATTCTTTGTTCCTAAAAAAAGTCTTCTGAATTTTTAGCGACCACAAAGTAGAACAAAATAAGTGTACAAAAATAGTCCTTCATGTTGTTAGCATTTCTTATTTGGGAAGTGAATGTTACATAATTCTTGTGTCAATTTTCTGTTTACTTGATTTGTAAAAGAATATCCATTTTCAGAAAATAGATGCTAATATGACATAAATTAAAAGTGGCAACTTGAAGACAGTTATGTAAAACAATCTCCACACTTTTTTAAGAAAACACTATTCATTTTTATTTTGCCATGCAATTTGAGGAAAATAATTATTGTTGTAAGCTAACTGAAATATGAAGGCTTAGGAAGCTGCATCTTCCAATCCTGGATAGGCCAGAATCTAATCACTAAATATAAAATGAGTATTACCTGGAATTATCAGTAGACATAAAAAATGAACAGAAGGTGATATTTTTCCTTCTGTGATGTCTGCTACAAGCATCCTGGAAAGTGTGTCTTAAAAGGTTTAAAGATGGTTCATTAACTTTCTGATCTATTTCTATGTGAACTGCTGATACCATCCTGACCTTTAAGAATTCAGGCTGCACATCTCCTGCAAAGAATATTCTGTGTTAGTGTCAAGGAAATTCAGCCTTTGGGTGAGAATATATGCTTTAGGTGGCTTTCATATTTTGTTGACAGGGAATAAACCTGGGATAGTAGTCCTGTAAGTCTCTATAGGATTTCTGAGTGAGTAAGGATCTAGGAACCTCTGGTTAATTGGCTACTTTCTAAACATAACAATGGGCTCTCTACTGGATGGTCTTGATGTGCAAAGAACCATTCATGAGTTGGTTGAATTAAGAGCTTCATCAGTACATAAAATCAATGACTGATTTGCTATGAAATGGGCTGTTCCTTTATATAAGGGATCTAGCCAAATCATTTCTGTTATACTTGCAGTTAGTGACAGCAAGAGACAAAAATAAATGCCATATAGATTATGGAACATTCTAGCAGGACTATACTAAAATGACCTCCTTGGTTCTCAGATTCTGACTTCTTTGAATTAAGTACTGCATTACACAGTTCAGACAATAGAATATTTTTCTCAAAAATGTAATTCCTCTTCCTCATTTATTATTGTCAGTTTTAATATTGCTATGACTTTGGTAGTAGAATTGTAGAAGGGAGGTTTGCTTATGTAACACAAGTTAAAAGAGAATATAAAATGTGGATTGAGGCAAAGGTAGAATCTAAAAGAATTGAGTAAACCAAAATGGCAATCAAAATCAGAAAATCACCTAAGGAAGTCGGCATATTATAAAGTACAGCATATTGGACTGCCTGATTCAGAAAAAGTTTTATTTTTTTCTAGTTTCACTCTTATGATCTTGGACATCACTTGACCTCTCTATGTGACACTTTTCTCATCCGTAAAATAAGGGGATTTGAATGTATAACCTCTAAGGTTGCTTCCAGCTCTAAAATTTCCAAGTACAATATTTCAAATGAGTTATGTGAATACTAACTAATGTAACTTTTTCTGTTAGATGAAATCAAGTCTTACCTGACATGCCATAGGTCTATTATAAAATGTAGACCTATTATAAAAATATTTTAAATGCTAATTACACCTCAGCCATAGTTGTTTGACTATGATATGGCTTAGAAAATATTTTATCTTTAAAATATGACTTTCTTTTAGAGACTTTTTTACCAGGATATTACAGAAGAGGCATAGTCACATGTTAAATATCTCATAGTTAGGAAACCTCATCTGTTTTTCTCTGTCTTTCTGAAAATCAATGTCCAAATCTATTGATTACTTTCTTAACCACATTAGTTACTTTTAGGTTGGCCTGAACAATGAAGCACTTTTTTAAAAATCCCAACCATAAGAGTGTGACTGTTATTTGATCATTTGAACACTCAGGCTTGATGTCACTAAAAAGTAGTTTGCTCTTTTGTTAATTTCTTTGAGGGCTGACCTGTTGTGAAATCTATATTACTTTGTATTCCTTTAGTGCCATGCTCACTGTATGAATGGCACTTTGGATCCCCTAAGTCTGCTGATTCCAAACTGTACTGTTGAGAAAACACTGAAACACCACCTCTAATCAATGAAAAAGGAAGATTCAGAGTCTTGCCCTTTTTTTTTTGATGAGCAGAGAACTAGCAGTAACAATTGCATTGCCACAAGTTGCTTTTCCAAAGTAATTACCACCAAGCTCCCTGTGGTATGCAGTGTTTAACACATTGCTTCCGGTGTTAATGAATGCAAGAGGAGGAAACACAACTATTAGTAATTGCTTTTTATTCGTAGTCCTCATTTTCCAGATAGGTCACATTAAACACAGCCATTAGACAATAGCGTTGAGATAATCCATACAATGTATGCTGCTTTTGTTGTCCTTGTTCACCAATTCCTTGGTGCAGCTCAGAACTTTATGGGGATGATGAAGCTGATAGATGGGAACTGCCAACCTGTGGAAGAATGGGGCCAGGGGAATCAAGACTTGAATCAGGTCTCATTCAATTATGTTTCAAATCAACAAATCTCGATAGCCAAAACTCTCATCTGAATTAATGCTCTGATAAATGCTGTCTGTTGTCAAAAAGAATGTAATTAGACAATAATGAGTGCATGTATATTATGCCAGACCTCAGACTACTTGTTGACCTCAGCAACTTCTACTCCATTAAGCAACATTCAGTTTTAAAGCTGGTTTTAATAAAGCATCCTGCTCCATTACTAGTCATCACATGATTTTTTTATGGCCACATTTCTAAATGGGCACCATCTACAGGCTCTAATGGCACATCATAGTTAAAAAGGTCTCTGCTAATTGGGGGTATCAAGATAAAGTCAATTTTCTGACCATGAATCCAGTTAATTTACGGTGTGGTGAGTCAACCTTAACATACTATCTACAATAAGGTTCACTGAAGTCACTAAAGCAAGGCTATGAAAGTATTCTCTGAAATTGTTGGATTCCCCTTTAGCATTTATTTTGAGAAAGAACTAAATAACACTGATTCTCTTTCCTTATAACAGTATTGTAGGCAATATTATTATCCATAAACAACTGTTGGAAC
The DNA here is from genome assembly GCF_011100635.1 of Trichosurus vulpecula. NCBI lineage: Eukaryota > Metazoa > Chordata > Mammalia > Diprotodontia > Phalangeridae > Trichosurus > Trichosurus vulpecula. The sequence continues at coordinate 314,487,417 of NC_050576.1, read as the reverse complement.
ATTATCTTTCAAAAGTTTCTACAAAATGCATTTATTCTGCTTGACCTCGAAAATTGCGGTTTTTAGCAGCTGAGAAATGAGCTAATTAATGTATGTATGTACGTATGCATGTGTGTGTGTGTATGGAGGGGTTAATTTGAGGATGTGAGCTTTTTTCCTATTTTATACATGATGTGAGGCCCCTTCAAATTCCACTGGTTGATCATGCATTGCCTGCTGATACAGGCTGTTCCAAAAGTGTGAAGTTGGCAATCTCAAATGGCTTCATGGGAAGCAAAGCACCAGAGGTCTATGACAAAGGTAGCTGCTGGCCAGATGAATAAAAGCAAGATTCCCTCAACTCAGCTAGAAAGCTCAGAGTCATGGGTGCTGAATTACCTCAGTCAAGTAAATAAATAATCACTACTAAATACATATAATGTGTTAAACACCTAAAGCTAGTAAATCACTAGTGACAGAGAGCCTAAAGGTAAATTCTTCTTACATTGGCACAACCAATTCTTAAAATCTCATGTTTCACGGTTCATTTGTTTTGAACATATTCAGACACATACAATGAATGATGTAGCTGGTTATTCAGGGTTAGGAGTGTTGAAAAAAATGAACCCTATTCACTCACTTGATTTCATGTAAACAACCACCTTTGATTTTTTTTTTTTTTCTGTGTAGATCTCTGTGTCTAGTAGAAGAGAGACAGTGCTTGGTAGAATTAAATAGCAGAGTCACTTCTCCATCAAATTTCAGCTATCAAGCTAAATCAACCTGTAGTCTCCTGGCAAAATAATATTGTATAACAGAGACAACACATTTCAGATACATAAATTGTCCAAAATACAGAGAGCAGCTAGGTTCAACATGTACAAGATCCCTTGTTTTTTTTTTGTTGGTTTGTTTTGTCTTTTTTTCTAATTTAAATATTTCAGAATAATAAAAAACCAAGAGCAGTGCTTTGGAAAAGCTATTACCAGGAACCAAAGACAATTCTTTGTAAGATTGTAAGGCTGATGAGATTTGATCACTCTTCCCTCTGAAAACAGTTTTGCAATGAGGTACTGTCCAAAAATCACATCTGAAATTGATGGAAATAGCTTAAATAGAACTTTGTGAGGTCTGAAATTGCAAAACTGAATTCATATCACTAAAAAAATTAATGTAAGGACTTCAATACATTTATATTGTTTCTACACTGGCTTGGTGACCAGAAAGGAAGGCACGGATTTCTCCACCACTCTCACAATATTGTATTTCTCTGTTCCAGTGCACAAATAGCTTTCATCTAACTCCACAACATTTTTTAAGGTATGATCCTGATATTCTGTCATGAAATTGTAAAAAGCCAGGTATTTTAAAAACTCAAGGGAAAAAAATAGTCAAAGCACTTTCTCATCTCCTGATTCCTCTGAATGGGTTAATTTCATTTTTTGACCATCTGAAATTGGAGGGTTTCCCATTCTTATTTGTAAGTACTTTGATGTTTGCCAAAATCCACAGCAGAAAATAGAAAGAAAACATAGAGAAGAATTGGTCACTCTCATGCTACTCTGACAAAGAGAGCAAATGAGCTCTTCAAATCAGAAAGAATACTATCTGTTTTAAAAGCCTGTAATATTATATGAGATAGCACATAGGAAAAAAACATGGGCATAGACAGTGCTGGTACCTAGACATGCACAAAAGCACTCTCATGCTTTGGAGACAGAATGGCAGCTTGAGTCTTGAAGTCCTTAAGATACTCAGAACAATCAATCAGGGGCATCATATCTACACAAACAGAAGCTAAGTGTATTGTTGTGAGGGGAGAAAGAACCCAAGAAGTTCCAGGTATTGGTTCAAGTGTAATTTTTGTTATTAAACATGAATTTTCAATAAGAAGCTTCTACAAGGACTTGCACATAACCATGACTGATGGATGTATTTTCTGACCTTTTCAGTTAGCTCCATCAGCTCCCTCAAACACATTTTGAACAGATTATGTACTGTAGTACTTGCTAGACCATACATTAAACAAGAGACTTTGCTCTGAGGCACTGCTTCCCACACTCCACGGGGAAAAGGAAGCAGGAAAAAACAAAACTCATAGAGTTCGACAGCTACCGAGGCAACACTTGCCATTTACAATATAAGCCCAAATATTTTTGCAACACAACTATATATTAATTTAATAAAATACACAATATAGCTCTTATACACTCAACAATTTGGCTCATATGCACTGAATCTGAAATAAATCAATAAAAATATGTCATTTGATGTAAACACATTGAATCTTCTTACATTTGCACATTTAAATGGTCATGTGATTCATGTATGTCTAGGACATTTTCACTTTCCTGAGCTATTTTAGTGTCCACAAATGGATAAAAAAGTGTTAATAATGTTAATTTTCTTGTATAGTACCATCCAATGGTAACTATTTTTTTCTGAAAACTTCACTATATTTCAAGTTTAAAACATTGATCATTATTTATATGTTTGTTGGACACTAAAATGCTAAATAGGCATTTAAACCTTTAAAAATTTTCTTCATTAATGAAGTGAAATAGTAAATGTGTGTGCAGGACAAAATGGACTATATCATTTTTACACTTAACTCTTATATGGCAGGAAGTGTATTACGAATGACCAGGATATGCTTTGTTGACTAATGATATGGAATGTTCTTTGTGTATTCATGTGTGGCAGGTAACTTTATACAGAAACGTTTACCACAAATGTGTGTTAATGTTTGGCGCAGCTTGGACTACTGCAAAAATCTTTTCAGGACTTTCAGTAGAGGCCTGTGATGACTGCTGGAAATCCACCACACATCAAAATTTGTCAACCCTGTTTTTCACAGGGTTATAGGTAAACAGTAAAGTCAGCATTAACCATGGAGGACAGTCTTACAAGGATCAGAAAGATTTCATTCCTCTCATCTTATACGTTCTTAACAGATTGTCAAAAGATGTGTCTCCCTCCCTCTTTTTCTCCTCTCTCTTTTTTTCCTGTCCTTCTTTAAGCATACTTGACTCTGTCCTAGTGTAAGTTTGGTCAAAATGAAACCAGTGTTATCTGTGAAAAAGAAACAGCAGTGAAAAGAACATACTTGTGGGCACTTCAGATGTTCACTAAAAGCCTTAAAGCAGCATTGGTCTTCCTTCATCCCTGTCAAACTGTAATAACCAGGGGGGATTGTTTCTAAATCAACAGAAGAGGCAAGAAAATGCCAATGCTTTTTTTTTTTTTCTTTCACTTTCTCACAGCCACAGGGTCACTTCCCCGGCAATCTTGTAAAAGCTTATCAATTTCTCTCACAACTTCCTCTGCATCCACTGACTCTCTGCCTAGATCCCGGTTGGAATGGTCTAACTGCTCAAGAACAGAGTCCATCTCATTGGAGTCTCGACTCACTCGGGAATGCACATCCGCAAAGACCCTAGCCATCTGATCGGAGGCCATGAACACAGTGTCTCTTGACTGTTTACTAGGCGACAGGTACTGGTTGCTTGCTTCTGCCAGAGTTCCTGGTTTGGCGTCACAACCATCTATCGGTCCTTTAGTTGAGGTGCAAGGCTCGATGCATGTCTTGGTTGGGCTGCTTGATGCTGAGGGGACCTCTTGGAGAAGAGGGCTCAGGGCACGTTTGGCTTTTAAATAAGGTTTAACATTGGCAATGAGAATAGTGTGCTCTCTCTTGTCTTTTCCAAATGTACAAAAAGTCTTTTTCCCAGTGGGATTCACAGTTTCATAAGTCTCAGTCTCAACATTAGCTTCCACTGTGGGTACAAAGAGATTTGTGCGGTAATCTGCATTTTCAGCCTGATTGGTTGTAGGGAACTGTGGCATCCAACACCTGTCAGAATGACCAAGCACTCGGCATTCATCTGTACAATTAACACACTCTTCTTGTTCTGCAAAACAAATGAGAAAACAACAAGTCCAATCATTAGACATCCCTTTAAATTTCTATAGAGGCAGTGATCAGATCTCAGTGGGCTTGCTTGACCTCTGGTCTTTTAATTAAAAAAATAAAGAAAACAATAATTAAAACATTTCAGCAGGCTTGCATAAACCTTCAGGCTGAGACAATGGTTTTATTTAACATGATTCTCTAGATATTAAAGAATTCCCATAGCCCAGTGGAAGTGAAAGGCTGCCACTGGAGAATCATTCTCAACAGAATTGAGAAAGCTTCACCGTAAACTAATCTGCTGCAGAAATCAGTTAGTCTTTGTTCAGGAAAACTCATCTTAGAAAACGGTGAACAGTACTTAAGCAACTCAAAGGCATTATGTGGATTAATTTTTCAAATCAAATAACAGGGCAATGACTGACTTTCAGACTTTCATAAAAATCTTCAAGCTGGTTTTTCATGTTTTACCTCTACTTTGCTTGTAATTGTTATTTTGGGTGACAGTCATAAAATAAAAGGTTTTCTTAAAAAGTCTACTTTTCCTGCTGAGAATGGAGAAATGGAATTTTCTTTCAGAATGCATTATGAATAAGCTTGTCAAAAAGTGCACACTGGTATTTTATTAGACATGCGTATGGATCATGTAATCAGTTTTCTTCACTCCTGCTTTTTGTTTTTAGTGCAAGTATGTGAAAATGGATTTGCTCAAGAGATAGAGCTCAGAATGAATGACAAATCATGACATTCTGTTTCAAATGATAATGCTTTCTGCAAGAAATGTTGCTTCCCTGTTTTGCCAATAGGCATACGGAGTATCTAAATAAAACTTTTTTTTAATGACTGCTGTTTCAAAGACGCTGAACAAGAAAATAGGAAGGAAACTCTCTCTCTCTCCTGTGCAATTTCATTGACCCCAATATTCTGAACTGTATCCTTGGCCCACTAAGTTGTCTAAATTGGTGCTATTGCCCAAAATAATTATTCCTTTCACACAGAAAGAATAATTGTTTTGGGAGCTAGAGGACCTTGGTTTTGGAAAGCTGATATGCTGCTATCTAAGTGACCTGTGCCAGCTCACTTTACCTCTCTCAGTTTCATCATCTATAAATTGAAGAGGTTGGACTAAAATTTATAAGTTCCCTTCCAGGCCTAAATCTTATAATCTATGGAACTGATCCTTTCTAAGTCAATTGAAGTTCCTTATGAAGCAAATATACGTCAACATAAGGGAACTAAGATCTTCTGCACATTTCAGAATCCTAAGAATTACTGTTTAATTGATGGTAGGTAATACCATCAAGGGACCCATACCAGAGAAAATCCCTATTAGCTTCCACAGCCAGCTTTTGTCTAAATAAAAAGCTTATCTTTCACCCATAAGTGGCATGCAGAATGGGGAAACAAAGAAGTATTACAAAGGTAGATTCCAAATCTGGGTTTGGAATATAAATATTTATATTTCCAGATATAAGAAAATGACTTCTAAAATTTGACTTCACGAAGTTCTTTCCTTTATAAAGGGAAGCTTCTGAGTATCTTGACATTATAGAAAAATATGTCGTATTTCATAGCATGAAACATTCACACTTCTAAAATGGCAAAAAGTATTTTGGTACATTGTCTCACTTTCATTTAGGTCAATTTTTAAATTTTATTTTCAGCGAATGAGCTAGAGTGTACACACATATACATATGTTAAATACATATGCAAAAGACTTTAAGAGTTAGTTTGTAGTTAATCTGAATAAATATATTGATACGTTCTAAGTTATACATAAACACAAAGAAATATTGAGAATTCATCATACCCTCAAAAAGTTTTTATGGCCTTGGGTCTAGCCCAAGGTATTGCCATCCTACACAGCTGATATCTGTGATAACCACATTTGTTTTCTAGTCTGATATGCTAGTCTGAACTTTCTCTATCTTTTTTAAGGTCTAGCAGAAAAGAAAGGAAAGAGCATACAACAGAGTTGTTAAACTAATATGGTTTAACACGATGAATCTGTATCTCCTCACCCTTGTTGACCTGAGAACCACAAATCTACAATCTTATCCAGTCCTACATCTACTGTTCTATTTACCTACCACAATCGTGCAGACAAAAAAACAACAACAATGAAAAAAGTCACTATCTATTGTGCCTAGCAATACGTTTGCAAGTTTAAAGCTTGGATTTCTTAGTTTTTCAATACCTATGCACTCCTTGAAATTGAATAATACAATTTTATATTCCAATCTTGACTAATCCTTCATTTTGTTAGGTAGCCTGCCTGATACTGGCTGAATTAATTATGAATAAAATGGAAGAAAAAAATAAAGAAAAAATAACAGAGGCAAAAAAGAGAATAATGTGGTCATGGTAAAAAAAAATCTAAGTTGATTATAATACATTATAAGCAACTTACCTCACCATTAGACTGTAATTTGGACTGCTTCAGTTCACAGACAGAAAAGTAAATCGAAGAGGTATTTTTGTACTAGTAGTAGAGACCATAAATGAAAGTGAACTATCACTACTAAGGGTCAGATTAGTATTTATGGAAAAAAAGGAGAAATGGTGTAAAGGTAACCATAAATAAATGGATACACAGAAAGATAAAATTTGCAAAAGTTTATATGCTTGTTACACATATGCCTACACACATACATATTATACATACACGCTTGAACAAAAGGTTCTATGGCAAGTTATTACACTGGTGTTTGTTATCTCTAGGATTTCTGCCTCCTGTTAAAAATATAACAATGCATTTTTGTATAATAAATAGGAATAGCATAGAGACTTTCCTCAGTCTCTGGAGCTTTGCAGGTAGATGATCAAAACTTCTTTAGACACCTTTGGGAGAACAAATTTTAAAATAGGTTGCTAAATGATCAGCTTTAAAAAGAAAAAGAACATAAGCTCTGTGGAAAATCTGTACTTGCCTAGATTGGGAATTTATAAAAGCAAATATTAAGAAAAGCAGGGGAGAAGAAATTATAGACAAATAAATTTGATGCAAAATTGGCTTTATCTTGGAATCAGATATCATTAACAAATCAGTGTCTTCTTCCCTGAGACATGGGGAGCTTGTCTGACATGTATATGACAGAGTCCAAATAGCCTTCAATTGGATTTCATTTACCAAACATTTATTTGTTAAGCACCTATACTATGTGCCAATCATTCAGTCACAAATTTGACTGTTTGATTCATGCTTTGGTGCATGCTTATCCAGCAGAATAATAACTTTGAATGAGGGTGTGCATAAGGAGAAAGACATTATTAATTGAGCAGGATGGAGATCATGCTGCTATTCAACTGCTGGGATGCCGGACAGCCCTACCTAAGGGGCAAGGTCACGTTCCCCATAGTGGGGGAAAACACAAAAACAGAGATATTCCCCTTTTGTAGTCATTCATTAAAAACAACAACAACACAAAGGGAAATTCTATCTGGGAGGAACAGCATGAAGGATACTCCTTCTCCATATCCAAGAGTTCAGAGTGCTAAAACTACCTAATGTTCAGATGGGGAATGGCCACTTTAGTCTATGACCAGATCCCAAAGAAATATATTTATACTATGGTTTAACTCTAACAACAAGCCAGGGCTGAATAAAAGGGGAAGCATTTGTGGATTCTGATGATGTGGTATTTTATTCCTAATCTATTCTTTAGTTGAATAGATAAAGATTAGAAGTTGTTAGTCTCTTTTGGGAGATTTAAACACAGCTAAGGTACAACAGACTGATTCAGAAGGCCTGGATTTGTGACCCATCCCTGCCACTAAATATCTATATAACTTAGATTTTCTGAGCTTCAGTTTCTCATCTGTAAAACAGGGTCAACCATACTTACCCCTATTTATTTCACATAGTTTTTGTGAGGATCCAAAGAGATAACCTAAGTGAAGATATCTTATGAACTCCAAAGCATCATATACATATAAGGAATGAATATAACTGACTGATAATTAAGAAGCATTATGCCTTAATGTAGAGCAAGTCAAAACTCTAATCAGGAAGGCCTTTGAACAAGTGTGGCCCCCTCCCCACTTACCAAACAAATGATTTAAAAACAAAACAATCTTTCCATATTACTGAAATGAAAAATTTCCATAATGCCTTCAGTACCTAATGCATTTTTTAAAAGTCTATTCTGATAGGCTTTATTGTGGAATTAGTGGAATCCCCAAAACTTTACTTTTATGAAAAAAAAAAAAACTATGCCTGCTTCCCATAGAAGTTGGCTCATTATATGGTAAATGAGGACATGTACTTTGCTCCTACCTATTCCACAAATCAAATGTATTTACAGATGTGTGTCCATGTTCCAGAAAGACTAGACCCTAAAATGTTTGTTGAATATTGAAAAAATAGTTAACCTCATAAAATCTTGTTGGCTATTTTATGACATTGAGATTTATTCTATATGTATGATGTGGTAGCTCCATGTTATTTAATTTTGACATTGAATACTAATTATAACATTTCTACTATTATTTTTTCTTTAGACACGTATCTTTAAAAGTCCAAAAATAGTTTCTTCAAATTGGAATCCATCAGGTCTAGCATATCTCTAATAGAAAACATGTAATGTAAGTGAATTCTTTCCATTTTTATAAATTTTAAATTATATAAATGTTAATATGAATTCTGTATTAACTTTAGAAAAACTTTTTTAAAAAAACCTAGTTCTACATGTAGATAAAAACACTGAATCAATCTGCAAAAATTCACATCAATGACGCCTCAGTGAAGCAGAACAAGGTAAACTACTTGAGGATAGGGACTGGAATCTATGGTACCTTGGACAAAGTTCATGATTTTTTTTATAAAATAGAATTTCGTTGTATTATTATAGCAGCACAACTGACAATATATTAGATTTTCTGTTAATTTATTTGAAATGATGTTTTTGATATAAAGATAATTCCTTTATTGGACAATGCCATGAATGAAAAGGGTCAAGTTTCAAAGGGTGAGTTGAGAAAGCATTAACTTTTACTCTAAACTTTTAGGTATTGGATTATATGATACATATATTTAGTTGGCTCACAACTGTACTACATTTGATCAGAAGTTTAGATGGAATTCACTTGATTTAGAAATAAGGGGAACCAAAGCACTAGTTCTCTTCACAAGTTATTATTAAATAGACCTGTTGGAAATTTGCATATTCATGTTGCCTTGTTTATCTGAGACACTCTTACAGCCAGACTCAGCAATACAAAATGGACTGCTTTTTTTTTCTTTTTTAACTTCAGTTAGCCTTTGATTTTCCCTCTGGTATGAGGATTATCAGTATGCATCAAAGAATTGTTATCTTCATATTTCTTTTTTAATGCTAAAAAGTATCTTCAAAAGAAATAAGTCACTGGAAAAGAATTTTATGCCACATTTACACAAAGAAAATCACATGCAAGTAAAACTTTAAGCAAATTGGCTGCCATGGTATCAGATAATTTTGACAATTTTGCAAAAGGCTACCAGAATGATGGTGATGAGTCCCTCTGTGCTCTGCCCCTGAGCAGAATATTTCCGGAATGTCCTATGTAGTTTTCATCAACATATTTCAAAAGATGTATTGACAATGTAGATTATGACCCAAAGAGTGAAGCCAGGAGAATTAGGATACTGGAAAATCGTGCTATATGGCAATTCACATCAGGGAATGGAATAATGGCTTAGCATTTGAGTACTTGAAAAGCTGTATTTTTTAAAGAGCATAGCAAGAGAGCATCCACCCAAAGATGGAGTTATGGGGAGGTAGGTTTCAGCTCCAAAAAAGAGTAAAAAAAAACAAAATTATTATCAATTCCATCCATCAAAAATAGAAAGGGCTGCTTAAGGCAGCAGGTGAAACTCCTGTCACTGCCCATTTTTAAGCCAAAGAGAGATAACCATGTGCCAAGAGTATTATTATCATTGGCAGGGATTAGACCAGATGACTTCTAAGACTTTTATGAGTAGAAACTATTTCATTTATTGGCAGCTAGGTGGAATCAATCAATATAATTGATTTCAGAAAGACCTGAGTTCTAATACTGCATTAGACCTTTAAAATCTATGTGACCCTGTGCAATCACTAAACCTTGAGACTTCAGCTTCATCTTTAAAATGGAAATAATACTGGCTAATAATAGACAATAATCATTTCATAGGATGAGAATCAGATCAGACGGTCTGTATAAAGTGCATAGTAAACTTTAAGGTTCTTTATCATCATCATCATCATCATCATAAGTAACATTTATACAGCACTTACTATGTGCCAGGAACTGTGCTAAGAGCTTTAAAACTACTATTTAATTTGAGTCTCACGAAGTCCTTGGAGGTAGATGCTATTATTATCATCCCCATTTTATAGAAAAGGAATCTGAGGCACACAGACATGAAGTGGCTTGCCTAGGGTCACAAAACTAGCAAATGTTTGAGGTTGAATTTGAACTCAGGTCTTTCTGACACTAGGCCCACTGCTCTATCCACTGTGCCATCTGTTGTTTTTATTTGTCCTTCGTTCTCAGAGAGGACCATCTGTGCTATCTAGATCATCATCATCATCATCATCATCTTTTGTCTCCAGCTCTGAGTACAGTGCTTGCCATGTAACAGGCACTTAACAAATGCTCATTGATCAATTGATTTCCCCCTCCAAGAGTCTATGATGCCATTGTTTCAAAGTGCAGTAAGATTTCCATAAATTTGATAAACATAAGATTTCCATAGTGCAATGTTTCTGTTTTATTATGCATTGGATATCTTTTTCTTTAATAGATGAAAATTTCCCCAAACCTATAGGTAAATGCCTAAAATTCAGAGCACAGGAGGTATTACAAAGATTAAGTCATTGGGCTATATGTGTTTTGGAAAAGTGTGGGAGGTTTTTTTCTGGGGGCGTTGTCTACCAGAACTCTAGTATCCTCCCAGTTTGGGGAAAGTATTGCAGAACTCTGCCATGCAGTGTTACTGTGCCCCTGTCTTCCTATTTCAGTACTAGTACACTGTTGCCTCAATGTACTTTCTTCTTAGCTCCGAGGCAGACAGTTTACTTAAAAGAAACAAATTGGAGGTTTAGACTTCTCTTCCATGTCATAGTGCCCCTGTGCAACTCCTTCCAGAGATGGATGCTAGGCAACTCATTTTTAACCACCAACAGGAATCGTTGAGGAACATAAAATGATTGCGTTCCCTTAGTTTCTAATGCCCTGGGAGCCCACATATTTGTAAATCAGCAACCATGCATATGCTTCGAGCATAAGAACTTCACATATACATATGCTATCTGCCTCTGCAGAACAGAATTAATTGTCTTCTTATGAAGATATAAATCTCTGTCATGGAAATTTGAAAATAAAAATAAAACAGGACATGAATGGGGGCATTCTGCTTCTCGGTGGCTAAGGCAGTACCCAATTCGAGAGGGAATTTTCTCCACTTCATGGCTGTCAACAAAATAGTTTTATTTCTGCTTTGTGAATAGCTTTAAATAGAAAGAGTGCTCTTTTCTTAGCAGAGCCGGTGCTGTTTCTAGCAGGATCTGAAAACTCGGTGTTGTTCCCAAGTAGAAAACTCTAAAAATGGAAGTCCATTTTTTATTTGTTCTCGTTTTTCTTTTTTATTTCCAATTCCCCTTCCTTCACCAACATAAGCTTCCATAGCACCTAATTAGCTGTCTGAGAAAGTAGGAAGCAGTCACCTGTCTCTATTTATGGCCAGCGCCAGTGTTCAGGAGATGAATGCTATAACTAAGTGCCCCATCTCAGGTGCTCCCCCTGACAGAAAACCATCAAAAGTCAAGGCCTCTGAGGCTGGAGTTCAGGGGTAATAGCAGAACAGACTGCATGTTCTATGAACCTGAGCTAGTGTATAAGCACAGATAAAATGGAAAAACTAAAAATTAGAGCTGGAAAGAAATCCCAAAAGACTTCCAATACATTGAGATCCACTCCTATGGACATATGGTTACAAATGTCCTGGAAGCATGCCTCCTCAGGAAAAATAGGTCTTCCTCTACTGGTGTTGATTATTAATTCATATATTCCACACCAATGATGAGAGGAATGGACAATGGCTTCCTGCAACATAATAATCTATATGTCTATATTCATCCTTTCCATCTATGACTGTGATATTAAAATTATTAAGTACACTAAACCTAATATGGCTTTAGGTTTTCCTCTGCCTAGCTACAAAAGAAAAGGAAAATATATTTCACTTTCAATATCCTCATCTGTTAACACTGCTTAAAGGACTACATGTATTAAATATACTTTAGAACTCAGAAAAAGAGAGAGGGTTATTAATATCAGAGTATATTGTGTCCTATGCTTCATCTATGCAGCCCTTTTCTTCCATCCCCCACCATTCACATATTCAGCATTCACCTGAGTAGGTTTTAAAATTATTTTTAATAAGCTAGGTTTAACCCTAGGGCAAGCGAGAAGAAGAATGGGTGAGGGAAAATGTGACATAGGAAGAATTAATCACTTTATTTCAGCTGAATAATCTTTCATATATTGCATTGTATTACCCATGATTCTCAGCTGTGCATGGGGACCAACAGTTGGTTAACTAATTAAGTAGGTGAATTACAGATGCAGCAGTTTGTTTTTGACTCTTTTCTGGAATGTGTGGGGGGAAAATGGAAGCCATTACAAGCAGTTCATCTCATACAATGCCTCTCCAATAATAGCCTATTGTTCTGTCACAGTTAGTAATTATTATCATGAATCCTAACATTTGATTCTTCTTCTACTTCATTATTAATAACCATATACTGATCAATGTTCAAATGATTTACATAAGAAAAAAAAACTAGTAAATGTCTAAGACTGTAGTTGGGAGTTAAACTCTTAGAGTGTCATTTGTCCCAATTGTCAATTGTCTGTCTTCTCACATATTCATCTCAGATGTGTGTATCGTGTGAGTAATTTCTTAAAACATGGTCAAGTTGGGAAAACATGGGCATTTTTGAAAAGGCAGTCCTGAAGAATGCACCTGCACCGTAAAATTTTCCTCTGATACATTAGCATGAGTTCATTCAGATGCTAGAACCTACTGGTCTACATACTATTTGAGAGAATCCAGCAGCAGCTGGATGCTCCAAGGTGCCTCAAACATTTGCAACCATTGCTGAGTGCACCTGCATGCCTTCAGAGAACATTCAAGAGTCTCTGTGACCCTCTGGACATAGTGGGGGGACTAAGATCCAGGCTATTATCTGAGATTGCATTGACAATTAGCAGCATATGTTTGCAGCAGAAGAAAACTAAGTAGCAATTGCATACAGAAAATTTAAAGATAAAAACTGGGAAAACTGATTAAAAAGAAAACATAGAATCTAAATCAGATATTGGCAATTCACAATCCTGGAAGTGTAAAGGATCCTGAAGTACTTTTGTTGTGATAGTGAGATAGGAATGACTTACTACTTGGACTAGGACCCTGATAGAACCTCTTGGCAGGGTGAAATTCAACCCAGTCAAACCCATAAGTAAAAGAACAGCTGCAATTTAGTGGGAGAAATGTCTTTGGATCTCATAATTGCCTCAAAGCATCTTCCATGTGTCCATCAACACTGGCATGGCTTTAGGCACTAGAGGGGCTTGTGGAAAAAAAAAAAAAACAATTATTAAACATTGTCATTGTGCCCAAGGGGCTTAGACTCCCACAGAGGATTCCAATATGAGATAATTTGAGAAAAATCACTCATTAAAAAGTATGATAATTATTACAGTATAAAAGAAATTCAGAAGGAGATATCAGGAAGGGTTTGAGTAGTTAACCTAATTTGAGATGGACTTTGAAGGATGTAGAGAATTACAAATGGATGAGATAATAAAGGAAGGCATTGAGGATCAAAGAAAAATGCCATAGGCAAGGGTGGAGAAAAAAAAAAAGCATAAGTAGGCCATATAGGTGTGTAGGTGGAACAGTAAGAGAAAAAACCTGATCAGAGCAGATAATTTGTGTTAGGTGGTAGTGGTAAAAAACAGGCAGAAATGTAATGTTAAACTAAAACATGAAATGCTTTTGAAATTCAGGGAAGGAAGCCTTTCATAATCATGCAGGCCTGTAATTCCTGGAACTAGGTGAGCCCAAAATTTGTGGATTACTTGAATTTGAGACACCTGTGGTTGGTCTGAATTGGAGGACTACCAGATTGCCTCAGGAAGCATCAACCAACCCCAACACCAATGCAGAAAAACAGAACCGATTGCTGCTTTCTAACCAATAACACTGGGATCATCCATAAGTGGCTCTTTCCAGTTTTGGTGAGATAGAGAGACCCAGTCTCAAAAGAAAATAAAGCCAAGCCAAAATATAAAACAACAACAATAACACCATGGAGAAAAATGTTAGCTTAATTCAGAAGACAATGAGGAGTCAATGTTTGATAAAAATTATATTTGAGACTTGAAAGGGTAGACAGACTGGTAAAAGTAACAGTTCTGAAAGTTCTTGTAGGATGAGGTGCTGTGGCCTTGGTGGTGGACTGATAACAAGCTTATTTATTATATCAAATAGGTTTTGAGAACAGAAAATGAGAGATGAATCTGAGAGAATTTTCTAAAGGAATGAGCATTGTTAACATAGTCTGTAAGATATAAAGAAAAGGGGGAAAGTAAAGACGAACTAACATGTCAAGCAGGGAAAACTGGAAGGACAGTGATAAAACATGATTTTTCTCTTGATTATAACTTGTTTTGCCTGGCATAGAGTACGTGCTTAATAAATGCTTGTTGACTGTTTCCTAATTGTTTCATATTTGTAATTTTTGTCTCTCCAATGAGTGCCCTTCAGGACAGAGATGATATTAGGCTATTCTTTGTCACTTATCACATAGTCCTAAACACAGGCAAATAATTGAAGATAATAGTTAACTGAAATTTCATTCCACCTCCTGTAACATAAATAGGACCAAAATTAAATTTGACCTGAGTGTGACAGGTAATGTTAATGAGTGTTGCCAATAAGAGCCATGTCTTACCAAAATCAAAAAGACTGCTGAAACTTGTTCAATTTCAGTTTTGAAAAAAATTAATCTATAACACAGAAGCAACACTGTACATATAATGAAAAGGCTGGCAGAGGGGGTAAGAACTAGTAGTGATATATATAACTTGTGGATGCAAATCAAAGCTTGAAATTAAAGGGGAAAAAAATTCTCAAGAGTTAGTACTGTCTAAAAATAAAATAGGCTTTCTCAGGAGGTAGTATTCCCTCACTGGAATTCCCCAAGGGTTGGCTGACCAGTTGTTGAAGATGAAGATAGAGTTGTTTGTTTGTTTTTTTTTTCTCTGAAGTCAACAAACATTTAGTAAGCATCTACTATATGTCAGGCACTATGCTAAGTACTAGAGATACAAAGAAAGGAAAACTTAAAAAAATCCGTGCTCTCAAGAAGCTCAAAGTGCATCAATAATGAATTGTATCGCATGGCACATGAAGCCCTTTCAACTGTCATTCTGTAACTGAGTCTGAGCACTAACGTTTAAAAGTCATGGAACAGTGGCTAAGTCATTTCACCTTGCCAAGCCATGGTTTTCTCATTAGTGAAATAAAAATAATATTAATAATAATATATCTTCCTTATCAGTGTACCTACTAGGTTTGTCATGAGATTCAAACGAGATTCTGCATGTACAAGGTTTTAGTAACCATAAAGCACTAAATGCAGATTACTATAGTATTTGTTGTAATTTATTATTGTTGCAGAAAACTGCCCCCATTCCACAATTTGATACTAAATTCATTCAATTCCAAGCTGGTCTAACATGCAAAAGATGAAAACTCTAACATTTTGTAGACCATTCCATGCCCCCATCTCTCTACAACCATCACAATTGTGGATAATTGATAAATGCATGGCATAGTTGAAAGAACTCTGGACCAGGAATCAGGAGACCTAGTTTCCAGCCCCACCAGTCGTCCTGCCTCTAATTACTTACAGACCCTTCAGAGAATCACTAAACTATTCTGGGTCTGTTTCCTCATCTAAAAATGAGGCTGGACCTCCAAAATTCCTTCCTGCTCTAAGATTTTATGAGCTAGAATATAACTCCTGCCTAAAATTTCTTTCAAATACGGAGGTCAAAAGGCATTTTTTTATTCTAGTGTTATTTGAATAAAAAAAAAACATTTAAATATTAGCTCATTTATGGAAAACTATGGGTTGGCCATTTTTTTTAAAAACCCTATACTTCAACAATAATCATAACTATCCTCTCATCCTGGCTTCCTACTGTTACTTTATTCAAAATGTACTAATTTCTTATTCAGGATATCTTATTCAGTGATTGTTAGTCAGAAACCCCTGGAAGTTTCAGTAAGTCTCTCTGTCAGGCTCTCAGGCTTCATCTTAGTAATTTACTGTTAGAGTACTTCCACAGTACCTTCCAAAGGGTTAACACAGCTGCCAAAAGTATCTGATTTACATGCAGGGAGGAACCGATGCTTTGGCACACAGTTCACAAAGATGCTATTTGGCTTACAAGGCCAAATTTTAAATTCTAGCCATTGAAATACTGCAATGAAATTCAGGCATAAAAAGGATGTTAACTCTATTACTGTTTTCTCATCTTTAGAAGTGGAGAATTTCCCTTATGTTTTCAGTGTCTCTGTTTGCTAGTTCTATCTCGGGTTGATGACATGAATCTTTGATGACATGGATGAACACATCTAAAATTCAAGTCATCCTTCTGGCAAAGCTCTAATCCTGTAAGGAAGGTCAATGAAAACACATCTATTAAGCCTAACTTGTTGTAAGTAACAAGCAGGATATTCATATTAGGATTTTTTCTCTCTGCTTTGCTATCTAATTTCTATGGGGACATGCATCTATTTACCAGCATAAATCTTGTTGTTCATATTCTGTTACTAACACATGTTCTCTGTTCAACTGCTAGAGGTGGGTAAACAGAATCGGTGTCATTGTTAGCATTCTCTACAGAGTTAATGCAGATGTAGCTAATCCTCTCTTGCTTATTATTCAGTAATCAGTACCTGCCAATAGGATTTGGGAGGCCCAGAAGATATATAGATATATTTTAAACTGAATTTTAATCTTTTAATAGTATTTCCATTGCAGAGGATATTGGCTCAATATATAGAAACCTGGTCTGCAGAAATGTCTGAAGTTTTCCATTGAGCTCCTTTAAACTAGATGGGCATGTATGCAAAGGAATACAAGCATTATAATGCTCTAAAGCAGTGTTCTTTATTGCAAAGTTCAAACTGTGATAAAATTCTCTAAAGATAGTGGTTTAGCCACATCTTCTTACGAGCTGTGGGGAGAATGGTAAGGAGGAGTGAGTGGGAGAGAATGACATTTAGAGTGATGTTCCCCTACAATTCATTCCAGCATGAATAGTATGGAGAAAAAATAAACTTAGTGATTGCAACAGACTCCCACAAAAAAGTAAACAATCCAAAATCAGTGGTTGGTAATTATTTTGTAACTGAGTTTTATCATCTGCCTCTCGTGAGGGGTGATGTCTTTGGAAAGGAATAGCCAGAAAATGTTTATTTCATGTCTGTAAAGGGAAATCCATGACAGTGCAACTTAAATGTAAACATATTGGTCTGTAATTCACCTTGAACTAGGCACTGTTTCTATGTATGTTCCTACAACTGCTATCGTCATTATGTGAGGTAGAAAGTGCCTTTTAGAACTTCCAACTCCTGTACGATCTCTACTCCCCTGCCACCTGTTATAAAAAAGACATTTAGTAACCTTTCCCCCAAGTCACTTTGCATTCATTTTGTATATGTCAAATTCAAATGTCTCTGTACATGCTGTATTCTTTCTGCCACACCACACTCCCAGCAGAATGTAAGCTTCTTGGTCAAAAATTCTCATATTTGTATTTTTACCCTTAGGTCCTACAGTTTGCATGACATAGTATGTGAGATAGAGACTCAAAATGAGAACGGACTCATTCCAGAGCCAAGAAGACCTGGGTTCATGCCCCACCTCTGATACTTGAAGGTTCTGTGAGGATAGGTACTTAACCTCTCTGTACTCCAGGAAAACTTTGAGAGACTCTGCTCACCTGAACTGGAAGAGGGAATTTGCTCATCTGGAAGATCCCTAGATCAAGAAAATCTCATATTCAGTCTTTATCCCTGTCTCCAGCAACTAACACAGTGTTTGGCACATTGCAGGTATTTAATAAATGGGAATAAGCACTTACTAAGTGCCTCCTCTGTGTCCGTGCCCTTTACTAAATGCTTGTTAAGTTGAAAGGAATAAAATAAATGATGTTATAAATGCTTGGCTTATTCTAAGAAAGAACTATATGTTAAGCAAAAAAAAGTTCTCATAATCCATGAGGATGTATGCATCTGTGGGTATACATATATATTATATTGACTATATAGATGTGTTTTATGGAATGTGTATTAGTAACAGTGAAATGCTGTTTTCCTGGGAACTGTTCTCATATTCTATAGTCATTAGACTACATTGAGCCAGTGAAGAAAATGGAAAAATAGGTCAAGATATTGACATGCAGACAAACAAGAGATGTGACCCTTTGGAAATCATTTACTACATAATCAAAGCTCATACAACAAGTCACTGATGAAGGCAACCACTGAACCAGAGTTACAATGAAAATGTGTTTCTAAGAGGTTTGAAAAGCCCCATGTAAAAAACAGAAAATTTATAACAACTGTTACAGAGTTCGAAACATTATGTTATATTACAGAATAGTTTCTCCATTGCTGGGGATGCTAAACACAACAGAAAATAAAGCATTAAAAATGTGAAGAGTAGTGAAAAATAGCACAAATACGAACGTAAATAATTTAAGGCCATTTCTCATTTTAGATCAAAAACATGACCTATGTCAGAAGATTTCACAGAGAATTGTAAGAATTAGAGTTTTAATATTTAAGGATTCTACTTCCAAACTCTTTTTCTATCCAATAATAACTTAGCAGCTCCATGTTAGGGTTGGAAAGTTGAACGATGAGTCTGTATTTCTATACATTTTACACCCATGTTAACAAATATTTAATTGCTATCCAATGCTTCTAAAATACGGTCCAAACATTCCTGCATTCAAGGCTTTTCACAATCCTTCCTCAATTACCTTTCCAATCTTTTTTACTCTTTTATTCCAGCATCAGTCTTTTGTTTCAGTCAAACTTGAATAATCACTACCCCTTGTATTTCTAAACTTGGGTCTTTGTTCATAGTTTTCCTGACCTAAAATGCCATCATCTTCTTCTGTTTAATTTCTACCTAACCTTTGAGGTTCAGTTGAAGTCCAAATCTTGCTAGAAAGCCCTCTTTGAAGATCCATTATGACTCCTGATTGGTCATACTTCCAGTATTGTTGTCTGTGCTACATATTTGGCTTGATAATTATAGATGAACATAGAATGTTTTAAATCTCTGACAAAACTGCTAGTCATCTGTTAAGCTACATGTTTTCCATTTTCAACTAGGTTTTGTTTAATGCAAAGATGCCATATTATACTCCTTTTTACTTTCCACAGAATATAATGTTATTTATAGTAGCACTTCAATAAATATCCATTGATTAACCTGAAAAAAAACTGTCAAAGAATTTTGTCATCTCTAGCATTTTCTTGACGTAGTGTCCCAGGAACGAAAGGAAATAAATTCCAATTCTAAACTAGCTAGAAACTGACTAACTCGAGTTTAAAAAAAAAATCACTTCTCTATATAAAGCTCATTCTCCTTATTTTTTCAAACTCCAATTTGATTTTTTTAAGCCTACTACGTATGAGGCACTGTGAAAATATATTTTTTCATGTAGGAATATTACAACAAAAGTCACTGGTGTGAAATAGATTTAGCTTTCTAAAAGAAAGGCATTTTTAAAAATGCAACTGATATTCTCTGACTTTTTAAAAGAGAGCTTTTTCTCTTTGGGGACAGCAATAATTATTAGGAAGTTTTCTCTTAGGGCGACCGTAAGTCCACTCCTGAACAACTTCTACCCATTTAATGTAGGACCTTCCCTCTGATAAAAACCTTTTCCTCATGATAATCCTTGAAGCAACTAGGTAACACAATGGATAGAGCACTGGGCCTAGAAGCAGGAAGAGCTGAGTTCAAATCCAAACTCCATAACTTTCTGGCTGTGTGACCCTGGGAAAGTCACTGAACCTCTTTCTATCCTCAGTTTCCTCAACTATCAAATTGAAATAATAATAACACCTACCTAACAAGGTCATAATGAGGATCAAATGAGATAATATTTATAAAGCACTTAGCACAGTGAAGGGTATATAGTAGGTGCTAAATAAATGCTTGTCCTCTCTGCTTAAAATACTTCAAGATAACTATCATGATGCTTCCAAGACTTTGCTTCTTCATGAAAACAGTGCCAGTTTCTTGAACCAACCAAATCTTCCTAGGTATGCTATACAAGGTCTTCACAATACTGGTCTCCTTCCTTTGGAAACTTTCTAGTTTAATTGATGTCCTTCCTCAAATTTAGCATCTAGAACTAAACATAAAGCTCTAGATGTAGTAAGACCAGGGCAGAGTCTGGCAAGACTATCAAGATCCTGGTTTTATTACCATGGCTCTCAAAGCCATTAGATGTTATAATACCTTTTTCATTGCCTTATTTTATTGCTGACTCATTTGAATACACAGCACACTGAAACCACAGATTTTTAAAAATTGCTATCTAATCACGTCTCCCATTATGTATTTGTGAAGTTCCATTTTTGAAACTGAATGTAGGGCTTTACATTTATCCTAATTATCTTTGACCTTATTAGATTCAACCATGTGGTCTAGCCTGCGAGGTCCTTTTACATACTTACTATCCAGTATGTTAGCTAATCTCAGGTTTGTCTAATCTGAGAATTTGATAACCATCTCATCAATGTTTTATATGTTGCTCTAAATGTTAAATGGAAGAGCCTTCCAGAGCCTTCCAACCTACCAGAGTTCTTTACAAGCAAACACTGAGTCATATGATTATTCTTTGACTGCAGTCACTCATCCAATGGCTCATATCAAACCGTGTCATTCACAATAATAGCATTAAAGATTCTGGTATAGTCTAGGTATTGTGCAACTACAACATTCCTCTCACCTAGGTACCTACTAATCCTGTCAACAAAGCAAATGAGGTCCATTTGGTATGACCTATTTTCAGTGAAGCCAGCTAACTTTTTGTGATCACTATTTCCTTTTTCCAGATATTCACTAACTTTCTTTAACAATAAGATCTAGAATTTTACAAGGAGTTGTAAGTAGTCTGAGTCTATTCAGTTTTTAAAAATCAGTGTATTTACTCTTACTGATCATGGACAGGGGCCCAGCAATCCCATCTGCCAATCCTTTTAGTGTCCTGGGATTTGTTCACCTGGGCCTAGTGACTGAATTCATCAAGAGCACCTAGATTCTCTCTAAGTATCTCATTAATTATCTTAGCTTATAAGTTCCTTTCCAAAAAGTAGTCTTCTTGGCAGAGAAAACAGAAGGAAAAAAGAGATGAGTAGTTCTGCCTTTCATATGATGTGCGTTCTCTTCATCCGGATTATCCTTAGCAGTAGTTCTATATCTGTTTGGATCCTCTTCTTTCCCCTAATACATCATTTTTCCAGTCTGGGCTGATTCTTAGATTTAGTCCTTTTGACACATGCTACATTTTTATTTTTGCCTTTGTTATCTATTCCTCACCATTGTTTCTATCTTATGTGCATTTCTTTTTAAAAATTCAAGATTGTTTGATGACTTCTTGGCACATCCACATCAGCCTATTTAGAAAACTCTAAGCCCTTTTCTCTCCCATTTTAACTGTTTCTATATGTGTCAGTTGTCCTATGCTTTATTAAATGGCTATGGTATTGGAATAATTATCACTCCAGATAAACAGAACTGACTTAACTGAGCATTAATGTTGTCTGATAGGGAGGAATGAGTAATTATAAATCCCTTGATCCTTGGGGAACGGGGAAGGAATGAATAACTGTCTATAACTAGAAAAGAGATACTTGGCAATTATATTGTGAAACAATAAGGCCCAGATTCTACATATATATATATATATATATATATGTTTAGGGAAACTGCACAATGTTCTAATCTTCAGAAAAAATAGCAGAGGTTTGATGACTATATCTTGAGATTTTTTTAGTCATGCCATAATTATACATGGTGAGCTAAATATATACGGCACCATCTATGTATTTCTAATTGGGATGATGAGGTCTCAGCCCTGAGGAGCTAACTGTATCAGAATCATTTTTCCAAGAACAAAAAAAAATAAACTAATCTAAAATTTCTTGTGACATGTTAATTTGTTATCATTCCTTGTTTCAAGTCACTGACTTAACATCACACATAATTATTGAAATCCTTTATTCAGTATTTATTATATAAATCTTACGGTAACTGACTTAAGAGAATAATTTTCTTTTTTCAGGGGTGGTTATACGAATTGAGCTCTTAGTATATCTTTACCCTAGAAAAGAACACCAGCTAACTGCTATTATGTGAATCTAGATATTTTAATTGCTGCAAATGTGACCCAGAAAAATTATTAAGTTAATAATTGGTCTGGGTAGGACATAAACTTATAGTTAGAACTCAATTATCTTATTTTATTATTGTAAAGAATTGTATCTATACACAATGCTATATGACATTATAAAAAAATGTATTATAGAAATAAGCACCTAAACAAAGATGTAGCTTCTCTTCCAACTTACTGATATATTTAGTGTGCAGGTTTATTTATGGCTCATACAGTAATTCAAGTGCTGCTTTGAAAAAAATATTTTAAAATTTACATGTTGGGAAGAAAGCACTGATGTATTAACCAATGAGAAAACACACAAGGGAATTCTGAAATGGAGAGTTTTAGGATAAGATTCATATCGATGCAAAATGATTTTTAAGTTTCATAATCCTGATGCTATAATGTCTTTTAGATGGACAGGAAACAAGGATATTCTAAGGATAAGGGATTTTTACCATAGTTGAGCCTAATAAGGAAGAATGAAACACTTTAAAAAACATTTTTAAATTAGATATTTGTGTATACATATGTTGTATAGATGTGATAAACAGAGCGACATGTGGTAAATGGAAGTCTCTGGCATACACCTGCCCTTCTTAAGGGTTGTAACTTCTAAAAACATTTACTGGTTGCAATAAAAGTGCAAACCACCTTTCAACACCCTCTAGTTTTCCCTGTGCTCAATCACAATTCCCTGCTAGCTCAGCTTATCACATTGATAAACAGCCTCAGTTAAGAGCAGGTGTGAGTGTGTATCTGTGTGTGTATCTGTGTGTGAAACAGATGTCAAACAAAGTAGAGGATAGGGACTAGCAAAATTTCACACTGGAAGTGCTAATTATTTTTTAAACAAGGCAATAAATGTGTTGTCCATTCATATAATTTTCCTCTTTTTTTCAACCCTACAAGCTCTCTTACCTCCAAATATTTTAAAAGATTTTTTTTAATTCAAAAGCATCCCTACTTAAGGTTAACATGATAAAATATATATTTAAAAGCTATTTTTTTAAAAAATATCAAACCTCTCATCCTAAATCATTGTAAGAAATCCTAAACAATGATCATTTCCTCCTCCAAAGCTAATGTCTAGAGTGCTTAACATGATTTTAAGTAATGCTTTATGTGGGGAGGTTATTTTATTTCCATTTATATTTTATCAAGTCCTGACTGACACACATTAACTTTGTGACCTTAGGAAAATCACTTGAACTCTTAGTACTCTAGGCAATTCTCTAAGACCTAAGTTTCAGAGAAGGTGCCAACTTGCATTGGCAGAGGAAGTTTCCTCATTCTGGAGTTGCTGATACCAATGAAATCATAGGTCTTTGCCCATCTCTGTCCAAACTAGTATTTAGTTCTACCTTCTTTTTTCTCTGACATTTAGAAGACAACATTAGATACAAGGATTTTTAGAGTTCTGGATTTGTATACAGGAATGGATTTCAAGCATTGCAACAACTACTAAAAGTGATGTCAATTTTTCTTTAGCACAAAACCATCACTAAATTAATTTTTTTTCAGGATAAACCAAACAATCCAGAAAGTAAACTTACTTCCCATGTGTTTTTCAGTGTGAGAAAACACTGATTTTTATACAGTATAGAAGCATAAAGAAAATAAAAAGAGTATTCAACCATTTAAAGATACTACTATAATTCACAGCATCAATAACCTAGTGGTACCAAAGAGTTAAAGTGGTTTCCAAAGTTGCTTGATTTTTTTCAATTATTGGATTCAATTGAGGAATTATCTAAAACTCATAGGTTTTCTATGATGTCTTTCAACAATAATTTCCTTAATTCCAAGTAAGTAGTTTTGTTTCTGTTTCTGGTCAAATGATTTCAAGGTGATTCATGTAGTTTTAAAATAACATGTGAATAATTTCATCTGGGGTCATAACCTGTATCAGGAGGGCAAACTCACATTGATGATATTTCCATTCAGAGCTTGGGAGCAGGTATAAATTTAATGTAGTCACACAAACTATCATTTTAATTAAAGTTACATGATACGAATAAGTTCTATGTTGCAAAGGGTGACTGGCTCTGCAAAATAGAGAAAGGTGGATGAACTGTGTCATGTTGATGGTTCAGCTTCTAAAATAGTAGAATCTATTCTACGTCTACAGCTTAAACACAAAAGAGGAGGAAAAAATGAATAATACCTTCCCTGCCAAGTTTAACTATTTTTCCATAGGGAAAAAAGTTTTTCTTTTCCTGGCTCCATCAATGTCCTAGTACTTGTAAAACAAAGATTACTATAAGATTATCAGTAGGGTAGGTTTGCAGGTGTCACTATGGTAACTGTTGAGATCACTCATACTCTCTGATAATTAATTAGAGAGACTGGAATAAATACATTTCGATAAAACTGCACACAACAGTTTGTATATGGTTTTTTCCCTCCTCCTCTTTTTCCCACCAGCCTCTTCTCTGAAGATGACATTCTGCAAAACACTAATGGTCTCTATGCAAATATAATAAACTGATTTAATTTTAATATTATTCAGATGAAATTTATGATAACCTCATCTGGAAAAACAAAGCACATTTCAAACTTGTTGTTCTTTTCTTTTTTCCAAAAATGTCATTTTACTTATAAGACCACAGAGAAATAATTGTCTACCAGTCATGGATTTAAAATATATTTGTGTATATACATATATATATATATATATACACATACATATACATATAAGAGTTTTAGCATCTAAAATGTAATATTCTGATTACAAGAGAAGATAGCTAGCAGATGAAGTTTTTGCTCACCTGGCAGAAGCAGATCAACAGATTGAAGTCTACTTGTGATGGTGTGTAGGGTGAGGATAGCAAAGGAAAGCAAAGTCGGGAATGCTTGAAAAATAAAATATTTTTAGTTAACAAATAGAAAAAAAAAAAAACAAGGTGGAGAAAAGGGTCCAGCCCAATTACAAGGTCCTCCTTTAACTTGGTCTCCATTTTTAGTATTACTACGTCTATAAATCCCAAAAGATATAGCACTAGATTTGCAGAGAAACATGAAACTTATTCTTATTATCTGAATGACTCCTTTCTGGGAAAATTTCAATACAAACTAAATGAGAACAACTCATCTGCTAACCCTACATTGTTACCATGCTCAGATTCATATTCTGTAGTGATATGGCAGTTCTTGCTAAAGGCATTTAAGATAAGCAGCCCCAGTATTCAATATCACCAATGAAAAAAATACTATTTTTAGGATGGTAATGAGTTCATTTTGATTTTTATTGTAAGAAATTATCGCCTCTTTTAATGAGTGTTGTGTATGTATCAGGGTCTATACCTGGTAAGGGCTACAATAAGATTTGAATCTATTTTGCTGATTCCAGGTTCCAGGAATCTCTCCATTATGCCAATTTCCCTCTCAGATCATGTGTCACTGAAACTAAAGTAACTAACAGTCCATGGTTAAGTAAGTGAAATTAATAAAACTTCCAACAAAAGGGCTGCTAGAGTTCTGTTTGTTTGGAGCTGGGTGATGAGAGGAACTCCAGGGATGGAAACTTTCTCTGCCAACACAGACAAGAAACTCCTCTGAAATCTTAAAGCCTTGGATTTAGTTGCCTAAGGTACAGAGAGGTGAATGTCTTCTCATTTTCATGAGTGTATATTAGAGTAAGGATTCTAACCAAGGTCAAGGCTATTTCTGTAGCCACTATTCCATGCTTACTCAGTGTAGTTTAGTGAAATTTATCAAACATAAACCATGTACTCAATGTACTACTTATTGTTTAAGTCTTTGCACAGATTAAATACCATGAGATCTTAAGTGCATTTTGGAGGCTTTAGGAGAAAACAAACAAACAAAAAACTCCTATAACATCTTGTAGCATGTGGGGCTTACTTTTGATTAGTTTCATTTGGACAGAGACCATATGGCATGATGGATAGGAACCTGGACTCTTAAGTTAGGAAGACATGGACTAAATTACTACCTAGGACCCCTCCTGGCAGTGTGACCCTGTGCAAGTCTAGGCTTGAGCTCTTTAAGGGAAGGAACTGTCTTTTTTCCTCTTCTTGTATCCCCAGCACTTAGCACAGTGTCTGGTACATAGGATGCACTTAATAAATATTTACTGATTGGTTATAGCCACCTAACTTTGCAGTGCTGCACCTGACTGCCCTGGGCTCCCATTTAAAATTCTGCATTCTGTAAAGTCCAGTTCCCTTTACTCAAGAAAATACAGGAATGGAATATTTAATTCATTTTTAAAATTGGTGAAAATGCAGATGGCAAGATTAAGATGTTTTCTGGAAGGCTGATTTAGGGATTATTGGAATTGCATAAATATCCAAGTAATCAGACTTACAAAGAGAAACCCTCCCCGCCCCACACACATACTTCCTTTCTCATTAATCTTCCAAAATGGCCAATGAATGTGAAAGAAAAAGAATTTGCTATCTAGAATTCTTGCTTTGCCCTCCCCAATAAAAAGGTGTAGCTGCCAACCAGTGTTTCTTTCCTTTAAAAGTCTCATTTTCTTATATTCAATTTTTATTCAACATCTGTTGTTCCCCCTCCCCTGAAATGTAATTATGTAAAATTCCAATGTAAAACAGGTTGAGTACTTAATAACAGGCAGCTTAAACATTTCTTCGCACTGTTGCCCTGCAGATGTTTCTGTCATTTTTCTTTTTTCCTGGCTTCCTGTTTAATTTGTGTCTGTTTCTCTCTCATTCTTAAAGTGCACTCCCACAACAGATGGAAACACCTGAAAATAAGTCTGGCTTATGGACATGTTTATAAGACACCTATTGTGATATTCTGCACATTGGAGAACGAGAAAAAATACAGAATATTTGTCAAATTGAAGCAAAAGAATTAAACTGTGAGCCACATTGTTGCCACATTTAGATAAATATTCTCAAGTGGTACTGCAGCTCTTGCTAAAGGCATTTAAGGTAGGAGCCTCTAGTTGTCACTATTTGGATTTTCTCTCTTTTAAGCAGCCTCTCTGGCTTTGCTACCTTTGGAGTAGTTCCCTTCTATACTCAATTTCTGCATTAAACATTTCTCATTTTGAAACATTTCATTTTTTAAATGAATTTTGTTAAATGCAATTTCATATTCAGTATACAAAAGGTAAGGCTGAAGTTAGAATCACAGAACCTGAATTTGAAACCTGGCTTTGCCATTTACTAGCTATGTGATCTTATAAAAGTCACTAAAATCTCTATGGAGCTCAGCTTTTTTCATGTTTTTAAAAAGAGTGACTGAACTAGTTAATGTCTAAGGTCCCTTCCAGGTCCAAAATCTATGATCTTATGAACTGTAAAATGAGGGGGGCTGGCAAATTGACCTTTAAGTTCCCTTCTAGTACTAGATCTAAGAGTATATGTTTCAAACAGACATAGATCTCTAAATGTTTCCTTTCCCACAACATAACTAGAGGCTTATGATACCTATTACCCTTTCATCTCCAGGCACAAAGGGAGTCTCATTCCAATGAAAACAACATCAACTGTCATGTAAGGAAACTTAAGCTCAAAAATTCCAGATAGTCGAAAAAGAAACCTAGGAAGGGCAAAGAGGCAAATTAGAAAGTTGATGCTGAAAAGGAGATGCTAGATGATATGGATAATACAAATCCAGTCTTCCTTTTCATGGATCTTAAATGAAGAAAGCCTGGTAGGGTTTGATAAGAACCTATGCTAGCAAAATAGATGTTGCTGACTACAAAGCTTAGTAAATACCTTGCCTAAGATCAGCCAGTGGAACACAAATTATTTTATGCAAGATGGATTCAAATCATATTGAATAATTTAAAATGGAATATTTGCTTCATAGGGTTATAAATTAATAGCTCTTCAAGCTTATGCTCTGAAGACCAATAGGGGTTCTCTTTTCATCTTGAAATAGGTCTGTTTTTTATATAATCATATTTTAAATGTAATATGCAGAATTTCAGTTCGTGCAATCTCTCACTATAAACTGTCAGGAAGCTATACAAAATATAGATTTTAATCTTTACAGTTATTCCTAAAGTGAGCTTTACTTATATCCTGATTGTTTATTTTATAGTTGAAATAGATTACTATTATGGAAATAGATTTTCATATGACCTTGACATGGGCATATATACTTCTGTTTGTACATATACACATACTAAGGCATATATTTCACATGCATTCATATAAATATGTGTTATAGCTAAAGATCAAAATAAAACCAATGTCTAAATCGGGGCGGAAGGAAGTGGAAAATCATATATTTTGGCTCAGTTTAGCTCAGCTAAGCTGCCACCCAGTTGGATGCCCTGGGACAGAATATAGATGTGAAAATGTGGATGGATCAACTAGAAAAAGATTAAAATCACATTTTTATTCAATCAGTACATCAGTTTCACCTTAAAAAATATAAATTATTATTAAATTTAATTCAATTTCGATAAAAGTTACTCAATATCTGTCATGTACAAAACTCTGTACTAGGTACTGAAGCATTTAAGGTTATGAATAAGAAATAGTCTTTCATTTCAAGGAGCATCTATTAGATTGGAAGATACATTCACATGCCCACAAAATATAATATGAAGAGTGCAAGTGTGTCAGAGAGGTATAAACACTGCTATGAACATTTAAAAGAGGGTAAGATCACTTTCTCCTGGGGAGGATTAATGTGAGCTTGATGAAAGAGGCGGCATCTAAGTGGTGCTTGGAAGGAAGATTGAATTCCAATAGCAAAAATGTAAAATGAAAACATTTAAGGAATAGGGACTAATGTGAGCCTTGGTATGCATATGAGAAATGAAAGTCATGGGGAAGATCTGGTTTGGATAAAGAATAAGGAATATGAAGAAAGGTAATGAATATTAGCAGTAAAAACTCTTATTTACATGTTGCCATCATTCCATAAGATCATGGAATTTCAACTATATGAGAGATATTTAGAGATTTTGCCCAATTGCCTCATTTTAGGAATAAATAATCTGAGAAATAGCTCAAGTTAGAATTTGTGCTTTATTGCAGTTTT
Organism: Trichosurus vulpecula; assembly: GCF_011100635.1. NCBI lineage: Eukaryota > Metazoa > Chordata > Mammalia > Diprotodontia > Phalangeridae > Trichosurus > Trichosurus vulpecula. Next base: position 314,458,027 of record NC_050576.1, on the reverse strand, counting down.
CAGAACTTGAAAGCATTGATTTACTATGTGTTCTTATGAAATACATGACCTTATACCTTATTTAAGGCAATTGAATAGCTTTAACAATAGAAATATAAATAGATTTATTATTTTCTAAGTCTTCTTCCTTGCTTGAATTATTAACAATCATTTTCAAAGGTGTAACTTGCTATCACAATAACTTTGTATATAATCAAGTCATGATTTTTTTGGCTAAAGAAAGTTGAATGAAAATTTAGTTCTCTAACTTTCCTATTTCCCTCATTAGCATATATTCATTTGCCATGCCTCAAAGATAATGTCATTTTTATTTCTTACAAAGAAAAATAAAGCATGATGCTGAATTACTGGGATCAGCAAGAGATTCTTTTAAAAGGAAAGAAATTTTTTTTTTGTGAATTATAGCTTGATAATGGAGTAAAACTGTCTCAGTGACAATTATATTTACATGATAGAATGCAAATCTTCTCCCCAAAACACAGAATAAAATCTTAGTCAATATGATTAGTTTAAAAATTCAAGTGTCAGTCCTATCTCTCAACACTTGCATTAAAAAAGGAGTACAATTGTATTTCAAAATCTTAATCTTGTTGTACTAAAAATAATACTTACAAAAAGGAGTCATGGGTTACTCAATTTTGTCTTTTCTTAGGAGACTGGACAACCAAAACTGTTTTTAAAACATCTTCAATAAAGTTATGGGGAAGTATCTGACTTCCTTTTCATAAATGAAAGAGAACAACATGGGAAGAAAATCTTTCCTCAAGACCATAACATTGTTTTGCCAAAGCAAACTGTGAAGTTGGCAATGAGTATGTGCATTATTAATAAAGACATTTCTTTTGAAATGTAAATTTAACTTCCATGAAAAACAATATTATTGTGTTTGGATTCTTTAATATGTGATATAGCTCTTTTGAATTTTATGTCTAAAAAATTTGAATATTCAATACTCTGTTTTTCTAAGCAATCCTTTCCTATTTTGAGAAGGAAAAAAAATAGCAGAAGGAGCAGAGTGGAAATGTCAAAGAACATTAAAAGGATCTGAAACAAATCCGTACAGGTGGCTTATTTTGGAGCTACCCGAGAAGACTGAAAGAAATCTACATTGTACAAGCTGCCACATGTCAGTACACAGGTAGTTATTGAGCACTCATGTGTGCCTAGAAAATGTGGAGCCTTGGAGTTGATCCAACCAGGTTATAAGTTGCAGCAAGGCTATTGAACCTAACGGTGTGTAAAAAATGACAATGGTATCTTCAATACAAATGCATGAAACCATTGGATACAACTGTGATATTGTTTATGGGAGAATTTTTCTGCCCCATTATTGTAGTTTCTTTGAATGAGAAAGCAATGCATACTGTACGGTAGCATAGCAAATTACACCCTGCTCACTTAGCTTCAAATAACCTCTTCCAAGCCCTGTGCACACATCTTAGGTTTCAAGGTTTCCTGGTGGGAATTCTATTCATCTAAGCAGACTCCTCTATAGAGAATTACACAGCTATTTAATTTAATTTTTCCTGACATTTAGCCCATTACTCATTATGTTGACCTGGAAAAAGATGCCGAATTCGATTTTTTTTAATGATTCACATTATCAGAATTATGATCAAAGAGAGAAAGCCATGATCTGTATTAGGTTTTCTGCAAAATTTCTCTTTCGTATTAGAGCACTTTGTTGAGCAGACTTTGTAATGCCTGCAAAAAAAAAAACATCATGAAGGCATAATAAGCCATGTAATCATCATTATCTTTGACTATGGCTACAGGGAAGGGAAAAAAAAAGAATTTAAACCTTTTCATTTTAATGTCAAAACAAAATGGCACACTGACAGCTACAGACTACGTTGTGATTAAATCACAGAGACTATTCAGATTTTAGGTATGAAATCAGAGGACAGGTATCCAAGAATATAAAAATATCCACCCAGCTCAAGCATAATGATTGTTTGACAATTTCCATCTGGGTTTTCCCATCTTTAAAACAGAGAAAAAGGAGGAGAAAGAAATGGCAAATCTTCTTCCTATTTGATGTAGAAGTGAAAGGGACCTTTCAGCAATCTTGTAGTCCAACACTCTCATTTTCTATATTAAAAACAAAAAACAAAACTAAAGCCTAGAAAAAAGGAGACTAATTTCCCCAGGCAATAGCACAGTCAAGCTTCAAATCCAGATCGAGCCTAATCCCACTGTTCTTTCTTTAGAGAGAACTTTCTATATCCAACATAAATAGTAATAATAATCAATAAGTAGCATTCATATTGCACCTACTACATACAATACACTGTATATGTGCTTTACAAATTTCAATACGTGATACCAGCACACATTCACGGTCTTACTGTTTGTTTCCAATTTACAAATCAGGTTAGGTTCCAAAGGTTTGTTTACAAATCTGTTATTTGTATATCAGACTACATTATCCACTAGAAACACCGCTATGGAAATGAGGGTTAGTTTTGAGGAATGATTTTGCAACCTAGTTCTGTCATTTCTTATTAGCTGTGTGACTTTGGTAAGTAAATCTTTTCTGAACCTTGTTTTCCTCATTTGTGAATGGAAATAATAATATAGCTTACCAGGGCTGTTATGAGGAGAATGCTTTTTTAAATCTACATGGGAAGAGTGAAACATTCCCAGGTTGGGCCACGAAAGACTAATTTTTTAAAAGTTCTTTAAGGACATGGACTGTTTGATTTTTTAATTGTATCCCCAACACATAGAACAAGGCTCAGCACATGGTAAGCTCAATAAATGCTTGTTGGTTTATTAAGTGAGAGAAGGTATCTAAACTGTGGTATTAATGGTGACAGCCTGAGTTCTGGAGGAGGCAAATTTTATATCTACACAAGCAAAATCTTCTAAAAATTAGAGTTGTTCAAGAGTGGAAGGAGTTACCCGGATAGGTGGTGTCTTATAGTCTATGAAGGGTTCTGTTTTGGGCCCTTTTCCTCCCTTCTTATTGGTAATCTCCTCAACTGCCATGAGTTTAATCATTATCTCCTGTAGATAATTCCTAGATCTATACATGCAGCCAAAGTCTCTCTCCTGAGCTTTACATAATAAACTGCCTGTTTGACATTTCAAAGTGGATATTCTGTTCATATCAAAAACAACTCACTTTTTTTTCCTGAATGCTACTCCTCTTCTGAATTTCCCTATTTCTATTGAGGGCTCCATCATGCTTCCAGTCCCCAGATTTGCAGCCCTGGTGTTGTCTTAAACTTCTCACTTTCACCCACTCCACATAACCAATCAATTCCCAAATCTTGTCATTTCCACCTCCACAACATTTCTCACATATATCCCTTGTTGCCCTTTACATGACCACAATACTATTTCAGGGCTCTTCATATCTTGATATGATTATATCTTCGTAATTGTTCTCCCTGACTCAAATTTCTCCCCACCCTAATCTATCCTCCACATAACTACCTCATATAGAAGGTGATTTCCCTAAAGCATAGGTCTGGTCTTGTCATTTACCTATTCAATAAATCCCAGTGGCTCCCTGTCACCTCCTAGATTTGATATTCAAAGCTCTTCACAGCTTGGCCCCAACTTCCTTTTTTGATTTTATTGCCCTTTTCTTCCCCTCATGCACTCTCTGATCTAGACAAATAAACCATTGTGACAAGCCATCTCTGTGACCACCTAGCATGCATTGCTTCCTCACCCCCACCTGTTAAAATCCCTCATTTCCTTCAAGACTGAAAATAAAGACATGAGGTCTTTCTTGACATCTTCCATTATATCATGTTTTGTATATACCTACATATGTATGTGTCTCCATTGATGCCACGTATTCCATCTGAGAAAGAAAGAGGTCATGTGGCTTTTGTCTTTGTATCTCTAGCACCTGCTATAATGATAGGACTATGGTATGTTCTCAATAAATGCTCATGGATTGATTAACTGATAATCTCAAAAGCCTTCACAACCAATGTTTTCCTACACCGGATGCTCTTGAATTTCTGGATCAGAATATGGGCTATCTGAATAGCCTAATATTTTAGCCTATAAAGATCTTTTTGAATCCTAAATGTAATGTGTTGGTTGTCTTTCCTAGACTGATCCTACAAATACAATACACATGCCATTTCTGCCTTTATAGATCCCTAAGAAAAACATTAAAGAAGATAGAGTCAAGGGTGGTGGCACTCCACTGTAGAACTTCTCCAAGAAGATATGTAAGTGTAAATGACTACTCTCAGATCTACTTGTTCATTAAGCACTTTAAACCATTCTTTAATCCCCTTTGGTTTATCTCTTCCAAAAAAAGGTGAAATTTTTTCGAGGTGCTTTGCTAAAATCTGTGTTGATGGATTTAATATGTAATGTGTATGTATCATACATACACATATAATATATATGCATACATACATACATATATATACACATACATAAAAGGTATATACAAAACATGATTTATGTGTACATAAGTACAGTATGCTTATATGTGTACATAAAAATATATATAACCATAATGTGCATGTGTGCATATCATTACACATATAAAACATATGTATGTGAATATGAGATTATATATGTGTGTATATATAGAGAGAGAGAGATGGATGGATAACTATATATGTGTGTATAGCATTCTACTCCTCTAGAAAACTAGTAAAAGAAAGGACATTTTAGTATGAATTTTATTTGATGAATCTATGATAGCTTTAACTGTTCACTAAGCATCTTTTTAATATTATTTGTAGAACTTTAGAAAGAATTGAATTCAAATCAATTAGCCTGTTGCTTGAATACTTCATTTTCCTCTTTTCCCTCCCAAACTGAGAGAGTATTTACTCTTCTGTGATATCTCTTCTAATGTCCACCATGATCTGTCAGAGATCACTGACATTGGTTCTACAATCATTCTAATTGTTTTAGTACCTTAGCATAAAGTTCATCTGAAGTGGTTATTTGACCTCAACAAGGATAGCTAGGTGCTTTCTTGCTATCTACCTACTTACTATCTATCTACTCTTCTTGGACACCAAGTCCCTGTCGGTCACGTTTAGTTAATCTTCTTGAGGGCAAAGATTATTCTCCTTACCAGAAAAAAAACCAATAATAAGTGAACAGCTTTGCATGCATTCTACCATGGTGCACGTGCCCCATTTGCTCTGCAAAATGGTTCTATCCCTTCTTTGAGACTCCTCTTTTTCACTCACGTAGCTTAAAAAAAATAAAGCCTTGTCATCCTTAGATTTATTTGGTATCTGCAGTGCATTCTGAGCATTACTAATTCCTGACACAATTTTTAAAGAAACAAAGTACAATGTTTAGTCCTCTGTTGCCTGTTCTTGCTTTGTATTTTTCCCTGTCATTACTGGACAAAGAGAGAATCCTGCATGAGAAGAACATTGGTAAAAGGACTGGGGATCTGAAGAAAAAAGACATAATACACAATAGCTGTCTTCAAATATTTCTGAAGGTCATAAAAGGCTGGAATCTACCTCATTAGTTATTTTAATCTTATTCCCTCATTTTGGAAACTGAGGCACAGAGAGGATAACTGACTTGACCAAGGTCAAACAAGGAGTGTCAGAGGAGGATTTGAACCCGTATGTTCTGATTCCTGTGCTCCTTCCCTTATGCCAACATTGGAGGGCTCTTAGGTGAAAGAGAGATTATACCTTTTTTCCACTTGCACCCAGAGGGCAATTCTAGGCAGGGAAGTTTATGATGGAAGGTGGGGGTAGTGAATTTAAAGGGAAAAAATTATTAATAATTTAAGCTGTCCCAGTGTAGAATTGGTGGTCCCAGAAATTAGTAGGCTCTCTTTTAATAGAGATTGCCAAGCAAAAATTTCATGAGGATTCCCTGAGTTGTTGCATGTTATACTTCTATTCAGGTGATGCTGCAAGCTACGTGAACAATGGGGTCTAAACATTTGTCTACTACTCCTATGATGTGTAAATGAAATTGAATGTGGGTTATTATAAAGCCAAGTGCAATGCACACATCTGGATGTATTTCTTTTTATGAATTCCAGTATTGAAAAATTTGTATGCCCATGATATAGTCCAAATGCTTCATTTTATAGATAAGGAATATAATGCCAGAAAATGCTAAATGATTTGCTAAAGGCCACACAGTGTACTTTAAAAAGTCAAGATTACAGTGCTAGTCTCTAGACACAGCAAAAAATAAAAAATATTTTTTTTTATCCTGCATGGTACATTTTTTTTCTTTCCATTCGTCTCTTGTCATTAAGATACAGGGATAGACTGTCTATGATTGTAATCAGTTTGTTCTAGAAAAGGCCAAATAAATATCTTAACATATCAACTGATGGTATGCTTCAATTTTTTTCAGAATATATGCTTTTAAGCCTAGGAAAAATAATTTACTTGTTGAAATAGGAAATTGTGACAGGGAAATTATGTTGCATACATATAAACATGAGGAGATCACCATATCAAGATTTAAAACTAGAAAGCATCTTAAAGATGATTTAGTCCAATCCAGAGAAGGGCATAACTTACCAAGGTCATATATAGACTAAGCAGTAGACCTGCAATTAAACTCCAAATCTGGTTTGTAACTTTTATTATGCTTTCTACGAATGAAAAATAACAAAGGTAACAAAAATAGAAAATTCATTCAAGTGATCAAGTAACAAAAAGCCACTTGTTCAGAAAAAAAAAGTGTGTATATATATATACATACATGTATGTATATATATGCATATGTATGTATGCAGGTATATACACATAGGTGTTCGAAAAGTTATCTGAGAAAAAAAGCAGAATTTTTAAAATACCAATAAAAAAAATTTGAAAGCTTTGTCATCCTAGAAAATAGTAAAGATGGTCAAGAATGAGTAGAAAGAACATTAAATTTGAGAACTCAAGCAGGAATAAAAATCCAAGTGCTTCAAGAGACAATAAGAACTAAAAATGCAGAGCTAAAAGGTGGTGAAATACAATGTAAAAGTTTGATCAAGGGACTGCAGCAGAGTTCAAATGAGTACTAGGAAGAATGACAGACTGGTAATTAGAATTATGAAGACAGCTGAGCAAATGATTTCTGAAGAAGTCAAGAACTTGTTACAACCTTTCACCTTTTGATTTTTGGCAGAAATAAAAAAAGAGCAACGTAGAAATGAAAATTATTTCTCATCAGAGTCACTCCAATATTCTAGTGAAAAGTATACTATCCACCTGCATATATACTAGACAATGACTCTATTTTTATATACCACCAAAAAAACTCATGTGTTCCAACAGTGTATGCCTAAACTACTCAGCTATACCTCAGATAATAATTATCTGGGACACTAAAAGATCATGGCAAAAGCTAATCTAATAAGTCTTCCGTTATCCTTTGATACTTTAACTCTGTGCCGTGAGCTAAAGAGTTGTCAAAATTGAGCTCTGTTTACATCGAACTGGATAATGGTGAAATAAACAGAGATCACTGCTGAGCTCTAATTATAAAAACAAATTGTTCTCTCAGTAATTGAACTGAAAAGGTTAGCTGGTATTTCGTTCTGCTTTTGTGGGAGGTATAAAAGACAGATGAAAGATCATGTAGCATTTCTTGTGAAGGTATGTGGAACTGAGAAGACCGAACAGGAAGATGTAATAGAAGATGCCTCGGGCTCTGGGCATAATATCCAAAAGCCACATGCAGCAATATGCTATGCAATTCTGTAAGGTTACATGGCTAATAATTGATATAGCTATGTGACATATCAAAATGAGCCTTGCAATGACAAGGTCAGCTGCATGTATTTCATGAACATATATGAGAAATTACCTACGGAATATGTATATATACATATTATATATATATGCATGTATATATAGTTGTGAATATGTATGTGTATATATGTTACACATATAATATGCATAAGATTTTATATTATACATGACTCTCAGGAATTCTGCTAAGATATATTAGCATCATATGTAAACATGAAGCTGTAAACATAAGCATTATATGTAAACTTGAAGCTGCTTTGAGGTTAAGATCTATATACATTATCCATGAAAATTACAATAATTTTATGGGTCTATGATTTAAATTTTGGAAAAAAAATTAGGCTGTTTAAGTATAAATCATAAAGCAATACAATATGATTTTAAATTGGATTTGGAAATGTGATCCTATTTCTATTGTTTTATCAAGTTGCTGCTTGTTTATTGTCGCTGAATGCAGGTGCAACATCAACTGATTTGGCTAAGTATAGGAGATGGCCAGTGAAAAATGCAGATTAGAGGCATTTTAAAAAGTACGTATTTACTTAGGTGATAAAAAAATCTCAGAATCTTGCAACAATTTAAAAGGAAGAAAGCAATATTTGATACTACTATTTCAAAATAAGTGTTATAATCCAAACTACATTACTGAATGTCCAGAAACAATCATCCTGCAGTGTTGTGTAGGCTGTTACTACACACCAGGTAGTAACTATTTCATGTCTTTAAAATGATATTCTGAGTCTAAAGTAAAATATAGGTAAGATATGCACATATAGGTGAATACATACACATGTTCATATATGTATATGCATGAATGAACATATGCACATATACATGTATACGTATGAGGCATGAGAGGCAACATCATAAAGTGCATCAAATATTGGACATAGAGTATTGAACATCTGTTTTCAAATCTTACCTCTGACTTACTAGCTATTTGACCATAAGCAAGTTACTTAGCCCTTATAAGCAACAATTTGCTCATTTGTTAAATGGGATAATAAAACTTATGACACTACCTAGCAGGAGGATAAGTTTTTGTGTTTGTATACACACATATACACAATCCACATATATAATATATATATACACACACACACACACACACACATATACATATATATGTATATACGTATATATGTATATATGACAAACTAGAACACTATACAAATATTATTCATTATCATCATCGTCATCATTATGAGAAAAGCCTACCACAAATTTGTTTTATATAAACCATTATGTATTTGGGGGATGCAAGAGGTACTAAGTGTACCATGATGAACCTGTTGCTTACTTGGCATCATCGTTGCAATCTTAACTCTCAGTTTTGTCCTCTAGAGACTAAACCTATTAAAGTACAGCTCAAAGAAGATGACTTTAAAAAAATAAACAGAAGAGTAGTATCAACTCTTCTGGAAAAAAAAGCCATCTTAGATTTCTAATACGGTGCACTCATGCAAGAAGGCTGCTAAATTGCTGTTCTGCAACACCGCTAATCTGCATAAAAACAATTTTATTTTATGAATAAATAAAAGCTACTTTGTATACCCATGAAGGACTAGAGTAAGAATAAATACCAGGCTAAATAGCACACAGTTATCCATTTAATGAAAACAAATGCACGCAGCTCTAGCCAGAAAAGAAAAGGGTAACAGAAAACTTCACTAAGTGCTCCATTGGCGGAGAAGATTGTCTCCATGAATGGTGGACAAAAAATAAGCAATTAAACCTATTTAATCCAATAATTTCTTCAAATCGGCATCAGAAATCCTAAAAATTTTAAGGATCATTTATAACAAACCAAGTGGGCAATTAACAGCTTGTTGAAGATGTCATTCAACTGGGGATGTGGGTGGAATTTAAGTAGAGGAAAGTACTGCCAGCCTTCATGTTTGACTCCTCTCTTCTATTAAACAGGAAAAAAATCCAGCATCATTTTATCTGTCTTATAGAAGTAAAAACTTTCTTCCATTGTGGGCTTCTATTTATAATTCTTTTGGAAACCATATTTTTAATACCGAAGATTCGAAGAGCCTTATACCTTGAAAAATGAGAACCACTGCCTTCCTTTATCCAGGGTAATTGATAAAAATAAAATTCAATCCCACTATTACAGCTTTGGAATATTTAATACATTTCACTCAGTATCATCTATAATGGCCGTTACAGTGAGTTACGAGAACCTTTTCTGCTAAGAATGATAAGATACCGATACCCTGCATTCAAGATTATCCAAACTTCCCCATGCCCTTGCATCAGTTTGTCAAAAGAACCAGTCAGTGTCATTTATTAGTGAAAGAATAATTTTTCAATGTTCATGGTTTGTAAGAGAAATTTTATTCTTGCACCTCTCTTATAGATCATTTAACATAGTTATCTTAATTAAAACATCAGGGGTAAGAAGACATTGTTCCAACCGAAATAGTATCTATTTACCTCGGTCTAGGGTACTTAAGCCTCTAAAAATAAGCCCTTCTTTTGAGACAAGGAAAAATTATTTTAAATCATTAGCAGTTTGAGAAGACGTATGCATTTCTAAAAGAACAAAGGATGGATTATATTCTTTCTGACTGCTTACCTATTAGAAAATGAAGGGAAGTATTTTTTTCCCTTAACGAACATCTAAGAAAACAGATTTATAGGTCAGCTTCAGATAGTATATTATATTACGGATAAGCATATTGTAATGTTCTGTAATATTCAAAATATTCTCATATACACAACTTCCTTTGACCTTTAAAACAAGGAATCCTTATTTCCACTTTATAGATTTTATTTATAGACAATAAAAATGAAGTGAGGGCTAGATAGCTTAAATGATTTTCCAGATCACACAGGAAGTGGCAGTGCTACAATAAGAACCAAGCTCTTATTAGCAGTATTCTTTTCATATTCTATACTGAAATTTAAAATCTACCGTTACCACCACCACTAAAAATAATAATACTAATGATGTTGATGATGCTGATGATAATGATGATGATAACGGTGTCACCATGGCAAATGCTCTTAATCTCTAAACTACTGGGAATCAAAAATTTTCAAAACATAGAGACCCAATGGAAAAAATCAAAGGCATATGGGTACAAAATAAAGCATATATCCTCTATGGTGTTCTATCTACACTCCTGGAGTTATCTTGAACTTATTTTCAGTGAGCCTAAAGAAGATGAGCTCATAATTGATTCAATTATTTAAAAAATACTTTATCCACCTATGCAATAGTACGCAGTTCATTAAATATAAAACAAAAGCAAGATGACAGTTTTAGGATTAATTCTATTAGAACACCATTAATGAAGATAAGAATGAGATGAATGATCAAAAAAAGTTGAGAATAATTTCATCATTGTCATTTTTTATTTGTGTATATATAGTAATAACAATAAAAACAGCTGGAATTTTTGTTGAAACAAATATATATATATATGTGTATATATATATATATATATATATATATATATATATATATATACATGATCTCATTTGAGCTTCAAAAGAGTGGGAGGAAAAAGTAATTCAAGTAATTATTCTCTCCTTAAAGAGCTTGATATAATTCTAGAAGCATATGTTAATTTCTGTTTCCATGTTTGTCAGACTATTTTACCCACATTTGGATTTTATCTTGCTTGCTCTCTATTGAAAGACAGAATTCTTGCATCCTCACAACACTCAAGGGCAGAGTGATGGCTACTTTGACTGCTGCACTGACTCTTAATACATGGAACAAATGGCAGAATGTGTTCTGAGGGTTACATGGTAGGTAATGACAGCCAAAGACAAACTCATCATGTTTATTTACATTCTCTGGATAAATCTTTCACAGAATATTAATGGTTCATCCTCAATAGTCTCTATTCCAATCTCTCAGTAGCCAAGAGGACTCTCCCTTTCACCATTTATTTGTTAAAATGCAATCAGCCTCAGCCCTATATGAGACATTCTATGCTAGAGAAAAAATTGTACTTTTGTCCCCTGCAACCCATTATCCCAACTTCATTCAGTTTTAATTTACTTGGGAAGCATAAAAAGGGGTCTTGCCTGCTTGACTTTGATTCTGAAAAGCATGAAGTCATATTCTTTGAAATGCTATTCACTCGAAAGGCTGACACCCTAAAGTCTAGCAGCCGCATAGGAGCTGAAGTGTGCCCTACTTAGTAAGTGCACAGGACAGCAATCAAGTGGTTAATAGAAGAGAATATAACAAATTTTATGTGACACAAAAGGAACAATATCTGTGCACTCCTCTTGTGAGAATTATGCAAACTTTATAACCTAGCTCCATGGACACATAGGATTTGCTACACAGATTCAGACCCTTGATTAATCTACTCTAGGATAATACATCTGCAATGGCCTACATCTGATGTCTCAGAGGATTCATGGGGTGGAGAGTGGAAGAACATACTGTATTAAACCTGAACAATTACAACATCATATACAGCACATATTCCCAAATACACAACAGGGGATCTTTGCAGTTTACACAAAATAAAGCAGATACAATATGACAAATAATTTTAAAGATTAATCAAATGCTGATCTAAAAGAAAGCTAATGTCAATTTATGGCAGGACCTGGAAGAGACAGCTTGCATCATAATCTTTTATGCCAGAACCTACAGAGTATTGTATTTACTTAATATCCATGGAACTCATGTAACTTTCCTTCTGAAAGATATAAAATCACAATCTCTGAAAATTACTTCTTGCTCCAATATCTTTTTCTTAAAAATAGCATTCTCCCAACCTACACTGGTTACATACTTTTCATGTGCTCTAGCCTTGGTGGATAAAAATATGAATATCTTGGGTTTACAGTCTTGTTTTTAGTTTTTCAAATGTGTACATTTTAACAGACTTGAACCCAGGAACAATCCCATGATGATGTGGGTAAAGTGTTATCCCTGTACTTTCAGTGAGGAGTATCTCATCATTACTGGTCTCTATTGATCTGTCTTCAGTCCTTGTCTGTGACATGAAATGTTTCACTAAGTGACTTTCAAAGTCTCTTACAGTTCTAAATGTCTAATCATATGATTCTATAAACAAGAATTTACTACCATGCTCTGGACACTGTGGTAGGCATGGGGATATGTTAAAAATGAGTTAGTTTCTAGACATAAAAAGTCTATGGTTTACCAAAAAAAAAAAAAAAAGGTGTTTCTAATTATTTGCATATCCCTGGCCATATGTAAAGGGCTGGATGTACTCTAATTTCTTCAGCTGAACCAAGTTTTCTTCGGCCAAAAAAAGGGGGGGGTGGAGGGGCAGATTGCTCATTTGCCTATCTTTCTTGACACATAAACCAATCTCCCCATATTAAAAGCAGTTATTTTAAATCCTATGTGAATAGAAGTTACTTACTGTGGTTGTTTTTTCCTGATCTCAAATTGAACAGGAAACAGTATTTTTACTGTACAGCACCAGAATATCTTGGTACTATCAATTAAACAGTTTTCTCATTCTCATTACTACTTGCTTCAATTCAATAGCCCTAAGCTCTAAGACAGGCCTTTATAGTTAAGAGTATTTGGTTTTTTTTTTCTCAAGAATTCTTCTAAGGGTATTCACCTTGTTAAGGCTGTGAAAACATATATTAATTCATGTTTTACGAAGAAGTTTTAAAATTTAAAACAAAATTAGGTGGCATATTTTATAAACCAGATTTAATCCATGAAAATTTTAATTATATGTCTGGTTGAGATGCATTTTCCACTGAGAAAAAAAGGCACCTAAATACCTAAAACTGTTTCAAAGCCTTAAGAAGGCAAAAAAGGACTTTGGTTTTATATACTTGCACAGGGATTTTTGAAACAATATATAAACTCCCAGAATATATACTTTAAAAGTTTTAATTGTGGTAAGAAGAAAAAAATGACTAAAACAAAAGAGAAGGAAAAAATTCTGAGTAATCAAATAAATCATTACATGAAAAGCAGAAAAGTCGTGTACAATGGTTTTAACTTCCCCGACGAAATGTAATTCCCTGTGAGCCTGAGAAGTTTAGATTAAGCCTCAGTTTTTGAGTTATTGTCTCCTCAAAGACAGAAAGTCTTTGAAATAATAAGGTACAAAAGCTTTCAATTGACTTGCCTTTGTCCAACTTTGCCACCTAAGATGGAGAGGATTCATGTGCTCCATGACCCACCTGCAATTCCCTAAGAACAGTGTGAACCTCTAACAAAGGACTGTAAAAAGAGGGAGAAGAGAGTTTGAATAGATTGGAGTCTTGGAATGTGAACATTTATTCTGGCTGAGAGGAGAAGAAATGGGTTATTGGAAAGACATACTGGATGCAGCTGTCATAGCAAATGGACATTAGCCATGGTGCTTTTGCATTTTAAAAAACGATCCATAGTCTCCTCGACCTATAGCGCAAACATTTAAATGAGGGCATAAAGAGCTTGATTTGTACTCAGACAGTAACCTCACTCCCTTCTCAGACCTTAAAAGTCTGAGAGCTGTGATAATATATTAGAGAGTCTTGCCAACACTTCCCATCCCTTGTGATAAGCAGTCAGAAACTGGAACCTTTAATCCGAACTCTTCTCTGAGCTAACTTTTTGGCCTTGGGTAAGCTGAGAAATGTGTGCTTCTTCATCCATTCTTAAACACCAGACATGGGTCTTTGTAGGTTAATTAGCAAAGTGGACAGAAAGCATTCTGAATATGCAAAGATCTAGATAAATTCCTAATTTGGTTTCATGTAAGCCTAGGCCATCTATTTGAATACATTAACCCTATTCCAGAAGAGTGAAAATAATTTTGAAATATTTTGTAAGTTCAAAAGTATGGATTTTTTAAAAGGAAAGGTAGATAGGCACTAGGCTTATAGTTTATTTGTTATAGGGAAATCCTAGGTGAGGAAACTCCTTCTAATAATGTAGGTCAAAACCTTCTCTGAAATTTGTAGTCCAGGACTGCTGCCTAGGGCATTGAGAAGCCATGACTTGGCCAGGATCATATTGCCAGGATATGTCAAAGACAGGACTTACATCCCATTCTTTTTGGCATCGAGGCCAGTTATCAATCCACTACAGAAAAGCAGGAGGGAGGATTACTACAAAATAAAAAAGAAAGAACGGCTCTATGTGGTATGAAGAAACATTGAATACAATATAATTTGCTTTCTACCTTTCTTTTCTACATTCCCCGTCCCCATCACTTCACTTAACATTACTTCATTTCACTGCCACTTTTCAGAAATGCATTGCATAAAAAGGATATAAAATTCATACAACATTTTAATGTTCCTTAAGGTAGGTCTTTTATATTAAGTAAAACATTTAAATTACTATGGAAGTAGGTGAATGAGGGCTCATGCAGCATCGTGCTAACTTTTTATTACCTAGGCTTTCACATTCATTATTTTGAACTTTAGTAAGTCTTTGCCAGAGTCGGCCTAGATAACCTCAAAGGAGGAATTAAAATATGTACAATGCAAAAATTAAAAGCAAATGAATATTAACATTAAATAACGGTAGCTAAGCCTACATGCAAGTAAGTCAGCAGTAACACACAGCCGGCATTTTGCTGAAGAATGGTCTCATTCTTCCTGGTAAAATGTACTGGAGATCACTTACTTCATTGGTATAGAAAAGAACTAACAGTTTTATAATAGGCACACAAGGCTGTTATTTAAAGACATGAAAACAATAAATATCCATGTCAGAATCCCAGAGAAAAGAAGGAAAAAGAAAAGGTAGGGAGAAATTTTCTTTACACCTTGATCCATTTAAAGATTAGCCTTTCAAGCTGAAGCCCTCCTTCCAGATTTTATAATCCTCGAACTATTCAGCTTTCATTGGTATTTATGAAAGCATATCCCTTTAAATTGGTGAATTTCTATCAAATTTTAATAAACTTCAATGTGGTTCCAAAATATTAAAGGCATGGCCTGATGCTTATTCAAATGAAAATTTCATATTAATTCAAATAAGACAATTTTTATCAGATCATATAGTGTATGCAAATCTTTGGAGAATGTTAAGAGGAAATTTTTAAGGATGATATACGCTATACTAGGCATAGAAATTATTTACTCTGGGTATTATGTATTAACATTGAGTTACATTCCAAATGACTTTCATTATCATGAATTCCCTTATATCCTAACCACTTCTACTTCTCAATACGCAGGAGAGATATATGTTTACTTGTAAAGGCCTTGGGTTTGGAATTGACACACACATATTTTATTATATCTAAGAATGAGTAAAAATAGTTTCCATACACTTTTTGAATTAATGTGTAAACTACAAAGCTATAACTTTTTCAAAGAAAGTCACAGTGATAGAAAGTTCAAACATTACTTATGCTTTTACTTGGGTTTTTTTCTCTCCCTTTTTCATTTTAACTTACTGTACACAACCCAGTTTGAAAAACACTTTAACTTATTGTACACACATCAATTTGTAAAAGGCAGGTCTAGGGATACTATGGAAACAGATTGGGAAATTAAATCATGAGATTCGTTTCAAATTGTCATTTCAGTTGAAAGTTTAGCACCTAATAAGCACCTACTATGTAAAAGTTACTATGCTATGGAAATATATGCTCTTCCTCAAAATGAGGAAACAGTATTAGAGAAGCGAAAAGATTTGCCCAATGTCACACAATAAGGTCCTGGAAAAATTAGGGACCAAACCTAAGTCTTCAATGTACAGGCCCTTAAATGCATGCATATATGTACAAATATGTGTGAACATGCTTATATTTTTATTAAGCAGATACTCTAGAATTTTGGCTCAAATTGTTAGATATCTGGTCTCAAATTAAAAGCTTTCATTAATGCTATATGGTTACTTAGAAAGTAATGAACTCCTTTAAGTTAAAAAAAAAGTACACACTATAGTTATCTACTACCTTGCAAGCATTTTTCAAAGGATGTAATTTTTGACATATAATGAAAAATTCCTATTAGATTATTCTGCCAAAATGTTGATAAGTACACTGGAAAATGACAGGCGATCATATTTTCAAAGGTCATATAGCTACATGTCAAATAAAATGCATAAAATATAGCTAATAAAAGCAATGAATGCAATTAGTGAATATGCCACCATTGGATTATTTTGGAAAATTAGACCTGACATAAGGTAAAGAATATATGATTTATTCATTAGACTAAACACAAATAAAACACAATTATAGATATTTAATGGCTCATATTTTGGTGGGTTACATCTATATAGCTAAATAAGATACTGATCCTATTCCCTTATATTATTTGCAACTAAATATTTAGCAAGTTTCACTTGGTCATCAGTAGTCTCCCTCCTTCATTTTAAGATATGTAGAATTTAACTGAATATATAAGAATGTTAAAATTGTTAGAAGACTTAAGGTCTATCACAAGAAACATACCCAATATATTGACACATATTTCTATCATTTACTGGATTTTCCTTTGTGGAAATCTGTGCCACTGTGCCACCTTGCTGTATTGATAATATAAAACTTTGGTTTATTTTTCTAATTCCCACATTTATTATGGTTAATACTGTTGCTTTTGAACATCACTACAATATCATTTTGTAAGCATATCTGATCAGCTGTTTACATGATCTTTATGCCTCTTAAAATAAAATTTGTCTTAGCACTGACTAAAACAAAACAAAACAAAAACCAAAAAAAACTTACATAACTTAAGGAGAAAATACACTTTTGAGATGAACCACCAAAAATTAGATCTCTACATGGAGAACTATGATATGGAAGTTTTGCATATCTCTGTGTATTTTAATTTACACTATTTGAAGTTATATTTATGCCAGATACAGGCACTGGTTCCAGTTCAATAGAAATACGCAGCATGAATTCAAATAATGTTACCACTTTATAGGATTCATTATTCACACTAATCAGGACCTAGGTGGTAGTTTCATAACTCCATTACAACAAACACACAGAAAGTAGTTTGATTTTTTTTCCAAATGCAATGAACTATATTTCTACCTGTTTATTTTATTAACCATAGGTTTGCATATGTTAACATATATTAAAATATTGTTCTTTCCTAAGGATGTTAAAAATAGTTAGGTTGAACAGTGACAACCATAGAAACTGAGCTATCCGACACAATATTTCCATAAGGATTTGAATGTGGAATACAGTTTCCTTTTGGCCATAATCCAAAGAACCTTGTGTTTATGACTTTAATTAAACCATACTTCAATAATACCTCTTGTTTGCTCTTCCTTAAAAATATCGTATCCACAATAGTTCCAAAAATCCTAAGAGTGATTTGGATTCTAGCAAGGTTACAGAATTTATCTTAAAACAGAGAATCTATTTTAATGTGTTTTTGGTGATATCAAATAAGTTAAAATCTGAATATCATATTTTATCATATCTTGACCACCCCCCCCCAACAAACCTTAGAAATGGAACACATCTCAGAAGTTACCTTGTCCAATATATACCTAAGCACGAGCATACCTGGCAAGTGGTCAACGAACTGCCAAATTAAAGCCCCCCGGTGACATGGAACAGATTCGCTCCCAAAGAATCTCATTTTTCTTTATGAAAGCTCTAATCTTTTGCAAGGCTTTTTTTCCCATGTGTTGAAACAAAATCTATCCATCTTCAACTTGGACCCTTATGCTGACCTTTGATTGGCCTTTTAGCATGAATTACAAGTGCTTCCCATTCCTCTGTCCCAAGTCATTTTTTTCAGACTCCTAGTTCCTTTAGCTATTTTCAGTGTGGCATGATCACTATTACATCCTACTCCTGTCTCCCTATTCTGAATATATTCTATTTTATCAACATCCTTCCTACCATGAAGCATCCTAAACTAAATACAGAACTCCAAATGTGGTAAACATGTCCCTTAACTCATCCAAACATATTAGTTTTTTGACTGACAGTTCACTCATGCAGCCAATGAAGTACATTCTTTCTCTCTCTCTCTCTCTCTCTCTCTCTCTCTCTCTCTCTCTCTCTCTCTCTCTCTGCATATATATATATATATATATATATATATATATATATAATGTGTGTATACATATATATGCATATATATATAATGTGTGTATACATATATATGCATATATATACACACATACATATATATAGGCATACACACAAATATCAAAGTTTAATTCAACAGCCATTTATTAAGTGCCTACTACTAAGTGATTAAAATACAAAGATGAAAATAACTTTTTTCATTCCTGCACTCAAGGAGCTTATTCTACTGAGAGGATATAAGAGGTACATAGGTCAGAAAACATAAAATGTATTCAAAATAATATGAATTGCTTTCTCATGAACTTGCCCCATCATGCCTCATCTATTATATTTCCTTGTTGGTGATTTGCCTCCTTACTCTCTCCAGTTAAAATTTTTTTGAATCCTGACTCTGTGTTCCGTATTTTCTATCATTCTGGTACCAAAGCAGTTAGGCAGTAGAAACTAGTGTCCTGGGCCTGTAGTAAGGAAGACTTGAGTTCAAATGTGACCTCAGAAATTATTAACTTTGTGACCTTGGTGGGGGAAAAAAATCACTGTCTACCTCAGTTTCCTCAATTGTAAAATGGATAAAATAATAGCAACCAACTCCCAGGGTAGTTGTGAGAAACAAATAATATTTGTAAAGGGTTTAGCACAAGGCCTGGCACGTATGAGATATGAAATAACTGTCCCTTCCATTCCCTTCCTACCAATATCTTACATTGAACCAATATTTTTCAAATATTGTCATTTGTTGAATACTGCATTAAGATAGCATGTTCTAATCAGGAGACGGAGAAGTAGGGTGGGAGCACAATTCAACAACTTCCACTGGCCCTTTGTGGGCACTATATATTTTGAAACATCTAGAAGATTCTTCCAAGTCAACATATAAATGTACTTGGAGCATTCAAAAGTCTCTAAGACAGGCACATGAGCATTCTAATCTATAGACTCCTGAGTTCTGGAAGTGTGTGTGCATGCTGGTGTGTTTGAACACAAACACAGACATGCATAAACACACAAAACAAAACATGGTACTTGATCACCAACTATTCTGCAGAGTGGGCACTATTCTTAGAATAAAAATATTTAGTTTACAAACCAGCCTGAACCAGAGACACCTACCACACAGGCTAAGTTTTCCATTCACAATGTAAAGCAGAAAGCTGACCTTCTGCTTAGGCAACAAAGTGTGTTCTCTAATTGTGAACACCTCAAAGAAGTCAAGAATTGAATTTGCAAAGGCAACATGTCTTCTATGAGACTTTCAGGCACAGTGCTGTGCAATTGGAACTTAAGACCTAAACAAATCCTTAAATTAGACTTTGAAAGAGAAATAAAAAGAAGTCCTGAATCTCCTCTGTATTTGGAAGACATATCTAAAATGGAGATTAATTCAGTTTCCTGAAAAGTTTCAACAATCACTTACTGAACATGGGAAGGCACTAATAAGTGCACAGCTATTGTAACAATTCTTAAGTGCCCATCTTAAGAGAAGGCTACTGGTTTGACCACGAATATACAATTGACAACAGTGAAATAATGAAGCAGCTGTGGTGAAGGTTTGTGCAAGTTGAAATCAGAGGGCCAGAAGACATGCTTTCGTGATTCGTGGTCTAATCCGAGTTTCAAGAAAAGGGAACTTACAAGAGTTAACCAAACAATCTCGGACCAAACATAAATCTACAAAGAAATCATTACATAACTAAACAAAAAATAGAAAACAAAAACCCAAGACTTTGAGGTCATAGCTTCAAATACAAATCATAGCACAAATCTCATTTGTATTCTGCATGGAGAGGGCTATTTTGGTAACACATTGTTCTTTTCTGTCAACTACCAACATATCACCTTTAACCCTCCACTAAATAGACACTATAATGTAATGATAACTATATTGGCCTCAGAGTCAGGAGAAACCTAGGTTTGAAACACTTTCAATAGTCAGTAGCTTTTTAGCTCTGAGCTAGTCATTTAAACTTCTCTGATCTTCCAATTCCTCATCTGTAAAATGAGGATAATAATTCTTGCACCAGCTTTTTAGGCTAGTCATGTGATTCAAAAGAAATAATGTATGTAAAACATTTATCAGTTCATAATATGCTTTACAAATGTGAGCTAATATTATTTCTTCATTAATAGCAGCGGTGTTGAAAACATGGTTCGACAATGAATATTTCTTGTGCTAATGATTTCTGAGATGTTAATATTTTCATTTCCTACATTAATGAATTAATAGGTTCACCCCCACTTCCCAATAAGAAAATCATATAGAAAGTCATCACTGTAAAATTTTGTACTGTTTTCTATACCACATTAAATAGCAAGTTTCTAGTCTAATTATTAAATGAGTCTGACTGACAAAGCTTTACAATGACTATTGCTACCACATGATATTCACAAGGCCTAACAGAGTGTTTGGCACAAAATAAGCAGCTAATAGATACTTGATAATTGATTAAATTATAAAATTTTAAAGGTATCAGTTATTTAGAGATCATCTAGTCAAGGTTTCTTATTTTTCAGATAAGAAAGTGAATTCCAGTGAGGTCAGTGCATTTCATAGAAACATAGATGTAACAGTGGAAAGGACCTTACATTTTATCTAGGTCAACTTTCTCGTTATAGGGATGAGGAAACTGAGGCATGGAAAAGATAAGGCACTTGCCCAAGATCACACACACAAAAAAGTGGTAAAATCAGGATTTGAAACAGGATTCCACTTATTTAAGCTTTTAACTCTGGTACCATTTTCCCTGGGTATTAGGATATGAGTAACATACCATCGTATTGATGTGGCAAGATTTTCCTAAATCCCTTTTTGCATACCTGGAAACATTTTAACAATCACCAACTGCTTCTTTAAAAACAGAAAGTAGGAGGCTTTACATGTTTGGAATTAGTTTTAAATTATTTTGGAAAATAAAATAAATTCATGGAAGTGTGCAAGATGAAAAAGACATAAACCCCTCCAATGTCCCTCAAATGTTCTCAGTACATTCTTCCTTTGATGAAAAGGCATACTTGCTATGTAGGAATTTGAAAATAGCTTTATAAGTCAACTTGCTTGTTAAAGATTAACAGCTGCTTCCAAGTCAGTTGATCTTTAATGAACATATGATAACTGTCTTATTAAATCTGAGGAATCAGATTTAATAGTATTGGGAATTATTTCAAGTCAACTGATGATAAAACGGCTTTATTAAGGATTAACACTAAAATAGATACACATGTTTTATGAAGTGGTTAACCTTGAAACTAATACATTTTTTAATAAAGAGGTGAGATTTAATTAGTGAATCTATCTTATCGAATTTAAGTATCCTCTTCACTAGGGAAGGAAAGTGATTAGTATTGTTAAAAAAATGGGAAAAACTATTTTGGCTTTTTCAAACTATAGTACATAAATGACTTTTATGATCTCAGAATGCAATTTCTAAAAAGGAGAATCCCATTAGGGTAATAAAAATAGGAAAAGCCTACACCCTCTTTCCCATATATATAAAGAAATATTAATGCTGGAAGACAGAAGGCAGCTATAGGGGGTAAAAACAACCAGATTTGATTTTGAAATGGATATTTTTCCCAGTATACAGATTTAATATAAAAAATTGTGAAAAAAAATCCATTTAGGAGTTCTTACTCTTGGAATCTGTAAACTTTTAAAATATTTCAACAACTGTATTTCAATATAATTGGCTCCCTTTATAACTAGATATGTATGTCTGGGATAGGAGTCAGGAAGACTCATCTTCATGAGTTTAAATCTGGCCTCAGACACTTACTAGTTTTTTGATCCTTGACAAGCCATTTAACTCTGCTTGCCTCAGTTGCTCAATTGTAAATGAGCTGGAGAAGGAAATAGCAAACTACTGCCATAACTTTTCCAAGAAAACTCCAAAATTGGTTCACAGAGAATTGATCAAAACTGAACAACAACAACAAATTTAAAAACATTATTCTGAGAAGGGATCTATAGGTTTTATCAGATTGCTAAGGGGGTCTTTGATATGCAAAAAAAAACCCAACCCAACAACGACTAAAATTCCTTCATTCAGAGGTTTATTTGTGTTTTCATAAGCCAACTCTGGCTAGGATAAAAACAAATTAAAATCATTTAAGGACCTCATCACCTCTCCTGGTCTACTGCAAAAGCTTTCTAATTGGACTTTCAATGTTCAATTTCTCTCCTCTCTTCCTTTCATCATCTTCCAAACAACTGCCAAAATAATTTTCCAAAATCATAGTTCTGACCTTGTCACTTTTTTGGTTAGTGATCTTCAGTTGTTCCCTATTGCTTTCCAGAATTAAATGTGAACTATCAGATGATCTATAAAGAAAGCCCCTGAAAGTCAGGCTCGAGTCTATCTCCCCAGGCCTGTTTTATTTGACCCATCTTTGTACACTATACATCCCAAGTCCAAATGGCCTATTTCTTGTTCCCCAGAATTGACAATGCATCTCTTGCTTTAGTACTTTTGCATGGATTGTCTCCTTCATTGTCACATCTCTATTTTGTAGAATCCAAGCTTTCCACAAGGTTTAGCTTACATGCCACTTCTCAACGTAAGTTTTTACTTTTTTTTCTTTCTAGTACAGTCTGGCATAAAAACCAGTGCTTAAAAATGCTTGTTAATTAACTGATATCTTAATCTCCTAGTTGCTAATGATAGCTCCATTCTCAAATTATCTTGCCTAACAAAAATATCAGATCAAAGATCTCTCTCCTTCATGTGTCTACATGTATAATTCAAACATTGTTGTATAGGCCATTTGGACATCACCAATATTCTCCAAAGGATCCGGAGACTCTCCAGAGATTTATTAATATATCCCAAATCCTAACTATCCAAATAGAGAATTCACTTTTCCTTCAGAGATTTCAGAGAGGGCAAAAAGACTGCATTCACTGTGGGAAAATTCCCCAGAGAATTTGATAGCACTGTGAATATTCTAACGGTTCATTCTCTAGAGCAGTCTCCTTCATACCTCTTCCTTTCTCTTCTGCTGCAGGTATTACTATTTACTAAGAACTCTCATAGGATTTTTGATTGTCCCTAATGTATTTGCACCTGACGGAAAAAATTCTATCATGTTCTAGGGACTTCCTCAGGGAAGTTATGTCCTCAGGGAAATTATTTTGCAGCTGGAGCCCTTAGATATCTGCAACTGTGGTGATGTGGAAATGCATTTTTACCATGTAGAAGTCTGTTACCGTAATTCCCTTGTGAGCAGAGACACGGCCACAATAATTTAATGATAGGAGCAAACAGACTGTCCATCTGAACATAGTCTGCAAATTCCCACATACTTAAATCGCCAAAGATATTATCGGAAGATATTATAACAATAATAATACCTCATATTTATCTAACATTTGAACGTTTGTCAAGTGTTTTACATGCATTATTTAATTTGATCCTTAAAATCCTATGAGGTAGGTAGCTATTATTACCTCCATTTTACAGATAAAGAAACTGAGGGTCACTGGTTTAAGTGATTTGCCTAGAGTTACTTAGTTTCTAAATCTCTAAGATGGGATTGAAATCAAGGTCTTGTTGACTCCTAAGGTTAACTGTGTCAACTATGCCTTGATGCCCCTAATCTTTTCTAGTTTGGGTATCTTCTTTTTTGAAAGATACAGGTTTAAAAAAAGATTATGGAATAGAACAAGCATGAAATGTAAAGAAAATGATAGTATCTAGGACCTAGAAGCAAAACCTAATTGGGATGACATTACTTGGGGAAAAAGAATTAATGAATATCTTCAAGTAATGAATAACGAAATGGAAAACAATTAGAGATATTTTCCATATTAATACAGAGACCATTAATGAGGAAAATGAACTTAAATCCAAATAGCAGTTTAAGTAAAGATTCTGCAAAAAACAAAAGAAAATTCTGAAATATTCATTGCTAGGGTTTTAAGATATGGTTAAATAATTGACAGCTTTAAAATTTTAGATGCAGTGTTATTAATCTGGTAAAAGAGAAATGTACTGTACAGGGTGTCCAAAATATTAGTGTAACTTTAAGCTGGTAGCTTAAAGATTTGGGGACACTTTGTGTAGCCTAAAGTTCCTTCCAGCACAAGAATTTTAAAACACCATGTATTCACATTAGTATTGATAAAATTTAACTGTCCTTTTATCAATTTTCATACTAAATTTATTAGTTATATTTTACAGAATTCTAACAAAAGAAACTATACAGATAATGAAATATGATATATTTTCCCCTAACACTTCACACATGCATAGAATTATAAACTGAAAGCTTGGGGGGACATAAAGTTTCAACTTCTTATTTTTACAGAGGAGATTCATGTCCAGAGAGGGCAAGATACTTATTTGAGGTCACACAGTGAGTAACTGACAGAGCTAGGATTTGAACTCCAACTTCTCTAAAGCAACAGTTTTTACTATGAAATTTGAAATTGGATGTCTTAGAAAGAATAGACCTAGAGGGATATACAGGTCTAGGAAATGGTTATCTTCTTAGATGGTGTGTTATTTAATGATTTTTCCAGTTTGTATACAGCATTTTATAAATCTTGTTGCACTATATAAATTTTATTATTATTAACATCATTATTATTATATTGAACTCATTCCGCAAAACTTTCCATTGATATCAAGGGAGATTTTACATAAAAATCAAGGATTCACTTTGTTTCTGAAGGATAATTTCAAATTTATGTTATTTTCAAATTTAATATTTTTAAACATTTTTACTTTCCCAAAGTTTTAAAAAATATGAATTTTAATAGCAATTGAAGAACCCAAATATTTACTTCTTAAAACAGTTTTATAACTTCATGTTGTTTCACTATATTTGTATTCACTAGAATTGATCAAAAGCATTATTTTTTGTCTCCTGTGAAGGAAGAGATCACATTTATCTAACACTTTATAGTATTTAAACCCCTTTTCTTCACAATGACCCAATGAGGTTCCTAACACAAGCATTTTTTTTACTAGTACTGGAATTTCACTGAATTATGGAGCTCTGTGGTGAAGAACTCGAATAATGGAAATCCACTCCTCTGCAACTATATTACAGAACTGCCTAGGAAGACTGTGAGGTTAAGTGAATTTTGACCAGAATGAGTACGTGTAAAATTTGATGGAACTCAGATCTTCCGGGATTCAAGGCAATCTATCTGTTTACTTGTCTTTCAATGCATACATTATCAGATGCATATTACATAGAAATATTTGTCCAAGAAACATTTTTGTGGACCTAGTTTGACAAACTGAAACCATAATGATGCTCTGTAAACCTTAAATATATACATGTGAGCTGAGTTATTAGGGTGAGTGTCTGGAAATGATTCCATTCAAGGGCTAGTCTCAAGATATGATACTGAGCCTGGAGAAGACTGAAGACAAAGGAGGGATGTAATAGCTTTCTTTAGACGTTTTAACGAAGATCACATGGAAGAAGAATATGTATGATTATTCTTGGACCAAGAGGGTCAAACTAGAAGCAATAGGTAGAAGGAGGCAAATTTCATATTGACATAGGGAAAAACACACTGACAATTTGAGTTGTACAACAGTGTTCAGGTACTATCTTATCACCGGAGGTACTGAGGCTGAGACTGGATGACCATTTGCTGGGGATGGTTTTGAGGAAACACTTCAGTTTGAATCCTGCCTCAGATATTTACTAGCTGTGCATCCAAGGGAAAAATCATATAACTTCTCTCTACCTCAATTTTCTCCCTGTAACATGAGAATAATAATAGCACTCATGTGCCAAGTTTTTTGGTAAGAATCAAGTAAGATAACATTTGTTAAATGTTTGGCAAATCAAATATAGAATAAAAATAAAATTAAATTATTGAAGCACAAATAAAAGAAATCAGAACACTATGTGCTTATTTGTAAATATTCTATTACTCTGACTGGTCTTCCTTCTCATTTATTCAAATAAGATTCACTGTATTATGAAAAAGACAAACTTTATTATTTTAATTTAATTTAATTAATTTAATTGTTCAGTGCTAAGGGGAAAATTTCACCTTTTATAAAGTTGTGCACATACTTCAGTAATATTATAATACAGTACTAGCTTAATTTTTGTACAAGTATCAGTAGATGAGATAGAAGCCTGGTGTGACAGAAATAACACTGGTCTGAAAGTGAGGAGGCTGTGTGGCATTAGGAAAGTCACTTCACCTCTGGACTTCATAGTTTCCTTTTGAGTAAAATGAGGTGGAGTTATCTCTGGGGCCCCTTCTATCTCTAAATTTTTTATTATTGCTCAAGCAGCAGAGTTCAAGATTCTATGCTTGATACTATTTTGTTCTTTCTATACACCTCATTCAAGGACAATCTTATTCATTCCCATAGATAAGGGCTGTCATCTCTATGGAGGTGATTCACAAGTATGAAAGACCCGAGAATTTTTTCAAAATATCCAGACCTGTGCCTACAACAAGTTCTAACTATTTCCACATTGATGTCTCACTTGTACCTCCAAATCAACACATCTACAAGGAATATCTCCTTTTCTCCTAAATATCTTTATGCCACTTAACTTGACAATATTTTTTCAGCAGTACCAACATTTATTTGGTCTCTCATGTTTAAAACTTTGGTATTATTTATGCCTTTTCTCTCTTCTCTAAATCTAATATTTAATTTATCAGCTGCTGTCAGACTGAAATCACAAGATGTATATTGTCCTTCTCCTCCACATTATTCTGACAGGTACCACCTTCTCCCTCCGCTTTCCACATTCTTCCTCACATCATCTACTGAAGTTACCTTCTAATAGGTCTTCCTTTCTTAAATATATGCATACATATATATATATATATATATATATATATATATATGCATACATACATGCATCTAAGTAAGACAGTGGACCAGTGGACAGAGTGCCAGTCCTGGAGTTATACCTCATTTTCCTGTTTTTCAATATGGCCTCAGACACTTACTAGCTGTGTTACCCTGGCCAAGTCCCTTAACCTGGTTTGCCTCAGTTCCTCATCTGTAAAATGAGCTGGAGAAGGAAATGGCAAACTGCTCCAGCATTTTTGCCAGAAAACCCCAATGAAGTCATGAAGATTTGGACGTGACTGCATCAAATGAACAACAAAATGCATGTATGTGTACGTATATGCACATGTATGCATATGCATGTATATGCATACACATATGTATGTTTATGTGTATGTATACACACATACATATACATGCATGTTGTCTCCTCCCAGTAGACTCAGTAGAACTGTTTTGCTTCTGTATTTATATCCTCAGTGTTTAACATAGTGCCTGGCATACAGTAGGCATTGGATAAATGCTTATTGATTAAAATTCTCCCCCATACTTTAATATTCTTTATAGTTGATACCACAACCAAACCAGTCCTCCCTCTATATGGTCCTATAACTCTGTTCAAAAATCTTCACTAGCTTTTTTGCCTACAAATTAAATGTCAAACTTTGCCTAAAGACAATGAAAATTCTCCTCTTTACAAGCTTTATTAAGTTTTTCTTCCTTTCCTATGTCCCATGCTCTGTTCAAATGAGACTCCATATTGCTCTAGCTGTTTACATGTTGTCTCCCTCATCGGAATGTAAGCACTTTGTGGACTGGGTCTGTTTTTGCCTTCCTTTGTATCCCCAGCCCTTAGAAAAGTGCCTGGCATATTAATGGCTCGTGACTGTTCCCTTAACACAGTATTCATACTTTTCTGCCTCTACATTTTAATTTACATTTTTTCTTATACCTGAATCATTCACTCTCCCTCTTCTTTGCCACTTGAATTTCTACTAAGCCCAATCAAATGACAATTCCTCCAAAAAGTCTTCCCCAATCCTCTAAAATCCCCCTCTCAAAACCTACATACACTTTGCACCTGCAATATATCCTAATTAAAATCTTCCTTTGATGCTTCATAATTTGGTGGTTTCCACAGTTTCTCAAGAGCTATTTTGTTCTTACTATTTCAAGCATGGGTCTGATGAGAGACCTTATCTGTTGTACCAAGACTAACCTACCTCCAACCAGAAAAGTTCATCCTGAGGTATTTAGCTGAGTGACTGCATTTTCAGCCAGCTACTCAGAAAAACATTCACTGGGTTACATGGGGGCTAGAACTTGCATTAGTAAAAATAATACTATACCAAGACAATTATAGATCCCAAAATTATTGAATCAAATGTAAATTCAAAATAAAATGTTTATATGTTTCAAAAATCTAAGCCCCCCAAACTACCAAAGGCAAGATGACTCAGCATTTTTAAAAATTTTAAATGAAAAAAATAATTCTTTGGAATCTAAAAAACTTCTGAAATTACTTTCTTTAAACTGTTTCTGTTCTCACCAATTATTCTACAAAATAGATCTGGCAGTACGTTTGCTCGTAAACGATCATTGTGTAGACACATATTTTCAAGTTACATAATCACTAATCTTACACAGTGTTTGTGCATTTCGTTATTTCAAGGGCAAGTCTAAAGG
This sequence comes from Trichosurus vulpecula, assembly GCF_011100635.1. Lineage (NCBI taxonomy): Eukaryota > Metazoa > Chordata > Mammalia > Diprotodontia > Phalangeridae > Trichosurus > Trichosurus vulpecula. The sequence continues at coordinate 314,428,861 of NC_050576.1, read as the reverse complement.
GCATCTTCTTACAATAATTTAGGTATAAGCCATGATCAATTTAGAATTTTTATTATGTTACAGAGAATATTAGGTACATATGTGTTAACATATTTTTAGCTTAAACTCTGGAGAAAATGAGTTTAGGAATCAATTGTGAGGGAAAGAAAATCAAACTTATAAAAATGTTTTCAGTGTGGACATAGGTATCAAATTTTCAGGATTTTATCTAGCCTAATTTGAAAAGATTCTTTAAAAAAGAGTTGTTGTTGTCGTTTATCCAGACCTCCAATTTTGTGAATTTCTGGTCATCCTGATAAGGAAAGTACCGCTACTTATGCAGAGCAGCAACTTTTCTGCAATTTTTAATCTTATAGAGTTGCCCATGTCACGGAGAGATTGTCATGTGCCCTGAGTCACAGGGCCCATACAAATAATAGTCAGAACTAGGGTTTAAATGCAGACCTTCCTGACCTTGGGGGAAAAAACCAAGCAAACTCTTCATTTCCTACGCAACACTGCCTCTCTTTTAAAAAGAGTTAGTAATGGCAAATTTTGTAAAAGAGACTAGGAAGAAGCAAGTGGTATCAAAAGGGTACCTTAAGCACTGGAAATCTATTTAAAAGTTTTATATTTTACCCACTCCCAGAATTAGAAGGAATCTTGATCTTTGAGGAAAACTTTGGAGCATTGCTCATTCAATATTTCAAAAGAAGTTATTGCTAAATTTAGTTCAATCATTTTGTTCCCTTTAAATAGTGAGAACCATGAGTACAGAGATAATTATCATTTCTACATTGTTGTTCAATTGTTCAGACTCTTTATGAGCCCATGGACCTTACTAAACATGGGATTTTTTTGGCAAAGATACTGGCATGGTTTACCATTTCCTGGTCCAGCGGATGAAGGCAGAGGTTAAGTGACTTATTCAAGATCATACAGCTAGTAAATGTCTGAGGCTGGATTTGAACTCAAGTGTTCCTGACTATAGGCCCAGTGCTCTATCCCCTAAGCCACCTAGCTGCCTCTTAAAATCATTCCCTATTAAAAGCTATTCCTAAAGCTCCCCATAATCCAGAAGCCTATGCTTACTGACACCATTCTATTGAAAACAATTCCACAGGTAAAAGTAATTTGCTGCCCTTCCTATTCTTGATTTGATCTCCTCATCCCTGTGCTTGCCATCTTTTGGTGCCCTCATTTCTAATAAACATTTGGATTTCACACCTTGATTCCTATGCTACCTCATACACATATTCTTACCTCACTTGGAGTCTCATCCTAAATCAATCACTTTCCTATGGCCTGTTTCATTTGTGTATTTCAAATGAATACACATCGTCTGATTATCTAAAACTGATTATGTGTTGCAGATGTAAGTCTTCTCAGTCAGGTAAAAATGAACTATCACTTCCCAGTTCTGTGAAACCTTTACATATACAACTAAAAATAGCAACAGCCTCTCTTCAGGCTGGAAAAATTTGCATCAACTTCTCTACCTTGCTAGCTCCCCATAGAAAAATTTCTAATTTCATTCATTTCTCACTCGATTCACAATATCAATTTAATTACTTTTCCTAGAATGTACATACTCCCTGAAACATTTGCCTATACATGCATTTAATACTATACACTAATCCTCTTTAAATCCCTTATTACTTATAGTCATTCAAAAGAGCATTACGACACTGTCATCTATCTTTCCCTGACGTCTTCTTTCAGGGGTGTTTGGTTCATGATACTAGTGACATGGAGTGGAACCAAAAGTAAAAAATTTGGTGGCACTCCACTTCATGCTCTATTAATTTTTTTATTCTTTTTCCTTGCTTCTCTATTTCTCCTCTATAACTATGTCAATTGCTTTTTTTCACCTTGCTTTTGCTTCCTTCTTTATTTGTCTATCCCTTAGGCCTGCCAGCAATGCCCAATGACCCACAGGAATTACTTAGTGTTGCATTTGGTGCTTAAAACTTAAGGGATTGTTAATGCTAGAATATTCCTTTCTCGAGATGTGTTGAATCCTTCTTATGTATGACTTAGTTTGTGACCTCAAGAAATACCATTTAACTCTATATGTAGCAAATGGATCAATCATGACAAATACTAAGATGAAAACATGTGGCCATTTCTATACAGAATGGGTTTAGGATGTTCAAAATCAGAGATATCACTGTGGCACTTGAAAAAAAGCAACAGCATATTAAAGAATTCTTACATGTTTATCCATGCCAGGTCATATGATTATGCAGTCTTATTCCTTCTAAATAAAGATGAACTACCATAGGGATAATATGACTGTTTTTTCCCCCTTGTAATGGTGATGATTTTATACTAAGCCATTTAGATTGTACTCTATAGTGCAATCTTCTGTTTGACCATTTGGAAAATGGCTGAACAGGGTTACTCCCTAGCCATGAAACCTAGCTGTTCATTAGATAAACCTGACTACTTTGTAGAAGAATCAAAAAAGTGCTTGACCTTAGCACCACTGTTTCAGGACATGAAATAATCAGTCCATCAATGAACCATCAAGCACTTATCTAAGTGCCCACTGTATACCAGATAATGTTCTGGTTCTTGGGAAAACAAAGACAAATAAAATAGTCCTTAACCTCAAGAAGCTTACATTCTAATGAAAGAAATAATATTTACATATATGAATATATACAAATAAACATAATAAATACATCATATATATACATATATATATATACATGTGCACAAATACTCTCTCTCTCTCTCCTCTCTCTCTCTCTCTCTCTCCATATATATATATATATATATATATATATATATATATATATATATATATATATATGCAATGAGAGGGCATATAGGTAAAGCTAGTTTATCAATTTACACCAAAGTCCTAAAAAAAATTTAAAATGATGGATTCTACAATAGATTTAAGAAAAACATACAGCCAAATTTTCTGGGCAAGGCATTTTCTTCAGTGGCATGTTCACTAAATTTGTCTTAAAATACCACTTTAACACAAATTGTTATTCATTCTTTTCAATCATGTACAACTCTCCATGACCCCATTAGGGGTTTTCTTGGCAAAGATACTGGAATGGTTCACTATTTCTTTCTCCAGTTTATTTTTACAGATAGTGAAACTGAAGCAAACAGGGTTAAGTTACTTGCCCAGGACCACATAGCTAGTAACTGTCTGAGGCTAGATTTGAACTCACAAAGATGAGTCTTCCTGACTCAGTCCTGACACTATATCCACTACACCATTTAGCTGCCCATATTAATATAAGTAAGAACTAGAGAGAGAGAGAGAGAGAGAGAGAGAGAGAGAGAGAGAGAGAGAGGGAGAGAGAGAGAGAGAGAGAGAGAGAGAAAGAGAGAGAGAGAGAGAGAGAGAGAGAGAGAGAGAGAGAGAGAGAGAGAGAGAGAGAGGAGAGAGAGAGGAAGAGAGAGAGAGAGAGAGAGAGAGAGGGAGAGGGAGAGGGAGAGAGGAGGGAGGAAGGAAGGAAGGAAGGAAGGAAGGAAGGGAGAGAAAGAAAAAGAAAAAGACAGTACAGATCCATATGTGAGCACATGGACCTCCATGTTATACAAAATTTTCAGAAATAATACAGTTCGCTGCTTAATTAGAAGTATGTAAATATGATAAATCCTTTAACATTATTATTATCATGGCTTATAAGACCAACGCATGTGTTGGCATCTGAGTGGGTATACTGACAGTCTCATTTACTGTAGGTGTTTAGCCTTTTGCATTAGGTGCAAAATTCATTTTTGAATTTCAGTACATTGAAGTTTAGGGGCCAGATACGCTATAAGAGAGTTGCAACATCAAAGAGAATTTTATGATAAGCCTCTTAGTTTCTCTAATGTCTATCAAATCTCAGCTCAAAACCCACATTCTACTGGTGACTTTTCTCAATCCCTTTAGGGCTAATTTCTTCCCCTTTCAGATTACCTTATATCTGCTCTGAATAGATCATGAATGTACCTAGATGTTTATGTCTTATCTCTCCCATAAGCCTTCATGATCCTTAAGAACAGAGATTGTGTTTTGTTTTTGTCCTATCCCCAGTGTTTAGCATGGTGCCTAGCACATAGTAAACACTTAATAAATATATATTGATTGACTTGCTTATTGACTGATTGACACATAGAGAGACTTCATGGACATTTTCACATTGAAGCCCTCTTCCCCCGTCATTTCTGTTAACCTATTCAGCTGAACCATGAACAGAATGGATCCAATGATAGTTTTTGATTAAACCAATAAAACTTAATTGTCCTTCATAACAATATAAATGAAAGAAATTCACCATATTGAAACCACAAGACATGACTCTCTGCCACTGACTAGCTATTTGACCTTGGACACAGTACTGAATGTTCCTAAGCCTCTCTTTCTTTAAATCTACAAAAGAGGTAAATTATATTTGTCTTTGGATTGTTAAGAAGAAAAAAATTAGATAATAGATGAAAAGTACTTTATCCACATAAAGTGTTACACAAATAAATAAAAATTGTCCCTCTTCCCTGATCCATTTACCAGGTTGAAGGGCACTTCTAAAAAAGTCAAAAACAAGAGGATAAGTTAAAAAGACTAACCTATATCATCTCATACACATGAGTAATGGAAATGAAGTACAAAGAGTACAAAAGAGAAATAACATAATCAAGGAGGTAAGGGGTGAGGGGAAGCCCTTCAGACTACAATATAAATTTTCCAAATGTAAAAACTTTCACATACACAAACTATAAGTAAAAAATACAAAAAAAAATCACTTCTGAAGACAGACATGGAATTTATACTAATTGCTGTTTTATTCAAGGTTTTAGATAGTTTTTAGCTAGAGTTGACTCTCCTACAACTTGCAAAGATTCTTAGCAAATTGTAAGTAGGAAGCAATTACAAAATTCGATGTAATTTAAATAGTCTTTAGGTTTTGGGGTCAAATAATTGTGACTTCAAAAGTCAATTTTGTTGGCTTCTGTGTTATGAAAATGGAAAATCCAGTATTTCTAAGTCATCACATATGTTTGTAGGATGTTCCTCACTTAGATAAGTTCAAAAAATCATAGTTTTGAAAGATTTCTCATGCTGAATTTTTATTCTACGCCTAAAACATTTTGTCTGTTTCTGGCTAGGCACAGGTTTACCAGGATCAAGTTATATAAAATCCAGTTTATAAATTCTTTACCTACATGATTAACTAAAGAGAACAAATCATTTTTATTTGTCATTTAGTTTGTGTAGTAGTTAGAATACTGGGCTTAGAATTAGGAAAATTTGAATTCAAATAAATCTGACACTTCCTAGCCCTGTGACCCTGGGCAAATCACTTAATCTCTGTTTACTTCCATGTCTTCGACTACAAAAATGGAGATAATAATAGCACCTATCTCCTAGGGTTGATGTGAGGTTCAAATGAGATGAAATTTGTAAAGAGAGCACTCAGCACAGTACTTGAGGCAAAACAAGTGCTATATACATATAAATAAAAGCTATTATTATTAATTGTGTGATCTAGATGAGTCATTTAACTTCTGACTCAGTTTCCTTACCTATAAAATGGGTATAACGATAGCACATAACTCCCAGGGTTGTGGCGATAATCAAATGAAATAATATTTTTAAAGTTCTTTGCAAATTGTAAAGCATTATGCAAATGCTAACTACAATTAAAATTATTCCCTAATTTACTGCTTCATATATGAACTACTTCAATTAGCTCAGTCAGAAGTGTAACAAGTTTACAGTCATCATTGACTGTATGACTAGCTATTCTTCTGAATTAGCTAAGCCATTAATGTTGTCCAGCAATGATAGCTTTCCAGCTCCGTGGGAGGCTGCTAGCTGTTCAAGGAGACTTTTAAAAGTGCGAAAAAGATTTCTTTTTTTTTTCCTGTCTGGCCTGAGCAAATTGTTAACTCCCTCTCAGATTCAGATGGGTGAACTGAGCCTGCCACATTTAGAAGGCAAACATATTCCTCTGATATGAGTGATCTAATCACATGGAGCAGTGTTGGACTCAGCTCAGAAGACAAAATAAAAACATTGGCTACATTTCTCAAAATTTGAAACCCTCTGAATGAAAGCCCAGATAGTGCATCAAATATCACAATTGTTAACCACAATGGCAAATAAGAAATAAGACTCTTTACGTCTCCAGAACTTAGGTAAAGTGTTGAGATAATTTGTTCTTTGACACAGCGCTGATGCAAATGTTGAGTTGCAACTGCAATGGATTCTTGTTTACAAAGACTGCAGTTTTCCTATACTAGAATTTATTGAGGAAATTAGGAGCAAAACACCTATTTTCACAGGAAAAAAATATGCCCTTTGTTCTTTAATGATGATGGGAAGTACGTGATTTAGTACAATTGGTTTGGTTTGGTATCTCACTTTCACTGGAGCTTTCTCCCTAAAACGTTTTCTAATCTTGCATTTAAAAATTGGCTTGACATAATGCAATATAAATATTATACTATTTAATACATTGGTTTCTTCCTATGATTATATATTACACCAAATCAAAACTTCTGAGTCGAGGAACAGAAATAAATTAATTCAGTGCATTGAGGTAACATAATAATTTGGTATTTAAGTTGTAGGACTTTTTTGCCCATTAGATCATAAGTTCATTAAGAATAGGAATATCTCCACCTTCCTACCAACTCATGCATACAAGATAGCAAAAGTAATAACAATAACATTTATAATAGAAATGTGTTATATTATGCAGAAGCAGCATAGCATGGTGGAGAGTCAGGCTTGAAGTCACAGAGACCCGTGTTCGAGTGCTGCATCTGATACAGATAGCTCTATGAGCCTGATCCAGTATTTTGATCTCTCAGTGTTCCAAGATCTAATAATGTAAATATCATAAATGTTGATGGTCTATATCAATGGAATGAGTTCATACACCACCAGCAAATCTGCCCTCACAAATTCTACAATGTAAGGTTTGCACTCGAAATGAGAATGCACTTGATCATGATACCAGATAATTGTCTCTGCTATTTATTTAGAAAGAAACCAGGAACAATGGAATGCTTATTAGGTCTCCTTACCATGTGCATTCCACTCTTTCATCTTTAAGACATCATTTTAATTTACTACTATTGCATGGGTTTGCAATTAAAAAAAAGAATAAAACCCAAATTCATGAAAGAGAGTATTTTGTTTAAAAACAGTCTTTAAGAGGATCCCAATGGGGCAGCTTGGTGGTGCAGTGAGTAGAGCACCAACCCTGGAGTCAGGAGGACCTGAGCTCAAATCCAGCCTCAGACACTTGACAAACTTACTAGCTGTGTGACCTTAGGCAAGTCACTTAACCCCAATTGCCCTGCCTTCCTCCCTCCAAAAAAGAGAGGATCCCAACGAATGTGTTTAATGATGGTATTTACTAAAGTGTTCCATTCTCCACTCCAGTCCCAGGCCAAATATGGGAAGAAAACTAATGCCAGTGGATGAGGATCACGGTCCAAAGCTTCCTGAACTAAAGTGGAATCAATTGTATTTGTACTGCCTCTTGCAACTTAGATTTCCTAAGTGTGTGATGATAAACAAAAAGGCAGCTAGGTGGTGCAGTATATATAGTGCTGAGCCCAATGTCAGGAAGACTCATCTTCCTGAGTTCAAATCTGACCTTAGATACTTAGTAGATGGGTGACCCTGGCCAAGTCATTCAACACTGTTTACCTCAGTTTCTCATCTATAAAATGAACAGGAGAAAGAAATGGCAAACCACTCCAGTATCTTTGTCAAGAAAACGCTAAATGGAGTGATGAAGAGTAAAATTACTGAAAATGACTGAATAACACAAAAAGATACCTCTCAAAAGGGCCTTCAACATGTTACAGTAGCCTTTACCAAGAACTTCAAGTCTTAGGAGTTATGACCTGATAGTATATGGCATAGTTATGTCCCACTAACTCCATCACAACAGGCATACAAAATGAAGATATGTAGGAGACCTGCTCAATTGAGGCTGGAGAGGAAACCCATGAAAGAAAGCATTGGCCCCACTCAGAGTTCAAAAACAAAAGGCAACTGTAATGACTCTCTTGATCAATATACAATAAAACTGCCTTTACCAGGTACCTAGATAACTTGAATTTATTTTTACACATTTTATTTTTAATAGAATTAAATATCTCTGCCTCTTGCTTACCCACCTCTCCAAATTCTACCTATGCCCCTATCACTCTCTGTAGATTTATGCTTCTCTGAAACACACAGAAAAAAGTAAAACACCAATTAGTTATAATTAAACTAATTAATATTAATTTAATCACTGAACTAATATTAATCACTAATATAGATAATAGAGTACTTCCTACATCTATAGAATTGTACAATGAGAATACTGCAGCACTAGAATGGCTTATTCACTAAAGAAAGATTTAATTTTATTTATCATACTATACTTATTGAAGCAAGGAATTATATATCTTGTAAAGTTTTTCAACAATAAGCTGTAACACCCAAAGAATTTCCCACTTAACACTCAGCTAACTACAAAATTCACTTAATGAGAATGCACTGTTCTTTGCAGATTCTGGCTGACTAAATTCATTTACTGTAGCTCTGCTGATAGAGAAAGTCTATATTCATTTCATATGAGATCCATCATCTAAATGTATTGAACTGTAACTACTCTAGCATTCTTTCATTTGGCTTATCTAATTCCCTGCTGTACCTTAAGGAAAGAACAGGAAAAAAAGAACCACAAAGTTTCAAAAGTTTATATATTAATGTTAAAAGATATGGTAGACATTTCAACCACAAATTTCATAAGAGCATTATAGTAAATGAAATAATCACTTGAATCTTTAGGTAAGCTAATTTACCATCACCCTGCCTTCTCCTCTCCATATTAAAGAAAACTAAGTAACTCACTGTAATTATGATCTTAATAACAAATACATATATATATATATATATACATATGTGTATATATATATATATATATACACACACATATGTATATATACATAGGCTAAAATTTCAGAGGAATTTAGAAGTGTTACTTGTCAAACTAGGTACTGAAGATCTAACAGTGAGATTCCCTGGCAAACTGTATCTGTAGAGTTTTCACAGAAGCCACAGAATTAGTCATCTCTCCAGGGTTCTTGGGCCTGAGCATGAGTTGAGGCCAGTCTGGGACTCTCATGGTAACAATCAAAAGGTGCACATGTTCCCAACTAAATTAGTATATCCCAAAGCTGAATATTTTAGCCAGAATCTGACCACATTTGAAGAACTATGTCATAGATTGGACCACAATAGGTCGCTGCCCAAGCTCCACTTAATGGCTGTATTTGGGGTCCTACTGCCTTAGAGTGAATGTCAATGGTAACTGCTTCTCTTTAGAACAGCAACCCTGAGGGTCTTCTCCTCCCAGCTTGATTTCTTTCTCTTTTTTTCTAATTAAAGAGGCCATCCCTTGATTCACTTCTTAAAGAGGCCTATTCACTGAATAGGTGTTACCTCACTCTAAGTGAGTACATGAAAAGACCTTAGCCTAAAAGGGCCAGGGTCTCTCATTGCATCCTGGGTCATCTCCAGTCATCCTGATGAATATCAGGCTACTGGACCCAGATGGCTCTGGAGGAGAAAATGAGGTCACAACCTTGCACAGCCCTCCCTCACTCAAATCAAAGTCAACTACAAGTCATGTCATCATTTCCCTGATGTCATGGTCCTCTCCAAAAACGAAGGACAAAAACACAATTTTAGTCTCACTGTATTCTAATTAGTGACCTCATTCTCAAAAGTTGACAATAATAATATTAGCTGGCATTTATATCAGAATATAAGGATGGAAATGCTTTGCATGTGTTATATCTTGTGTTCCTCACAACCACCCTATGAAGTAGTTGATTATATCATCTTCATTTTACAGTTGATAAAATGAGGCAAAGAGAGATGGGACGACTTGCCCAAGGTACTGCAGCTTGTCACTGACTGAAGCAAAGTTTGAACCCAGATCTTCCTGATTTCAAATCCAAAATCCCATCCACTATGCCACATCCTTTCCCAGTAACAAGAGACAGAGCCAGGAGGATGACAGAATAGAAAAATAAATGAAATGATAATGGAACCAGAAGCTGAAGGCAGGATCTCCAAAGGACCAGGGAGGATGTTCAGAGAACATTCCCAGAGGATAGAGTTAACAATAGCCCATTACTAATGTGGAAAGCTGAGGGCAGCAGCCCTCCTCCTTTCTAGGATTAGAGGATTAGAGGACAACAAAAATAGAATTCTTTTCCACTGGCTTCAGGCTTCAAGGCCCCAATTCCAGTCAATTATACAGATATTAGAGGACTGATTATCTGTGGGGAAATTGAGACCTAAGACTAGGTTATCTATCAATGAGGAGCTCACAGGATTCATCAGTCAACATTTCTGAAGACTGCACATTTATTATTGGAGAATCAATGAAGAGTGCTGACTTTCAGTCAGTGATTATTGAAATCTTGCTTAGAGGGTAAAAAGTATCAACTGGCAGTCAAAAGCCTATAATTTACAGGGTATGGTTAGAAAATAGATGCTCAAATGTAAAGAATTTCCTTAAAGAAGAGAAATCCATAACAATGTTCAAAGGTGTATGAACTGTGTAAACTTGTTCCATTTTTATTCTTCATTTTTAAAAGTAGGAGTTTTTATCCTGCATTGAAATATCATCTTATTTATATTTATATGTGTTGATTTATTTGATTGCCACTTCAAACTTACATGTTCGCTGACCCCCAAATAAATGCATAATTAAATATATGGGGGGAGCCCTTTTTGCTTCATTTCCTGTGATCCTCTGCTCACTTTTTTAAATAGGAAAATATTTTAAAATTAATTAATTAATAGAAGTCTTCATTTTGGCAACTTATTAGGAAGATTTAAAATGGCGATTTTAAAGAAGCAAATTATCCTTACATTAAAGATGTATTATTAATAAGTACTAATTAGAAGTCCTGGTTACAAGTTGAGGGGGAGGGGCCACAGGCAAGGGATGTAGAGAAATTCCACACTAACCAATTCAAAACAATACAACCAAACATCATTTCCAAAGGAATGAAATGGAATTATTTGGCAAAGTAAACAAGCAAAAATAAATAATCCCCAACCCTTCCCATTCCAGCTGCAGGATTATAGAGATCATTAGTGAACAATTTTTGCCATTATCTAACGACCTATCAAAAACAACAGTATTTAAGTTATACCCCATCTCAATTTAGCAGTGATAATCACATTATGAAAAAACTCCTAATTTTTAGGATTTGGCCAAGATGACAAGAACCCAGCACTCTAACATAAATGAGGAAGATTAATAAGCAAATAAACTAAAGATAATACAGACTCAAAATAAATGATGCTTCTCCTGTAAGACAAGACCCCACCTACAGAAATTCCAGGCATTTTAGAGAGTGGCCACTTCAAAAAAAATTCATTATTTTAGTACAAAATTTAATAAGAGTAATGAAGCTGATTCCATGATTTACTATAAGCTAAAGAAAATCTTACTATTTCCCTAACTATACAAAAAAGTTCAAGGTAGAATTTTAAGAATCATTTATAAATAATGACATTTAATTAAGAATAATAAGCCCACTGGTCCAATTCAAGGATAGGGAAAAATGGGACCCTACTAAAAAGTTTAAAATACTAATATGACATAGGAGCCAAAGATTTTCTGAAGTGTAACAGGAAGTTTACCTTAATTTCCAGAAAATTAAAAATAGGAATAAAAATGTGTAACTTCATATTAGGTCCATTCTACTGGATATACATGTAGGGCCTAAATTTGTCATCACTTATTCACCAGAAAAATATTTATCCTGCTTAACACCTAACAAACAAATTGTTAAATCAATTTAAAAATGGCATTTTAAAATATTATTAAAAATAGCAAAGTCATCCTTATTGTCTTTAAAATATCCTGTATAATGCCTTATAAATTAACATAATTCAACCAAATGATTTTATGTAAAGGGAGGACAATTATTAAATGTGATATCACCTCATTCATTGGTTAACAAGCCTTAATTGTCTATTATGTGGAAGGAACTGTGCTTTTTCCCTGCCCAGGGATTCAGCTTTGTCATTCAGCCTGGTTCAATATGCTGTACAGTGGGCAGTGGCACATTTAAAAAAATTTGTTAAAATGTTCTCCCATTTTACAGGTTCACGTAATGACACAAAATTGCTCATTTTTTTCATATGTAGTCAAAATGTCCTAAGAGTTATGACTCTCAAGAATTATTTGCAAGTTTTCTCTTCTGATTGCACTATATTTTGAAAACTTCTTACACACTGCACTCCAATTTACACAATTTTCAGTCACACTTGCAGGTTAGGCTCTGAAATGACTATTTGTTTTAAAGGATCCATTTCTATAGATATTTTCTCTCTTTCATAAAAGAAGGATGCTTTTATTCTTAAAGGGAAAACAATGTCCAAGTTCATTTTATCCTCAGTTGATAATGTAGACCTTGTTTTTGCACATTTGAGTCTTGAAAAAAAATCAATAAACTGCCTATATATCATTACATCTCTGTATCAATGCTGGAAGCAGAATTTCAGTTCCTATGCTAAAATTACGTTGTCAGGGAGAAAAGACCCTCTGCCCTCTTTCCACAGTGATTTTTTTCTGGTATTTGCTAGCTTCTCTCTCTTAAGACCTAGAGTTCATTTTATATATCAGAAGAAAAAAAAAACAGAGAAAATTCATGCCAATAAATAGCATGAGCTGTTTTTGACGAATCAAGATAGGATGATGAAGGCAAACCTTTCACTGGTTTTGCAATTTTACAAACACAAGTAATAGGAATATTTGGCGAAATGTGCTTATGTATCATACCTGAAGACAACACTTCAGATATGTATCATGCCGCATATGTATGAGTCAAACAGGCCATCATTTAACCCTTTTCCATGGAAGCCATATATTGAATTTAGAGCAAGCCATGTCTTATATCTCACATAATATGTGTCTTTTTTTCATAACAATGGTTGAAGACTCTTATTACAAGCCAACTATGAAAAAAATTAGGAAATTCATCAGTACTTAAATTATTTCTAAAGGGGTTGGGGGAGGCATTGTATATTTATACAGATCAATGTCCAATTATAATTAGAGTCACTGTGGTAAAGAGGCAAGAAAAAAATAATCTTTCTGGTACTTATTACTTGGAAAACATAGTCTTTTGTGAGGTTTGCCCTTATACCATAGAGAATAATTTCACTGCAGCATTCTAAATATTCTACAGAGCAAAAAAAAAATGTAACAATAAAAATGAAGTAGTGTTATATTTGATTATTATTATGATTATAAATCAGACACTACTAAAAAGAATCTGGTTCCAACTAATAATCAATTAATAAATATTGCTCTTAAGCTTAAAGACTCAACTTAAAATACTCTTAACTATTACAAATCACTTTCTAGATAACATCTTTTATCAACCATTAGCATTCCAAAGTCTTTCAGAATAACATAACCATGCTTTCCCTTTTTTCCCTGTGAGACAAGAAAACAATAACCACATACTCCAATCCATCTTTAATTAATCTTAATGGCTTAATTATATGTAGGTGACATTGTTAGCAAATGTTTAGTTCTTTAAAAATTAAATATATTAAAATAAAAAAAACATTTTAAGAAAATAATGACATTGACTCTTAGATAGAAACACATTTAAAATAATTTATAATAAGGTAAGATTACTACCTTTGTCCATCATGTACTTTAATTCATAATTTATGGAGTTTATAGAAACTTTATTAGCTGTAAATGGATGTTTTATTGGTCATCAGATTACATCATTACTTTATGCTGTATTTCTTAAATTATTAAATATTTCAGAAAAGCAAATTCTGATACCATGTGGGTTTTTTTTGCAATAACAAATTTAGCCAATATTAACAAAATTTTTCATAGGTATGCATATTTATATTGCATAAATACATGCACATATATTATAAAAGACATATTTAGTATATTCCACGTCTGCCTCAACAGAACATGGCACATGTTGTACCCAACTTGGTACAGTTTCAATACTTCGTATATGAGTACTAGAGTTTTCTTGATTGTTGTTGTTGTTTTAAAGAAGAATTCTGCATTAGATGAAAAGCTAAGATCCTTTAAGACTCATATTATGTTGTTATTAAAATATTAAATAACATTTTTCTAGGGCAATTGCAAGATTAACTGTTTCCTTTGATATATTATCAATGGGCCATTCCACTATGTGATAAATGTGGCTACAAGACTAATAGGTTTCTAGTGAGTGCTTAAGCTTTCTTTACATTTTATAGGCATTGGGAAACTTCACTCACCTTGTTCAAGTGGTTGGCTTTTAGTTGAAGTAGTTTTCATCTTGAGTGCCTCCCTAACAGACATGTCACAGCAGGAACCTTTGTTAGTGTCTTGGTCACTGTCAGCCTGATCACTGTCCCCATGCCCACTGTCTCTCAGGCTGGCTCTTTCTGGGTCCTTGAACGTGGAGCTACTGTAATACACAGAAGAAAAGAGGACAAAGTGTTGTTTCTACTAGTTTCAATCTGAAGTGTAGTGTCTAGCAAAGCAATTTTGACAAGAATGCAAATGGGGAAGCTGAGAAAGTTATTTAATAGGCCTTACCTTTGAACAAACTGCTGCCTGCTGCCCATGTAATTGGGCTCTGCGGGAAAATTGTCTGTCTGTGAAAAAGAAGGAAAAAAATACGTATAGTTGTACACTGGACAAATCTCCTGCAGAGCAACAAGATTTCCTAGTGGAGAAATGATTAATAATTCAAAAATTCCCTTAATCTTCAGATTTGTACATTTTAATTAAATTGGAAAATGCTGGCATGTAATTATGTACTCGGAACAATTAAATGATTCCGGTCCACAAATTACCTGCTAAAGTAAACAATGAGGCTGTCATAACTGGCATTCTCTGTTAGGAACCTGATGGATGACACTGTTTATGTTGTTTCATTAGTCAGATATTAAGATTGAATGTTTGTGGGAGGAGTGGGAAAATGACCTAATTTCTGCATATTAAAAAAGTGAGTTGTTTAATAATGCTGGTTTTAATGATAATTATATCATCTGTGGGGATTCTGATGCCCTTATTGAGGTAATATAATTTGAAGTAATCTACTGCATTGGTCTTCAGTGAAGAAAAATAGGGTGATCTTCTAGGAGTCTTTTCTTCAAAATGTGCCCATAACAAATACAAGCATTGCACATATGGTTGATCTCATCTCTACAATTAATTCTCATTCTTATTAATAGGCATGTTGAAAGTATAGAAATGGCATCTGAAAATGCCATTGAAATGCTTGTTACTGCTGGTTTCTTCTATATTATTTATATATATATATATATATAGTATGAATTTATATGTTAATAATGACTATGATGCAAAAATAAGGGGGAGAATACACATTATTTTTAAAGTATAACTAACACTTCAAATGACCAAATTGTAGAGCTACAACTTTTTTTTTCCTTTTCATCTTTTTTTTTTTAAACAGTACCCAGGCTAATGTGGAGATCTGCCAAAAAGAACTGAATTCTCCTTGTATCATCAACCAGAGTCTTTTTGGAGAAAGAGACTAGATCTTTCACTGAAGTCCCTTTACTGTACATTCATACACATCATTTCTCCTTGCAGCTGACTTAGAGACAAAGCATCTCTTGTTTCCTGCATCACTTCATATCACGCCATTACGCTGTGAGCAACTATGGCTTTTTAAAAACCTCTTCTAGCACATAAGGACCGGTAATGTGGAAAATGTACAATTATTGAAGCAAAAGGCCCGAGATAAGTCTAAATGTCGTATACTGAATACCTAAATAAACAGCTAATTCTAAATATCGTGGTACTTTTTACCTCCCCACAAACTACTTCCTTTGCACTTGACTTCCCTGAGTTATGCTGCTGAAAAGAAAAGACTTCTAGGAACAAAATGTTTTAATTTCCACATCTTATTCTTGTCTTAGAAGTTTGGAAAAGGTAGGAGGGAAATCATCCAATGGTTAATCTAGCTGTGCATTTTTTTTTCTTTTGTCCAATTGCCTATTGCAAGCTAAACATTAAGAGAAGGCAATGAAAAGTGTTCTGTCTTATTAGGTTTTTTCCTCACACTTTTCCCCTTGGCATCAGCCTTTAGTATTTCAGGCATGTTTTCATTAACACTGCACTGGGTTCTAATTTTGGAGCTGCGTCATTAGTCTTGTCTCTGTAATGGGGAAATACAGGCTTTTCAGGGAAAACTTGATGTGCCAGTTACAAAAAGCTGTATGCAAAAGGTAAAAGGTAAAACTGTCTGCATGTAGAATACAACTGATGTCCTTGATATTTTGTGAAACTCTGTTTTGAAATTTTTTCACAGATCATTTTTGACCATGAACGAAGGCCAACACATTACTGTAGTCAGTGAAAAACAAATATTGGAGGCTAGCAAAAAGGGTCCATTTATGAAAAATTAAAACTCCTGACAATTGCAAGGTGAGGTTTCAGCTAGCCTTAGAATATTTCAGTTGTCTGAAGCTCTGACATCTTAAAGAATTTCAATTATGCATGAGTCTGTACTATTAGATCCCAAACTTTCTTCAGGTCAGAAGGAAAGAATCTGTCAAACATTTGCTTATCAGCTTAATAAGAGGAACAATTCAGTATCTTTTCTTTATAATTAAAGTTGTAGGTATGATCAGTGAAATAAAGATCATAAACTGATAATTCAAAAAAAAAGAAAAAAGTTCAATTTTAATGAGTTTTTTAAATGGTTATACCTTTAAAACATTTTATATACATATATGTGTGTATGTATATACACATGTGTATCTTCCCATCTACTGCTTGCATCAGAATCTGAGAAAAGAAAAAAAGATCTCATGCCATGTTCTCTTTACACCCATTTTTTCTCAATGATTTTATGTTCTATGAGGTAATACCATTTATAATCTGCAAGTGTTCAAGAGAACAAAGAAAAAATCCTCTTATGTAAAAGCTTAGGAAACAAAATTAAGAAACGGAAAAAAATTGGAGGGAAGGAAAATGGAGAAATTTCAAATAAAAATGTAACTGAAAAGAGTAAAGGAAACAGAATAAGAGAGAGGAAGTATGAAATAGTTTTTTAAAGAGAATAAACAAATTAATAATAATAATAATTTTAAGTGAAGGAAAAAGCAGCCAATGAAACTGAAATACAAAGCTACTTTCAAAAAGCTCAGATTAGTGGGCAGAACTTAGTTTTAAATTATTTTCACAGATTATTTTTACTATGGCTAATGATGGTGGCTATACAGAAGTTTAGCTAATTAGCTTATAGATGGTAAATATAAATGAACTGAAGCAGGCACCTAAGAATCTATCACTCTGTTTATTTTTATATAACCTGCTGTCTCTCTCTTTCTTCTCCCTCTTCCTCTCCATCTCCCTCTCCCCATCCCCCCACCTCTCTCCCTCTCTCTCTCTCTCTCTCTTCTCTCTCTCTCTCTCTCTCTCTCTCTCTCTCTCTCTCTCTCTCTCTCTCTCTCTGACAATCTCTAGGACTAGACCGAATCTTGGTGTGAGCCAAGAAAATTATAATATTCCAAGGTGGCATTTTTGTTTGGTTTTGGTTTTGTAACTGGCTTCATTCTCATGGTCACTTAATAAATTCTTCTAATGACAATGCTGGAATGTACTATTATATGTCATAACAGACGCACAACATATTCAGGTACAATTTTGTTTAGAAAGAGGTTCAGACTGTTCCTATGATGGGGGAGGGGAAAAGGGGTTTCCTTTTGAAAAATGCTAACACAGAAAAACACACAGAGGAAAGGTAAAATCCTGCAGCAGAATATATTATGCTTTAGCTGAAGAGGAAAAAAAAAGCAGTGCTAACAATCCTGATCTTAGATAAAGCAAAAGTAGATTTAATTAAAAGAGACAAGGAAGGAAACTACATCCTGCTAAAAGGTACCATAGACAATGAATTAATATCAATACTAAACATATATGCACCAAGTGGTATAGCATCCACATTCTTAGAGGTGAAGTTGAGTTTCAGGAAGAAATGTACAGGAAAACTGTACTAGTGCAGGACCTCAGCTTCTCCCTCTCAGAACTAGATAAATCTAACCACAAAATAAACAAGAAAGAAGTTAAGGAGGTGAATAGAATTTTAGAAAAGTTAGCTATGATAGACCTCTGGAGAAAACTGATTGGCAGGAGAAAGAGATATACCTATTTCTCAGTGGTAGATAGCACCAACACAAAAATTGACTATGTACTAGGACATAAAAACCTCAAAATCAAATGAAAAAGGCAGAAGTATCAAATACATCCTTTTCAGATCATGATACAATAAAAATTGCATGTAATAAAGGGACATAGAAAGATGGATTAAAAATTAATTCTAATCCTAAAGAATGAGGTGGTCAAACAGACAACATATCAAAATTTATGGGATGCAGCCAAAGCAGTTCTTAGGGGAAATATTATATTTCTAAATGCTTACATGAATAATATAGAAAAAGAGGAGACTGATGAATTGGGCACAGAACTAAAAAAGCTAGAAAAAAAAACAAATTAAAAATCCCTAATTAAATAACAAATTAGAAATTCTGAAAATCAAAGCAAAGATTAATAAAACTGAAACTAGTAAAACTATTGAGCTAATAAATAATATTAAGAGTTGGTTTCATGAAAGAAAAACAAGAAAATAGATAAGCCTTTGGTTAATTTGATTTTTCAAATAGAAGAAAACCAAATCACCAGTATCAAAAAGGAAAAGGGTTAATTAACCACCAATGAAGAGGAAATTAAAACGATAATTAGGAACTATTTTGCCCAAATGTATGCTAATACATCTGACAATCTAAGTGAAATGGATGAATACTTACAAAAATATAAATTTCCAAGAATAACAGAAGAGGAAATAAAAATTTAAATCACCTCATTTTAGAAAAAAAGAACTTGAATAAGCCATCAATAAACTCCCTAAGAAAATGTCTCCAGAGCCAGATAGATTTGCCAGTGAATCCAACCAAATATTCAAGAACAATTAATTCTAGTACTATATTAACTACTTGGAAAAATAGACAAAGAAGGGATATTTTTGTAGCTTTTCCCTTTTGTTTTATTTCTTCTTTCACAAAATAACTAATGTGGAAATACATTTACATAATTGTGCATGTATAACCTATATCAGATTGCTGGCCATCTTGTGGAGGAAGGATGGAAGAGAGGGAGAAAAAAAATTGAAACTAAAAATCTTATTTTAAAAAAGAATGTTGAAAACTATCTTTACGTGTAATTAGAAAAAAATAAAAATACTATTTACCAAAAGAATAGAAAAGAAAAGAAAAGAAGAGGAAAGGAAAAGGAAAAGGAAAAGGAAAAGGAAAAGGGAAAAGGAAAAGGGAAAAGGGAAAAGGGAAAGGGAAAGGGAAAAGGGAAAAGGGAAAAGGGAAAAGGGAAAGGAAAGGAAAGGAAAGGAAAGGAAAGGAAAGGAAAGGAAAGGAAAGGAAAGGAAAGGAAAGGAAAGGAAAGGAAAGGAAAGGAAAGGAAAGGAAAGGAAAGGAAAGGAAAGGAAAGGAAAGGAAAGGAAAGGAAAGGAAAGGAAAGGAAAGGAAAGGAAAGGAAAGGAAAGGAAAGGAAAAGAAAAATGCCTTTGATTGTATACACAGGTAGCATTAGGTAGAAAATCAGAGTGTACTTTTCCCTAAATTTACAGGTACTGCCTTCTGCATTGATAACAAGTATTCTTTTTGCCAGTGAGTGAACACAAGGGAGTGTTAAGAGGTGAATAATTCACTTTAAGCCTTTTCATACTGACATAGCTCCTGATGGCTTTGCCTTCGATAGAATATATGGTGTGCTTCTCTCTACACGGCAAGAGTAAACAACAGTTTTGTAAGCCACTACTTATAAAGGTATCTGACAGCACCGATGACTGTGGAAATATATTTTAATACAACATGAAGTGTGGCAATAACTATATTTATCAGTGATTTCTAAAATAAAACATTTTGCAGAAGTATAGTATAGTCAACATTTGTATGTGTTTTGTTTGTTTTTACTAAAGGATAGATAAGAATCTCCAAATTCCTTCCTCATTCAGAATAGAAAAATAAAATTTCCTCCAAACTAAAATTTGTACATGAGGACCCAACACACTTAGAATAAACCTGGGGTTAATTAGTCCAACACCAACCAGGAGAATGTGAATTTCAAGAAAGTTAGTGAAAGACTAAAAACCCTCTCATATTGAAAAATCAGTTCTATATTCCATTATTAATGCTGCCAATATCTTCAGTGTTGCTATTTAATTGTGTAATTTATGAATCATAAAAGACCACTCAACAAATATGAAAGAAATTAAGAAAATCAAAAGTATAGAATAGGTTTGTCATATCTCTTACCACATGCTCCCAATTATTCAGTGTGCCCCAGACCAATGTACACTATTGCATAGAGATTAGGCCCTTATTTTCGAATATCTCTATGTTTCTGGGGATTTTAAGTTTTAAAAGGATAAAGAAAGAGAGATTATAGCTGCAATTTACAATGGAATGTATTTGCTTACTTTACCTCTGATATTACTTTGTTTCTACATTGCATATATCTCGCATGAACAATTTTTTGCATGTTGTCTTCTCCATTGGAATGCAATCATCTTAGGGTTTGGGGCTATATTTTTGCCTTTCTTTATATCCCTACCATTTAACAGCAAGTCTGGAATATGTCAAGCATTTAACAAATCATTGACATGTATCTCTCTATCCTCTCTCAAACAATGCAAATTCATTGCGAGGAGGAACTCATTCAATGTTACTTTTTTCTTTTGTTTTTCTATGTGTATCCCAGTGCTGAGTCTATAATGAGTACTTTATAAATGTGTGTTGATTGATTAGTTGAATGGTGACCACACATTTTACTTCCACGGACCAGTATGGATATAAAAATGTGGAAGGAGAAGAAGAATGACCCTTTCAGGATAAAAGTAACTCAACTTTTTTTTTTTATATAAACTTTACAGTTATCACTGAGATGTATAAATTGCTTTATTAATTAGAAAATGATAGCTTGGAGTTTTGACTGGGGAAGAGAAAGTATAAAGGCATTAACCAATCAAAAGTATTTATTGAGCATTTATAAAACATATAAAGTCAATCAGGTGAGAGGGACTAGCACCTGGAGGATGAAAAGTCATGTTGGAATTTAGGGAACTTTAAAGGAATTCAAAAAGGAGTTGTTTGGGTAGGGTAGTATGAGGACATTAGTCACTTCCTCTGCAACAGGAAAGGACAAAAGAGAAGAAATTGGTTCAAATAGAAAAATGGATAGAGACAAAGATTCATTTGAAATTTTTCTTGGGGAACATCTGGGAACCAGAATGAAAATTGTTTACTATGCTGCCTTGGGTATATTGGATAAATGGCATTGCCTGGCACTCTGAAATGATTTTTTTTTTTATGCTACTTCATTGTCCTCTACTAAATTCCTACTTTCATACCCATTCACATTACAGAACTAACTTTGTTTTTGAGGAATCTGACACTTTCCAAATTAGAACGATCTGGGATATGGACTCTACAAAGACCAGACTATTTTTCTGTCCTCTGAAGACTTGCCTAATAATGTCTGAAAAGCCCTATCAGTAAAAGATTAGTGGCTACCTATGATTGCAAACTTTCTTGGTAGAGGGAAGACATATGAATAAAATCACAGGTGTCTGAAGAGGTGAAGCAGCCAACTAATAATATTTATCAATGTAAGAATATTGATGAAAAAAAATTCCTGTACCTAATTTTTCATATCTTCAGTGTAGAATCTGGTCTATTCATCTATGTTATTTCTGAGAGCCCACATGTCCTACATCCCATTCCAGCTCCTTTCAACCTCAACATGGCTTATGCCTATGGATTTTCCTTCAGGAATATATTTCCATCAGTAACAATGCCAAAGTCATACTTCCAAAAGACACACCAAAAGAAAAGGATTATTTTATTCTCTAGGTTCTGGGTTCTTGGAATGTTGCCATATTAGGAATCATCTTTAAGATGGACCTAGAAGAATGCCTGGGCACAGTCCACAGTAAAAGTGCTTCTTAATTCCTCAAAGTGCTACTAAAATATGAGTTATTATTGGGATGCAAATATCTTGTTAAATAGTAGTATCTAAAAATAGGTGTTGCATTTTCTGACTGAGATGGAGTATACCTAACAAGGATTACTAAGAATGCATTTGCCTCTAGGCTTCCAAATTTGTTCTAAATAGATTTAAACAGGAAAGGAAAGAGGGAAGGGGACACAACTGCTTAGAAATCTTGATCAAGTTGGATAGCAAACAGAGTAGCAACAATGTAGAAAGAAAAATAGCAGCATAAGTAATCAGAAATTCATAGGAGGAAAAAAAAAACAAAAGAGGAAGCATTTATAAAACCCATGATCTCAGATGGCCAAATACCCAAGTGCTCAAAGTGGATGTCAGTAGATAACAGGCAAAGTGAACTACCACAGAAAAAGCCAAATTTAATCTCAAATTATACTGAGAATTGGTAGAATGGTGCCTATAACTTGAATATGACTTTGGAGGCATATATTAGAAGTGGGAGTGGGTAGTAACATAGCATATCAGTATTCTCATAGAAAAGCAACCAGAATGAGAAGAGGACAGAATGGTAGAGTATATTAGGGTGGAAATTAATGGAGAATAAAATGAAAGTGGTATTTTCATCGGAGTATACAATGATACAGATGCACAAAACTTGGACAGAAAGAAGTAATAGATGAATTAAGAAGACAATCAGAAGCTTTATATGGAATCATGATATAAAGGAAATTTCAATTATGTCGATATCTACTGGAAATGCAGAGAAGCAAATAAATCATGGGCTTGCTTCAATGATAATTTCATTTTTCAAAAGGTTAAGGAAGTCATTAGAAGTGATACTGTGGACTCGAATCTCACCATCAAAGAGGAATTGAATCTCACCACCAAAGAGGAATTGATGAAGTAGAAATGAGGAGAATCTGGAGATATAGAAGGGACAAAAGTTGGGTATTGTCTCCTGAGTACCATGGATTTGTGAGAACAAATTTCAAATGGTTCAGAGAAAAGATGGTCGTTATCCCATTGCATAAAGTTCAACACAGAAAGTCATCCCAGAAAAAAATGGTAATCTCCCAAGAATCAAATTCCAAAGTCTCCCCTCACCAAAAAGGTGGGGGAGAGTGCTGAAGCATTGAACCATTTAAAAAGACCAATGTGAAGGTATAGGTAACTTAATGACACACCAATTTTTTAAAAATTCATCTACAACTTCACTTTTTCAGTGTGTTAGGTATGTTTTCTGAAACTTTTTTATAAGAAATATTTTGGTCCGGTAAGGGCAAAGTGAAGAATACATTGGGGAGTATAGGTGATACCTAAACAAAATATATCAATGAAATTTTATTTTAAAAAATAATATGCATGTATGTCAATATGTAAACAAGAGTAGTTAAGAAAGGATTCATCATGCAAAAGTATGGCATGATCCTTTAAGAGGTGTTCAGAAAGTCAGTGTCAAACTCAGATAGAAAGAGGGGACACTAAATTGTACCTAAAGACTCCAGTGGGTACATATTGACTTTAAAAACCATGTATTAATACTATCTATGCTTTGTTGTATTTTTATTTATTCCGTTAAATATTTCACAATTGCATTTTAATCCAATCTCAATAAGTGTTGTCGACTACACAGTTAGCCTCTTTGAAATCTCTTAGCAAGAAAACAGAACTGTTTGTTATTGTTCAGTCATTTCAGTCCTGTCTTGACTCTTTCTGACCTTTTTTGGAGATCTTCTTGGCAAAGATACTGGACTGATTTGTCATTTTCTTCTCCAGCTTATTTTACATATGAGGAACTGAGACAAACAAGGTTAAGTCATTTGCCCAGGGTCACACAGCTAGTAAGTATCTGAGGCCAAATTTGAACTCAGGAAGATTAGTCTTCCTGACTCCAGGCCTGGTGCTCTATCCACTGCACCACCTGGTTGCCCTAACAATAAAACAATAAAGTAGATTCAAAAACCTGGCAGAATGGACAAAAACAACCTGTATCAATTATCTGTTCTATTTAAAATTGAAATGAAATCTCCAGTGGAGTGCCTGAAATATATATATATATACACATATATACACATATATATACACATATATTCTTGGCCCAGTGCTATTTAACTTTTTTATCACTTTCTTGGGTAAAGGCATAGATGTCATATTTTTCAAATATGTGGAATGACATGAAGCTAGGGAGATAGATAGAGTATAACAGAATCCGGGTTTTGAAAGGTCATGAAAGGCTAGAACTTTGAGCTGAATCTATTAAGATGAAATTTAGTAAGAAAAAGTATAAAGCCTTATACTTGGAGGTGGGAGTGGGGACTTCACAAGCTTAATATAGGGAGTGCTGTTAGAGAACAGCTTGTCTGAAAAAATATTTGGCTTTTAATTCATTGCAAGCATAAAAAGTTAACAGTATGACATAGCACCAAAAACAAGAGATAACCAATGAAAAACCTATATTTTGTTAAGAAAGAAATAATATCCAGTATCAAGGATGTGATAGCCCTGGTGCATACTACCTTGATCACATTGAAAATAGTTTTTTTTTTTGTTTTGTTTTATTTCTTTTCTTTTGTTAAATTCACAGCCTCAGATTTTGGGAAGGAAAAGGACATTGATGGGTTGGACAGTATCTAGAGTGATGTGACCAGGAGGTTCAAGATCATAATACATGAGGAACATTTTAAAGCGGAATGTGGGGGTAGTGTGTACATAAGAGCTGTTTTCACCAGTATTTGAAGGGCTACCGTGTAGAATAGGTTTGTCTTGAGCGCCACAGGGCATAATTAGGAACAAAAGTAGAAAATTGCTGAGAGACAGATTAAGGATTGATCCAAGTAGAGATGTCCTGGAGTATGAGCATTTACACCTTGGAAATCAGTAAATGCTATAAATCAGTGCTTGATGTATTGTTTTGTTGATGTTCTAGCCTTAAGAAAGTGACAAAAAATGATGCAGATTAAATTTAAAAGTGTATCGGTCTTTCTCCTCCCAGAACCAATTGTTAAATGATTGCCAGCATATCTTTAGATTCAAGGATAATTCCTAACAATGAGACACCTATAAGTACAGAGAGCAGCTTCAGGAGGTGATCAGTTCCTCTCACTAAAGGAGTGCATGCAACAGCTGAAGGACTGTTTATTGGGAATTCTAGGCATTGAATTCATGCTCAGATATGAGTAGGACTAGATGGTCTCCTTCGTCTCCCCACTTTGCAATTCTGTGAATCATTAAACCTCATTTTGAATGAAAACTGAAAGGTTTAAAACACTTTCCAAAAGTTGTCCATATCAAAGACAATTTAAAACAGGAACAAAATAGCATTTGCCAGAGTTTCTTAACACCTGCTGCCATGCTATTATTCAGCAGAAAAGGTCAACAGTGATGAGCCACCCTGAAGACTGCTGAAAACTACCTAATAACTATCACCATGATGATTACAATCACATTATAAAGATGAAAAGCGATTTCAGGATTATTAAGGAAAAATAATGGTCATATTTTCACTTCTAGTGAAAGTCCAAGATAGTCCAATCTGAGTATGTGTATTCCCATTTTCTTTAATACACTGAAACTTAACAAAAATATTACAATTATATAATAAAATGATTTTTTGGCCAGATAAAATAAAATTGTTTGAATAACTATTGATATCTAATAAACATTTCAATAGTTAGATGATAGATAGATTAGATAGACAGACAGATAGATAGATAGATAGATAGATAGATAGATAGATAATGAATAGACAGATAATTATAGACAGATGGATTCATGGGTAGGAATTATACCACTTCATTGGTATAAGTAATTCCTCTATGGGAGCAGAGTCAAGATGGTGGCTAGAAAGCAGGGACTTGCTTAAGCTGCCCCCCAAATCCCTCCAAAAATCTGTAAAAAATGGCTCTGAACAAATTCTAGAGCTGCAGAACCCATGAAATAGCAGAGGGAAACAGGTCTCCAGCCCAGGAGAGCCTGGATGATCACTGGGAAAGGTCTATCGTGCCGTGCTGAGAGCGGAGGCCTCCCCGCATGGGCCGAGCTGGGACAGACCAGACCCAGAGTCAGCCAGCCAGAACAGGCCTTGGGGCCACAAAACAGTGAGCTGTGGCAGTTACCAGACTTCTCAACCTACAAAACCCAAAAAGCAGATTAGGGGGAAACTGTGGAATCGAGTTCAGAGCTGTCGGGCTGCCACCTCTGGGGGTGGAGGAAGTGGTACCGCGGTGCCGCGGTGACCATAGCCGCAGCAGGAAGCTCCTGAGGCTGCCTCCAGAGCACCAGCATCAGTGGCTTCCTGAGTCCCTGGGTCACACAGTGGGAGGAATGTAGCAGCAGATCAGAGAGGGAGTACAAGGACCGCTTTGTGGGCACAAAGGAAGATTCTCTTGCTGTGCCCTGCTCCAATCTGTATTGCAGTCCTGGTTATCGGTTCTTGGAGGAGGAGGAGTGCTGCGGTGACAGAGCCTGTGGTGAGGATGGAATAGAAGCAGCTCTGAAAACAGCAGTGCTTGGATCCTAAAGCTTGGGAGAAAGTACTCTCTACTCTACAAGCAGTCATATCCTGACAAAAAGCTCAAGGGTTAAGTAGTTGGCTGGGAACATGGACAGGCAGCGAAAATGAACTCAGATGCAAACTCAGACTCAAATTCAAACTCTAGATTCCTTTTTCAGTGACAAAGAAGACCAAAACATACAGCCAGAAGAAGTCAACAAAGTCAAAGAGCCTACATCAAAAGCTTCCAAGAAAAATATGAATTGGTCTCAGGCCGTGGAAGAGCTCAAAAAGGATCTGGAAAAGCAAGTAAAAGAAGTAGAGGAAAAAATGGGACAAGAAATGAGGGTAATGCAAGAAAACCATGAAAAACAAGTCAACATCTTGCTAAAGGAGACCCAAAAAAATACTGAAGAAAATAACACTAAAAAGAATAGACTAACTCAAATGCCAAAAGAGCTCCAAAAAACCAATGAGGAGAAGAATGCCTTGAAAGGCAGAATTAGCCAAACAGAAAAAGAGGTCCAAAAGGCCACTGAAGAAAATACCTCCTTAAAAATTAGATTGGAGCAAATGGAAGCTAGTGACTTTATGAGAAATCAAGAGATTATAAAACAGAACCAAAGGAATGAAAAAATGGAAGACAATGTGAAATATCTCATTGGAAAAAACACTGACCTGGAAAATAGATCCAGGAGAGATAATTTTAAAATTATTGGACTACCTGAAAGTCATGATCAAAAAAAGAGCCTAGATATCATCTTTCAAGAAATTATCAAGGAAAACTTCCCTGATATTCTAGAACCAGAGGGTAAAATAGAAAATGAAAGAATCTACCAATCACCTCTTGAAAAAGATCCCAAAAAGAAAACTCCTAGGAATATTGTCTCCAAATTCCAGAGTTTCCAGATCAAGGAGAAAATACTGCAAGCAGCCAGAAAGAAACAATTTGAATATTGTGGAAACACAATCAGGATAACACAAGATCTAGCAGCTTCTACATTAAGGGATCAAAGGGCTTGGAATATGATATTCTGGAGGTTGATAGAGCTGGGATTAAAACCAAGAATCACATATCCAGCAAAACTGAGTACCATGCTCCAAGGCAAAATATGGATTTTCAATAAAATAGAGTACTTTCAAGCTTTCTCAGTGAAAAGACCAGAGCTGAATAGAAAATCTGACTTTGAAACACAAGAATAAAGAGAAGCATGAAAAGGTAAACAAGAAAGAGAATTCATAAGGGACTTACTAAAGTTGAACTGTTATGTTTACATTCCTACATGGAAAGATGATGTGTGTAATTCATAAGACCTTTCTCAGTTTTAGGGGAGTTGAAGGAAATATAGACAGAGGGCACAGGATGAGTTGAATATGAAGGGATGATATCTAAAAAAATGAAATAAATTTAAGGGGTGAGAGAGGAATATATTGAGAGAGGGAGAAAGGGAGAGATAGAATGGGGTAAATTATCTCACATAGAAGTGGCAAGAAAAAGCAGTTCTGTTGGAAGGGAAGAGGGGGCAGGTGAGGGGGAATGAGTGAATCTTGCTCTCATCGGATTTGACTTGAGGAAGGAATAACATACACACTCAATTGGGTATCTTACTCCACAGGAAAGTAAGAGGAAGGGGATAAAAAAAGGGGGGGGGATGATATAAGGGAGGGCAGATAGGGGGAGGAGGTAATCAAAAGCAAACACCTTTGAAAAGGGACAGGGTCAAGGGAGGAAATTGAATAAAGGAGGACAGGATAGGTTGGAAGGAAATATAGTTAGCCTTTCACAACATGAGCATTGTGGAAGTATTTTACATTATGATACATGTGTGATCTATGTTGAATTG
This sequence comes from Trichosurus vulpecula, assembly GCF_011100635.1. Classification (NCBI taxonomy): domain Eukaryota; kingdom Metazoa; phylum Chordata; class Mammalia; order Diprotodontia; family Phalangeridae; genus Trichosurus; species Trichosurus vulpecula. Next base: position 314,400,467 of record NC_050576.1, on the reverse strand, counting down.
CTTGCCTTTCCAGGGAGGGTGGGTGGAAAGGGAAGAGGGGAGAGAATTTGCAATTCAAAGTTTTAAAAGCAGATGCTTAAAAAAGTTTTTAAAAAGTTGTTTTTTTGCATGCAACTGGGAAACAAGATATATAGGGAATGGGGCATAGAAGTCTATCCTGCCCCACAAGAAAGTAAGGGGTAAGGGGATGGGGTGGGGAGTGGGGTGAAAGAGGGGAGGGCTGACTGGGGAACGAGGCAATCAGAATATATGCCATCTTGGAATGGGAGGGAGGGTAGAAATGGGGAGAAAATTTGTAACTCGAAATCTTGTGGAAATCAATGTTGAAAACTAAAATATTAAACACTAAATAAAAAAATAAAAAATAACCTAAGCAACAAAAAAAAAAATTCCTCTATCAATGAAGAGAGGTCAGCACCTTACTTATAGTCTTAGAAAGCTGATTAGAGTGCAAAGTGGTTAACTAACTAGTCCAGGTTCACACAGCTATTATCTGTCAGAGTCTGAATTTTGACCCTAAATCTTCTTGGGCAACTAAGTGGTGCAGTGAACAGAGAGCAGAGCCTGGAGTCAGAAAAACCTGAGTTCAATCTGGCCTCTGGCATTTACTAGATGTGTGATGCTGGATAAGTCACCTAATCTCTGTCTGCTTCAGTTTCCTCAACTGTAAAATGGAGATAATTATAATACTTATACCTCATAGGTTGTTGTGAGGATCAAATGAGATATTTTTAAATGCTTAGCACAGTATCTGGAACATAATAGATACCTAATAAATGCTTGATTCTCGCCTTCCTTCTTTAGTTCTTTCCTGCCTTCCTTCCTTGCTCCAAGGCCAGCCCTCTATCTACTATGGCATGCTGAGTCTTTCATTATCTATCAACTGATCAATCTTTCTATCCATCTGTCTATCATTTATCTGAACTGGAAATTGATTAAAATTACAAAATACTTTAAGTGAACACATGTCCAAATTTTGCAAATTAAATTATTTTAATCAATGTATATTAATGTATTTGCTTTTAACACATTTGATTTTATTGTGTATAATGTACCAAACATCAAAGTAAATAAACAAATTTATCCTCCAAAAAGAAAAGGAATAGAAAGATTCAACACTGAAATGGGATAGAGCTTGGCTTCCTGTTTAATAGCTTGGTTTTTTTTCTCTTTTCTCATCTCAGGTCCTACCCTCTGTAGGCATCCTTTCCTTCTGTCCCAGTTATTAATGCCTTTCTCTTTCACATTACCTTAATATACTCTATTTATATCATGTATGTTAACTCGCTAATTAGAATGTATGCTCCTTGAAAGCAGAGACTTTTGCAGGGAACCGGGGGGCAGTAAGGCTGAGCAACTCCATTTATGCCTATGTGCACAGTGGTGTTTGGCACAAAGTAAGAGCTTAATAAATGCTTGTTGACTGATTAAATGACTGACAACCAACTGCTTTCTAGATATAGGAGAATGAAATCTTTTCTGCTAGTCGATGAGTCGTTTATTCATCTAAGTAAGTAGATATTGATAGCCTTTATCAGATATTTAAAACAATTTGTAGGTCATTTGAGAGAACTCTGACATTTGACCAAGCTGAAGAACTTTAGACCCCCAAAAGGTCCTACTTAGAGTTAAATTTTAGCCAGAAGCTTTAGTATGCTTGCTGGAATAATTTATAAATCCTAACAAAAATGAAGTAGAAATTTTAAAACATCCCATTTCTTATGGGTTCTAAGTGAGGAAAAATATCAAGAAGACAATTATAGAAATTTGTAAAATATAAAACACAGACATTTGGGTAAACTGTCATGAGAAATAACTGTTATAAAGGAAAATGTAATCACAAATTAAGAAAAATTAAATATTGGTCACATCTATGAGTATTTAGGCTACTAAAATAATCATTTTTTCATCTGAATTACAAGAATAACAGCTTCAAAATGCATGAGTCAATGCAAGTCTATTTTATGTAGGTGTTTTAACCTGAAATTAAAATGAACTAAAATGTCTTTACCGACTTTAACATCTTTTAAATTAAACATTAGTAGAAAATAAAATGAAACATCTCTCTTCTTTATCAGACTGTCACTTAATATGTAATTCAAGCATCTTCTGCTTCTTTCTTTTCCTGAAGACCTTAATTCTAAGCTTTTTTCTGCTCTTGTGAAATGAGTGATCTTATATAATGGCAATCACTTTACAAAACAATAGGTCTATATCCTCCCAAATCTAGTTTTGAAAGAACAGACAATGGTCTTGATTTTGTTAGAGACTGTTTGTAATCTACATATAGATTTAGATTTAGATATTTAGATATATTTAGATTTTTTAAAAGGAGACAGATTCCTTGAAAAGACGGCTTCTGCTAAGTGCCTTACCATGCAACTTTCAATTCCATTCCATAAACCTAGATATGAAATCCACAATGAGCTTTCTGTAGAGGAATATGCTTTAAATAAATGGTTAATGAATGCTTTGCCTATTTGCAAAGTTAGATCAGTTAACAGTTTAGTGGAGGAAAACAATTCCAGGATTTAAAAAAAATACGTATTTTTAATTATTCATTTATTTTTCATGCTGGGATTTTCCTCTTCTGCAAGGAACCAAAGTGTCCCTTATGTAATCAGTGCCTGGGTTAAAAATCTATGTGAACATACTTTTAAAGTGGATTTTACTGTTAGACAATCTATAACATGTTTATATTCAATCCCATACCGTTTAAACTATAAGAAAGCTCAATACCACCAGGGAAACACCTGCAAGCAGAAAGAGCTTAGAGACATTAAGTGTACTAGTGTACTATTATTTACAATATAGTATATTTAAAAAGACTTTCAGTGACCCAGTCTTGTCCAGAGAGACATCATTCTGGTATTGGCCTAGAGACTGGCCTCACTCCTACAGAATTTACGTGTTGATATTCCCTCTGTTGTCTTACTTATTTTCGCAGTATAGTATCACCATGACATCTAAATACCCACAGGCTCAGCAGGTGACACAAGGAATATCTTGCACTTGTGCATGACCCAGTTTTCATTGTGCCTTTGTTTAATATTCTTCTCATCCTAAGAAACTTGTCCATACTCCCAAGTTAAAAGTATATATTGCGGAAATAAAGCAAATTCATTCAAGGTATTCAAGTCAACTTCTATGTTCCAATTCCAAATCTCCCAACAGCCTCTTTGTGACTCTTTGACAGGAGGAACAAGAGAAGAGGACATGCTAGGCACTTTGGTTTTGCTTTGAAATGAGAGATCTTCTCGGACACCATCATTGCTTTGAGCAAGCTCTGTAAACCTCTTTAGCTTCAGAAATCTACTCAGGGCACAGGGTCCGACTAAAGAATCATTTCAAGCCACAGTAGTGTTTTATTTCTAGAGTCCAGCAGGGATTCTGATGTGTTTGGGGTTTGTTTGAAAACTCTCTGGCATAAAAGCATAGAATCAGGGTGGTCCCTGTTTAGCTTATGTTTATAAAGCGTTTCATGGTTTTCGAAGCTCTTCATACATATTACCTCATTTGATCCTTAAAATAACCCTGTGAGACATCTCAATTAATACTCTCAACTCACAGATGAGAAAATTGTTGCATTCCAATGTAAGCCTTTCTGACTCTAAGTACAGTAGTCTTTCCAATATACCATACTGCCTCTGATAACAAATAACTGTTTTGAATTTGATTTTCTGATTCTGTGAATGAAATTAATTTCTTATCACAGCTTTGGACCCGATAAGGTTACACAGACCCACTTTTGAACCCTAGGAACTTATGATACAAGGTCAAAGACAGCAACAATAACTATAATAGCATTTATATAATGCCTCAAGATCTGCAAAGTGCTGTGTATACATTTTCTTATTTGATAACACCTCTGAAGACAGCATATTCCTTAACTGTTATATAGCAATTAGGCATTTCCTAAAATGTTATAGAATCCTGTATTTCCCAGAGTACCAGAATTTAATAAAGTCCTATAAATCATGAAATGTGCTTTGGTTTGCTAGAAAAATAAACATTAGGTTTAGAGTTAAAAGAAATGGATTCAAATCTCAGCTCTATCATTAATTAATAGTGACTTTGAACAAGTCATTTTCCCTCTATGGATAGCAATTTCTTCATATGTAAAATGTAGGGATTAGAATAAGATCATCTCTCAGGTCCCTTATTGCACCAAATGGTTAGGGATCTACTCTTTATTTCACTCTTGCTTTACTATTCTTTCTCAGCTACCCTTCATGCTTTTCTCATTGCCTAGTCTTTCTCTTAAGTGTAGTCTAGAGGCCAACATTAAGCCCAACTTCCTTATGGGAGAGTTTAGCATTAGAAACCTTTAATTTTTTTTTTTAAATCATTAGTGAGATTAGTTCCAGGAGGTCTCTAGGCTTCCTGAAATCAATAAATGAGGAGATAACACTGTAAGTACAGACCATTATCTCTTTTGTCTTCTTTGGACCCTGCCCACGAATTTCTAGTGAGAGTGATCAACCACAGTGGAGGTATCCCAGCCTGCTTAGGCAGATAATGAGGATTAACATGTAAGGACAAAGGGTTGCATATGGTCATAAATTAAGAAGGCTGGAACCAAAGAATTTCTTTGCTATTTCTTTCCTTTAGAAAATATTTTTAACTATGATAGAGGTCTGCATTTCGAGAGCCTAAAGATTAAGTTGGGCACTGAGTAGAGCAATGGATAGAGCACTGGCCCTGTAAGTCAGGAAGATTCATCTTCCTGAGTTCAAATCTGTCCCCAGACACTTACTAGCTGTGTGACTCTGGACAGGACACTTAACCTTGTTTACCTCAGTTCCTCATCTGTAAAATAAACTGGAGAAGGAAATGAAAAAACATTCTAGTATCTTTGCCAAGAAAACCCCGAATGGAGTCATAAAGAGTGGAAACAACTGAACAACTACAAAACAACAAAGATTAAGTTATCACATAATGTCACCTACCAATTGCTCTAAATGTAAATTGTCAAATATAGCATACTGAAAATAAACAGCAGCTTCCTTTGGCTTCAAATTGCCATGAGAGTCTGCATGGGATTTTTTTTTTTTTGCTTTTGCTTTTGCCAGAGGGAAATGTAGTTTTGTAATGGGAATGTAGACTTGCCAAAAAAAAAAAAAGCCCAAAACAAATGCCCAAGAGTTAGGAAAGGAATAACCGGCCTCAAGGTAGCATACTACCACACAGAACCATACATATTCTCCCTGTAGAGGCTCTGACCTTCCTGTTGACCTTCATAACTATTTTTTTTTAACACTTTCTGTCATAGAGGATAGAGTGGTAGGCCTGAAGTCAGGAAAACTCAGTTTCCGGAGTTCAAATACAGCCTCAGGCACTTCCTAGCTGTGTGGCCTTGGACAAATCACTTAACCCTGGTTGTCAAAGTTTCCTCTTCTGTAAAATGAGCTGGAGAAGGAAATAGAAAATGACTCTAGTATCTTTGCCAACAAAACCCTAAATGGGGTCACACAGAGTCAGACATGACTGAAACAACTGAACAACAAACAACCAAAAAATCTCAACTAAAAGTACTAAAAGCAGAGAGTTTTCAAGCATTATCTCTGAAATACCGGAGATGGCCTAACCAACTTGTGGTCCAAAGACTAATTCCCCCATCTGATCTCTACTTGATTGACTTTTATTGATGATATTATCTATGGGCAAAACTGATATCTGTCCTCTATATACCATACAATCTACGAATTAGCTCCATCTTGATATAAATTTAACAATAAATGGTAGTTATCCAGTAAGAAAATTAATGACAAATGTAGTAGTCAGCATTTCAGGATAATCTGCTCTTTCCTCCACCTCTTCAACCAAGATTATTTCACCATATTGCCTTGTATTTTGAAAAAGAATGAACATCCTCCCATTTTTCCTCCTCTTATTCCTAAAAGCTTATTCTAATAAATTTCAAGTAACTTAAAATTTTAAGTATTTGCTCCAAAGAATTCAAAGGACAATTTTTTTACCCTATTGAATCTGATTTGTGTATCCGTGATTCTACTTTTCTTAAGCCATCAGAACACCTCCCATATTCAAAAGTGCCCCCAGTACCACAGTACAACATTAGCTCTTATTAAAAGCCTAACAATAATTCTGCCTGTTATTACAGAGCCAATAAATAAATATAATGAAAATTATGACACCATATTACATTACTCTGAATTGTCTCTGTTCATTTAAAAAAACTGATGAGCACATTTAAAATAATTTCACAACATGTCAAATTCCAGGAAGCCTTTGTGTTTGAGATGCTACTAAGATTGCAGGTTGGTGAAGATCATGTATATAAGCTTTTTGTGCCCTATAGAAAAGTGAAAATTAAGTCTGGGATACCCAACAATAATCCCTTCATTATCACATAGTAGTAGTAGCACAGTATCTAATACATTTACATCATTCACCAAAGGTATGTACCTACTGAGACAATACTGTCAATAAAAAACACATTAAAAACCTTTAGAAAGAGCTTCCCTGTCAATTAGCCTGCAGATGGATTCTATCATTGTATTTTCCCCTGTCAATTTAATATACTGAATCATATTAACAACATTGGCTTGTCAATAAGGCAGATCTGAATCCTATTAATGGAGTTGTGCTGCCAATATAATCGGCTTCCTATTTATTGAGCTCCCCAGTATTTGGAAAAGCTGTGAAATGGGATTATAAGGTTATGTTGTGTACATCTGGCTGTTCACTACATAAATATTTCAAGAAATTTGATCCCACAGGCTGAAGAAACACCTGTCTAATCATTTTCCTTTTCCCATCACACAAATTTCAAACAACACAGCAGCAAACCAAGACTTGGAGAAAATCATACTCCCTTGTCTTAGTCCATTTCCTTTTTATCCAAGGAATCCTGTCTTTATTCTAGATATCCCAAACATGTACCAAAGAGTTAGGAAAAAAAAAAAACAATTCAACAACTCTACTAGGAGATGAGTCTCTGCTCTACCACATGTAAGACATAATGTCTATGCCAGAAAAAAATGAGATATAGAATTTTTTTAATTAGGAAAAATACTTGAAGTACTCCATAATTTTGTACTTATTTAGTTCTTCTGTCATGCTATATAATCTTGGTGTAATTGTAGCTTGTAAGTATAATTTTAGTGTCACATGGACCCCTGGAAATAATTAATGAGAGGTAGTAGTTCATGCATAAAATAAGAGTAAAAAGTTCAGCAATCCTTCTAGTTAATAGAAGCCTTAATGAAGTTGAACATTAGTTGCTTTTAACCACATCCAGTATTAAATAACTACATTGACTGGATTAGTAGAATATACAACAGCCCATTAAGTCTGATTATGTATTTAAAAAAAATCTTTGCTTAAAAAAGTAATTGCATTAAAAACGTGCTGGGTTTTGCTCCAATCAAATTAACTCCAGGAGCCTAACCTGAAAATGCAGATTTTAAAAACTGGTCCAAAATGAGAGCTAAAGGTCAATGAATCAAGTTACCAATTATATTCCCTGGTAGCAGATGGGTGCAATGAAACCTAATGATTGAATTTGAATTGCTTTAATGCACCTTTTATCTATGTTTCCCACCATGTTGATTCTACCTTAGTATTCCTAACAAGATATTATGTTTATTGCAATTAGCTAACTGGAATGGTATCTCCACTCTTCCATCACCCATATCATATTACTTTGGAACAGAACTACCACTTTCCTCTCTCCCTTCGTCCATCCCACCCCAGCACTGGCAAAGGTACCAACCAAGACCATTCTGCCTTATGACACTATAACATTTCTTTACTTGTGGTCATGATTCCCATGAATAAGTACTGCCTTTTAATCAGTGAAAATGATGGAAGCTATTAATACAAAGCTTCTGGTGCCCAAATGAATGCATTGCAGTCAACAAACATTAAGCACTTATTACACATAAAGTGGTGATTAATATATACCTATCAAATTGAAATTAAATTCAAATTATAGAGGAAAACTAAACATAAATCCTAGGATATTAGAAATGAAATAATATCTTTGAAGGTGATTTTCCATGCAGTAAACTGTTTTCAACTTGGCTTCCTTTGTATTATGGCCTGTGCTTTGCAAGCTCAAAACTTGGCCCTTTTTATTCTACCTCTGATCAAAGAGAATATGCTTTATTCTCTTACTGCAGATTAAAGGTCCAGGTGGCATAAACCTGTAAAGAGGCTTTTTCAGAGAGTAAGAGAATTCAACTATTCCTTTGAGGAGTAGCAGATGGAAATTTTTATTCCCTAAAGTATCTTAAGAATGCACATTGTTATGCCCTGCAGAACAAACAGGAAAGGGAAAATCAGGCTGAGGAGTTTATTTTATTGCTTCTTAGGTGACTCAAACTGTCAGCATTTTATTTACTTCTTAAAATTACATTTAGGCTGTTATGAGGTAAATGAAAGTACTCCCCCCCTAAAAAAATCCTAACAGAAATGGTAAGATTTTCATTTTTTATACAAGTTACACTTCTTCCCAGTGCCCTACAAATATCCACTAACATAGCCCCCTCCCTTTCAAATCCAGGAAATAACTAGGCCTAAAATTGAAAATAATAATAAGTAAAATCATATTGGAACAAGACAAAGAAAGAGCACATTACCTATCATCATATCCTATCATGCATTCAGTGAGTTTACAGAAATTAAGCCTACATTCTAATACTTTTATTCAATTACAAAAAGCTGTCATTCTATTTACCTCCTCAATATCCAACAGGTCATTAAATATAACAATAATTTCAGAGAACTATCTTGTCCTAGGACAGTTTCTATCTGAACTCTATCAAAACAGATGAAAGGAACAAGATAATATTAAAATAATAAGCAATGTTATTGCTATTGCTATCACTCCCTAACAATTATATTATGCACTGACTTTTTAAAAGTGTTTTACTTACATTATCTCATTTGAACCTCACAGTAACCCTATTAAGTATATTAGTTAAAAGAATCAACAGTACCTGTGATTTCAGTATTAGTATTTCCAATGATATGTATCCTCTTCATATGTCAAAATTAAATTAAGAATCCTCAAAAGATATAGCAACAGAGATAACTTTCATTAATGATCCTCTTATAATCAACATCCAGTGAGAAATAAAACAGGTAAATGTGTGCTCACACCAAACGTGCTCTTCCTTGTCATGGCCCAGATCAAGTCAAAGGAAGATTGCTTGCCTAAAGAAAGTGAGATGCTCCAAATATTCCTGTTTGTAAATAACGTCATGCTGACTCTCAAGCTCTAGAAGACTGCAAAGTCACCAGAGTGAAATTCATAATCTCTCAAAAATTTACCCTAACTATTCACAAAGGAAAAAAAATCATGTCCAGATCATGATATGTAGTTGAATGGACAATCCAACCTGTGACCTGTGGAGCATTCATATACACATTGTATGTATAACGTATACATAATATAGACATAGATATCTACCTACCTATCTGAAACATGGGGTGGGAAATGGCATTATGAATAAGAAAATGGACTTGAAGCCAGAATACCCAGGTTGAAGTCTAGTTTCTGACATATATTGCATATATAATGAAGCAAGTCATTTAACTTTTCAGTGTTCTAGGTAATTCTCCAATACTATAAATTATATAGAAGTTGGTGACATGGACAGGCAAAAGGGGAGCTCTCCCTTTATCAATGAAATACAGTTTTAGGTTTCTGTTCTATCCCTAGGAGAGGAAGTACGGTGCTATGCTGAGCATGAGTTTTGAACCTGGAGTCATAAAGGTTTGTGTGTGTGGATGACACTGGTGGTGACTAAAAATCAGAGAGTAGATTGAAAGAAGTGTCAGCAGGGAAGTATTTGTACACAGCTGATTCCAAGAAAGTCCTTGCTCTGACCACAGAAGCCTCATACTTCCTTCCTGAAACAATATTTAAGGACAGCATCCAGTATCAACCTTATCCCTGATAAGTAATATTACTTCCCTTTCAAATATTCAAATGCTTTAGGGTAAACTTATGGTTAGCATTGAATTGCAGTGATGAGTGGTACACTGGCATAATGCTACAAGTAAAAGACAATTTGGGGGAGCAGCGTTGGGAAAGAGGTAGAGTTACTAAAACTGCCTTTTTCTTATATTATTTTAGACAATCCTTTATCTGAATTTCTTACAGTTCTTCAACTTGCGACTTCGAGGCTTTTTGATTTTATATATCTCTGCTACACATCACTCTTGATCCGCTTTAAGCCCCCAAAACTTTTAGGCAAGTAAATGAAATTCAAGTGTGATTATTCTTCTCTAGTTCAATCTGAATTTTAACTCTGGTTCTACGTTTACATAAAATCATATTCTCTTCTCTTTCCCCAAACCAAATTTTAGGACTATTCTATATTCAAAGTCCAATTGAAATTTAAAGAGTCAATGTAATAAAATTTCACTTCAGAGAGTTTTCGACAGGCTCAGCTTTTTTCAATAATGATTTTAGTTCTTTATTTCCATATTTTTATATTATTTTAATGAATTGAGTTTGTTTAACTATGCTGGTTTGGGAAGCATTATTTAGCATATAGTTTTATGCCTTGTGGTCATCCAATACACATATGTATTTTTCATAAACCTGAATGTAAGCTGATTAGTGGGGCAGCTAGATGCCGTAGTGGATAGAGTGCTAGGCCTGGAGTCAAGAAGGCTCATCTTCCTGAGTTCAAATCTGGCCTCAGACACTTACTAGTTGTGTGACCCTGGGCAAGTCACTTAACCCTGTTTGCCTCAGCTTCCTCATCTGTAAAATGAGCTGGAAAAGGAAATGACAAACTACTCCAGTATCTTTGCCAAATGAACCTCAAGTGGGATCAGGAAGAGTTAGACACAACTGAAATGAATGTACAACAAAAAAGTTGATTAATATAACTGGATAATGAATTTTGGGTTATGGAGAAGGCATTGCTGAAGCTTAACTTTTCAGGAGCAACATGGTGAGTGGTGAGGTTTATAGTATTCTTATCATCAAATTGAATCAGTAACTGAAATGAAGTATGATTTTATCTGTAATTTATGAGAAGTTAAAAGTTCTTCAAATTATCTGTTAAAAGAACAGTCTCAATTCATTTCATAAAAGGTACATGGAGCCACCGTTTAACATCATCTAGGAATAGATTAAATAATATAGCATAAAATAAATGATACCTACAGAACTAACTCCTTGATTACCCAATAAATAAGACCTCCTCACAAAATCACATTATATCGAAAGAAAATTATCCTTTTTTAAATCATTTTATCACCCCCACAAAGAAAGAGTGGTTATTATAATACAAACAACAATATATCTCCTGCATAGGCTGTTTGCAAGGTAATGCCACATGTTGGCTTCTGGCTTGAAGCTTAGAATTTTAGACCAACTCAATTGTGTTCTAGCAGATAATTTTAATTGTTCATTTATTTTCGTGCATAATTGTATTTAAATTCATATTGAGATATTTGTGCTTATTTTGAAAAAAAGCATTTACAAATATATTTTGAAATTACTAAAGTATGCCCCATCACTTTTTTTTAATTTGATTTTTTTTTACTCCAAACTACTGCAAGATACATCTTTCATTGCTGTATAAAATACAATGTATAAAATGATATGCAAGGCAAAGTATTAGTATTACCTAGTCTTTTCTATGGAATTTACTCTTAAATTACAACTTAATAACAAATATATTTTTAAAATCTATTTATGGAAATCATCCTCTAACAAATTGTCAGTTTTAATTAACTCCATTTTTGATAAAATACTCCAGTATTCATAGATTATAACAGTGTTACTGTTGTTTTTTAATGGCCTCCATGAGATTGAGGTTGGTGCCTCTTTTAACTACTTGGTAGATAAGGTGGGTGTTAGAAATATTCTTCGATTGATAAAGAAACATAAACCACTTCTCTCCCCCTTTCCCTCTCTCTCTTTCCCCAGGATCAGAGAGAATATTTTTTTACACTTAAAATCAGGTACAATTTGGCACATTAAGAATTTACAGAGCTCTTAGAGAAGTATTTCCAATGTACCTCAATTCCTCAAATACATACTTGTTTATAAGAGAAACAGAGTTAGAGAAGCTTCCCTTCTTCTAATTCCTAGTTTTTTTTTAGATTCAGAAATATTAAGTAATATAATATACTTTGGATAAAAAATCAGATCACAGATAGCCCTTAAGATGTTATCTGCTGGGGTGTTTTTACTCTCCAAAAGGCTTCCTAGCAGTTGCCTGCTTAACAATTCTGACTGTCTCAACATTGGCAGTTAGCCTAACTTCCTTTTCTTCAAACTTGAAGGGGGCAATAGGAAAGGTTGGGGGAACGAGGGAGTTAGGAGTGAATCTTTACTCCCCTCTAAGACCTTCTTTACATGTCAACTTTTGCCTAGAGCAAAATTTAATAGGAGATTTGTGGATCTCTATTTCTAGAGATTTACTATGGAAACACTGACATAACCTTTAACCATAGCAAACAGTGCCATTCTAATGAGTAGGCTATACCAAACCACTTGCAAACTGAAAACTACACAAGGAACAGACAGATCCTGGCAGGAATTAATCTGCCATTTTCACACATCTGCCCAAGGGAGGTATTGTAATTGCAAAAATTTACTCTTAGACTGCTGAGACTCATAGTAATTATGTTTCTTTTTTTAATAGAAATAGCCACAGGTGGTAACAAATTGGGTTTTGAGATGGGAAACTGGGCATGCATTCTAACCCAAATTACTATGTAATTGTCTTGATTATAAAATACTGTGGAAAGCCTATTGCTCAAAATTTAAATCAGAACCAAAAAAAAGTATCTTTTAAATGTATTCTCCTCCTCCCCCAGCTTCTCAATATGTGGGCCTATTTCCTCATTTGCTGGTACAGCCACATCTAATGCCAGTGCAGGCAATTTACAATAGATTTGCACCAATAACTATCCCAAATTCCTGTGGCTTATATTTGTTTAACAGCACAAATTCTCTGTTTCTTCTCTTACTCTCATCTGGGGATAAACAGTAGCTTCACCAAGAAGGTCAAGATCTGGAAATCTAGCTAATAATTGTCATAGATGCAAATGCCACAATTCAAAATGTAAAGTCACATACTTTAAATGTAAGTTGAAATGAAAATCCTTATTTGGTCATTTGTAAGTCTTTTTGATAGAAATGTGCCCTTTTTGCTTATGAACTGATCCAGATAGATAGGTAGACAGATAGATAGATAGATAGACAGACAGATAGATTTCCACACACAAGTGCCAGTTTACTGTTTTTAATGATCTAATCCTTCACAGTATGTATAATGTTTATAATGATAACTAATATTGATGATAATAATACTTTTGGTCAATTTTTTTTAAACCAGCTATTTTATCCACCTGAACAATAGTGCATAGAAGAGTAAATATAACAATAATGATGGAATGACACTTTGTCCCAGTATCATTTCTATCTAAACTCCATTGTGAAGAAACAAAAAGAGGGAGATTTATTTTTGTTATTGTTATTATTATTTCTTAAGTTCGCCATTTTGGTGTGATCACACCCTGCATAACAAAAGAGAAATCAGAAGTTGGCTTAAAACTAAAAATAGCCCATTTATAAAACAGACAGAAGAATCAGGTAGACTTAGGGCAATCAGAAAGCAACAATTACCATCTCATGCCCACTGGCTAAACAGTTGACTGATTAGGACCTTACCTTAAAACTATGTGAATTCAAGTGAATGTGTACTTTTTAATACCCATTGTCATCAATAAAAATGATGGAGAGTTGATTACTCTGCACTCCACATGACTTACACTTTTTCTTCATCATTATTCTCAAATGAAAAGGTTGACAGTGGGATGTGTAAGTGGGATGTATATCCATAGCTCCATAGTAAAAAATGGAAGCTTTCCTGCTCTACTGCCATCCCAAGAAAACATGGCAATAGAATTCATCTACAATTAGATGGTCTCTTCTATTGGCTATTGATAGATTGCCTAATGAGCACCTAATAATGTTTTGAAGTCCATTTAGAAAATATCTATGCACTGTTCTGTATGTGTGTGTGTCTCTGTATGTGTATTCAATGAAACCAATTAGAAGTATATTGTTAAGAATCAACCTTACTTATTTTTAACACTGTAGGTTTCTCTTTTTTTTAAAAAAAAGAAATCTTTTCATTTACTTAGTCTGAAGGGCAGTACAAATATTGAAATAACTCACAAAGATTTCTATAGCAATATTTTGGGCTTTTAAACTTTTTTCCAAGTGCTAAAAGTCATGCTTATTCTTATTCTTTTGGATCTACTGAAATGATGAGATCATGGTAAAAAGTGTACTGACTAGATACTGTACAGCTGTGTCTAGATAATCCTGCTCCTGATCATTAAATCCGGATTGCTTTTATGATCTTCAAATCTGCATATCAAATTATACAAGTGTTATGCAAAACAGCAAATCTATCAAATATTCAATCATCAGAATTAGCTTAATAGACTACTATCAGATGCACTATGAAGCTAAATGAAATTAACAGATCTGGGGGAATATATTTGGCCATTTGTAGAAAATGGAGAGTTACTGTTTAGATTAAACAAACTGTATGCTTTGAATATGAGTAGTCTCTGAGCACAACTCTTTTTATGCTAAATGAGTTCACATTTCTAAGTTTCTACTGTGTAATTTTATAGAATGATGTTGGAATCATTTAATAAGAAAGATTCTTTGTACTTATGGACATTCATATCCATATACATTAAAAGACCTGCAGCTTGACTATTTTACTGAGTTAAAATATTGACACTTGGGATGCTTCCTAATTCAATTTTGTATACTTCAGCATGTTTTATTGAACAGCAGGCTACAATTTTATGTTTAAATGGATGCTTAGTAATCTGTAATGATGCAGGTAGAAATATTGTAAGTAACAATATTGATTAATATCTTATATCTGAATTACCATGCTTCTTTTTTAATTACTGCCAAGAAAAGTTAAGAAAATCTTTTAAAAGGCAATACTGTTGTAAGAAACAGTTTGAAGGCTTCACAGTGTGATTCTTAAGTTACTTTTGAAGATGTCATTAGCTATCATTAATAATACATTTAAATCTTTCACAATTATGACAAAGCCATTATTTACTGTTTATTTTAATTTCCTTGACAAGCATGCATGCAATGGTTTTTTAAAACAGTATATATCTACAAAGCAAGTAAGAGTTTATAGCTTTGAAGACTAGAAATTGATTTTTAATGCTTCAGCTTTCAAACAGTACAAAGGCTGCTTTTAGCTGATAAAGACAGTAAACAAAAAACTGTCCCTTTAATGTTTTTCTTTAATTAAAAATCAATCAAAAAGGCATTTCAAATTTTTAAAACATTACGCGTTTTGGACACACAATGTGTTCAAAAACTAAATGGAAACTAATGAAATGGTATTTTTGTTTACCTGAGCTGCTTCACATCGTCCTTCCACCATCAATAGTGTTCCTGGCTATTGAATTGAATAGAAATTTAAGAAGAAAAAAAAATAAGATGGTGTAAGTCTTGATGTTATAAAAATGACTGAAGCAAAATGTTTTTAATACCACTAAATTATTTTAATATATTCCTTTCCTCTAATCAGACCAAAGCCTATTTATGTAGATTAGTTACATCTAGAGTCTCATTTATCCAACCTGTATTTATCCTTTGATCACAAAGCTTGTTAACTTAAATGGTCTTTTATTGTTATGATTCGTTTTCCCATAATTATGCAGTTTAACTGCCTGATTTTTTTCGAATAAATATATGCAAACGCGCCAATCATATTCAGCAATGTTATGCTGGATGCTCAATGAACTGTAAGAGCCATTTCAATACAATAAAACTGCCTGGAAGAATTCCAGGGCAAGGACTGCAAATACCAGTAATCATAGTGTCACTAGTACTGGAACAGACAAATAAAAGTATGTTACACATATATCAATAGATTTTCTCAAACACAGTCTGAAACTCATTTCATATGTCTATCACTGAAAGAACTTACAGTACATCAAGGAATGATGCCACCCACACAGCAAAATGGTACATTTAATTTTGATCATTTTTTTTTCATTTTACCTTGAAAATATTGGGTTTGCAGTTTTGCAGTAGAAGGCAGAGGAGACTCCAGCACACTTTTGCTTAGTCACAGCAGAGATTGTTGATACCATTATAGCCTTCACTATTAAAGGTAATTTATTTTAAGTAACTGGAGGACCATGATATGTCAATGTCAAAATTACCAATGAGGGTTGTGACTAACTGCAAAATACTAAGTTCACTGGAAAGGCATATTTGTCTGTATCACCCATGGCTAAAGTGGATTATCAGTAGATCAGAGAAGGACTGATTAACTTTAACTGGGGGAAGGGTAAGAGCCATTCTATCTTCACAGTGGCAGTGAAAAGTCAACAGATCTTTGTGTTATGCTAAATGTGAAGGCATTATTTGAAGCATACATGCTTGCATGAATCCATACACATGCATGTATGTGCACCTGTGTCTGCATGTCCAAGTATGTATATGCACATATATGCTTGCAAGTGTGTGTGTGTACATATATATATATATATATATGTATATATATATATATATATAATCACATGTATCTTACAAAAATATAAATTGGAGGTAGTGCCCTATGGGATTTATTAAACAATAGCATTACTGTAGGGAATATATTCTAAAGCAATGACTAATATCAAAATTAACTGGGGATTTGTAAGAATTTGCCTGCTATTGAGAATATTGCATAAGTTGCCAACATTTTTAAGGAGCTAAGTTTTCATTTATAATTGTCAGGAGCCCAGGTTTAGTAGTTTATTCCTTCTTTACTTATTATCCTAACAAGAGCTTTAATCTACAAACATGTGGGAATATATACATATAAGTATATGTGTGTGTGTATACGTATATTCATGTACACTTGTGGACACATATATAAATGCACACATACATGTGGACATTATACATGTATATCTAATGTTCTTCTTGATATGTTTATTGTTAAGCTACCTAATGAATATCTATAATACTACCATTGCATACAGAGTTCTCTGATCTTTATAGCCCTCTCCCTTATAAGTTATTTAACTTTAGGATCTTTTAAGGTCTCACATGCTATTATAACATTAAGTTCCCAAACTATTTCCTGAGGTGTGTAGCCTGTGGGGTGGGTAAGTATCCTAGAAGCTATAGTGATATAATGAAATTATTTATGTAATGATGAATAAGCATAGGAGTGTGTTCTTGCTAGAATTAATAAGTGTGTATACATTATATATACACGTGCAAACATATACATGGATTATATATCAAATCAGTGCTTTGCTTGGTGAAACACAAACACTTTAATGCTTCACATTATATTTAGAGATGGCTTTCCTTTTTCATCAAATATACAAGCCAACATCAGTTTAGATCTTGCCTATAACATATTCTGATAATTTTTGTAATGTACATATTTGCTTATGAAAAATCATGATAACATATTACATAATTTATGCATTGCCAATAGCAAAAACAGGTTAATAGTCTTGATTAATCTGTAGAAATGAAACATAGCAAAATTTGGTTTTAAATATTGTAAATGAGAAAATGTTGAAGGTTAATTTCAAAATTTTTCTTTGAACATATGAAATCGATAATCCTTTGGTCAAGATTGCTTTAGTAGTATACATGTAAAGATTTAGGATGATATATGTAAACTTTAAGATAGCATCAATGTTTCCTATGTACTCACTATATTCACATTGTTGAGAAATGTTTTAAGTATATGTGTCTATTTCCTCTCCCAAGTAAAGTCATATTTATTCACCAAATTGTGCCTCATACAACTTGAAAATTCTATGGGTTAAATTTTCACAAATTTTAATTTTTGATGGGATTAAATGAAATTTCAAAATTCTTTAGGTGAGACTGAAAGCATTTCATTTTCTTTAGGAAAAGGTTGTTGAATTTTCACCTGGGGGCTACATATGGTTCATATGTAAATATAGAGATATAGAGATAGCTAACATTTTGCTAATTTTACTGAAGGCTATAGATAATTCACAAAAAATATATTTAATCATATCAAGTCATCCTATCAAGTTAAATATTTGAAAATCAAATGTTTCTATGCAGCATTTTACTTCTATTTATCTTTATCATTCATTTCTTTAATTTCATATTCCATATTGTGTACTGAAAATCACATTCAATAGGATTATTAAATATTTGAAAAACAACGAAACAGCATCCTGACTCTCAAATGATTAATAATAATAACAAAATAATAATTTAGATTCATTCTAAAGTTCTTCAAGCACTTTTGAGGCTAGCATATTATTTTGTCTCTTTTTATGCCTTTTCTCTCTGCACCATTTTAACTCTATCTTTAAGAATTTGTATCCAGCACTTAATTAAACCAATGGCCAAGCTAGGATCTGTGTTGAGATTTATCTAAGGATATTCTCAGCCACATTAGTCCCAGACATTCAAAATAAGCACAGACCTAAGGCATTAGGGTTTTGGTCTAGAAAACACTGGACTGGGAGTAAATAAACTCAGGTTTTCTTCTAAGCTATGGCATCAACTCACAACGTAACCTTTGGTTTGTCACAACCTCCCTGGGTCTCGGTTATTTTTTAGTTTTTATGAAAAATGAGATTGGACTATATTATCTTTAATATCCATTCTAGAATTCCATAAATGTTGTGAGAGAAAAAATAGTCAGGTTGTACATGTCTGTACAATCTGAATATTCACCAGAATAACCAGTGACTGAATCTTCAAGTTAACCTGACATTTTATGAGCTAAAGGGTAAAAAGGCTAGTTTGCCACATAATACTGAAAAATATTCTAGGTGAGTTCTGTATAATTAGCATAGTATGAATCCAGTGAATCTCCAAACTCAATCTTTATGGCTCCTGAGGATTTGGAGAGGGTGAATATGTACACATGCTCAGCAGAGTTGCTTGTACCACATCCCCAGTGTAGCTTCTAGTAACTCAAAATCATTCATTGCCTCATGGACTGCATTAGGCATTGTCCAATGGGATCAATAAAACATACAGAAGTTTCTCCTTACCTCCTTTCACTCAAAAGTACTAAGGCTTCTTGTGAGAACCTTCTTTTCACAGAGTTCATTTATCTAATCATCACTTATTTTATTCCATTTAGATTTTTGTGCAAGCATTAGAAACTACCTCGGCTAAATGTTGCATGTTTCAAGGGTTCATTTCCTCTCTGAAAACATGTACTTCACTTTCTTCGACTGAAAAGCTCACGAACATAGATCAAGATGATGTTACTCCCTTTCTGCAAAGTCTATAAAGTTAAAGTTAATGGGAGTTGTTTGAAATTGGAGTTTTAAAACATTGGAAGAGAATGCAGCTTCCTTTTTTTCTTTTAATTATTTCAGTTGTACTAAAAATGTAGGCTCAGCACGTTTCCTTCTATGGGTGCACATAAAAGCTACTTGTAGTAACATTAAAGAAAGTCTGAAGACATTAGAGCAGCAAGTAAATTTGGGATTCCCTCAGCTACTCAGGAATATTTCCTCCCCCTCCCCAAATCAGTTCCTGATAGAGTTATTCTGAGACTTATTACATTTGTTGACAGAGCATGAACAGTGGCTGCTTTGAAGTATCAATAATGATCGGTGTTTCATTTTAGCATGCCACATGAGTATTCCCTAAGGTATGCATGTTCATCAGACCGTAGAAAAGAAGATACTTAAAGCCCCATTTGATCCTGTCTAGTTAAATTGTTATCTCAGGCCCAAATTCCTTTTGTCCCATTAACATTCTTCAAAGGAAGTGGCCTTAGTATGTTTTCTAATTGTATACTTTAAATTAATGAAATATCTAAACATATGTTAAAAGATATTTCTACTTTATGTGTATATTGGCTAAACTTTGTACTATAATTAGATAATATGAAAGGTATATTTCAATTTGTCCACCTTTACATCATCATGCTTTTCTGCGAAGAATTTATGGGGAAAACACACCTGATAATTAAATGTTGTTGCACAAAGTTTGGTTTCCTACTACTCTAGCTGACAAATAGTATATTAGGATTTATCCTAATGCTGAGTGAATAAAAAAGTGCATTATTTTGGGTGTGGCACAAATAGAATTCTTAATGTATCTGAATTCAATTAAAGTATGGTTTTGCCACAGATATGCCTACAAAATATAGCCATAATTTTTGAATCTGTGAAGCTCTCATATTGGTCTTATATATGACTCTACTTTGAAAAGACATAAAATGTGAGATTTTATAATTCTGTTAGTCCTTAACATACTCATACGTGTACCTAGTACAAGTATTGAACTTCCTTTGCATTCATAAGTAAATCAAATACATATTACATAGCTATAATATCTCCCCAGAAATTCATGTCAAGTTCTTATTCAGAGTTGTGTATTTCTGCTGTCATTTTAAGAGCATACAACCAACTCATCGACCTGAAATAAGATGATGGTGTACCTAGGTGCTTAAGGTATTATGCTCCATTTTAAAGCATTTGCAAAACATAACTAAATTAAAAGGATCATTCATTGCCCTTAATTTAATGCATCATATACATTATACTTGGAGTTAAACCATACACAGTCAAAAGGTAATTAAATATAGGTACGTAACATGGGCCAAAGCGTCCAATCTTGATCAAGTGGGCAATAAAAGGAGGCAAGTCCCCAAGGGTGTTTTTGAAGGCATTCCAGGCCACTTATAGAAGTACCAGAGGAAGACCACTTTGAAAAATAATATGAAGATGGAAACTGTGTTGACAAAAGTATTATGAGAGGACAGAGGATAGGCCTCAGAGTTCTGAAAGACTGACTCTCAAGTCTCACATAGGATCTGACTTTCTGTCTGACTAGGCAAGTATATAACCTCTCCATGCCCTCGCGTCATCCCAGAAAAGTGTCAAAGCCTATATATTGCTGATTTGCTTTAGTGGAGGTCCCACACCAATGAATGCCATGTCTGGACCAAAATTTGTTTCAGGTTCTAAAACTAGAACTAATTTCAGGAACAATGCCTATTATATATTTTGCTGAAATGTATTATGATGGGGACGAAGGGAAGGAGGACAGAGCCGAAATGTCCTTTGCTTTCTGTAGACTAAATATGAAATTTTCTATGTTGGAACTGAGTTTTAAAAAAAGGAACTCAATCTACTGACTAGATTCTAGGTTAGGATGGATCAAAGCCTTCCCAAGTGTTTGTGGAAACACTTGTAACTTGTCCTCTCAAAATGGTCTGACTGATTCAATCCCAGGTGTATTCTACCCAATCTGACTAATGCCTCAGACTGTTTTGGTATTCTGCTACTCCAATTCCATTTCCACTGGAACTCCAGTAAGAATTTGACTCATGGAAATAGATGGTGAGAGGCTGGGCACTTATCCACCATTTTAGGCAAGGAAGTTTTTAAAAAATGAAGCCAATGTATTTGTGCATTTGTCTGGTGACTGCCTACATACATATTTTTTTTAGCATAAAACTCTCTTTCTCTTAGAGGATGACCATGAAAAGCAGATTTAATAGCCACAGAAAGACTTTCATAGAAACCACAAAACACCTTTGTAAGGGAGGAATTTCCTCTTTCAGTTTTATATAGATCTCCAAAAAAAAATCATTATTAACCATACAGTAAACACTGTAAAAAAAATCTCCAACCATTGGGATTTAACACTACAAATGATAGTTTTGTATTCAGTAGCATTAATCAGTACATGTATTAGTTACTTTACGGAGACATTACATGATTGTGGGAAAATATAATTTGATTCTTTTTAGTAACTATTACAGTTATATGCAAAAAACAAAAAAGAGTGGACTTATCATTTTAAGCACTCAAGTTTAACAATAAATTAAAAAAAAAACTACCCAAAACAAGTGCCATCAAAAGTTATTTGACTTTTAAAGCACATAAGTGTAAATCAAATTTTCATGTTTTTACCCCTGCATTGTCCATCTTCCCTAAGTGTCACTTTCTAATAAGTTCAATTTTAGATTTCAAGTATTTCTCCCCTAAAGTAATTGGTAGCCATGGAAATGCATGATAAGCATAAAATGAAGTTGCTGCTGTGATAGAACTCCACAATGGCTTAAGGAATAGCTCCAACTGACTTATGCAGAGGGACTTTTCCTGCAATTATCAAAATACATACCTATAGTGGATCAAAGATCAGGATATTTTCCCTTTGCCATGTGTCAATGGCCTTTAATTTAAAGTATAGAATATATATGTGTGTGTATATATGCATTTATATACACATATATACTTAAAGTATTGGGGAATTTGACATTATCTGTTCATATCAAATATACAATTTATGATTTTAATTGCATCCTAAATATTTTTTTTGGTACAAGTGACTATAGTGCAACTTTTCCTCCCGTTTTCAGGGAACACAAAATGAGTCTGTGTCACTTCTTTCTGATATACTCAGTTCACTTCTCCAAAGACTCAGAAGAGAATATTAGTAAAACAACTAGACAACATAAATGCAACATTTCAAATATAGTAATACTCATTATCCAGAGCATTTCTTCACTCAAACTTTTAAAAAGTAGTTTCAAAGCATATCTGTGATTTGAAAACTTAAACTACACAAGTGAATTAAGATGTAGTTCCAGCTGAATATTAAATTAGGTCCATATATTTTTAAAATGTGCTTTGATAAAACTATATTTAAATATATTAGTGTAAACAGTAGGTCACAACTGATTCAAGCTACTGGAAATCTGACTGCTATTTTTGTTGTTCCAATATGACAACCTTTTCGTTTTGTAGCATAACATTTATTATTATTTATTATTATTTGCAGTGTTAACAAAGAACCATTAACAAGTTAAACCAAAGTTCCCAAAGGTGGGAGGGTTCTTTGTTGTTTGTTATGAAGTGAAATATGTACTAATAAAAAATAAACCAAACCAAACCACAAACACTGAACACTGCTCGACTTTTTAAATGAAGTCTATTTAAAAAAAAAAAACCACGTTAAAATAAGTAACAGAAACAAGACATTTACATCTTGTAATTTTTGTGCTGTTATTTACATACATGTATGATACTTCTGTGTATATCTTAGAGTATGTACACACACAGTATTCAGAATGTAAACCAGAGGGTTTCACTGCTGTTGGCAGTGTCTCAGTCCTGTTCGATAGGTGTCAGGACAACTCCAAAAACAAAGCTTTAAAGTCAAGTCCCAGGTTATGCTAAAAGTCTCCTACCTGAATTATGGACATCCGAGTGGAGGGGGTCTCGGTTGCATTAGTCCCTTGTCCAGTGAAGCTGGTGTGGCAGCCCCCATGCCCCTGAGGAACAGTCAGGTTGTTGGAGGCAGGTTTCAGGTACATCACCTCAGACCTGGGCGAGCTGAGGGGCAAGCGGGTCTGATAGTCAAAGTACATGGGGGAGGTGGCCAGGGAGGGGCTGCTCACCACATTCATGACATTCATGGCATTCCTCTCCTCCACCTCGCTCTGCACTAACATGATATCGTTCTTGTTGATCTTCTTCTTTTTGCCCTTACCCCCGCCTAGCTGCGGGTGGCTGTACTCTGCGATGCGGCAGTTGTAAGTACGGATCTCCTTGTTCTCCCGCTTGCACTTGACCGCGATGGTGATCATGGCCGCTAGGAGGATAATGGAGATGGTGCTCAGAGTGACTATCAGTGGCAGGGACATGTCCCAGCGGCGCTGCTCGCCGTTCACCCGGGGCACACCCTCTGGAAGAGAGCCGCTCACCGAGCGGATGATGAGCTTAGCCACGGCTGAGAGGGTGGGCTTCCCATGATCCGTTACCTTCACTACTAGCTCCACCACGGGGGTCACGTCTTCCCAGAAGGGGTGCAGAGTGCGGATCTCGCCGCTGGATGGGTCGATCTCGAACAGGTTGTCCTCATTGCCGTCCACAATCTCATAGGTGAGCCTCCCGCTCTCCCCGAAGTCGTTGTCCAGGGCCCGCACAGTGCTCACTAGATAGCCCAAGCCCGCATTCCGGGGCACCTGCAGCTCGGCTGTGTCGTTTTGCAGGGTGGGCAGTACAATCACAGGTGCGTTGTCGTTCACGTCCATAACAGTCACTCGCACCGTGGCATTGCTCTCTAAGTGAGCCGGGGCGCCTGAGTCCTTAGCTAGTACTTTGAACTCAAAGGCTTTGGTTTGCTCATAGTTGAAGGAGCGCAAAGCATAGATGGCCCCGTTCGTGGGGTTCACAGACACGTAGGTATAGATGGACACGTCCCCGATGTGCGAGGGTATTATGGAGTAGGAAACGGTGCCGTTTTGGCCCAGGTCGGGATCGTGTGCCAGCACAGAACCCAGGTACTCACCCGGGATGTTATTCTCATGTACCTGCAGTACGTAAAGCCCCTTGGTGAAACGGGGCGGGTTGTCATTCTCGTCCAGGATTTTCACAGAGAATGACTTAGTGGAGTTGAGAGAGGGAGAGCCTCCGTCCCGGGCCACGATGGTAACATTGTACTCATCCTGGGTCTCCCTGTCCAGCGGCCGGTCAGTCACCACAGTATAGAAGTTGTCATAGTTCTCTTCCAGTTTGAAGGGCACTGGGCCTCCGGCCCCGCTCCCTGCAAGTCCCCCTCCCGCCCCTCCTCCGCCCAGGACGCGACACTGCAGCTGCCCGTTCTTGCCGGAGTCCCTGTCAGTGACCCGCACCAGGGCGATGACAGTGCCCGGTGGGGCGGCCTCGCTCAGCGCCCCCTGGCGCACCGAGACGAAGCCTATGGAGGGCGCATTGTCGTTGCGGTCTATCAGCTTGACCGTGACCTTGCAATGGGCCGGAATGGGGTTGGGCCCCAAGTCTCGGGCCTGTACGTCAATCTCCACCAGGCTGTTCTCTTCATAGTCTAGGTTACCCTTCACGCGGATCAGTCCTGTTTTGGGGTCAATGGAAAAGAGCTCCCGCACCCGGTCTGGCACGTAGCTACTGAAGGAGTACAGCACCTCGCCGTTCTGGCCCTCATCCGCGTCTGTAGCATTGAGGTCAATAACCACGGTGCCCAGAGGGGAATTCTCGGGCACCTCCACCAGGTAGGAGGGGGCTTCGAAGACTGGGCTGTTGTCGTTGGAGTCGATCACCTTCACATTAATCTGCATGGTGGCGGAACGGGGAGGTTCTCCGCCGTCCAGGGCGGTCAGCACTAGGGTGTGGTGATTCTGCTGCTCACGGTCCAGCGCCTTCTGAATCACCAGCTCCGGGAACTTGGTGCCGTCTCCGCGGGACTTGACGTCCACGGCGAAGAGGCCGTGGTCGTCGCGGGTGAGCAGGTAAGTGCGGAGCCCGTTGTCACCGGCGTCGGGGTCGTGGGCGCTGGTGAGTGGAAAGCGAGTCCCTGGAGCGGCGTTCTCTGAGATGTCCATTTCAATCTGGTCGGAGGAGAAGGAGGGCGCATTGTCGTTGATATCTTGGATTTCCACCTTGATCATGCAGATCTCTTTGTCGTTGGCGAAGACCTCTAGGGAGAGCTGGCACTTGGCATTGTGGCGGCAGAGGGACTCGCGGTCAATGCGCTGCTTGGTGTAGAGGAGCCCGCTGTCAGCGTCCACGTCCAGTAAGTGCGGCGCCGAGTTCTCCAGAACGCGGTAGCTGCCCGATTTGCCGCGCCCGGCTCCGATGCTGACACCGCCGCCGCCGCCTCGCTCTGGGGGCAGAAGCCCCTGCTGCGGCAGCCTCGCATCTTTCCCGATGTTGCCGATCACGGTACCGGCCCCTTGCTCCTCCGGCACCGAGTAGTTGAGGTTCTTGAGCGTGAGGGCGGGAGCCCAGAGCAAGAAGCAGCAACAGATGGAAAGGTACATCCCAGACCAACGGGGTGGGGGCAGGAGCTGCAGGACTGTGCGTGTCTGTGTGCCGCGAGCGTACAACACAACAGGGCTCTGTGTGTGTGCTCCTATGTGTGCGTGCGTGAGACAGGGTCTGTCTCTCTTCTCCCTCTAGCTGCTTTTTGATTCAGGCTCTTCTTGTTTCTTCCCCAAGTTCCTTGAACCTGTTGAGCTACAGCATCTGCCCAGAGCGAGGAGCAGCAAATGGACCGTAGCTTAAGGGTCACTGAGTGAAAATAAAAGCAGCTTCCTAGCGCAGGGGTAAAACAAGTGCTTCGTATCTACAGGAAAACCCCAGCTCTAGTTCAGGATCCACAAACTTCACTGATGAAGTGGATGATAAGAAAAAATCGTCCGGGGCTGGGGGAGGGGGAGAGGGAGGAGGCGGCGATAATAGGTTTTAGAAATACGCAGGGTTTTTCTTTTCTTTTCTTTCCCCCCCCTCCACCAGTGCGCTGAAAAGCCACTCTCACACGCAGTCTCCGAAATACTATTAAAAATAGAGGCGGAGGGAGATAAAGAGAGCGGGGAGGTGTGTCTCTAAGCAGGCTTGTAAAGTGAAATCCTTACTTGTTACTCATCTCCCGCGATGAGATTGACGGGGATAAGGGAAAGGAAACAGACGAGTCTCGGAAATAGATTTGAAGCCCTCCCTTGTGTACAGAGAAATGTCTGGTGGCCCCGCGGGCTTGTTGGTTTTCAGGGAGTGTTTTGCTGCATTTAGAGATCTAATCTTGCATTGCTTGCAGCGGCGGCGGCGGCGGCAGCGGCGGACTGCATCTCGCTGGCAGGCGTAGTTCTCCCTTTCCTTTCCAAGCAACCCCAGGGAGGAGGGGAGGAGGGGAATGCAGAGCAAAGAACTAGTGTCCGGATTTGTAGTTTCCTGCCTTTACCAGCCTCCGCCCTCTCGTCTTGAAAAATGCTCTCTCGAAACCAGGAAACCCCCAACCAGATCAGCAGCAGCAGTGTATGCGTATGTGTGTACAGGAAACAAAAAAAAATCTCAGTCTATGTTCATTCGCATATACACTCTTGGATTTCTCTAAGACAGGCCAGTAGCAGCCGCCACCACCACATCCTCTCAAGGAACAGCACTTTGCTCTATGCAGTTTAATTCCAGTTTGCTTTCCTCTCCGATAGAAAGGAAATCAACAGGCAACCCATGGTTGAATGTTCAGAATTGGGGGAGGGAAAAAAAGAAAAAGGAAAAGCAAGAAAATCCACCCAGTACTCACACACATACATACACTCTGTGGCTAAAAGGGAAACAGTTTCTGCATTCACAGGGCTGTGCTGTCAAGTGCTTCTTTTTTCTTTCTATTCAGCATCTCCTTCCAATGGCACTGCCGCCTCCCAATCCTCTTCATTTAGAAAAGAAAATCTTGGCGATGAATAAAAGTGGTAAATATTTTAAGCGAGCAAAGTATGTCCTTTTTTTTGTTTGTTTGTTTTGTTTTGAAGGGGAATGGATTAAACAAATACAAATTAATGTCTGGTGTAATGCATTCTGCAGTCTCAAGCTCAAACAGTCTTTCTGGACATCTTGGTATGGGGAGTAGCAACAGCAGCAGTAAGCCAAGTCAGGACGATTTACCTCTCGAGGGGCTAATAGATAGAAGTGTTTTATTTTTTAATTTCAGGTTCTTAAAACACCCCCAAAATAAGTGAATGACACATCCAGAAATTCAGGTGTTCCGATCTGCTAGATGAGTCAGATCCAGCGGAACAAATCGCATTCACTATCGCCTCATGTTCCTCCCTTCACAGACATTAGTTGCAGCTTCTTCCTAACACTTCTCTGACTCACTCTATAGATAGAAAAATCAGAATCATGTTTTGAAGAAGAAGAAAAAGGAGAAAGGGAGGGGGTGTTGAATCCAGCTGCACTTTTACTATACCTCTTTCTCCGGGAGGCTGAGGATCAGGAAAACAAGGCTGTTATCCACAGCACCGAGAAGGCGTCTGCTTTGCTGGGTGTATTTTTTTTTTAATCTGTCCTCTATTTTAGGCGTGAGCCACCCCGAGATCTTTCTGATTTGGGGGGAAATAAAAAAAAATTATATAGTAGGTTTCCAGTAACTCTCCACAGCTCAGTCTCGGCTCTCAGTTCGGTATGTTCCCCCCAATTGTCCTCTATTCATAAAAGTCCAGACCCAATGTGCATAGTTAATTCTGCAATCTGTTGTAGTGGGGATTTCCCCCCTCTCTGTTATGGGTGGGTGGCCTCTTTCAATCAGGCATTCATCAGGATCAGCCAACAGCATGCAAAAGATGTTCTGATTTCAGAGAAAATAAATCCATCTCCGAAATCGAGTGAGTGAAGAAAATTAAAATTAATAATAATAAGACGAATTCAATCAACAGTTGGAGTAGCGTCTCTTCAGTCTCCCTTCTGCTGTTGCTGCATTTGCTGGGCTCCCAGCCCTCTCGCTCTCTCCCAGTGCCTCTTGCTGACTGACTCTATTCACCTCACGCCGCTGCTTAAACATTGATACTGATTCCCTGCCAGCCAATCAGCGTTAAGAACAAGAACCTGCCTCCTATTCCAGCTTCCAATGAAAAAGAGCTAAAAGGCTTGGGGAGGCGGTGCTAGAATCCCCAATGCTTCGGTGTCATTGATTAGATCAGTTAGATTGGAGACTAACAATGTGAGAAGGGCTTGTCGCTTGTAAACTGCAGCGCCTCATTTCTACACTGCAGAGTCTCTGTGGCCTTTTAACTACATATAAAAAGCTTTCTCCGTGGTCTTTCACTAGAAAACGAGGTGGGGGGAGGGGTTGAAAGCAATTTAATTTTTCTCTGTGTCAAAGGCACACAGGAAAGCGGAATCCCAGGGTGTGTGTAAGATTCGGAACCTTGCAGCAGATTCTGGATTTTCTATTAGGTATCTATTTCTTTAACGCACACACACACACACACACACACGCACACGTTCTCAGAAACACACATACGGACACCCTTTTTGTCCACACTTCACTTATCTTAATGTGGCTTACTCTGAAAGCAATGCAGCTCTGTGTGTGTGTGTGTGTGTGTGTGTGTGTGAGAGAGAGAGAGAGAGAGAGAGAGAGAGAGAGAGAGAGCGTGACTGCACGCGTGTACGTTTGCAGCTTGTAACACGAATCGAATCGATATGCAACTTTCTTCAACCTCGGGGAAAATCGGCTGTCCCCTTGTATCCGTGCAATGAGAGTCACTCGATTATTAAAGTGTTTTCAGAAGAAAAGCTGAACCGCAGTGATAGATGTACCGTATTAGCAACATAAAACCGCCTCTCTTTTAAAGAGACACACTCATCATAGATACCGGAAGCTTAGACAGCCACAAATTAAATCAGGTTTATAATACTCAGGGGCCAACGCCCCTCGGTTACCCCTATTTCAACCTAAGGATCAACAAACAGCGATCTCCCTCCTAGGTTTCCCAATGACCAGCCCTCCCCGCCCCCATACCTTAGGTATGGGACTTTCCCTCAACCCTCCTTTTAAAACCTTTACAATGTAATTTCAACTTCTGTCTTCGAAAGAGCATATAACCTTTGGTGCTCATTTTGCCCGTAGCTTCTACATTTTTCCTGCATATATTTTTTAAATGATAAAAAGGAATGTAAACCCCAGTGAAAATAAGTTTCTCCGCTAGTAGCTTTTGAGTGAGAGCGCTTTGGGTTGTTTTGATATTTTCTTTAAGCCTTCTGTTTTCTAAGTGGCACCATGGTTTAAAAAAAAAAAAATCCTGCTTCATTTCATCTCATTTCTCTACGACTGTGCTTCATTCCCGAATCATGGAGACTGCCTCGTTTTCCAAACTCTTCGAACATCAACATGTGGGGACTGAGGGATGCTGAATTTGTTTGAGATGCTGCCATCCTGGGGAAAGGTTTAGTGGAAAAAGAAAATTGGAGTATTGAAATAGAAAAAGGTGAGTGTTTTGATTGCGAAAGTATTGATCTGGATTCATAAATATAAAGTTGAGTTGCCATTTATAAATTGTGAATGACGAATGTACAAACCTGTAAAATGAATCATTCAGGATACAAAGAAAATCAAATCCAGACCTATTACAAGTGATATAAATATATATATATATATATATATACACACACACACATATAAACACATATATACATACATACACACACATACATATGTATATATACCTACATACACACATATATAAATTATTCCAGGGACTGTTGTTTCAAGGTTCAGGTAAAAAGAGTTGCTTTTGTTTTGTTTTAAATTTCTCTGGGGGCTTTCCTTCACAGGGATAACCTTTAGCCTGGAGTTAGACTTAGCATTATGTCCATCCATAAGTACTAGGAAACCAAGAGGTCCTCTAATGGTTTTAGAAATTAAAATTGGTGCTCTTTGTAGTAGAATTTCAAGCCCTATGATGTCTGTATTTTCGAAATGGGTAGTTTCTCCTGGGGTAGGATCTTGCAGCCAATCATCAGGAATGTAATGCTTTGTGAAAGCTGGGCTTATTTTGCAGATAAGTTGGATGCATGAGTTGCCTGTAAAGTATAATTGAAGGACATCAGGCACTGTGGTGCTAATGTGTATAGGGCTGTCCTTGTCCCACAAATGCAGAAGATGTTTTATGTATATTATAATCACTAGATAATTTATTAATTATAAAAATGGATGGACTAAATACAACTTAATTAAATAACTGATTTCTAAGCATTCCAAACCTTTTACTTATGAGGGCTACACAGTAGTTCAAAGATAGTCATACAAGACACTTTAGATAGCCATATACTCCCTTGGTATATGTACTCTCTCGACTTTCTAGCTAGATATGGAGAGGCATGTATGTGGTAAAAATGAGCTGTTAAAAAGTTGTTAAATCCAGGAAGGTTAAGTCCCAGAGGACAGCTAACATAATGGCATAGTGTTGTGTGAATAGGCATGTATATATGTACATGTACTCATATGTGTATATGTACATAAAAGCCCTTATGTAATTATGCCCTGACTCCCTCTAGTGTATCAAGCTGGAATAGTATGTATTTATGGCATATGCTGATGGAAATGGGGCCAACTGGAGAGCAAATTAGATTTATACTGGATAAGCTGTACCTACTATCTAATCTGTAGAAATGAAGAAAGTTTGTTGTGTGCCAAAATGAGTTTCCCTCTTCATCTACTTGTCTTACTTTATTTTAAACAGAAATTTTACTTTTTTGAAATGGTTGTTGAGAATTAGGGGCTTCCCTTCTGTGAGTTCTCCCTTACAGTTGCTCCTTGCTTTGAAAATCATATCTTTAGCTCTGCCTTCTTTTCCGTAACAGGTGATTTCCCCTCATAGGGCTTTCAGGGATGATTCCTGAGGGATTATTCCTGATTACCTTAGTACTATACATTCCTCAAATTCTAAGGTTCATGGAAAATGTGTGATGAAAATATGGGCATGTAGTCTGATTCTTTCATCTCTCTCCCACCCCTTAAGCATAAATTGGGTTGTGCTGGGGACAAATTGCCGTATAGTGAGTTTGCATATGTATCTAACTCTTGACTTAACCCCATACAATCTTATGTAGCTCAATTTACACAGTTACAGAGTAGATACAAACTGATTAGTAATAATTGCAAACAAATGCTTCAGCACTCTAATGAAATTATATTATCACCATTGTTGATAAATATTTATTGAAAATCCAAAGAGTCCTGGGTGATTTACAAAACATCAATGCATATACATGTTCACTGAGAATAAACAGTTTAGAGTTTCTTAGAAGAAAGCTGCCATATAAATGAAAGAGTTTTGTAAGTAAAAATATTATGCTAATCTGGGGGAATTTCAAGTATGGATTGTTGTCATGTGTTAAAATTGCTTAGACTAGAGAGTAAGTAAAGCTTCCTTTTTATGTAGGCTCTTATATTTAGATAATACAATTAATACCCCTTCTATTACTTTGATTACTGACACCAATATAGAGAATGTTAAATGAAGCAATATCTTCCCCTCCCAGGGGAAGGTGATGGGACTGTATTTCTATACAAAATAATTTGAAAGAATACGTTTCCTTGGGGACAGTGGGGGAAAGATTCAGGTAGTATTTCTATAAAGAGTTGTGTTGCTTTTCTGAGTAATTGAATTAAATGTTATGCCCCAGACAGGCACTTCATAAATACACAGTCGAGAAGTCCTGATGTTATGGTCCTAGTAGTCTTAATAGCAGCAGTAGTAATATGATTCAAAAACTTGCCCTGCTAGAGTTCTTCTGAAATAAGATGTCTTCCTTGAAAGAGGATGTTTGGTGCCAGTTTATTTTTCAAGTCAGCTAGTACCCTTTTCCATTTAGCTGAAGCTATGAAGAGTGAAAAATAATGTTATGACTGAAATGCAGTTTCTTCCTTATTTCCTTCCTTGCCTTTCTCCTGTTAAAATTTCAGCTCTTGAGAAGGGATTTTGATTTTCTTTTTAAAGGAGATTTTCCTAATACCTATACGGTCATAGGCTTTATAATTGTAAAAAATGTGTGTAATCATTTTACATCAAATACTAGAATGACTGAAATGTTTTGGTACGGTGGTCCTGAATGTTATTAGAGTCAATATTTCCCTTCACCCATCATAGACAGTTTTGAGAGCATTCTATGTTTCCCTGATAAAAATGAAGTTCCCTTTTTGGGGGGTTAAATTGAGTCCTTTCTTCTTAAGAAGTGATCATGTCATTTCTATCACCAGGACAACTGCTAACAAGAGTTACTTTCACTTTAATGTTGTATTTTAATTATGATAATAGATTACACTTGAATGCAACTTTTAAGGAAAATTATAGCACTTAAAATTAACCTTAGAGGTATTCCCTCTTCTCTAAATAATTTCCTCTTCTAGCACGTATGCCCATGAGCTTACTCGAGCGGGCACACATACACACACATACACACACACACACACACACACACACACAGCCCATAACCAAATTGAAATCTCACTCTCAAACTAAGATAACGCTAATTTTGATATCTCAAATATACTGTGATTTTAATATTTTTCTGGTTTTTAAATTTTTTGTTTTAAATTCTTGGAATTTCAGATGAACTAGTAAAGTTAGGTCAGGCTATGTCTGACATTTTTACTACAGAATATGTATACTATAATATCAGCATATATATTAACACACAAATAAAATCATTAAATTGGAGTTCTTTTATTGTGAAATTTTTCTCATGGAATGCCTAAGCTAAGAGAGATTCACTATAATTAGAAATGAAACACCTGGAAGGTATGTATCTTTTACTTCATTTTAAAGACATAATCAATATAGACCCAATATGGATGTTGTTATATAAGCATTTTCCAGTTTGGAAATCAGAAGTAATTTTTCATGATTAGTTGCCAGTTACTAACTCATACATCTATGAACCTCATGAATCCTAAAAGTCAGATTTTAACCTTTTATAAAGATAAATTATATACCAGCTACAGGTTATTGAATAAGTAAGCTGTATTGTCCCTGGGTATATGTATATATATATATATATATATATATATATATATATATATATATATATATATATATACACACACACACACACACGTGTGTGTATGTGTGTGTGTGCATGTGTGTATGATAAAGATTCATAAATTGGAACTTTGGAACCAAATATATCTGTTGTGTTGATGAGGATACAAAGTGGAGCTGTTTTAGCTTAATTAAAAATTATGTAGATGGGTTTTTAATCCTGATCTTTACAAAACCTATTGACAAAATTTACAGCTTTTTGAGTTCTAGATTCCAGAAACAACTGATTTTAATTAAATTACTCAACCCAGACTTCCTTCAAAAGATACCCAAAAACAAGTTACATGTTAGCTCCCCCTTGTGGGTTGTTAGTAATATGCATATAAGGTGGGGTGGGGTTATTTTCAAGAAATCTCCTATTTGGAAGATTTTGTACACGTTCATAAATATATTGCTTTTTAATCCAAAGAATTAGTTGTGAGTCAAATGCATTAATGTAACAAAAATGAATTTCTGCAACTTTAAAATAAGATTTAAAAGATGATAGGTGAGTTGTTGTACTCATAATTCTGCCAGAGATTACAATTCTGGCCAATTCTTATCAGGAAAACAGGATAGGAAAGAGCTGAAATTGGGAGACCAGCCCTCGTAGGACACCTGGGAAATTTGCTTCAGTAGGTGGCACTCTTCCCTCAGAGTCAGTATTGCAACCATGACCTAGCATGATATTTCCAAGAGCTGTGTCACTGGAGGTGCTGTCTTTCAGGAGAGGCAAAACCAACAACCTGACCAGTTGTGATTATAACAGATCCCACATTACTTTTCACAATAAGGATTCATTTACACTGCCTGTCTGTCATATAGTTCCGTCACAGGAATAAAGGAGAAAAATATCCAAAAAGCACACTGAGCTTCTCGGGAAACAGATGCTATAGAAAACCATTACACATTATTAGGGATCAGAATTATTAACCCTCCCTAGTCTCAAAGATAAGGTCTCACTTGTGTACTTATATTCTAAATATATGAGTTCTTCCTTTTCAGACAATTAAGCACGATATTTTCTCCTCTTAATTTTCTTTTCTTAAATTGCAGTTCAATTCAAAAAAAGAAAAAAAGAAAAACAAAACAAAAAACCAAAACCCAGTGGTTGTATGTCAAACTAGAAAGAATAAAATTTAGTGTTATAGGAATTACTTGCTTTATCTTGCACCTAAAATACATTATGCAAATCTTCCTTTATTAGAATGCTGTGAGAGTTGTGGTTGCAAACCCATTTCACTTACCAAATGAAGGAAATTACAGAAAAAATGCATTAATTTTGCCTGGATTGATTTAAAGTTAATGGCTTTTTATTTCTACTATCAGGTTTGTAAACTGAGTCTATGGTCTAGATTTTCCCCCTACATTAACACATACACACACACACACACACACACACACACTACAATATAGAACCCTTTGTCTATAATAAAGAAAAAAAAAGCCTTGCAAATAATAGGTAACTTAATGTACATATGTTGCACTAAATTTAATACATGCAATAAAATGTGCAGAACCTAAAATGTAGACATTAACTGAGCAATGATGATTCATCACATCCCCAAATTAGGTATAATGGTGAATTTTCACCACCGTTAACTCCTTCAATGCATTATACAAGAGTGTAAAAGTAGGTAAACAAATCTATTACGCCTATGATGAGTATATAGTTAACTACCGGACACCAGGTTTTATTTAAATAAATTAGAATCCCAGAGGATAATTGGGCAGAATAGTGCATGAGTAGAGTTTTGCACTGTCATTTGGTAGACCTGCATTCTAAGACTGCTTCCAGCATTTACTAGGTAGATGACCCTGGATATTCATTTACCCTCACTGGCTTTTATTCTTTTATCTATAAAATAAAGGTGTTGTAATTGAGACCTCTAAAATCTTTTTCATTTCTAAAACAATGATCCTATACTAATAAAATAAAGGGGATGAAAGCTTTTGTTGTGGGGGGAGAATGGGTTAAAAAAACTTTTCAGTAACTTAAAAGTTACAGCCTCAGATATAAAATATATTTTATAAATATATTAATTGAAAATACAATTTTACATACATAATTTGCATTATATTTACATATGTGTATATATATGTGTACACACATATATGTATATACACACAGAGATATGATCCATATTAAAATTGTAAAATTTCGCAAACCACTTGAAATCTATTTTATTTTGCTAACACCAGAATATTAGAACAAGCAAAGTTTACATTTTGTTTCTCTTTTCTAGGGGGCAAAAAAGGTATGAAAATTGTGTGTTTCCAATTTCAGGGTCTGAGGCAAAATGGTTTTGAAAAATTGAATAATGTTATTTTTTTTAAAAAAAAAAGACAAAAAATCTCTCTAAAATTGTAATGAGTAGCATATAATGCTGTAGTATCTAGCAGTTACAACTCAAGTAAACCTCTTAAATATCTAGAGAAATATAAGCCTGACCACACCATAACTTATTCACTTCATTATTCAGGTCTATAGTCAACATGTCCACTGAGAAATAGAGGTCTTTCTCTTTTCACCTGTTGGAAGATTGATATGTAATTCTGTCTAGTTAGAGGTGAAGGGCAGTGTTGATATGATCAGGATAGAGTATTCTGAGAAAGAAAGAAAAGAAAGGGGAGGGGGTCAAGATGATTGGACTTCATAGCATTTTCACACAAAAGAACTAACACAATTGTCTAAAGGCAGGTTAATGAAAGAAATGTGGCAGACCACCATGGAAATAGAGCTGCAACTAAGGTTGGTAACTGTAGCTTTGACTCAGTGTTCTATATTCCATAGGAGAAAAGGGATGAGCACTCACTTCCTCCTCCCAACTCCTCTCTTCACCTACCACTCTTTGATGAAAATTCTACAATGACAATCCTTCCCTCTTGCCACCTTCCTAAGAACAGAGTTTTCCCCAGGTGTCAGTATTCTTAATTATAATTTTGAATGCTAGATGAGTCAAAGCTACAAATAAACAAGTATATTAATGTGTTTTTTCTTTTTGCTTATTTAAAGAGTAGACCAATGCTTAGAATTTGGTCTCATCTGAGTTATACAAGTCAGGCAGCTGGGTGACACAGTAGATAGAGCATGGGACTTGGAATCAGAAAGATTCATCTTCATCTTCATGAGTTCAAGGCTAGCCTCGGACACTTACTGGCTGTGTGACTCTGAGTAAGGCACTTAACCCTGTTTGCTTCAGTTCCTCATCTGTAAAATGAGCTAGAGAAGTAAATGGCAAACCACTCTAGTATCTCTGCCAAGAAAACCCTAAAATGGGGTCATAAAGAGTCAGAAACAACTGAAATGACTCAATAAAGATTCATACAAATTGTAAATACAAAATTCATACAAACTCTACTTGTACTCCTCAAAGTGAACCTTCTACCAGAGTATTCATTGACCTCTCCATATACAGGAAACTTTTTCTGCTTTCATGGCTTTGCTCATATTGGATGGCTTCTCTCATAATTCTGTACCCTCTCACCTATCCCACTTCAAAGCCTATACTTTGCCAAGACCCAGCTGAAGTATGCCCTTCACCACAAAAACTTACCTAGTAAGTCCAACCCACATTTCTCTCCTCTGCATCAAAGCCTGTATGGTACTGTAACATAATTTAACATGATTATGCTATCTTGTGTCTTTTATTGTTGCTTGTTTGTAACACTTCTCTTCATAATTATAGTTTAAGGACTTTGAATGGGGAAACTCTCCCTAACTAAACTGTGCTTTCTATTTTTCCTCCATCATCTACCATGATGCTAGGAACATAGGAGTTTCTCATTCAAATGTGTTGATAGATTATATGCTATAGACACAGCAATTAGTACCTTTAAATAGAGTTGACTCGATTGGCTTCTACATGTCAATCCTGTGATATAAATAAAACCTCTGTTTAGAGTTTCCCTCTATATGACATCACTTCATAGATAAATGAATATTGAAATTAAGTTATATTTAATTTAAAAGTCAGCTATCGTTATCAATATAATCACATCTTTCTCATCTTTTTTGATGAAGTTAAGATAGAAATTGTCTTAGTACAAAATTCTATTCTGTTTTTCTTTCATATTTAATATTCTGCAGACTCAATAAAATAACTGCTTTTTATAATCAATGATTTATTATTTTATTTGATTATTTTATTATCATCTATATACTCATTGGAAAAGCATTTTCTGAATGATTCTAATAGCATGCAACATGAAAGGGATGTCATGTTCCTTGCTCTTAAACAATTTTAATATCTTCCAAAAGATTTCCATTTTACTAAAGCATTTCATTCCATGTGGTGTATAAAATATGAGTATTAAAATTAAATTAAAATTACTATTAAAAACATTGTTGTAAGCTTTTGGGGAGATTATTTTATCCAAGAGGTTGAGGATAGTACTTCTGTCCTCATAATGCTTCAGTTCCAAGGCAGTTTATTTGTGATGTTCTCAGGTTTACCTGAAGCTTAAATATTTTGGCCACATAATGAGAAGACAGGACTCATTGGAAAAGACCCTGATGTTGGGAAATATTGAAGGTAAAAGGAAAAGAGGACAGCAGAATATGAGATGGATAGATAATGTCATGCAAGCAATGAACATGATCATGGACAGACTTTGCAAGATAGTGGAAGATAGAAGGACCTGGAGTATGATGGTCCACAAAGTCAGGAAAAGTCAGACATGACTGAATGACTGAACAACAAGTTTACCTGGGTGTCTGTACTTGGAGTGTGTGGATTGTCGTTGCCGCAATCATCAATTATACTGAAAAGCATTGGTTTGATTTTAATGTGGGCAGAATGAAGCCCTACTGGTGATACACAAGGGAATATGGACATATTGAATATGGATATAAATGGATAAATTCCCCAAAAGTTGTAAAATGAAAGTATACTATTTTTCTTATGCAAAGATCTCATTATTGACCCATCTTCAAGAAGTCATGCATACCTTGTCCCCTACTATGCATTCTTCCTTTTGTATATTTGTACAAATACCTCCCTTTTCTTACATAAACTCCATTTTGTCAAAAGTAGTATGCATTCATGAATGCATGAAATGGCCAACTGGTATTAGATAGATAGTTTTTGGCTAGCTGCTCCATAGAGCCTCATTAGCACAAACTACCCTTGTGATGACAAACTGCATATGTACCCCAATCCAACTATTGGGAAGAAAAATCAGCACATAGAGTGAGAAGACCTGATCAAATTGTATACCAACAACTACATGAACTTTTGCAAATCAGTTCATCTCTAACAGCTTCAGTTTCCTGGCACTGATCACCAACGATCCTTCAAGATCTAAGTCTTATTTCCCACTTCACTTTGTGTATTATAGACCTAGTTTAACAGTGCTAGAAAGCTTCTCAAAGAAACAATGAATGTAAAGATACTTTCACCGAATGTCTGATGGTATAGTTGAATTATGGAAGGATGGATGAAATGCACCATCAGGAAACTCCAAATTATTTTGCACCAGAAGAGAAAGATATTGGACTTATTTGTAATTCAAATTCTATAGCCATCCTGCTGGGCTCCCTTCTATTTCAATGGATATTACTGTCAAATGTTCTTCAAATTAAAGAGTGTGGCTTTTTAAGCTGATAATATTTTATTTGATTAAGACTTTTACATAGTTGGAAATCATTTCTTTCTGATTTATACATTTATCTGTTACCAACCAATTAGGTCAATGTGTTGCTTTTGTGAAGTTTTTTCATTTGTGTGTTTCCAAATGTGTGGCAGCATAAACACAACTGTAAAGAGCATAGATAAGCTCTCAAAATGTTATGTGGCATTTTACCCAAACATCTGTCAAGTAAAGGTTAGGAATTTCACTTTTTAAAGAAAAATATATACCAATTAGCAGCAATGCTCTACTGTCAACCTCTTGATTTGGGAGAGGGTTTTGGATGTTTTTTGATAAAACAAAAGGGGATCTATTCCTAAACAGATACTTCTGTGACAGATCTATGGTGTGTATTTTAGAATAACAACTATAGAAGATCAATTAAGGTGGGGTTATTTAATATGATGGATTAAGATTTAATAAACACAGAAAAAATTTCACTTACATGTTGGACCTATTGTCACATTGTGCCCATTAAAATTTTCATTTGACCTCATAATACTTATTTTAAAAAATATATTTATACAACAGAGACTTTTTACCTATAAATCTAGTGATTCAAATTCAATATATTTGTTCTCACGAATGTAAGGGAGTACCATAGAGAGATAGATAGATAGATAGATAGATTGATAGATAGATAGATAGATCGAACCACAAAACTCAAGTGAATACTGCTTATATACTATATTCAAAGCCCTGAATTTTTTAAAATGCTGATAAGCTTTTGAAGTATTTCAGAAGTCGCAAAATCCCCAAAGTAAACAATCACCTAGAAACATTGATAAATAAAGAAAACTATTAATTATCATACTGTGACCTAACTTAAGGAGGGATTTTGTTTACCTGGAATTATTCTTCAGCATTCATATCCTTTAAATTTGCTATACATACTTGGATGACTATTGAATTATTAAGCTATGCAATACTTCACCAAAGTGGTGTTTAGTGGATAAAAAAAACTGCCCTCTGAGTATGGAAGGCCTGGGTTTAAATCCTGGGTCTGAAAAATAATGGCTATGACCTCAGGCAAGTGATGGAGCATCCCAACCCCTTCACCCCTTCAATATAGGAGCAGATATCCAGATATCTTCTGTTTCCTGTTGACCATACTACATGAGGAGTTTGTACTGTGAGGTGAGCAAAAATCTTAAGCTTGGGTAATATGGCATTCATTGTGAGTGTACGATAAAATTATACTTATCATAAAAGTATATTTGAAGGATCTGATGATGAGTAATCAACTTCTGCTCAGTTTCTGTCCCATTTTAAGCTTGGGAGGTCTCATTAACCCTTGCCCAAATTCTACTACATTTCAATTTCTTTATGCTAGAAAACACTTATTAAGTCTTAACCCTTTTTAGCTTTCAGTTCTCTAAACTGCAAAACTCTGATTCATTTATTTTATTGTCATGGTTCCAAATTTCTGTTTGAATTGTTTTGTTTTGTGTCCTATCACCGTCCTAGAACCAACATTTCTTTAAGTTCTTGCATATTCTCTAGGTGTCCTCCCCATGGTGTACTCTAATGAAAAAAAAATCTAATTACATGAGGCACACAATCTATTTCAGATGAGTCATAACTCTCAAAAGAAGCACTATATATTGATGTTTTATTAAGTTGTAAAAAATAGATCTTTTTTTCTCCATCCTTACACATTGTCCCTTCTCATCTAAGATCACTGTCTTCATTATATTATTATTGTCTCTGTATTTTTTCTTTTATTTTTATTTTAGTCTGCACATTTCTCAGACTGTTAACGGGAAATTTAAAGTCCATTAAAAGGTTGTAACACTAATTTTGTTTAGTTGCTTTTCAGTCATGTCCAACTCTTCATGACCCCATTTGGGATTTTCTTGGCAAAGATACTGGAGGATTTGCCATTTCCTTCTCCAGCTCATTTTACAGATGAGGAAACTGAGGGAAACAGAGTTAAGTGACTTCTCCTAGGGTCATGGAGCTAAGAAGTGTCTGAGGCCAAATTTGAACTCAGGTCTTCCTGACTCCAGGCCTGGCACTCTGTCACTATATCACCTAGCTGCACCATAATACTAATAGTAATAATGACAACAATAACAATGGTAATTATTGTGTTGTGTTTGTCCTTTATTTTTGAAGAGGACCATGGCATCAGGGAAATGGTGACATGACTTGCAGTTGACTTTGATTTGAGTGAGGGAGAGCTGTGCAAGGTCAGCAGCCTCACTTTCTCCTCCAGAGCCATCTGGGTCCAGTGACCTGACATTCATCAGGATGGCTGGAGATAGCCCAGGATGCAATGGGGGACCTTTGACAATGGTTATTATGATGATAATAATAACATAATAATAAGTAGCATTTGTAAAGCCCTTTAAGGTTTGCAAAGCACTTTATAAATATTAACTAGTTTTATCTGATAATAAACCTGGATTGTAGGTGCTATTATTATCACCATTTTACAGGTGAGGAAACTGAGACTGACTGAAGTTAAGTGTGCTGCCCAGGATCACACAGGTATTTAGACACTGAGGCTGATTCTGTATTCAGGCCTTCCATATTCCTGGTCTAATGCTCTATTCCCCTGTACCACAAAGCTGCCAATATATGGATCCTCTGTGGTTAGAAAATTTTGGTATAATTAGAAAATTATGTGAGTAAAACAAATTAGTGTTGTTGGTAAATATATCTAAAACAAATGCATCCACACGCAAACATTTTCTTTCCCTTTTCTTTTCCCTTTCCTACTTTTTTCCTTCTCACTCTCCCTTTCCCTTTCCCTTTCTCCCTTTCTTTCTTCTTCCTTTCTCTCTCCTTATCTCCACATATAGCATACTCACACACACACACACACACACACACACACACACATGCACACACACGCACATGATTAAATGAGTAGAGAAACATGGAAAATGAATACTTTCTCAATAGTGAAATATGTATACACACATAATATTTATATACACATTCTTGAAGAGGACCAAAATGACCTTAATATCTTGGAGTCAAACTATACTGTATCCGACTGTGACTGATGAGACCAACAGGAGCTCAGAATGCCCTATTTGGAGTGGATTTTCTAAATTCTATATCTATATCTAGATAGTGACAGAGATACAGATATACGTGACTATCCACAAGTGCATGCATGTGTGTGTGTGTGTGTTTGCAGTGAGATTTCTTGATTATTTGGACTTACGATTCATCAGCATAAGGAACTTCCATTGTGGAGACTAACTCTACTAGTATAATTCTAACTAATCCTTAAAGTCTTAGAGAGTCATTTGGGAAAGTAAGAAGTCAAGTACCTTGCTCATGGCTATACAGCTAGTATGCACAGAGATTGGATTTGAATCTAGTGCTGAATGTAAAGCTGGCCCTCTATCCATTATCCTCCCTGCCCACCCCCACCCCTCACCTCAATATTATTAAATGAAAATAAACTAACATATATTTACCTTTGGGGCAGCTAGGTGGTAGAGTAGATAAGGTACCCAGCCTGAAGTCAGGAAGACTCATCTTCCTGAGTTCAAATCTGGCCTCAGATACTTACTAGTTGTGTGACCCTGGAGAAGTCACTTAACCCTGTTTGCCTCAGTTTCCTCATCTGTAAAATGAGCTGGAAAAGAAAATGACAAGCTATTCTAGTATCTTTGCCAGGAAAACCCCTAATGGGGTCATGAAGAGTCAGACACAACTGAAATGACTGAACAATAACAACATATTTATGTTTGCCTTTACAAACCTGGAATAAGTTTATCTGGCAAACATGAATTTTTGTTTAGCTATTTGAAACTATTTCATCATGGCAGATCTGCCTAACCAATTTATCCATGTGAAGGAAATATTTCATTTCCATTTAATAAATATTTACTGTTCACCAATTACATTCAGAGTACTCTTAAGTTCTGAGTGAAATCCAATTTAGATTATGTTCTATTCTGTAACTTAGAACTGTGTTTTTAGCTCTTGAATCAATGTATTTTAATTATCAAAACCTTACTAAAGATAACATAGCTGAATAAATTAAAACAGAAGGTCAATATTTTAATGTTGAATTTTCAGGACATTATAAATATTATTTATATTGCAAGCCTGAAATTCACTGAACACTTTAATAACCTGCATTTATATAGAACTTTAAGGTTTGCAAAATACTGTATATGTCTTATGTCATTATGTATTTTTTTTACCTTGACTAATTCAGACTATTTCTGTCTCATATATTTGAAGCAGAAATTCTGAGATTTTCTGAGATTTTTGTAGTTGCTATTGTTTTCAATTTACCTTAATAAACATACAAATTGCCACACAGTAATTTTGATTCACTAACTAAGGTGGCTGAAACTTAACAGTCTCTGACTTAACTCTTTGTTTCAAGTGAACAGTGGGATTGGGAGGCCTCAAGGCAATTGGTTCAACATTGCAGAGATGAGCCATTGTAACAATGCTTCTTGAAGCTGCTGTGCAGGTGTGAGGCCAATAACACCATCACACAGGAGGGCTGCTAGCACAGGTTCTTTGATCTGCTTTTCTAAGGAAAGGAATTTTAAGGGATTAACAATCTTACTTTAATTAAACATACATATATCATTCACTTAGTTCAGGGGGAAAAGTCAGTACCCTGAACTTCAGAGAAAACACAAACAGAAATTACAAATCAAAATTATGCAAACAGAGCAAAATAACACAAATCAGCAGATAGGCTTTTAGCTGTCTGTCTAAGACATCACATACATAGTTACCAGAGAAAGAAGCACCAACATCTGGGTTTTTCAAAGCTGGAGGACTCCAATGGCTAAACCAGAGTCTTGTCTTGTCAAATCACATGACACTCTTCCAGTGAGTGAGCCCCCAAAGCAAAACCTCACCTCCCAGAGTTCTGAGAGTTCTTGATTCTCAATTCTCGATTCTCAATTCTCGATTCTCAATTCTGAGTTCAGTGGCTATCCTCTGGGTATATATACCCTTTTTCAGGGTCAGAGGACTTCACACCTCTTGTGACCTAATTAGCAAAAGGATATGGGCCTTCCTACAAACAAAGGCAAGACTCAATGAAGGGCACTTGATTGCCTTAGTGCTGGGAAGCTCTCCAAAACAAAAGACAACAAAAAGTCCCACTTCGCTTGCCCTTACAGCCATTACTT
This sequence comes from Trichosurus vulpecula, assembly GCF_011100635.1. NCBI lineage: Eukaryota > Metazoa > Chordata > Mammalia > Diprotodontia > Phalangeridae > Trichosurus > Trichosurus vulpecula. The sequence continues at coordinate 314,356,372 of NC_050576.1, read as the reverse complement.
AATCTGACATAACTAAATTTAATATAGAATGATTCATTCATTTGGGTTAGATAGACATCACCATAATCTAAGTTAAATAGCAGATACGACAATTAGGATGGGGAATTCCACATAATAATCTGGAAACATAGGTAATTAACAAAAAAAAAATGCAGCATGAATCAAAACCTATCTCATATGTACCCATAGGTAGAAAAAGGAGGCCTGCAGAAAAAGACTTACATGATATTTAGTAGCAAATGTTTAGCACTTAATTTGCTTTTTAAATTGAATAATTTAATAGGAATAAGTCACCCTAAATTAAATCAAGAAACAGAGAAACAGAGTTCATTCTGGTTATGTGTGGACATATTTTACATGGACTTACATATATTATTGTTTTTCTTTTTAATCATCTCATCTTCAAAAAAAAAGACTTCTAAAATGCAAATGACCCTACCCATGTGGATCAACCATGTTGCCTCTTTGTTTCTAATAATATACCTACCTTCTCCTATGGACTCATGTAATTAGAATAATTATTATAGTTACCCATCCATTTTGTTCAAGACATATACTCAGAATTCTTCCACAAAGGCAGAAAAAATAAACCAAAAGGATTATAAAGTTGAGTCACAATGCATCATATATCATTCAGACTGCTACCTAACATTGGTACATGTATTCTAATTTCTTTTGGATCTTGTTTATCTAACCAGTATTTGTTGCTATGTGTGCCATAAAATATTTTATTCTAGAAGTTTCTCTTTTATTAATTAATACAAAATGTATTAAGTGACATAGAATACAGCAATTAGGTTAACATTTACACAGAAAGGTAATGTTTTTGAAAATGAACCTAGATAGATAGATAAATAGATAGATAGATATGGACACATATATTTGTGTATTTGTTGTCATATTGTAATAATTTCATACAGAGATAAAGACATATTTTTTTCAAATAACAGATATATTAGAAATCATTTTTTCCAACAGTAAAGGTAAGAATTTTAGAAGAGTTGAGTTCCAGATATAAGTGACTTGAAGAAGATCCCTGTTGCTGATCAGTGCAGAACTACTACTAGAGTATTAATCTGTAGTTCAAAGGCAGTGTAGTATGGTAGATAGAGATTTGTATTTGTAGTGAAGTCCTGAGCCAAACTTTACCTTGCACATGTAGTTGTTGTGATCTTTGGCAAGTTACTCAATTTATTTGAACCTCAGTCTCCTTATCTTTAATATGCTAATAAAAATAGCATCTATCTTACCAATTGTAACTAGGAAAAGAACATTTTGATAATGCAGGGTAAATTGTTTGTAAACCTCAAAGTACTATGAAATATGTCATTTTTTATAACTACTTCTGTCTCAATGTTAATTTTTTATGTAAAATTTCCAGTTATGGTATTTAATTACCTATTATTTAGGGTATAATATGGACTATTTCCACAATATTATGGAGGAAAATCTAATGACATGTCATTAGCATTGTGTTTTGTCTTTAAAAATGCAGTATTGGGGGGAAATGCTCTGAATGACCCTAGTACTAATATATTTTGAGAATTAAGAAGCCTCAAATAGTAGTATATGTAAGATGTTTAATTACTCTATTATGCTTTTTTAAAGGGAGAAATTAAGATTCATGTTATTTTATATTTGTATTTGAATTTTCACTAGATGGTTATCAGTTTTGACTTCATATGTTAAATACTTGACAAGATTAATTTTGGTATCGTTTTATGATCTGTCTTTTAACATGCTTTATTGTTTCAATTATCTTTATGAAGTTAATCCATTTTTTACAATAGTGTCAGATGCACAAATTTTAGCAAACTGCTTTAGTCATGTAAGTCATACACATAAATGACTTGATTTTACATTTAAATCTGTGTTATTGTTAATTAATCAAATCCTTAATTGGGCTTCAAGAGGAAAACTCTAGTCGACATTTTTATTTTCTCAGTTAAGTTAGTGTGCTCTCAGTAAATATTAAAAGGAAAGGGGTGGAAGGAAGGAAGGAAGGAAGGAAGGAAGGAAGGAAGGAAGGAAGGAAGGAAGGAAGGAAGGAGGGAAGGATGGACCAGATATCAGCTTTTTATTATCAGAAGGATTTATTGTTGGAAGCCTGTATTTCTTCCTCAAGTAGGTTTTACTGTTTCAATTTAAAAAAAAAAGTTTTCTATATATCCTTTAAGTTTTGCACAAACATCAATGATAAACATGCTGCATAATTACTGAATCTATTTTCCTTTTGAATCATAGCTACTTAATTATTTGGTGTGTTGCTTCACAAACTTAATAATAATGAAGAATAAGGAGTTAGAGTTTAGTTTCACTGTGTTTTCAAAGGTTGGGAAATAGTTTTGTAGACATTGGTGAAAAATCACACAAGGAGGGAGATGAAACTTATCAAAGAATATTCTATAACCTTCCTGTTCATGGGGTCTCTTTAATTATACTTGGCTTTATAAACTTGCCATCAAAAAACAATAAAAGACATGTCCCTTAACAGCCTCTGTCACATGTACTAGAGATGTTATTTTTTTCATTCATTCAGTTCTACATCTATTACAAGCAAAAAACAGAAAACAAAAAACCCTACCTTTTTACAAAGGATAATTTCTTTTTGCATTCAAAACCTAGATGCTATGTAATTACATTTAATGATATGATAAAATATCAAGTATTAAATGCTATAGAGTCTAAAATACAGAATAAAATTGGGTGGGTTACCAGTTATTTCAATATATTCTATGCTGTAAAAGCAAAAACATCTAAAAAAATCCCACCTTTAGACTTAAAAATATAGGGGCATTGAAATACTCTAGTGGGTAAGCCCAGTATTCCTTTGCTTATGACAAAACAAATATTTCTAGAAAATAATTATTTTCCTCCATGAGGGGAACCTCGAGAAGTTATAGATATTTCCTTTTACCTCTTTAATAACCTGCTGAGGATATGTTATTTGAAACTATTTATGATTTAGCCTAAGTATTCTTGTTTGAAGAACAAAATGACATGTTCATATACACACAAAATATGGAAAATAATTTTCAACTTTTAAACAGAACTAAAGTCATTTTACACAATTAGCAGATGTCAGTCAGGAGAAACATAGATTATGTACCCAATTACTTTCCTATTTCAGAAAACAGTTTGCAATCAGGAGAATGTGTGATGAGGTTTAATCAAAGATTAGAACTTTTTAATTAAATAGAGCCTTTTGTGACTAGTCATTTGACATTAATTACTATTTTAGTTGGATTCTTTTTGATTTGCACAGGGCCCTGAGCACTGCAAAAATTATATTGCACCACAGAAATTGTTGATAATTAAAACAAAAGCTTGTCTTCATCAGTCCATCACACACCTTAAAAATGAACATAATTTCCGATGTTAAATGACTGCTTTGGATAAATAGACTAGTGGGTTTTAAAAGCAAAATAACAGATGGCGTGTCCACATAGTTGTTTTGGATGGACAGTCTGAAAGTATTTAAACGCCATGATTGATAAGCTGTTTCTTAATGCTCAGCAAAACTTTTAGGGGGTTAGATATTGAGCATGAGGTATATGTAGAGTTTTTACTGGCCTAATACCCACTGGGGATCTTAAAGTTAACTCACACTATTGTTATTAATAGAGGTCATCAATCAAAACATAGGACTGAAACAGTAACTGATCTAAAACTCCCACTAACAGTGTAATGTGTTGGGCCACAGAGGACAGACTCAATGTTCAGCACTCTTCAGACACTCTGAAATCAGGTACAATGGTGACAATAGTACTTGATTCTGTTTTATATTATTTTATTGGCTAACACCAATTAGCCAATGCAAAATGTCTTGAGGGTTAACGGAATAATGTATATAGAAGAACTTTGGCACAAAAAGGGGTGGAAGGGGACACTAGTTGAGATGATAATTTAGAACAAATGTGCTATTGTTGCCTAAGACTATCATGAAAACGACCCAGCAGAAGGATCAGAGTAATAGTATTGACAGAACCATGTAAAATGGTCACCTTCACTGTCCACAGAAATAAGGCCTTTCAGTTCAATTATTTTAAGTATATTTTAGGGGCAGCTAAGTGCCAAAGTGGATAGAGTCCTGGGCCTGGAGTCAGGAAGACCTGAGTTCAAATTTGACCTTGGATATTTACTAGTTATGTGACCATGGACAAGTTATTTAACCATGTTTGCCTCAGTTTCCTCATCTGTAAAATGAGCTAGAAAAGAAAATGACAAACTACTCCAGTATCTATGCCAAGAAAATCCAAAATGGGGTCACAAAGAGTCAAACATGACTGAAAATGACTGAGCAACAAAAAAAGTATATACTTTTGCGTTGTTTGCCCACTAGCGGGGATAGATTTACAAGGTCATAGTCCCTTGTCTCACAGTTTGAAGGATGAAGGCCATGCACTTCTAAGCCAGCTACTAGAGTATCAAGGATGAATCTCGGGTCATGGAATTGGCCCACTTGAGGTTGGAACTCATGACTGACTTTACTAGTCTTATGCTCTAACAACTGAACTAAACAACTATAGTAGATGTTCACATTAAAAGCACATGACTTTGTACACTAGATGTATATTGCTTAAAGTCACTTATAAAAGTTTTATCATTTAAAATTTTCTTTGCAGTATTTGCTAAGTACCATTAGGTTAAAGAAATCATTTTAAGGGAGAAATACACTGTTAATAACAGTTGTGAAGTCTAGTTGAGTCATTGTGGGAATTGAAATCATGACTATTAATATCATAAAAGATGTCATGAGTTGCCAAGAGATGTAAATTTAGTTTGATTTTGATTAGTAAACACTTCACAGACAAGCATACATTTCATTGTATTCCTGCCCTATGGAGATTTCATGTGAACATATTCAAGGCAGGATATTAATTGTTCTTTATGTGGAAAGGCTGGAAGAGTTTTGGAGATGAGAACCTAGCGACCCTGATCCTCTCTCCTTCAGCCTTGGGGTGAAAACAGCTGGCACCTCTGCTAGAAGCCAGTTGCAATGCCAACCCAGCCAGGAAAATCAGTGGAAGAATATGCCATGCCTCAGGGTTATGCCAAGTTTTTTAGTGAAATATGCTCTAGTTGTTTTGAATGTGTCATCCAGCCATCCAGCTAATAGCATACAGAATAGCAGGGCTGGCTAGTCCAGACCATTAGAGATTGCATAGTCCTTTCTTTAAACAGGGCTATAGGTAAACATTTGGGTAAGAGCAAAAGCATTTTTAAAGGCTTCTAAAGATTACATTCAAAATCTCCAATGGGAGTCTTCATCATGGATTCTATAGCTATCAGTTGTAAGGAACAGAAACAAAGAAAAAAGTGGGAAGAGTGTTAGAAGAACTAATTTAGAGATTTCATTCAACTTTATTGATACTAAAAATGGGAACTTTTTCTGGGTCATTAATATATAATAATAATGAAGTTTATATAATACTTATCACCCCATTTGACAGGTGAGGAAAATGAGGCACAGAGAAGTTAAATAGCTTGCCCAGGCTCATACAATTAGGAGTCAAGTTTGAACTCAGGTTTTCCTGACTCTAGGTTTGGTGCTCAATCTACTCTACATCTAGATGCTTCTAAATTTATAAGCCACATTTATGAAAAAGTTGGCAATAATAAGATGTTGGGTGTGAATAATCTTCCTGTAAGTAAATACTGCCTCTACTTAAACTTTGATTTTCAAATAACCATAATTTAATCAGTGTTGGTACTTCCTTTACTGCTGTAAATCATAGTCTCTCTCTGCCATAGTGTTTACATTTTATCAGTTACTATAGCCAAAGAGAAATAATAACCTTTTCTGGTGGCTAAACTTTGGTTATGAGCCTCTAAATTTAGCTGGGTTTTGTATAACAGCAGTACATTTCTGTTCTTCTGCTCATCCTTGAAGTTCTTCTACCTTCTCCTACAATGCCAGAGTTTTTTGTTCTACTGTTAGCCTTAGAGAACCTAGGTTCACTTCCACGCTACAATGAAACATCAGAAAAGGATGTTAGTAGGGGATGTTGCCACTATTCTCACTGTCTTTCAACATTTTATGTCCCACAGATACAAATCAAGGACCTTGGGAATAGAAACCTGACAGAAAGAAATAAATTCTGAGGCAAACACAGTTGGAAATAGGTTTTAAATAGAAAGTGGTTTGAACTCTGCATCTTCTCTCTTATGAGTAGTAGAGAAAGGAAGACCAACACAGTTGAACAGGCAATAGATGCTAAATCATTTATATGGAAAAATGGAAAAAAAAAAAGCTGGGACCAATTAGACTGGGGATGTAATCAAAGGAAAATTGCTTATCTTGGTCTTTCTTTCCTATCAGCCCTAGTTTACTTTTGGCTAAGAAATGGGGGAAAAGCTGCTGACCTCGCTTATTCTTACACTCCTCCCCAACAGCTGAGGAACAGCAGGGGCTAGGAAGATGAGAAGTAGGAGAGATTTCTGCTGATCCTGACTCCATATTATAGCTTAGATACCTTTGGGTTTTCCATACCTTAAGAGTGAAGATTGTTCAAATTACATAGGTAACATGAAAGATAACTCCAAGTACAATTTAAACATGAGATTTATGAAATTAAATACACTTATAGTAAATATCTACATATGTGTATTTATATGTGTGTGCATACATATATGCATATTACATATACACATATGTACTATACATACAAACATATGATATAACTATATGTGACTTCTTGCAATAAAGAAAACTGTAGGAGTCATAATTAGTATGAGAATCTTGTTTATCATTGAAAAGAGTTATGATATTTGAGGAAATGCATTTGGAAAGAATATCAAATTAAGGTTGCATTCGGCATTGCATCAGTTTTTTTTCCCAAAGAAAGCCTATCAGTTAAAATGATGAATTTTAACCTTTTCCATTGCTTCTAGAGAACACTCAATTTATATTCTTCAGGCTTTTTGATACTGGTTCCCCATACTGATGTAGAAATGATTGTTTTTATGTATTTACTAAGGTTTGGTCACTGTGCCTTTCTCAAGGTCATATTTCATTATCCTTTTAATGTGTAATTCTTTGAGTATCACTTAGGAGAAGAAAAAAGAAAGCCAAGAATGCATTATCCTATGGGCCTAATTGTGTGATTTAATGAATTGTTGTTGATTTATTTCATATTAAACATAATTCATATGGCCAATAGGAAATACAAAGGTCATGATACCAAAGAATACTAGAGGATCAAAACACTTACTGAGCAATGGATCAAAAATAGCCATGTGTAAAGTGTTCTTTTGCTCAGTCCCTGATTTGTCCTTTTCAAACTGACTGTTCTAAAAACACTTAGGAAAGATAGTAATGTGATTTTAGAATTGTATAACTATATAGAAACTCACATTTGAAAAACACTTTGAAATATTTGTTTGCCAGAAATAATTGGGAGAAATCATTTTGTTGGGAGCATTAATTGCCTTTGGACATGCCCCCAGAATCAACTATTTAGAAGTATAAGTCAGTGATCCCTCTTTTCCCCCCCACCCAATTTTTTAAAAAGCAGAGGAGGTTTTGAGACATATTTCTCAGAGAGGGTATTGTCTCCCTTATTCTTAATATTTAACTAATAGATGGCTGGTTACCTGTGGAAGGGAGTCTATAGGCTACTTTCTTCATACTGAATTTCTTCTTGCAGGCCCTTTGACCCTTATGAATACATGTTTCAGGAAAAAGAAAATAAAACATGTGTTTAAAACACAACCTTTAGCTCCAATACAATTTTTTTTGTGCACAATTTGGTCGTTTTTAATGCATTTCTTGGCAAAAGGAGGATATAGGACACTTTTTAGCCTTAAACTACTTCAACAATCTTGTTATAATAATTCAATACTTTGGACTTTATATGTCACTATTTATCCAAGCACTTTACTGAGTGGTTAATTTCTGGGAGGGAGTTGGATAATAAATACTGATATTCCCATTTATAAATAAAGACATCATGATGATGATTTTTGGTAGTAACCCAGAATTTCTTGCTAAACACCCAATACAATATCTACTGATGGATCATCCTATCCCCTCAATGGTGAGAAGTGAGAAGTGGTGAGGATAGTACCAGTTTTAGAGTCAAAGGGCATAAATTTGTATCCTGACTCTGCAACTCACTACCTGGATGACCTCATGACCATAATGATTACATATGTCTCAGTTTCTTCATTTGTAAAATGGGCTGTTTGGATGGAGTGATCATTTACCTTGCTTACAGATATAAATGTATAATGCAGTGATTAAGCCATTTTATAGATTTAAGAGAAGACAACTTCCAAGATCTGTCTCTTGCACCTAATTTTCTTCCTTGCTTCAAATTATCATACTATTGCTATTGTTGTGATGGTTTGACAGCTAAGTGGCACAGTGGATAGATTGCCAGGCCTGGAGTCAAGAAGACTCGTCTTCTTGAGTTCAAATTTGGCCTCACACACTTAATAGCTGTGTGACCTTGGGCAAGTCACTTAACCCTTTTTGCCTGAAGTTCTTCATCTATAAAATGAGCTAGAGAAGGAAATGGCAAACCACTCCAATATCTTTGTCAAGAAAATCTCAAATGGGGTCATGAAAATTCAGATATTACTGAAGCAACCGAACAACATATATGCATACATATGTACATGTATATGTGTATGTGCACGTATAGTTATTTATGCATATATGTATGTATGTAACTCTATAACTATAGCTATGTATCTGTATATGTGCATATCTGTATATATAGCATATGACTAAATAAACATCTATATACAGACATGTATATATATATATATATATGTTTTTAAAAATATATATACATACACACACACACGTGTGTGTGTGTGTGTGTGTACGTGTGTGTGTGTGTGTGTGTGTGTGTGTATCATGTATCTTCTCTGGTTTACTCATCATTCCAGATTTGATTTCTGAATTTTGGTTTTGTGTTACGGCTTGGCTCTGTCCCCTGCTGCAATCTGGAGTGGAGTTGTTGGCCGTATTTCTTCTTGCTCTAAATCACCTGGGTTCTTGCACTGACGGTCTCCCAGGCTTCTGTCCTCCTGGATCTCTGAGAATCAGAGTACTAGACTTTCAGTGCTTTCTTTGGGGTCTCAGAAGAGAGTAGTGTGGACCTGGGAAGCCCAGGGGTACTAGGTGGTTCTGGTCTAACTACTGTCACACCTCATTTGTCAGTGATACCTCCCCAGGCTTCCAAAGTCCCAACTGTGGGTTTCTGACAGCCCTGGAATTTCTGACTGCCCCAGAGCTTTCTGACCACTTTGGGACTTTCTGAGCACCCATGGATATTTTGGGGAAGAAGGGGAGATTCCAGTCTTATTGCCTCAAGATGTAGTCTGACAAGCTATACACATTTTTTGACCTATCTCTGGCCACATTGGCAGACTATAGGCCACACTAGGAGGCTACAGCCTACTTTGCCTGTGCTGACACTGGCTTTGCTGGGGGTTCCTCTTAGTAATTAATACCTATTAGCTTTTGGGCAACTTTTTTGTAGAGGCTTTTGCAAGAAGTCATTTATTTTGATTTCTCATTAGATTTATTGATCATTATTTGTTCTATTGCAAATTTTAAGTTTTTGCTGAAGTAGGAAGCATGTGGGAGCTAGATGGTATGCCTCCATTCAGACAGCCATGTTGTCTGCCATGTACTTTATATTATCTTTTGGGTAGGTTCTAGTTCTTCAAAAATGGTAATTTTCCACAGTTCACATCCATATAACATTATTGGAATAATAATGACAACACCGAGGTGAGCTTTTTTTTTTTTTGCAATAAGCAATTTGTGATAATTTAATACATTGTAAATATTCCCATATATTTGACTTTTTGTTATCTTCTACATATGATTCAGGATTCAGATTATTGTGGCTTTGCTATATGTGCCTGCCTAACTCAATAGGCTGCCTTTCAAACTTCATATTATTTTCAGGGCAATGGGTCTTTACTCCTACTCCTACTCCTACTACTCCTACTACTGCCTGTGCTGTTGTTGCTACTGCTACTGCTGCTACTACTGTGGATGGTTAAACTAATCTCTTTCATACCACTACACCAAAAAATATTTATTAAGTGTTTTCCTATGGCCCTGGCATTATATTAGGTACATAAAACCATAAATGAAGAACAGATCCTGCCTTCAAGGACCTTATATTCAATGACTACTATTTCCTGCTCTTTTTAAAAATCTCAGTGAAATTAGCAAAATATTTTCTGTGAATTTGGAAAACTTCATTATTGATAAAAAAAAATCCAACTTTTAGTTAAATTGGGCTTAAGCCAACTTTTTTGACACTGATGAATACATTGAGTTGAGCATATGATTTAATAATCATCTGATCACTGAGAAAAATTGGCTCTATAGTCACATCTATCATACAGTATTGTATAATTTTGATACATGCATTTGAGATACTTTGGTGAAATATTATTTGAGTTACTCTACCGAATCAAATGTTTTTTTTAAAATAATAAACAATAGCTGAACATTATATTCTTTCTTATCGCTTTTATTCTATCTCTCACTCATTTGCATGAGAATAAAGATGTCATCTTGTATTGGAAGATCGTGGTACAGACTGTAAGTCATCCTGATCTTAACATTTTTGTACATTTCTTTTTCAGATTTAAATCCACAAAAGTGATCTCTTTGATAAGATGCATTATTTCCCAAATGCAACATATGACACTCTTTCTATTCAATTTTGGGCTAAGTTAATTCCCATCTGTAGTGTCTATCCAATATATGCATATAGAGAGACTGATTCCACTGATTGCACTTTAATTAAATACCAAAATCTGAGTAAGGTTTGCTCTTCATTGCCATTTTTATGGTACTGATAGGCTAATTTCCTTAGATTCCCTATTGCTTTCAATGAGAAAGTCTTCCAATGTTTTGCATCTCAATATACTCAGGTAATTATTGTCTGTAAGCAGGAATATCTGGAGAACCTTGCCATCAATAAATACTCATCTTTTTGGAATTTGTGCTAGACATCCTCCCTGACACTAGGGAGCATCATTGCCTGTATGCTTGCTTTGATTTTAATACTAAGTAAGTTGTGTGAGGCCAATCAGTAAGTGAAAGATTTCCCTCCTTGCCCCCATTCAACAGGCCTCAGGTGGGACCAACAAAGGGAGGCCTGATTAGAGGCAGGCCCACAACTTTGTGATGCCAATCAGGGATTAAAGACCTTTCCCACCCACTCAATAGACCTCTGGTGGGGCAATTAAGGGAACCTTAATTAGAGGTTTGTTTGTAGGCAGGCCTAATCCCTTTACTTACTAGGCACTAAGCCTCAGGCCCACAGCCTTTTGCTGATTGGCATGAAACCCTTGGGCCCTAAAAAGAATACACACCCCCAGAAGGCAGCCATTGAGAACTGAGAATTCACAACTCAGAAGTCAGAAGAGAAGCCAGAATTCAGAATTCAGCCCAAGGAGAAGGAGTCCATAGAGCTGCAGAAGAGAGTGCTGAGTGGAGAGTGGAAACCAGGGAGCATCAGAGACCAGAAAACTGTGGAGGGAGAGAAGATAGGCAAGCAGACAGTTGGGATTCATGAGAGACTGTTTATGGGAAGGCCCTAGCAGGTGGGAAGGTTACAGGATGACTTGGTTCCTTGCTATAATACTGTGTTATAATTTCCTTGTTGCTACATTGAGGTGGGCTTACTGGTTTTGGACTATAATTACTGCTATATCAAATTGAAATTACTGGTCCTGCGACTGGATTCTCTGGTGTCTAAATAAGTGTTATACTTCCTCTGCCTTCTACCTAGAGAGTTTTTCATACTTAGTGATTCTGAATCATTCAGGCACGTTCATGGTCATGCTCAAGGTCATGAATCTTGCCTTACTGATACAAGTGGTTAAAATTTAATTTTATGTTTTATTTGGTCATGGTATCTTCTATGGTCTTAGGAGTCATCTTAATAAAGTCCATATTTTGCTCCACTGAATCAAATTATTTATTTGTTTGTAGTTGAGAAGTGGTAGATATAACAAATAATAAATCACCTATTCTCTATATCTTAGTCAATTGTGTTACTATGAAGACATGATCCATTGTAGAATAGTTAATTTGTGCTAAAGTCTGCCTTTTCCCTCCTTATTCCTTTACTATGGATTTCATAAATGTATGTATAGCTAAATTATTTTTAAAGGTTCCAATACATGAGAAAGAATTTATCATTTGAAGGTTATTGATGTTTTATTAGTCACTCTTAAAATCTGGCAAAACTACCACATGTGATCTTTTCCATTCTTTTCACATCCTCCTTTCTTTGCAGTATTTTGAAACATATTCCTGAGTGTCTTCAAAATTGTATATCCTCATGTATGGCTTCTGTAAGTATTTAATCAATATTTTTCATCTGAATTTATCTTCTTAAATGGCAGAGGACATTGTGTAGTGAGGCGGTAGAGTCCATATGTGGTAGTTCCCTTTTTCACTGCTGATATAAGTAAATTGAAATTTTCATCTTCCTTCAGGGCTGAGATCAACTGTTAGTTCCTACTTGAAATCTTTGATGATTTCCCCAGCTCCCCTCCTTTCATTGCCTTGTACTTACCTATCTGTGTACACATATATCTTCTCAGTAGAATATAAGCCCTATCAGAGCATGCACCGTTCTGTATATTGTTGTACACTATCCCCAGTGTACCTCTATCATAGGGAGAACGTGTTTGTTGAATATTTCATGACAGTTTTTTGTCTTCCTTCAAGTTTCACATATGAATGCTCACAGAATCTTCCTTAACTTGGTCTCATGAAGAGATGACTGCAGGTTTGTTTTCTCCTGAATCGCTCCCCATCCCTGCCCCCACTCCTGTTCTGGTACTTTCTGTAATTCTCCATATTACAATGAGTTCATATTTGAAGTGTAAACACTGTTAAGCCCTTGCCAATCTCTTGCTATGGCTATTTTTACATTGCTTAAATGGTTCTAGAACATGATATGAATAATAGGTAAAGTCTTTACTTTTGTCCATTTTCTATTTTTTAGTGATATTATATTTAGAGTTCTGAGGAGTCTTAAGGCCCTTCTAACCAAAATCTTTCATTTTGTAGATGAGAAAACTGAACCCCAGAGAGATTATATTAGTTACCCAACCTTGCAGAGGTACCTTGGATTTGAACCAAGGTTCTCTTACTCCAGAAGCAATATCTTTTATCCTGTATTACTCTATAATTTGTTTAAAAAATTGGAATTGTTCTAACCACCCACAATTTCTTCTCACCTTTATTCCTCTCATTTGTATTGTCTTGTAATTTTCTAACCAATGAGCAGATTTTTTTCAGACAGTTGATTCTGATGGCTATAACAAATTATTTCCTTTATGTATTCATTGTTGTTCTTCAGTCATGTCTGACTCTTAGTGACCCCATTTGGGGTTTTCTTGGCAAAGATAATGTGGTGGTTTGCCATTTCATCCTCCAGCTCATTTTACAGATGAGGCAACAGGCTTAAGTGACTTGCCCAGGGTCACAAAGCTAATAAATATCTAAGATCAGATTTGAGCTTAGGAAAATGAGTCTTCCTGACTCCAGGCCCAGTGGTCTATACACTATGCCACCTAGCTGTCCCTATGTTATGGTACAGTAAATTTTATATTATGATATAATAAATTTAGTTGTTAATATAGTACATACAACAAAAATACAGAATGAATAACATTATGATCTATACTAAAAATATTACCTTGAAATTTAAAAAAAGGATTTATACTTAGGGTAACATAGAGCAGTTATATCTTCACTTTCGTTTGTTGAGCATAATGATTCATAATATTTTCTTCTTCATCTGCATTAAGTCATTTGATCCTCACCAAAAAAAAAAACTCTGTGAGGAAAGTATTATGACCTTTATTTCTCAGATGAGGAAACTGAGGCCTGGAGGGGTTAAGAAATTTGTCTAAGGTCATTAGACTAGTTAGTGGAGGAGCCAGGGTCACCATCATGAACTTTTGTTGCTTTGAATAGTTTTGGGTTTTTTTTTTGGTACCATCCATGCTTCATTATGAAATGAAGATATTTTAATGCAGTGATCATCTTATTTAGCCCTGAACCAAACATCTGGAATGTCACTTTAAACATCATAAATAAGCATTGTAACTATTGGCTAATGGAGTAAAGAATCTCTTCTCCATTGAATAGGTTTAATCCTGTTCCTTTTTTCAGGTGCTCCTGAAATGCATGTTGAAGAAAGGTAGTTTTGTAGGTCACATCAGGTCTACAAGCAATGAAGATAAGGCAGGGGAATTAGATAGGAAAATAAAAACCAACTAGCCCACTCAAATTGAAACTGCACAACACATTTTTAATTAGCACAGAATTTGGACAGAAACTAGCCCAAAGTTTAATAAAAGAGGGAAGAGTTAGCTAGAAGTGATTCTTCTAGCTTTCTCAGTTTCCCAAATTTGCAAAAAAAAAAAAAAATAGTGATCCAAAGCTTTAGAGGTAGTGTTCATACATATTTAAGAACAAATATTTCCCCCATAATGCTCTGCATTTGGAAAAAGGATCCATGATGTGGGAATTCTGGATTCAAAGAGGGAACACCACATTTTCCATCAGACTACTATACACTGGACATTATTGATGATTGGAAATGTCAACAATTATCTTTCCTTGTTCTTGTTCACCTTTCACAGAGCTGTCTTCCTTCTGCAGTTTGGTGAATATTTATGTGAATTTTTGAGAAGCAAGAACATAGCTAATGAAATGTCTTTATAGACATGGAAATCGAGCTATATGCTTATTACCTCTTCAACAAGCTTGGTTGTTGCCTCTGTTTCCATATCTCTTTATCTCCGTGTATGTCTATCTCATGGTGTTTCATTTTGCTTCTCTTTTCTATCTCCTCTTCCTCCCCTCTCCCATACTCTTTGTATGTCATCATTCTCCTTTCTAACTCTCCCTTTCTTTGTCTATTTTGCAACATCAGCCAGTGTTGATCTATCTATCAAGTATCTATCGATACTTGAAAATAGTTTCTTTTCTTTAGTGGCAATGCTTCATTATGGAATCAATCAACCAGAATTAGATGTAATTCTGTTCTCTTTTTGCATGAGGAACTTGTGTGAAAGCAGAAGCAAGTTCAGAAACAGAGATTCTGAGTGCCTGGCAAGGGAGAGGAAGGAGGGAGCAGATGAAGAGCTGAAACAAAAAGAATTGGTAGTCTAGAGGCAACTAGCAAAAGGGGAAAAAAAAAGAAACTAGGACTAGGCAGCTAGATAGTACAGTGGAGAGAGATTCATCTTCCTTAGTTCAAATGTAGTCTCAGACACTTACTAGCTCTGTGACCCTGAGCAAGTCATTTAACCTGTTTGTTTCAGGTTCCCCCTTTGTAAGATGGGGATAATAATAGCATTTACCTCCCAGGACTGTTGTGAGTCTCAAATGAGCTAATAATTGTGAAGAGCTTGGCATAGTGCCTGACACATAATAAGTGCTATATAAATGTAAGCTATTATTAGTAGCAGTAGTACTGAACTGTGGCATAAAAGGGAGATTGATAACTCTATTGGATTGTTTGTTATTCGTCCTTCATTCTGGAAGAGGACCAATGCCAACAGGACTTACAAGTGAATTGGATTTAAGTGCAGCAGAGCTGTGCAAAATCATCAGCCTCATTCTCTCCTCCAGAGCCATAAGAGTCCAGTGGCTAGACATAGGTCAAGACTGAAGATGGCGTCAGATGCATTGAGAAACTTTGGCCTTTTTAAGCTAAGATCTTTCCCAGGCCTCACCCCTTCTAAGGCAACAGCCATTCAGTAATTAAGAGTTAGGTAAGAATTAAGGCAAAAGATGGCCTAGTTTGCCTGCTCAAAAGAATCAGTCTGGGAGGAGAAGACCCTAAGTTTCTGGCCAGAACAGAAAAAATTGCTGTTTACACTCACTCTGAGCCATTAAAACCCAAACAATGAACCTCTACGTAGGAGGATGTAGACTGAAGCCACCAGTCATACTCACTTCTTTAAGTACTGAGAAAAATTCCAAGAAAATGTCTACTCTTTCCTCAATCAAGAAACGCTGTAAATATCATTTGTAGTAAACCTGAATTTTTATTCTAACAGGAAGAGGCCAAGGGTTAACTAGAGAAAGATACACATGTGTAAGGCAGACAACCAAAGCTCTGAAGAAAAAGTTAAGATATTTCTTACCTGGAGACTTGAAGTGCTTTTGATTGTGACCCTTTTTGTCTAATACAAACTCCCTAAAGCAGCAGAGGAGGGAATCTTATGAGCTTGAGGAAGATTGTTATATTGCCCCAGGTGAAAAAATATGCTAATTAGTCTGGGCATTACATATCTAGACCATCCATTTAATTAAAGGATTGGAGCTAAATAGACTCATGCCAATGCAAAAAAAAAATAAATAAAATAGGGAATATAATGAAAGAAAGTTCTTGGAAAAGTATCACAAACATAGTTTCCATCATCAAGCCAATTAGGCTAATTCTAAGAGCTAGTATTTATATAACTCTTTAGGATTTGTCAAATTTTACAAGGAATCTCCTTATTTGAGGCTCACAACTACACTTTGAGTTAGCAGGTATTATTATACCGATTTTTCAAATGAGAAGACTAAGACTTTAGAGAGATTAATGAGTTGCTAGGGCTCACACAGCCTTTTACAAGTGTCAAGAGGCAGGATATGAAGGAAAAGGAAAATAGAATAGTCATTTATTTAGTGCCTGCTATGTGGCAGCGACTGTACTGAGTGATCCTCACAACAACCCTGGGAGGAAGACGCTGATTTTCACACTCATTTGACAATTGAGGAAATTCAGGCAGACGGGGTTAAGTGACTGGCCCAGGGTCACACAGCTAGAAAGTGTCAGAGGCTAGATTTGAACTCATATCTTCCTGACTCCTGGGCCAGCACTTTTACCACTACACTATGCTCTCTTATACAATTACACACACTCGTACACACACACACACACACACACACACACACACACACACGTACACATACATACATACAAAATCTAGGTACACAGCCAAAAGAAGTACTTGGAATTAGGTCAAATGGGAACTTACAGAGGATGATAGGGAATAAGAATGGATAGAAATGTAAGAAGACATTTAGAGGATCCTGTTTTGTTTGATGGTCCATATGTACCAAATGAAGAAGGAAAAGATTCTTATTTAAATGAGAAGGACTGCTTAGTTTACCAGATTTTTCTTATTTGTTCCCTACCTTGCAATTGGCATGTCCTGTCATTTCTCTTCTGTGTCCTGAAACTGTTATTTAAATTAAAGGGACATAATTTAAGCTTCTTAAATATATGACAGGGTAATCATCATCACAACTTTATGTGAATAACAAACAACAATCAAGAACACCAAAATGTGTTTTAATGAAATAATTCGTCATTTAATCTGTCTAAGCATTGTGCATGACGAAGTTGCCCTATCAACAGAAGAGTTAATTCAATTCACATGGATGAACAGTTTAAATATTAAGCAATCAATCAATCATTTTTTTTCCACTGTGTCTAATGAATATGAATATTGCTTCAGTTGTTTCTCCTCCTAGTAAAAGGATGAACATAAACAGAGTGGTCCTTTCTAGGGATGAGGCAAATTAACTTTTTGACTAACATATACTCAGATGTGAATCATAGTTTATAAATATGATTAAGAGACTGAGGAATATCTTTCAATTTGCAATAATTTATTTTCACAATCAGAAAGTATTTACCAATAGATAATTACCAATTATTTCATCTGATCATGAAAGTTTATAGAATAAATTGATGTATGCATATTTCATATTTGTAGCAGTTTTCTCTCACAGTTAATGTTAAGTAAAATGAATTACCAGTGTAAAACAAAATATATTGAAAATGTTAGTGTCTGAGCATGAAGGTGCTGATATTCAGTTTGAGCTGAAGATGGTCGGTACTTAGATAAAGCACTTTAAAGGGGAAAAAATATTATTTTAAGATTCTAACATCTATTTTAGGTGCTTGGTTTGGTGGAATGGGAAAGAGGTTAGAGAGAATTCAACAAGCATTTATTAAGGACCTACTCTGTACAAGGTACTGTACTAGGTTCAAGGGTTACAGAGATAAAAAAAAGGAAGTAGTCCTGGTTTTCAAATAGTTTACAAGCTATTAGAGGAAGACATTTACACAGATAAGTACATAGAAAATGGATACATAAGGTGGAGAGCACTAGTAACTTGGAGGAATATGAAAGCTGTGATTTTAAAGAAATAAGGGGTTTTTTTTAAAGGTGATAAAGGATAGAATGCCATACGTGTAAATAGATAGCAGGACAATTTGACTGCAAGGAAGAGAGTGTGAAGGTGAATGACTTGGGAGAAGACTGAATGGAAAGTGGGAGCCAGATTGTCTAGCTTGTAAAATTACAGACTGAGGATTTTCTGCTTTATTCCACAGGCCAGAGGGAATCTCTGAAGATTTTTGAGCAGCAGAGTGATAGAATCAGATCCATTTGGCAGCTGGGTGGAGGATGAATTGGAAAAGGAAGAGACTGCAAGTAGGTAGACCAATGAAAGAATTGATTATTGCAAAAATCCTTTCCTATTGTAGATATATAATTATAAACTTGAAAATCTCAGGAATTGTGTGATTTTGTATGATTGTGTAGGGGGGATAATTGTATCTTCAGCCAATTCTAAGCCCTTCTCCAATACCCCTGGTACTTAAATATATTTATATATATATTTAATATGTATATATTGTATGTATATATATATATATTAATATGTATATATAATGTGTGTATATATATATATATAAGCTGCCTATACAACGTTATGTTTTTCTGTGTCCTTGATTTTTCAGATTTTCAAAATTTGTTCATTTTAACATGATTTAATATGATAACATAATTTTAAATTTGATGATATTTAATGGAGAATTGACTTCAATTGTTAATTTAATGGAAATACATAGTTGAATTTTCTTCTTTTGGAAATTGAAGTCTATTAATGTAAAACAATTACCTCCTTCAGTACCTGCCCCACCCTCCCACTTCAAGACAGGAGTGAAAATCCTGTTTTGATCTCCCTTTCTCACCTTTCCTTCCTTCTTCTTTTCTTTCTCTTCCTCCCTCTCTCTCTTTCTCTTTCTTTCTTTCCCTCCTTTCTGTCCTTCCTTTTCCTCGTGTATTCTTTTTTTTTTTTTTTTTTAATTTGCCAAATAACACTCCAGGAAAGTAAATTTTACCTTGCATGTGAACGGGCCAAATTTCTATTTCCCTTCAACCTAGATGGCAAATTTCTTTTCAATTAAATGTTTTTTCTTCTATTTCCTTATTATCTCATTGTGCCTAGGAGAGAGAGCAAGTAGTAAGTAAATACAATTGATTTACAGACTGATGAGAAAGATGTATGCTCAAATGAAGAAGAGTCCACAGGAGTGAAAAAAGTTAATATGAGGAAAATGGGAAGGGTGCCCTAAAGTGATCCATGGGGGGCCTTGGGATACAGGGAAACACTAATCCAATCATTTTTATGGTCACACAGCATTACACAAAGTTCAAGGCCAATTAACCTCAAAATAAGTTGAGAAATGTGGCGTCTTATGGTTCTTCTTTATCGTAGGCACTATTTATCAATAGGCAGCCTCTTTACCTGCCAAAAAAACAGATGCTCTGTGGGCTTCCTAGCTCTAAAACCCTAGGAGATAAGTGGGATTCTGTCAGGTTAAATAAATAAAAAAATATATAAAATTAAACTCTTGCTTTTTGGCAGCTATAGATTGCCACATTAGGCATTCCACAGACTTTCTCTCCTCACTCAGCATGAAGATTGCAATTGGGTATAATATATCAAAAACCTTTGACTGCCAGAGGCGTTCGAAATGCTCCATGGAGTATACTTTCGGAATCCTCATGGGGTCTAATATGGGGTGAGCTCCCCTGTGGCTGATTAATAGATTTCCTTCTAGGAGAGTTTAGGGTGGGTTTACAATAGAAATCCAGTGCAAGTAAATCTTCGTGGAATAGTCAGAAGAAGTCTGCTAACAGGTGATGCATAGACTTCATAAAGTTGGTACTGGAGAGACTTGTCTCAAGATACGGCCAAAAATTTGTCATAGAGAAACTTGTTGTTTATTCAGCCCATCACAAGAACACAAAACAGAAAAAAAAGACTTCTAAACAAATTCTAAATTTATATTGTAATCCCTTTTCCCCTTCCTTAACTTTGCATCCCCCTCCTCCCATTTGGTATAACACTCCTTGAAAGCTGCTCCATTATTTGCTAGTCTTGCGAATTGATCTTGCAGCCTAAATTAAATGAAGAACTTTCCTTTTTAGATGCCAGTCTTTTAGATTTTATGTACCTTTTTAATGACGAGAAATCCTTGAAGTGGCACCTCTTTTATTTGTCTGGCATCTAAGAGGAAAAGGAGAAAGAAGTATTTTTGAGAATATAGTTGTTTTTCAAAGGGGCCTTCTGAGAAGATGGTTGGAGTAGGTCAGAAATTTCCAGGCTTTCCAAATCTCCTCCACAAAATGAACACGGAACAGCAAAAATAAAGGATTAAAGCAGTTGTCCTCCTGAGACTAATAGAGAGAACTTCAGAGAAGACAGGACCTCAGGGGGCAGAGGTTTGGCCTGAGTGAAGTATAAACCCTTCCAGGCTGACTCCACTGAATAAACAAACAGCAGGCCCTGGGGAGCAGCTCTGTCTGGAAGCTGACTAGGTCTCAAGAACTTTCACCTCATGACCTCAAGAACTTTCACTTCACAAACTTTCATCTAATGAGCAGCACAAGGATCAAATGGCTGAGTGGGAAAAGATTGAAGGACACCTCTACACACACACACACACACACACACATACACACACACACACACCCTTGTTGTTTAGGGAACCCCATGCCTAGTGGTGCTGACCAGACATGATCCCAGGCTGCAGCTGTGGACAAGAAGGTGTGAGCACACATCCAGTGAATGCAGCACAACAGGGAGCAAGAATATTTTCTGGACCGTATGGCTGAAAGTCCTAACTGTGGCTTGGGGGAGGAGAGAAATGCCTGACATTGAGATCCTGTATAAAATTCAAAAAATAATAGTAAGGAGGACTTGAGGCCTGAGACCTCAATCCCACAACTCTGGATTAAAATGAGGTTACAATAATAAACTGCTAAAAATAAAATAAAGCAAAATAAAAATGAGTAAGCAAAAGAAAAAGAATCTGACCATAGATAGCTACTATGATATAAAAGATCTGGGTTCATAGGCAGACAAAGATAGTGAGGCTAAAAAAAAAAAGCCACTTCTGTCACAAAGAGTAACATCAAATGGTTACAAGCCCCAAAAGAGTCCTTGGAAGAACTGAGAAAAGAATTTAAAAATCAAAAAAAAGAGATTGAGGAACAATGAAAGTAATTCCAAAAAAATCATAGAAATTATCAATAATTTCGTTAAAGAGGATGACAATAATAAGACAACATATCAAAACCTATGGAATATAGCAAAAGCAGTAATTGGAGGAAAATATATATCTCTAAATGTTTACATTAATAAAATAGTGTAAAACTGAGTGCAAAAAAACCATTGCATTGATAAATGAAACTAGACATTAGTTTTATGAAAAAAAAACACAGGATAAACCATTGGTTAATTTGATTTTATATAATGAAAGAAGAAAACCAAATCACTAGTATTAAAAATGAAAGAGGTGAATATTCCACTAATGAAGATAAAATTTAAGCAATTATAAGGAGTTATTTCACCCAATTACATGCCAATAAATTTAATAATTTAACTGAAATGGAAGAATATTTGCAAAAATATAAATTGCATAAATTAACAGAAGAGGATATAGAATATCTAAATAGATCCATTTTGGAAAAGGAAATTGAACAGGCCATAAATGAGCTTCTAAAGAAAAAAAAGCACCAAGACTAGACAGATTTACAAGTGAATTCAATCAAACATTTAAAGATAAACTAATTTCAATATTGAATAAATTATTCAACAAAATGGGCAAAGAAGAGATCCTATCAAACTTCTTGTATGAAACAAACATGATACTGATACTTAAAAAGAAAATTATAGACCAATTTCATTAATGAATGCAAAAATGCTAAATAAAACACTAGCTAAAAGATTACAACAATATATTAAGATTACATATTATGACCGAAAGGGATTTATACCAGGAAAGCAGGGATGATTCAATATAAGGAGAATTATTAACATAATTGATTATATCAATGATAAAAGTCAAAAACAAAAACAAAACAACATGATTATATTAGTAGATACAGAAAAAGTTTTTGATAAAGTATAACACTCAATTCTTTTATAACACTTGAAAATATAGATATAAATGGATTTTTTCCTTTATCTAAAACCACCAGCAAGCATTATATTGGGGATAAGTTAGAAGCGTTCTCAGTAAGAATCAGTTTTAAAATGAGGAAGCCCACTATCACTGATATTGTTCAACATTGTATTGGAAATCCTAGTAGTAGCAATAAGAGAAGAAAAAGAAATAGAAGGAATCAGAATAGAGAATGAGGTAATAAAACTATCTCTTTTTGCAAATGATATGATGATATACTTGGAAAATCCCAGAGACTCAACTAAAAAAAAGTCAAACAATAATTTTAGCAAAGTAGCAAGATATAAAGTAAATTCACATAAATTGCTAGCATTCCTGTATATCACAACCAAAACCTTTCAAGATGAGATGGTAAGGGATTCTCCATTCAAAATAACTCTAGACAGCATAAAATACCTGAGAGTACATCTGCCAAAATCAACCCAGGAACTTATATATTAAAAAAAAAACTTTTTATACACATAAAATCAAATTTAAACAATTGGAGAAATATTCGTTGTTCATAAATAGGCATGGCCAATATAACAAAAATTACAATTTTACCTAAACTAATTTGTATAGTCAATGCCAGTCCAATTAAATTACCAAAAATAAAAAAAAAAAGTACTCAATTAGAAAAAAATAACAACAAAGTTCATTTGGAAGAACAAAAAGTCAGGGATATCAAAGAAACTAATAAAAATGTAAAGGGAAGTTTAGCAGTACCAGGTCTTAAACTTTATCATAAGGCAGTAATTATCAAAATTATCTGGTACTAGCTAAGAAATGGAAAGATAGATCAATGTAACAGAGTAGACTTACACTTTACAGCAGCAAATGAATATAGGAACCTTGTATTTCACAAGTGTAAAATCTTAAGTTTGGGGGATAAAAATTCATTATTTGGTAAAAATTGTTGAGAAAACTGGAAATTAATATACATACTTGTGTCTAATGGCAGTCATCTCTAAGGCAGGGGAGGAAAGGAAGAAAAAAATTTATGGAATAACTTTATTATACATTTAAAAGGAATAGCAGGTTGTACATAATTTGTTGTACAGATTTGCAGTTTCATTTGTAATCATCTTTTTTTATTATTATACTATGTTATAAAAATCTGTTTTATTCCACAAATAAAAAAATAGAATAAAATAAAAAATTAACAACAACCCTTTTTTAAAAAAAGAATTTAGTCCTTTCTCAAAATGAAATATGGATCCATTAGGTAGAGAAAAGTTTGAAGAGTGATGTAGACCATAAACTTAGAAAAAATAGAAAAATCACATTACTTATACTAATTCCATAAGCATCTAAAGGTATTTTTAACCCTTGGATTAGTTTTTTTAAAAAACTTATTAGTGTTCTGGAATGGCATTTAAAATATTTGTTCTGTGGTTAATACCTGAGCTTTTCTAACCCTTAACTTAAAGAGATAATATGGTATAGTGACAACGAGCACTGAGTTCAAATCCTGCTGCTCTCACATACTATTTATACCAGCAATTTACTTAATCTGTCTAGGCCTCAATTTCCTCTTCTGTAAAATAAAGGAATAGGACTAGATGCCCTCTAAGACCTCTTTTCAGCTCAAAATCTATGATTCTATTATATTCAAATTCTGACTCCTTCCTATCTTTCCAATCTTTGTACCAAGCACTTCCCTTCTATAGATCTGTAATCCAGATGTACCAACATATTTCTTATTGATACAGATAATTCATGTTTGATATTTCACCTGTTGTCTCTAAGTTTTTGCATTTCCTGTCTCCCAGAATTGAAAGGGACCACTCCCCCATTTCCACTTTACATATTCAGCATACATGAAACTTTTCCCTTTCTTCCTAGTTATTAAGGCAACCCCTTCCCAAAACTACCTTGTTTTCATTTTGTATATCTTTTTGTTAATGTGTGTCTGTATATATCGTGCCTCTCATTTGAATGTAAGCTCCTTGAAGGAAAGAAATTTTTCTTTTTTTTCCCTTTATATCCCTGGAGCTTACCTTAGGAGCTGGCCAATAATAAGCATTTGATAAGTGTTTGTTGATTTATTGTTTCTTTAATTTGTACCTCCCAAATGAAAATAGTCTTTCCATATATGAGGGTTACTTTATTGATGCTGATGGAGTAAGAAGAGATATTTCTCTTTCCATTGTAGGAAACCAGGAGCAATTCTCAGTATTGTATGTCATTTTATGTTATAGCCAGTCTATCCAAACCAACCTCCTAACTTGACAAATGTGGAAACTGAAAGACAAAAGGGTGAAATGTCTATTTCAAGTCAATAAAATTAGTAAATAACATAACCAGGCACCTAACTCTGACTCTTGGGTTCTGTTTTACTATGCAAGGCTGCAAGAATAACAACTAATGACATTCAGTGAATGTAAAGGTATCTCAGAAATTTTTAAAACAGGAGAAACAGGAATAGAATCAATTCCTAATCACATTCACATAGATCAACCACATTGAAATTTAACTCTGACTTGGAAATAAATAAAACATAGATATTCAAGAGTTGAGTATACTAAGATTGAATTTTTTTGTGTGTACGATATATAGCGAGGCATATAATACATTTCTTCAGTTATGTACTTGGAAGGAAAAGGTAGAGAAGAAGGATAGCACAGGAAGTAGAACGCAGGAAACAGGAAGTGAAAAAGGCCTTTGCCAAAAGCAGTCTAATGGTGATTACAAACCAATGTTATACACATACCCAACCTAACAAAAAGCACAAAATTCCCCCCAAAAGAAACAAAGAAAAAAACCTTCTAATAAAATTACCAATAGTAAATACTAAAGAAAATGACTGAAGGGATCACATGATTTGCTGTATTAATATCGGATTTTTTTGTGTGTTAATATCATAGTATAAAATATTTCAGTTTTATGGAAGATCTTTAGCCTCCAAATTGTATGACGCCTGGAGGAAGCAACAGCCAAACTGAAACTGTTCAACCTACCATTCCAAGTTGCTTAGTTCTCAGAATATTAGCTGTTGCTGCTACATCTTTTTTCCTTTTAATTACTTTGAGAACATTGCGGCTTGGATATATTTTTAAATTTATTTATTTATTTTACTAATACTGTTATCATGAAAGCTTTGTCTCTGTAGGAGGCTGCTGTATTCCATCCAGTTTTGTGAGACAAACTTGATTTAAAAGAGTTCTTAATTCTATGAAGCTTTGCTCTAATTTCAGGTCTGACTAAATTTTGGAGCTGGATTAACATTTGTTTCAATGAGACTTGCCCTGTCCTACCTATGATTGTTGTCCTTCCTTACAGATGTTAGGGAAATGTAACCTCCAAGTTAGCTTCTTTATATATGTCTGCTGCTAAATAATAAATTAACTTTCCAGTGAAATAATAAATGAGCATTCTCTAACTGAATATTCATAAGGTCTTGTCTTAGTATGGGGTTAATTAATATGGGATCCCTTATGCCTTTTGTATGTTCAATAAGAATAGAGAAAGATATCTTACTTTCAGTGTTTTAATATACTGACCAATATATCAAAATATATTTAATCTATTGGTATGTCAAAGATATTTCTACATATTGATTAGTATATCAAAATGTATTTTCATTTACTGACTTTCATTTGTAGTAGACAATCCCATGTAATTTCTGTTTTATCCTTATTTTTTAATATCTATTTTACGCATGCTTACTGAAAAATGTCACATCCTCATTAAAATTTATCTTAGCTTTTGGTCTGTTCTTAGGGGTGTGTGTGTGTGTGTGTGTGTGTGTGTGTGTGTGTGTGTGCAGTCAATGCCATAATATTCTATTCATTTCAAGAAATATTTGAAGCCTTTTACTTATGTCATCCTGAAAATAATATTTTTCCACTTCTGAATCCTTTTTGCAAAATCAGTGATGGATATCCATATCCAGAATCCCTAAATTAGTCTGAAAATAATGGCTATCAGATTTATAAATCTGAGATGTTACTGAAAATATTTGCAGAATTATCAGTGACATATGGTCCAACTTTCAACTATTAATACTCTTAGTGAAAAAAATTCATTTATGACTTAACCTACAAAAATATTAAAATTTCATATTATAGTATCATAAAATGCACCAGGAATTTCATTCCACTTTCATGGCGTTATCTCAATATTGATGACCTCATCACTTCTGGGCATTTTCTACAATGAGATTAATGAGAGAAATTAATACCTCCATTTGAGCTCCAGTGTTTTACAATCATTGTTCACTCAGTGTTTGGGTTATTTTCAACTCAATGAAAATTTGTTGGTAGAATAGATAGGCTGGAAAATAACTTTTTGTTTGTTTAAGGTTGGCTTGTCATATCTTGAAATTTCAGTTCTCTGTTAAGAGCTTTAATTATTAAGATTTTAATTGAAAAGTTAACTTTGAAAGCACTGTGATCTTCCTAGAGTTCTTTATAAATTTTATGTATGCATGTATACATGCATATATACTGAATACATGTATGTAAACATCTATATTAATTATGGACTATTTATTTGTTGTATAATATTAATATTTAAGGGTTATGATATCATAAATTCATCCAATAATTATACAAATTTTTACTTTCATTCATTTATAAAGAGGTGGCTTCCTAGTAAAACCATACATTTCTATCTGTAGGCCATCCCTCATGTGTGGAACACAGTGGTACATAACCACCTTTAAAAATCTTTCTCTTCCTTCCAGGTCCATCTGAGGTGTTTCTTCCCTCACTGATTGTCCCAATGAAAATCTCTCTCCATATTTCCTTGAATACTTTCTGTTGTTCTCCCCTTTGACCCTGTCACATACTGCTTTATGTCATATTTGCTCATTTATGCACAGCATGGACTTAGAATGTGAACTTTTTGAGGCAGGGGGCTGTTATTTTTTTTACCTTTGTGCTCCCTGTGCCTGACAGTACCTCCAATATATCTCTTGCATAAACTCCTTGCCACTGAACTCTATAGGACCATTGAGCTTTTCTATCTGCCCTGCAGCTGAAACATGTCATATGTGTTGTCTTTCCCTAGTAGATTGTGAGCTCCTTGGTTTCCCTTCCCTTCCTCTTGCTTTGTCTTCCTTTTCCTCTCTTTGTTTTCCCTTGACTTCCCTTCCCCTACCTTGTCTTGCCTTCTTTTGCCTTCTCTTCCCTTGCCTTCATTCTCCTTCCCTTGCCTTCCCTCCCACCCCACTTTTTTTTTTCCTTTTCCACTGGTTCTCCCTGTCTTGTCATGCTATCTTTCTTTCCAGATGTGTTACTGCTACTATCAATAGGTATGAGATTATAACTTGCTACATTTTTCACTTGGGTTGGTTTTTCCCTCCTAGACAGCCTGGTTCCACCACCTGCCCCACATTGCCCAAATTTGTGCTGGAATTGGTACAGACACTCAACTGGTTTATTACAGTGCAGCTAAGAGCTCTCAAGTTCCAACAGCCTGCCTGGTAGTAGGGGTTATGGATGGGCCCCATCATCACACCTGTCTTGCTTTGCTTTTTATCTAGCATAGTGCTTTGCACAAAAGCGCTTTATAAACAATTTTTTTCATTAGTTCATTCATTCATGTCATAGGTATATAATGAATACTGTTGAAATAAAACATAATAATTTATCTTAAAATGATTTTTAAACTCAAATTTCAAATCAGAAGAAGCCATTTTTCTCTTCCCTTCTTTTCTGAATATTGAATTCAAATGGAAATCTTTCCCCTCAGACCCTTCACCCCCTCTCCCCCGCCAAAAAAGAAAGCCTTTGATGAAATATACCACTGAGGCCCTGTAAATCAATTGAAAAGTACACACGCAAATGACATCACGATTTCACAATATTGAAGAGAAGCTATTTTTTGCTTCTAGGGCAAGAGTCTGATAAACAGAATAACAGACAACCAAACCAAATATTAGCATTTTGTTTGGGAACTTGCTGGAAGGGAGAAAAGTAATAAAGCATAACATCAACATTTCATTGTGCTCAATGGCAGTGCCAAATTCTCTTTAACACCATGAGACCCGAATTGGGCCCCGAGTTCAGGCCAGTTCTTCATGTCTTACTTATGAAGCCTCCCATCTAAGATAGGGTCAGAAACACTGACTTCCTTGAACACCACATAAAAACAATTTACAACACACATTTGACTGATAATGATGTTGTACTTCATATATAATGTCACTACTGACCCACTGTTAGCCCTGGGACCCCTAGATAAGAGTTGGTCATCAACTGCAGGGTGAAGGGACAGGATAAAAAGCACTTGGAACAGACCAGCAGGGAAAAAAAAAAGAAATAATAGATAGTCATGGGAATAGCACAAACTTGGATGAGGCAGGGTAGGTCAAAAAATCAGTTGTCATGGTGGAGAAAATAATCTGGATCCAGGTGAGCCATCTAGAGGGGAGAGGAAAGACATGGATCACTACCATATGGTATACATATCATAGGGCCTCAATTTTTTTTTGAAACCTCCCTAGTGATGCCACTGTGAACCAGCTGGGGTTTTGCACAGTGATTCTGTTACCTAATCATTATTGGTTTTCCATCTTCAACACTTTAAACATATTTTGCATAAATAGTTTTGGGGTATATTTATTACTTCAAAAGAAATGTATAACTCTTTTTTCTTACAGTAACAAACGTTATATATTACTGGTAATCGGCAAACAAATGTTCTCTACTGGTGAGAGAAAAGCTAATGTTTAAAGATAATTTTTTTGCCTTTAATTGAGTACCTTCCTTCTCAGACTGATACTGTAATAAGATATTTGTTCCTTTTCAATGGAAAACAACCCTCCCAGAGAGTGCAAATATTGTCACTCAGTAAAAATATACTACTTTCGATTTTCATGCTTGTGTGGTATTGTTAAGTGACATTTAGTAGCATTTACCTCTTGGCTGCCATTTCCTCATCTTGCATAATATATTTTTCTTACATTAAATACCGAAGCATAGGGAAATTTTAAAGTGGGAGCGCACCTGTGGGATGACAGCATGATAGACATCTGTGTAATAAATGCAGACTTATGGTGTGCAAAATCAACCACAGCTCCATACCCTGACATTTGTGCATAGCTCAGGCTTACAGGATGAAATGTTCAACAATTATAGAAGAAACAATGTATCACGTAAAATGGTAGTATAAGAATAGACAATAACACTGTAGATTTGCCATATGGTATGCTACTAACAGTAATGACACTTCTATCCCTTCTGGGAGGGCATTAAAAATATAAACTAGTGAACAAACACAGCAATAAACAAATTTTCAGAGAAATGTGTGATTCTATGAACTCTTTGACTTTTTACCTTTATTTATATCTCTCCCTAAAACATTTTTAAGTCGTTCGGGAATTATTACATTTTAAATGCTTGTTATTAATATTATCTCAATTCTTACTTGGGCAGCTAAGTGGACAGTGTAGATAGTGTGCTGATCCTGGCATTAAGAAGACTCATCTTGAAAATCTGGCATCACCTACTAGTGGTGAGACCCTGGACAAGTCACGTAACCCGGTTTGCCTTAGCTCCTCATCTATAAAATGTGCTGTAGGAGGAAATGGCAATCCCTTCTAGTATCTTTGCCAACAATCTTTGCCCCCCAAATAGGGTCATGAAGAGTCAGACATGACAAACAATGGAAGAATATTTCATACTTAGAATTGTTTAAATAAATAAAACATGTAAAATGCATTTCAAATCTTCCAATATTATATTGTCTTGGTTGTTATTGTTGGTGAGTCAACAATGGAGATAAAAAAAAGTGCACTGCTTAGCTCAGATAATGTTGAATTGACTCTCTCTGCACTATAGGTGCATGCATGATAGTAATAAATGTTTGGCATTTATTGAACATTACATTGCTGTCCCTGGCATCACTATACATAACAACAAAACAGTGGCATTCTTTCCAGTGAGTGAATAGAGTAGCCAAATCTCGCTAATTGTTGTTTGTTTTTCCTTCCTTCTCAAAGAGGACCTCATGACGTCAAAAAGTTGATGCTATGAATTGCAAGGGAATTGGATTTAAGTGAGGGAGAGCTGAGCAAAGTGACCAGCCTCATTTTCTCCCCTAAAACCATCTGGACCCAGTGGCAAGATATAGATCAGGGAAGAGGGGACTTGCTTAAGCTCTCCCCTAAATTCTGCCTAACACCTGTGAAAAATGGCTCTGAAAAAATTCTAGAGCTGCAGAACCCATGAAATAGCAGAGGGAAACAGGTCTCCAGCCCAAGAGAGCCTGGATGGTTTCCGGGAAGGATCTATTGCATGGTGCTAAGAGCGGAGGGCAGCCCAGCATGGGCTGCACTGGGACAGACCAGACCTGGAATCAGCCAGCCAGAACAGGACCTGGGGCCATGAAACAGTGAGCTGTGGCAGTTACCAGACTTCTCAACCCACAAAAGCCAAAGAGCAGGTTAGGGGGAAACTGTGGTATTGAGTTTCCAGTGGTCTGGCCACCAGTTCTGTGGGTGGAGGAGGTGGTGCAGCAGGTGGCGGTACCAGCAACAGAAAGCTCCTGAGGCTGCTTCCAGAACTCCAGCATCAGCTGCTTCCCAAATCTCTGGCTCACACCATGGGTGAATCTAGCGGCAGATCAGAGTGGGAGTGCAAGGAGTGCTTTGCGGGCACAAAGGCAGATTCTTTTGCTGTGCCCTGCTTGGATCTGTATTGTGGTCCTGGTTGGTGGTTCTTGGGGGAGGAGGAGCGCTGCTGGGACAGAGCCTGGGTGACAATGAAGTAGAAGTAGCTCTGAAAGCAGCAGTGCTTAGACCCTAAAGCTTGGGACAAAGTACTCTCTACTCTACAAGCAGTTATATCCTGACAAAAAACTCAAGGGTCAAGCAGTTGGCTGGGAACATGAACAGTCAGCAAAAATGGACTCAGATTCAGACTCAGAGTTTGGAATCTTTCTTTGGTAACAAAGAAGACCAAAACATACAGCCAGAAGAAGTCAACAAAGTCAAAGAGCCTACATCAAAAGCCTCCAAGAAAAACATGAACTGGTCTCAGGCCATGGAAGAGCTCAAAAAGGATTTGGAAAAGCAAGTTAGAGAAGTAGAGGAAAAATTGGGAAGAGAAATGAGAGTAATGTGAGAAAACCATGAAAAACAAGAGAAATGAGAGTGATGCAAGAAGATCATGAAAAATAAATTGATGACTGGCCAAAGGAAATCCAAAAAAATACTGAAGAAAATAACACCTTAAAAAGTAGACTAACTCCAATGACATCTACCCAGCAAAACTGAGTGAAATGCTCCAAGGCAAAATATGGATTTTCAATAAAATAGAGGACTTTCAAGCGTTCTCAATGAAAAGGCCAGAGTTGAATAGAAAATTTCAAATCCATGAATCAAGAGAAGCATGGAAAGGTAAACAAGGAAGAGAATTCATAAGGGACTTACTAAAGTTGAGCTGTAATGTTTACATTCCCAGATGGAAAGATGATGTGTGTAATTCATGAGACCTTTCTTAGTATTAGGGGAGTTGAAGGGAATATAGACAGAGGGCACAGAATGAGTTGAATATGAAGAGATGATATCTAAAAAATGAAATAAATTTAAGGGGTGAGAGAGGAATATATTGAGAGAGGGAGAAAGGGAGAGATAGAAAGGGGTAAATTATCTCGTATAAAAGTGGCAAGAAAAAGCAGTTCATTGGAAGGGAAGAGGGGGCAGATGAGGGGGAATGAGTGAATCATACTCTCATCAGATCCAACTTGAGGATAACATACACACTAAACTGGGTATCTTACTCCACAGGAAAGTAAGGGGAAAAGGATAAAAAGGGGGGATGATAGAAGGGAGGGCAGATGGGGGAGGAGGTAATCAAAAGCAAACACCTTTGAAAAGGGACAGGGTCAAGGGAGAAAATTTAACAAAAGGGGGATAGGATAGGATGGAAGGAAATATAGTTAGCCTTTCACAACATGAACATTGTGGAAGTGTTTTACATAATGATACATGTGTCATCTATGGTGAATAGCTTGCCTTCCTAGGGAGGGTGGGTGGGAAGGGAAGAGGGGAGAGAATTTGGATCTCAAAGTTTTAAAAGCAGATGCTTAGCAAAAATTTGTTTTTTGCATGCAGCTGGGAAACAAGATATATAGGGAATGAGGCTTAGAAATCTATCCCGCCCTACAAGAAAGTAGCGGGAAAGGGGATGGGGCAGAAGTGGGGTGAAAAAAGGGAGGGCTGACTGGGGAACAAGGCAATTAGAATATATGCCATCTTGGAATGGGGGGAGGGTAGAAATGGGGAGAAAATTTGTAACTCAAAATCTTGTGGAAATCAATGTTGAAAACCAAAATATTAAATTTAAATAAATAAATAAATGAATAGATAGATAGATAGATAGATAGATAGATAGATGGATGAATGGATGAATAAATAAATGAACACATGAATGAATGAACAAATGAATGAATGAATGAATGAATAAGTAGATGGATAAATGAATAAATAAATAAATTTATAAATAAAGATATAGATCAGGGCAACTGGAGATGACCTCTGATACAGTAGGAGACCTTGACCTTTTTTAAGCTAAGGTCTTTCCCAGGTCTCAGTGTGACGGAGGCAATGTCCATTCAGTGACTAAGGCTAGGTAAGAAATGAGACATAGAATAGTATCTTTTACTTAGTCCCCCCCTCCCCCCCAAAAAAAAGTCAACCTGGGGGGGGAAGATCCTTAGGGTTTCTGGCCAAAAGGGAAACAGTTGCTATTTACATTCACTCTGAGCTGTGAAGACTCAAATAATGACCAGGTAGAAATCTCATTAATATGAAGGTTGCAGAGGTGAATGAGGTGGTTATGATTGAGGACAAATAACATTATCTTATGAAGTACAAGAACTACAACAAATGGCAGATTTTGCTCATAAGTAGTATGTCTAAATAATTGGGTGCATGGGGGAAGAGAGTTGGT
Source organism: Trichosurus vulpecula (assembly GCF_011100635.1). Taxonomy (NCBI): domain Eukaryota; kingdom Metazoa; phylum Chordata; class Mammalia; order Diprotodontia; family Phalangeridae; genus Trichosurus; species Trichosurus vulpecula. The sequence continues at coordinate 314,323,158 of NC_050576.1, read as the reverse complement.
CCTTATATGCATGTGCAAAATGAATGATCAGAAACTGTTATCTATTATTATGAAATATATTTAGAGACATAAAACTACTATGTGTTGTTTTCTGTTGTGATAAAATAGAAAGAGTACTTTAGCTTTCAGACAGCTTTATCATGTGTAGCTCAAATAATCTAAACCATATTCATGTTTAGTAAAGCTATTCCTTAAATGTCTTACATTTTTATTCTTATGTAGAGTACATTAATTCTAATGTTTCTCAATTTCCTATTGATATACATGTCATCTTCCACATTAGAATGTGAGCTCCTTAAAGGCAAAGAATGTGTTTTTTACTTTTTTTGTGTCTCTAACCCTTTGTCCTTAGCATATATTAAGAATTTGATAAATGATTATTGATTGGTCAATTTGATTGCTACATGTAGAAGGATTCTGTATATAGTTAGACATTCTTCTTGATGAGGGAATGAATAGGTAGCTAGTAAATTTTTGCAAAGTATTTTCTACAGACGGGCACATCCTTATAGTTATATAATTGACAGAAATTGGGAAAGAATACAAGATTTCATGGTGCTTATTGCTTGGTGATTTACAAATGCATTTGATTTGATGGAAAAAGTCTCCAACTTACAGAGCCTTCCATGTGTATGTAAAAATAAATAAAAAACTATTAAAAGTTTTAGTAAAAGAAGTAATTTTGATCATCAACTTTCTGATGATAAGTATCAAGGTAGGAGTGACATGTATATGCCTGCTATATCTGCTATTGTCCAGGGGTGTGTCCAGTGCAGCACCCAAACAGAAGAGGGACTTCCTATAGATGGTAGAGCCCTCTTTATGTTCTGATTTCTTGGTGATATTGTACTTATTTCAACAATTCCTAGAACAAAGAAGATTAAGTATGGTTTAAACATTGGAACCAATTAAGAAAGTTTAGAGAGAGGAGGCCCCCCCGAACTAACTCTGAAAATAGCAGCACAAAAAACAAAACAAAACAAACAACAACAATAAAAACTGAAGCTTGACACAGTGCTTCCCTACCCCTAGGTGACCAGAACCCAACTTTAACATAAAGTTCGAAGTGAGGAAATAGGCTGGAAAAATTAAAAAAATTAAAAAGAAAAAAAAGTTGACCATAAAAAGTTACTTTGGTGGCAGGGAAGACCAAGACAGAAACTCAGAAGAAAACAAAGTGAAAACAGCTATAAGCAAAGCCTCAAAGAAAAATGATAATTGGACCCAAGGCCATCAAGGATTCCCAGATGAGTTAAAGAAAGGTATGAGTGGTAGAGGAAAAATTGGAAAAAGAAATGAGAGTGATGCAAGAAAATTATAAAAAGAGAAATAAACAGCTTGATAAAAGAGGCACAAAAATACTGAAGAAAATACTTTAAAAAACAGAAGAGATACAAAAATTCCCTGAAGAGAATTCCTTTAAAATAGAATAGGCCAAATTCTTAAAAAAGGTACAAAAGGACACTGAAGAAAAGAATTCATTAAAAATTATAATTAGGCAACTGGAAGCTAATAACTCCATGAGACTTCAAGAAACAATAAAACAAAGTCAAAAGAATAAAAAAAAATAGAAGAAAATGTGAAATATCTCATTGGAAAAAAACTGACCTGGAAAATGGACCCAGTAGAGATAAAAATTATTGGACTATCTGAGAGCTGTGATCAAAAAATATCCTAGACATCACCTTTCAAGAAATTATCAAAGAAAACGGATATCCTAGAACCAGAGAAATAAAATAGAAATGGAAAGAATCCACCACTCACCTCCTGAAAAAGATCTCAAAATGAAAACTCCTAAGAATATTATAGCCAAATTCCAGAGCACCCAGATCAAGGAGAACATATTGCAAACAATCAGAAAGAAAAAATTTAAATATTATGGAGCCACAATCAAGATCACCCAAAATTTAGCAGCTTCCACAGCAAAGAGTAAAAGGTTTGGAATGTGGTAATCTGGAAGGCAAAGGAACTAGGATTATAACCAAGAATCACCTACACACACACAAAAAAAAAAATGAGTGTAATCCCTCAGGGGGAAAAAATGGAACTTTAATTAAACAGACAACTTCCAAGCATTCCTGATAAAAAGACCAGAACTGAATAAATATGTGATTTTCAAACACAAGACTCAAGAGGAGCATAAAAATATATACATGAGAGAGCATGAGAGAGTAATCATAAGGGATTTGCTGGAGTTAAACTATTTACATTCTTATATGGAAAGATGATACATGGAACTCCTAATTATTTTTTTTAATTATTAGGGCAGTTGGAAGGAATCTGAAGAGACGATGGTCATGAATGTGAGCTGATTATGTTGGCATGATCTCAAAAAAGAAAGAAGAAGAAGAGGTGAGAAAGAGGGATATATTGGGAGAAGGGGGAAGGGAGAAGTAGAATGGTGAATTTTTTCTCACCTATAACAGGCTTTCAAGGAAGAACTTTTATAGAGGAGGGGGAAATGGTGGGAGGTAGCAGGCAATGCTAGAACCTCAGTATCATTGGAATTGGTTCAAAGAGGGAAGAAACACACACACACACACACACGCACGCACGCACGCACACACGCACACACGCACCCTGCTCAGGCACAAGCATGCTGGCTTGCTCCCTGGAGTTGGATATAGAAGTCTATTTTACCCAATAGAGAGATAGCAAGGGAGAGAGATAAGATAAGAGGGAGATAACAAGGGGGAGGACAGATTTGGGGGAAGTACTGGTCAGAGGTAAGACAGATTTTTGAGGAGGGATGGGGTAAAAAGAGAGAAGGATAAAAAGAGGAAAGTGGAATGGAGGGAAATGTATTTAGTGATCATAACTGAGTATATGAATGGCATAAGCTAACCCATAGAACAGAAGCAGATAGCAGAATATGTTGGAAACCAGAATCCAGCAATAAGTTGTGTACAGGAGACACACTTGGGAGAGAAAGACACATACACACAGAGTTGAAATGAAGGGCTAGAGAATAGTCTATTATGCTTCAGCTGAAGTGAAGAGGGCAGGAACAGCAATCATGATCTCAGTCAGAACAAAAGCAAAAGTTGACCGAATTGAAAGATAATCATGTAAACCACATTTTCCTAGAAAAGTACCATAGACTATGAAACATCAAAACACTTTCGCAGCAAGTTTCTCTGATAAAGATCTTATTTCTGGAATATATAGGAAACTAAGTCAAATTTACAAAAATAAGGGCCATTCTTCAATTGATAAATGGCCAAAAGATATGAACAGGCAATTTTCAGAAGAAAAAAACAAATCTGTAAATAGTCATATGAAAATAAAAACACTCTAAGTAACTACTGATTAGAGAAATTCAGTTTAAAAGAACTCTAAGATAACTCCTCACATACACAAAAAATATGACAAATGCTGGAGTGCATGAGGGAAAATAGATATATTAATGAATTTTTGGTGGAGCTGTGAACAGAGGTCCAGTCACTCTGTAGAGTATTCTGGAACTATGCCCAAAGGGCTACACAACTGTACATATTCTTGGATTCAGAAATATCACTACTAGGTCTGCACCCCAAAAAGATCAATGAAAAAGCAAAGGAAACTATTTGTACAAAAATAGTGATAGCAGCTCTTTTATGGTGGCAAAGAATCGGAAATCAAGGGCATGTTCACCAATTGAGGAATTACTGAACCAATTGTGGCTTATGATTGTGATGGAATAATAAGAAATTATGAGTGAGGAGGTTGTAGGGGGAAAAAACATGAAAATACCTCCATTCAAAGTGTAATGAGAAGAACAAGGAGATCATCGTGCACAGTAACATTGATGTTATAGTGATGAACAACTGTGAAAGACAGGGCCATTTTGATTAATACAGTGATCCAAGACAATTACAAAAGACTCTTGATGAAAATTTCCATCTCTAGAGACAGAACTGATGAATTCTGAGTACAAATTGAAGCATAATTCTGTTTTCTTTCTTTTTCTTTCTTCCTTTCCTCCTTTCCTCCTTTCCTCCTTTCCTCCATTCCTCCTTTCCTCTTTTCCTCCTTTCCTCCTTTCCTCCTTTCTTTCTTTCTTTCTTTCTTTCTTTCTTTCTTTCTTTCTTTCTTTCTTTCTTTCTTCTTCCTTTCCTCCTTTCCTCCTTTCTTTCTTTCTTTCTTTCTTTCTTTCTTTCTTTCTTTCTTTCTTTCTTTTTTCCTTCCTTCCTTCCTTCCTTCCTTCCTTCCTTCCTTCCTTCCTTTCTTTCTTTCTTTCTTTCTTTCTTTCTTTCTTTCTTTCTCTTTCCTTCTTTCTTTCTTTCCTTCTTTCTTTCTTTGTACTTCTCTCTCTTTCTTGATATGGCTAATATGGAAATTTTTTAATGATTTTACATGTATAACAGATATCACATTGTTTGACTTCTCAGTGGGTGGAGGAGGGATTGGAGGAAGGGAGAGAATCTGGAACTCAAAATGTTAAAAATAAATAATAATTTTTTAAAAGAAGATATAGAAAATATCTACCCAAAGACAGAGTTTCTTTTCTGAAACAGAGGCTCAAGATTAAGTGATATGGTAGTTCAAACAATAGACTTGGACCTGAGGTCAATATCTAATTATGACCTTGAAATTTGTTGTTAAGAGCTTGACATTTTGAAATTCCTTCTGTGATTATCTCCAGTTTGACCTGTAGCTATCTTATTGTAATAGATGTTTGTATATTATCTTTCCTAATATATTACAAACTCTTGAGCATAGAAATTGTTTTTCCCCATTTAGCACAGTACCTGGCATATAGCAAGTGCTTAATAAATGCTTTGAAAAATAACATAACTGGGCATTTTCAGCAAATCATCTTTATGTGATGAAAAGTCTATTCTAGCAAATATATGCTAAGAACTGAGAACCTTAAACTTGAGGAAATGTTGGAAATGTTTTTCCCCTCCTAGAGATGGTAAGATAGTTGAGGGCTATTTTTCTGAAAGAAAACCTCAAGGCTATCAATTGAAAGAACATGGCCAGCTAGACTCATGGGACCAATGGTGAGACATCTCTCAAAGATTATATATGCGGTGACTTATGCCCAGAAGAGGCCACCTATTAAGCTGAGACCAGTATCAAGAAGGCAGAGAGGGAACAGTTCCATAACATTGATCAAAGGCTTTGGTAGACTTGCTGTGCTGGAGATGTGGGGTGTCCTCTATGTGTTTTTTCCTGGCCATACCATATACGTTTCTTCTATGTGTGCCCCTCAACACGTATTCAATTTGTGAATCTACTCTTCCTTGCAGTGTTGTTTGTGGGATAGTACATATCAGGTTTGTGAGAGAAAAGGTTACATTGCTAGTTCTCTTGCTATATGATTTCCTTAGATGCTTTTCCTTAGAATTGATTGTGTACCCTGAGTAATACAGACAATGACAAGTAATGTAGATTCAGATCTGTAGAATAGCTTGAATATAGGTTAACCTTATGTAGAGGTGACTTGATCTGTGAGATGAAAGGGTCTTTAGCTTTTAATTTTTAAAGCCAGTTAAATTGTAAAATTTTCATTATATACATATAAAACTACTTACTCTCCAAAAGGAAATGATGTTTCTGTCATAATGTTTTTTTAAACCTGCTCTTGATGAACTTGTGCTTCATTTTAAGGATCATCACTAATTTCTCTAGATTGATAATAGCAATAAATTAATAACAACAAACATTTAAAGTTATCAAAAGATCTATTTACACATATATGTATGCAATGTATATGTTATATATGAAAATATATGTATATGTAAAAACATTTATATGTGTGTGTATGTGTATAATCTCACACTCACTTCTAAATATTATCAACCCCAGAATTCTCTTATAACAAAGGAAAAAAAAGGTGAGTAAAAACAGCTAAAGAGATCACTGACAATGTACATGCCAATATGCCCCTGTAATCCCCTGTTTCTCTGCCAAATAGTGTGAGGTATGTTTCACTATTGAAATATTAGTAGATGCAGCTAGGAAGTACATAGAGCACTGCATCTGAAGTCAAGAGGACCTGAGTTCAAATCTATCCTTTAATAACTATATAACTTTGTACACCTAATGTATGTCTGTCTCAGTTTCTTCATCTGTAGAGACAATAATAGCAGTATGAAGACAAAATGTGATGATATTTATAAATATTTTGTGAACTTTAAAGCACTCTATAAATGCTTGCTTCTAATATTATTTTTAGATAGTTGTTTTTTTCACTTCATTAATATTTTATTATTTAATAATTTTAGTTTTCAACATTGATTTCCACAAGATTTTGAGTTACAAAGTTTCTCCCCATTTCTACCCTCCCCCCCCTCCAAGATGTCATATATTCTGAATGCCCCTTTCCCCAATCTGCCCTCCCTTCTGTCACCCCACTCTCCCACCATCCCTTTCCCCCTTACTTTCCTGTAGGGCAAGATAGATTTCTATGCCCCATTCCCTATATATTTTATTTCTCAGTTGCACGCAACAACAACTTTTTTTTGAGCATCTGCTTTTAAAACATTGAGTTCCAAATCATCTCCCCTCTTCCCTTCGCACCTACCCTCCCTAAGAAGGCAAGCAATTCAACATAGGCCACACATGTATCGTTATGCATTTCACAGCATAATACTCATGCTGTGAAAGACTAACTATGTTTCCTTCCATTCTATCCAGTCCTGCTTTATTCAGTTTTTTCCCATGATCCTGTCCCTTTTCAAAACTGTTTCTTTTGATTACCTCCTCCCCCAATCTGCCTTCAATTCTCTCATCCCACCTTTTTATTCTTTTCCCCCTACTTTCATGTGGGGTAAAATACCCACTTGAGTGTGTATGTTATTCCCTCCTCAATCAAATCTGATGAGAGCAAGATTCACTCATTCCCCTTCACCTTCCCCCTCTTCCCTTCCAACAGAACTGCTTTATCTTGCCACTTTTATGTGAGATAATTTACCCCTTTCTCTCTTTCTCAATATAGTCCTCTCTCACCCCTTAGTTCCATTTCATTGTTTTAGATATCATCTCCTCACATTCAACTCACCTTGTGCCTTCTGTCTATATATATGTACATTCCCTTCAACTACCCTAATGCTGAGAAGGGTCTCGTGAATTACACACATCATATTTCCATGTAGGAATGTAAGCATAACAGTTCAACTTTAGAAAGTCCCTTATGAATTCTTTCTTGTTTACCTTTTCATGCTCCTCTTGATTCTTGTATTTGAAAGTCAAATTTTCTATTCAGCTCTGGTCTTTTCATTGATAAAGCTTGAAAGTCCTCTATTTTATTGAAAATCCATATTTTGCCTTGGAGCATTATATCCAGTTTTGCTGGGTAGGTGATTCTTGGTTTTAATCCTAGCTCCACTGACCTCTGGAATATCAAATTCCAAGCCTTTCGATACTGTAATGGAGAAGCTGCTAGATCTTGTATTATTCTGATTGTGTTTCCACAATATTCAAATTGTTTCTTTCTGGTTGCTTGCAGTATTTTCTCCTTGACCTGGGAACTCTGGAATTTGGTGACAATATTGCTAGGAGTTTTCTTTTTGGGATCTTTTTCAGGAGGTGATCAGTGGATTCTTTCAATTTCTATTTTATTCTGTGGCTCTAGAATATTAGGGCAGTTTTCCTTGATAATTTCTTGAAAGATGGTATCTAGGCTCTTTTTTTGATCATGGCTTTCAGGTAGTCCAATAATTTTTTAAATTATCTCTCCTGGGTCTATTCTCCAGATCAGTGGTTTTTCCAATGAGATATTTCATATTGTCTTCTACTTTTTTCATTCCTTTTGTTCTGTTTTCTAATATCTTGATTTCTCATAAAGTCACTACCTTCCACTTGCTCCAGTCTAACTTTTAAGGTGGTATTTTCCTCAGTGGTCTTTTGGACCTCCTTTTCCATTTGGGTAATTCTGCCTTTCGAGGCATTCTTCTTCTCATTGGCTTTTTGGAGCTCTTTTACCATTTGGGTTAGTGTATTTTTTAAGGTGTTATTTTCTTCAGTACTTTTTGGGTCTCCTTTAGCAAGTCATCAACTTATTTTTCGTGATTTTCTTGCATCACTCTCATTTCTCTTCCCCATTTTTCCTCTCCTTCTCTTACTTGCTTTTCCAAATCCTTTTTGAGCTCTTCCATGGCCTGAGACCAATTCATATTTTTCTTGGAGGCTTTTGATGTAGACTCTTTGACTTTGTTGACTTTTTCTGGATGTATGTTTTGATCTTCTTTGTCACTAAAAAAAGATTCAGTTGTCTGTGTCCTTTTTTCACTGCCTGTTCATGTTCCTAGCCAACTATTTGACCCTTGAGCTTTTTGTCAGGGTATGACTACTTGTAGAGTAGAGAGTACTTTGTCCCAAGCTTGAGGGGCTGTGCTGCTGTTTTCAGAGCTACTTCTACCCAGCAAGTTCTACCACAGCAGTACTGCTCCTCCCCCAAGAACTGCCAACCAGGACTGCAACCCAGATTCAAGCAGGGCAAAGCAAGCCCTGCACTCCCACTTTGATGGGCCTCTTAATTCCTCCCACTGGGTGGCCCTGGGGCCAGAAGCAACTGCAGCTGGATCTCTGGAAGCAGCCACAAGAGCTTCTGGCTGCTGCCACCTGCCACGTTCCACCACCTCGCCACCCCAGGGTCTGGATCCACCTGTTCTCAATCCGATCCAGAAGTTTTCCCACCAACCTGCTCCATGGCCTTTGGCATTTGTGGGTTGAAAAGTCTGGTAACTGCCACAGCTCAATGATTCAAGGCCTTAAGGCCTGCACTGCTGGACTCCTGGTCTGGTTGGTCCTGGTGAGGCCCACGCTGGGCTGCGCTCTAGTTCCAGCACAGTGCAATAGACCCTTCCTAGTGACTATCCAGGCTGTCCTGGGTTAGAGACCTACTTCCCTCTGCTATTTCATGGGTTCTGCAAATCTGGAATTTGTTCAGAGCCATTTTTACAAGTGTTTTGAGGGACATGGGGGAAATCTTAAGGGAGTCCCTGCTTTCCAGCCACCATCTTGGCTCTGCCCCTAGATAGTTGTTTTAAATACATCTAGGAGACTTTTTAAAAGTTCTCTAAATCCCTTGGTGGAAATGACAACCTGTTCTTAAAGGCTATGCCTTGAGACTGTGAATACCATGTCAGATCCCACCCAACTGGAAAGGCATTGATCATGAACCAGTGTTAGACCATGCATCTGTTCAAGGACCTACGTAGTTTAATTTGGAGTAGCTTATCACCTATTTTTCATGGACTACCAATTCATTGTCCATGAAACAATGACTTCTTGGACCATAATGAAGAGTGTCTACTCAGTCACAAAAGGGTTGCAGTTGTATCACTGAAATTAAACTGAAATAGTAGGTTTTTTGAAACACTGAAGTATTGCCTTTTTTATTACTAATGATAAGGATATGTTGCTTGAATTTTACTAGGCAGTTTATTCACTTTGAGATAGGTAGTACAAGTATGATTATCTCCATTTTACAGATGAAGTAGCTGAGGCTCAGAGAGGATAAATACCTTACACACAGTCACACTGCTAATAAGAGTTTGAGAAACAATTCAAGCCTAGGTCTTCCTTATTCAACTTCAGCACTCTTCGCACTAGAACTTAGTGCCTCTCTACTTCATAGACGTTATGTATTTCATGAAGACTTGTCTGTACTCCTGATGCCAACATAAAATAATATGAGTTGCTACATACATACTTATGAGAGTTCAGATACTTCCCATAACTGTGAGGAGATTAAACCACCTGATCATATTACCTTGTGCCTTCTCTTTTACTAAGGTTTCTTTCTTTTCATTGGTAAGGAGAAAATTCTTCAGTAGCAGAGAAAATGTGCATCACAGAAGAATGAGATGTCCCTGTAGGATTTGTAGTATAAGGTATCCACCCATGTAATTAGGACTTTTTTTAATGTTATTCCCATTATTCAGAATATTGCTTTTGTTGGATTGAATGATATCCTTTTGTGCAGTGAAATTTTATATTAACTTTCCCTGGATTTCCACACCTCAATGCATGCCTGATCTGTAGCTTGAGCTTGCTCTATTGTAATATAGTGTATTCACCATCCAGTGGCTTCTCACTGTTTTGATCATTTTGAAGTAAAATGCTTTTCTCCCAGCAAGGACATTCCTTATAATGTTTCATCATCAACACTGTTTCTTCTAGTGTCAGTGAAAGCAGAATTTCCTTCTCTCTAAAATATTCTGAGACTGTACTAACCAAGGCTAATAAAAACGAACACAGGGGATGTGGGGACTGCTGGGATTCCTTCCAGCATTTTTCTGAGATAGTATGCTCCCGTGAAACACTCACTCACATCACTCAAGGAGGAAGTTACTAACTCAGTTGGAGCACACCTGGATTTGAAAGACCTAGAAGGCTGACACTGAATATATGTAGTTCTATTTATATAGTGCCTATTCCAGCACTTCACAAAATTAACTGATTAATACAATCAATCAATTAGTATTTGTTAAGTGCCTACTATGTGCCAGGAATTGTGCTAATTGCTGGGGTTGCAAAGAAAGGCCAAAAAAGAAAAGTCCCCATTCTCAAGGAGTTTGTTGTCTAAAGGAAGAGCTCACAGTCTAATGGATGTTTTTTTTTTTTTTTTTTGGTGATAATGACAATAACCTCTACCAAAACACAGTGGAGAAAGGAAATTGATATAATGGGGATATTAAACATTGTGACTTACAATTGTGGAACACCAATGATTTAACAGTCATTTAACAATGATGCCTAAAATGTATTCTTTAAAATGTTACTTGTGTACAAAACCCACTTTGCTCATTAAAAAGGATGCTCTGTCAGACATGACGCATTTTACTTCTGAACCAGGAAAATGCTATCTCTAAATCAAATGGTCATCTTCTTGAATGACACTACATATTGTATGTGTTCTTTTTATCAAGTTATAGAACTATTATCATCTGTTTGAAGCTTCATTCTTGCTTTAATAGATTAGTATGGTTGACTTTATGATTTCCATCTATTTTATTGGAGGTTGAGCTCTGCTTTTGTGAACGTGAAATCTGATATAAGCTGTGGGAAAACATTTTCATCAATTGAGAGCATGCACTTTGTCTTTTTATCAGAATAAGTTATGGAAATATTGACAAGTTTCGAGTTTTATGTATAGTTTATTTTCATTATGAGGTCAAAATATTGCTGAAAATAAGATTACTTTAGAAGTGTCCAATGGATCTGAATCCCTGCTGATTTATCAGTCTATATTTTCTTATTTAATTTCAATCCAAGATTCTAGCTACCTTTTTAGCCCTGGAATGTCCCATATTCCACAGCATATGCTTCAGCACATTATCACTGAGTTAGAACAGACGGTTAGGTGGGAGAGTGAGTAGAACACTGGAATTAGGAAGAAACACTTGAGTGAAATTGTCTCAGATAATTAGTAGCTGTGTGATAATTCAGCAAATCACTTAACCTCTGGGCCTCAGTTTTCTCATATGTGTAAAAACTCTCCACCTTGCTCTCTATTGCTTACAGGACAGGTATGTTACATTTCCTCCTCGCTCAGGGTTTTCCAGTATCCTTAAGAAGGGGCAAAGGGCCACACTTGAGGACCTAGAGGACCACATGTGGCCTCAAGACCATGAGTTCCCCACCCCTACTTAAGGGGATTAGGCTAGTCTTCCTGAAGATTGTTTTGCTACCTAATGGTGTTTCCTCCAATGTAGCGGAGTGAGGAGTCCTCTGCAGTCCAGTTTCATTTAATCAATGATAGTTTCATTAGCTTTTACAAAGAAGTATTTATTTCAAAGGTATAAAACAGATATACAAGCAGCTTAGCTTTGTATCCATAGAAAATAGTCCAAGTTCCAAGTCCAAAATTCCCCTCCAGCCTAAGTCCTATGCATCCTAGCTTCTCATGGCTTCCATGCCAGGATGGCTGGCTGCACTATCCCACCTGCAATCCAGAACTGCATGGTTGTCACTATGGTTCACACTCTCAGGGCCAATGGGGATTACTGCTGGCACATTAAACTGAGAATTAAAAAATGAAATTATCAAGATATTAGGAGACAACTTGTTTTCCAGAGCTAAGGCCCAGCAAGTGAGCTGTGCCCTGAGCTTGGCATGACACCCATTCTTTGTGCTCACCCTCTGGATGATTTCAGCCACAGCAAAACCCCAGAATTGTTTCATATAATTATTGTATTGCTTTGATCAGCACCAGGTATTCTCTGAGCTTGGACAAACACTGGACAAGCTCGGACAGGTACCCATGTTCCAGTTGTGAAGTCCTGCTGTCAATCAAACTTGTCTCATTGTTGCTGTTACGCCTCTCTGTCAGGGCTAAGACTCACTGCATAGCCAGAGATACAAGTATTGAAATCTGCCTACTAAAGCAAGTCTCCTGCCTAGGGGCAGGGTTCCATCACATGTGTCCTTGCTTGCAAGCTGTTTCCCTCACTTTGAAATTAAACTTCTGTTTGATTTCTGATTCTCCTGTCTCTGGCCTGCACTGTTTGTCTCTGGCCACAAGTTAGAGAACAGTTTGGTCCAGTTGACAAAACACAGTAGAAACACATACCCTTAAGTCATTTTTCAGACACAGAGTAAAAGAGGGAGTAGTGGATGGAAATCCATGTGCTCTTACCAGTTCATTTCACGGCATCTGTGCTGCAGGTGAACTAGGTCTTCACCCTCTTGATGAACAAGGTAAAGAGTAAGAGTTAGCAAACTCAGAAGAAAAACAGGTTCAGTCTTGCCAGTGTTAAAGATGCAGCCTGTCCTAGTCATGTAGTCAATCAGAGGAGGCTATCCTTTACCCATGTGGCAGGGGACAATGCATGTCTCCATCTTAGCAGATCTGAGCTTGCCCAGGAAAGCCTCCATTGGGATGTATTCATGTTAGGGGACTTCAGCATGCCCAGACAAACATGGGTTACATCTGTAAAATGGGGATAAGAAAAGCACCTAGAGTTATTGTGAGAATAAAATGAGATAATATTGGTAAAATATTTTGGAAACCCAAAAGTATTATATAATTGTTAGTTGTGGTTGTTAAAGAAATGCAGCTAGAATCACACAGTACTGGGATTCTTTCAGAGATGCTAAATATAATTAAGCAGGATTATACTCATTAATTTAATATACTCATAAATGTCTTTGTATTCTTATTTGGACCAGGTATCGTCAACTGTAAAATGTACTTCCAATTCTTTTAAAATGTAAAACACACTGTCTTCTGTAACTTGACTTTGCAAGTTGTTTTATATTACACCATTTATGTATTAGTATATTTCCATGGTTAGTAGCACAGACCTCCCTTACTCAAATCAAAGTCAACTGCAAGTCATATCATCATTTCCCTGATATCATGGTCTTCTTCGAAAATGAAGGACAAACAACCTGTGAGTAGTGTGAGCTGCCTGAATGGGGACCCAGCCAGTTAGGTAACTCAACTTATTCTCTCTCTCTTCTCCTCTCTAAAGGAAGGCCAGAAGCTGCCCATTTAACTTGGATTTACTGGCTAGATTTTTTCCTTCCTTCCTTCCTTCCTTCCTCCCTCCCTCCCTCTCTCTGAATGTCAATAGTAACTGTTACTCTTTTGACCAGCAACCCTGAGGGTCTTCCCCTCCCAGTTTGATTTTATTTATTAAATTAAAGGGGCCATCCCTTGACTCACTTCTTACCGAGCCTTATAAATGAGAACCTTGAAAAGATTTAGCTTAAAAGGGTCAAGGTCTCCCATTGCACCCTGGGCCATCTCCAGTTGTCCTGATGAGTATCTGGCCATTGGACCCAGATGGCTCTGGAGGAGAAAGTGAGGCTGGTGACCTTGCACAGCCCTCCCTCAATCAAATGAAAGTCAACTGCAAGTTATGTCATCATTTCCCTGATGTCATGGTCCAAAGGACAAACACAGGAAGATTGTATTAAAAATCAAGAAATATCAGTTGAATATTCTAACATTAGTGATTGAACAGCCTAGAATGTAACCACACACAGCATGGTTCTTAATATAACTACTCTTCACAGTTAACATTTATTGTGCTCCCATAAGGTTTTTGATGATGTTAGTTTTCTGTATAGAAGTATTATTGTAAATGTTCAGCTGTATTATTGCAATGCACATGCTATTCTTTGGGAGTGACATAAGCTCTTTAGAAGTTCACTTTTTCTTATTCCTTCAGTCTCTTTATTTTCACTAGGATATGTTATTTTGGTTCTCCTCTTTAATTATCCATACCCATAATCACCTATGTATACTTTTGAGGCAAAAATTCACATTATTACTCACGACATCTTCATAAAGTGGGCAGGGGAGATATAGTTTGCTTCATTTTACTAAAGTGAAAACTCAGGTTCATAAAGGTTAAGGAAGAAAAACCAAGTAAATTGATTGATAATCAGTCTAGAACAGACTGATCCCAATAATTTGCTTTGCTTTTTTGTTCTTTGAAGTAAAGACTCTACACAATTTCTGTGAAGTCATGCTCCATATCCACCCTCCTACCCCAACTATATACAGTAACCATACAGTACTAGTACAATTGACAAAATGATGAATTTTAAATCCATCCCTTAAAATTAATATGCTTAAATCTAATAATTATTCAACAAGTTTTATTTTAAAATTAAATACACTTGCTAAAATGTAATAATGTGCTATAACTAGTTGCATCACATGCGTGCTTTTAAAGACTATATAAATTCTAAAAAAAAGATTCAGTTGTTTTAAGAAATTAGGGAGAAGAAAGGAAGTGGTAATAGACTTCCAGAATGGGAATACAGGGATTCCAGAACTACAAACCAATGAAGCTTCATAACACCTAATTAAAAAGATAGCTGTAAGTATATAGAAAGAAAATGATAATCATTAGAATTCATCATGGGTTCACTAGTAAAGAAAAGCATACCCAATTAAATATAATTTAATCTTTTGCCAGGCCAATTAATCAGAATACCACATATGTGATTGGGAAAGTCAGATTCTTCGCTCCACCTATTAAAGCAAACAAACTATAGCACTATTAAGGGGGATTTCTTGAACATCCCATGAAAGGGAGAAAAAGAAAACTTAGCAACTAGAAACTGTAAGTTACTACTTTTCCAGATTTGTTCTATCATGACTTATTAGACTGCTCCTTCTCAGTGTCTTTTGTTGGATCTTCATCTAGATCATATCCCTTAGCTGTGGGGGTCCCACAGGGCTCTATTCTGAGGTCTCTTTTCTTCTCCCTCTAAATTACTTCACTTGGTGATCTTATCAATTCCCAAGGATTTAATTACCACCTCTATGCTGGTGATTCTGAAACCTACCTATCCTACCCTAACTTCCCTGGCATCTCCAACTGCCTTTCAAATATCTCATACTTTATGTCCAATTGACATTTTAAGCTCAACATATCCAAAAGTGAACCCAATATCATTCTCCCTAAACCCTTCCCCAAACTGTTCTATTACTGTTGAGTGTACCACCACCCTCCCAGTCCCACAGGATCTCAACTTAGGTGTCATCCTCAACTCTTCACTACCTGTCAGCCCCTATATCCAATATACTGTCAATGTCTGACAATTTCACCTTTGTAACATCTCTTCAGTACATTAACTTCTCTCCTCTGAAACTGTTACTATGATGGTACAAGTTATCATCACCTCATGCATGGATTGTCGCCATAGCCTGCTGGTTGGTCTGCCTGCCTTGTTTCTCTCCTCACTCTAATCCATCCTCCATTCAGCTGCCAAAGGGATTTTTCTAAAATGCAAGTCTAACCGTGTCACTCCCTACTTAATAACCTCCAATGACTCTCTATCATCTCCATCATCAAATGCAAAATCTTCTGGCATTCAAAGCTCTCCATAACAACCACTCACCACCCCTTCCTAATCTTCTTACACCTTATTCTCTGCTCCATACCCTTTGATGTGATGACACTGACCTCCTAGCTGTCACACAAACAAGATACTCTATCTCTTGGCTCTGGGAATTTTCTTTGACTCTCCCTTGTACCTGGAATGCTCTCTCTCATCTCCACCTCCTGATTTCCCTGGCATCCTTCAAGTCTCAGCTAAAATCCTATCTTCTACCAGAAGTCTTTTCCAATCCCTTTTAATTCTGGTGCTTTTCCTATTTCAATTATTTCCTATTTATGACATACATAGTTTGCACATATTTTTTGCTTGTCTTCTTTATTAGATTGTAAGCTCCTCGAAGGCAGGGACTTTTTTGGTTTCTTTTTGTATCTTTAGTGCTTAACAATACTGGCTGCCACATGGTAGGAAATTAATAATTGCTCATCAACTGACTGCTCTTTAAACTTGAATTAAGTTTTACCTGGTTTCTGTAGGTACCTGTGAAAGTATGTGCCACATACTTTTTTGGGGGGAGGGGGAGAGATTTATACTATTTGATCTTTCTATAGAACCTAAGAAAAATTCCCTTTATTATCATCTAATTGAGTTTGGTTGAGTAATTGATATCGACTGAGAAGCAGGGTAGGAAGTAAACCAGTAGGAACTTAGGAGAGATAGCATTAGAAGTGCAACTCTCAAAAGGAGGACCTATTTGTATAAAATATACATGTATATGTATATATATATATATATATGTATATATATATATATATCATATATATAATAGCTCCTTTTATGGTATAAAGAATTGAAAATTGAGAGGATGCTCATCAATTGAGGAATGACTGAACAAGGCATGGTATATATGGAATATTTTTCTGCTATTAGAAATGACAAGCAGGGTGGCTTGCCATATATGAACTGATGAAACATGAAATAACCAGAACTAGAACATAGCATGCAAAACAGCAATATTGTAATGATGATCTACTGTGAAAGACTTAGCTATTCTGATCAAGACAACGATCCAAGAAAATTCCAAAGGACCCATGATGAAAAATGCTATTCTCCTCCAGAGAGAGAACTGATGAACTCTGAGTGCAGATTGAAATATACTTTTCTTCATTTATTTTTCTTGTTTGCATGTGTGTGTGTGTGTATGTGTTTACAACAGGAAACATATTTTGTATGACTTCACATGTAGAATCAATATCATCTAGCTTGCCTTCTCAAGGGGTGGGGGAAGGAATGAAAGAAAGGAGAGAATTTGCAACTTGAAATTTAAAAAAATGAATGGTAAAATTTTAAAGAATTTAAGTGGAAAATATTTAATGAAATAAATAAAAAATATATGTTAAAGAAAAAAAAGAAGTAGAATTCCCAACCTTTCAGAGCTACTGCTACAGTCCTGAGGAGAAATAGTAACTATGGTCTTGAACCCTGCTCATCAGTGTAAATGTAAATTGGCACAGTTGCTTCAGAGCATGTGATGTATTGTACATTTTTATGCATATATGTCTATTTATGTGTACATATAAACATATATTTATCATATAATGTGTATGGTGATGCTTTTGTTTGCCTTTGTAAAGAACCACATTAAATTAACGTAAAGAAGCCATTTCCCTGAATCTCCATCTTTTAGAGCTATGTGTATGTTGATGATAAGCACATACAAATATTTACAAGCCCTCACTTTCAGCTTGAACCTTCTACATTCTGGCTCTAAGTTGCAAGCACAAGCACAAGTTTAGTCAGGATTCCATTTATCCTCCACACAACCAAGTATGATGTCTACAGGCCTCAAGGCACAGATCTTACAGCAGGAGATACAGTTATGTCAGAAGTAGTGGCTAAAAGGTATAAAACCCTAGATATCAAACCAGTCACTTCTCTGCCTAAAGAGACCTCATGTTTTGTGTCAGTGTTAGGTGTCACAAGCCCTGGGACATGTATCCCCTGTGGAAAACTGGTTATGAATAAATCTGAGAGTTGGAAGCAGCCCCTCTTTTCCTAGACAGGATCAGTTGGTTTTGGGTATGTATCTTTGCAGCATTGTTACAGAAAATTAAAATCAAGGACTTATTAGTATCTTTTGATTTTATTTCCATTCTGAGAGGAGTACAGTATTTTTTTACAGCTCTACAAATTTCAGAGGTGGCAGGAATTTATATTTCTTGGCAAAAAAAAAAAAAACTAAGCATAGGGCTCCACTGACTATATATGGTGTAATAGGGGAAAGGAAGGGAATAAGCATTTTGTATAGCACCTACTATGTGCCCAGCAATTGTGCTAAGTGCTTTTTATAAATATTATATTATTTGATTCTCACAACTCTGCAAGGTAGGTGCTATTATTATTCTCATTTTACAATTGTAGAAACTGAGGTAATTGGGGTTAAGTGATTTGTTTAGAGTCACACGTCTAGAAAGTATCTGAGGTCAGATCTAGATCATCATTTGAAACATAGGAATGAAAGTCTCTTCCACAGGGATGGAGTACAAAAAAAACCGCTCTGGAAAGAATGAATTTCTCTGGAAAATCTGATCAGACTAGTTTTAAACTAAAAAAGTTTTGGGTAGGGAGAAAAATGCCTATGAAATATACAGAGAAGATACATTATAAGAAAAAGATAAATGGAAAGAATACCATAGAAAGGATCCATTTCTATAAACAAATGTGTAAAGTTTAAGCAATAAGGAAGGTATATAAGAATTCCTAATACAAAGAGGCAAATTTTACCTCCTAGAACGTCAGACAAATGAGCCTTGGTGGCATGCCTGGAATATGGCTCTGGATTAGTCTACATTATTTTAAATAAATAGAATAAGTAAAATGGGTGAGGTAGGGGTAGGGTAGCCTTGTTTATTAAGATAGTATGCTCCTGAAGAAATCCAGGAACTAGTGTAGAGAAGAATGATAGAGACCGTTTCAGTGAAGATCAATAGATAGACCAAAAGGGAAAAAAAAATTGTCATCAAAGTATACTAGAGATCTCAAATATGGCATAAAGATATAATACAGTTGTGATGGGAGACTTTAACTTTCCAGATTATCTACTGGAACTCTCTCTGCCAAAAAAGTAGAGGATCTATTAATTTCCTCACTTGCTTCAGTGATAATTTCCTACTTCAATGAAGGAACAAATGAAGAGAACTTCTATTTTGTATTAGATTCTCGACAAAATGGAAATAGCCGAATAGCATCTTAGGAATTTATGCACTCAATAAATAATTTTAAACAACTACTTTATCCAAAACACTGTGCTTCTTTTTGGGAGGAAATATCAGCAAAACATAGTCTCTGCCCTTAAGGAGCTTATGATATGTCATAAGTAATTGGATATGCACACAGGTAAATATGATACAAATTAGTAGTGCATAACAGAAATGTCAAGTGCTAAGAAATAGGATGATGGAATGTTCCATTCCAGCTGGGGGAATTAATGGTGGTTCATAAAGGAAGTATCATTTGAACTGTACCTTAAGAAGGCTGGGAAGGATGTTGATTTGCCCAGAATGGGCTGGCGGGGCTGGGCAGGGATTACAGAGATAAAAGGAAACTTGTGACATAGGAAGTGTCAGAGAGCATTTGGGGAGTGGAAAATAGAATAGTTGGTTGAAGCACAGAGAAGTACAGAGTACATGGGGTGTTTTGTTGTAAATTAGATATCACCAGAATGAGATTATGGAGGACTTTAAATGCCAAAGTAAATGACATTAATGCACCTTAAAGTGAATATCCTTTGATGGATACTAAGAGGTCAGATTATCTAATCAACTCTGGGCAACAGAATAATTAGTCTAATTTTAATTGGAAGGCCACAAGTGTTTTTTTTAAGTTAGTTCTTTTAGCAAGTACTGTTGTAGGTAAGGCAAGAGATGTTCAGTTTTTTAATCAATTAATCAACAAGCATTTGTTAAGTATCTACTCTTTCCTGGGCACCATTCTAGACTCTAGAGATACAAAGACAAAAAACCCTGTTTTTAAGTAACTCAAATTCTATTGGGCATCTAGGGTAAGAATAGGTTACATGAGGGTCAGCTAGATGGCGCAGTGAGTAGAGCACTGGCCCCTGGATTCAGGAGGACATGAGTTCAAATCTGGCCTCTGACACTTGACACATTTACTATCTGTGTGACTTTGGGCAAGTCACTTAATCCCAGTTGCCCTGCCTTCCCCCTTCAAAAAAAAATAGGTCACATGAGAGATTGATTTTAGAGATAAAATGAGCAAGAGCTGATATCGTCTAAGTGGGATGAAAGGAATCAAAATTTTTAAAAATGATTCGATGACTATGAGCATAGGTGACTGAGAGAATGGTTTTGCCAATGACAAAGAAAGTAAAAGTCAATGGTTTAAACAAAATGATAGGGAACTTCTGTTTAGGGGACATTGAGATTGAGAAACTGGAAAGATATAGGTGGAGTTGTATAATGTGACATTAAAGGTGGGAATCTGAAACTTGGGAGAAGGCTGAGAGTCGATTTATAAATCATTTGTATAGAGGTGCTTTTTGAGAACCTAAGAATAGATAAAATAACCAAGAAATAGGAGATATAGATTGCGTTATAGAAATAGATATCTTTAGGACAAAGAATAAGCATATCAAGGAGGCAGGAAGACTTAGCCGATAAGTTAAGGAGATAGAAATCAAAACAAAACAAAACCAAAAATAATAAACAGAGAGGGAGAAAGAGGGTGTAGACTCAATGAAGCCAAGTGCAAAGAGAATATTAAAAAAAAAGATGAATTTGCTCAATAGTGCCAGAGAGTGAGTCAGTCAATAATAATTTATTAAGCTCTGTGCCTCAGCATTATGTTAAGCTCTGGGGATAAAAAATATAGTCTCTTCCCTCAAGGAGGTCACAACCCAATGGAGGAGACAACAAACGAATGTTTTTATTTTGTTTTGTTTTTTAAAACCATATATAGGATAAATAGGAAATAATTGACTGAGAGAAAGCACTAGCATTAAGAGAAATTGCGAAAGGCTTCCTATAGAATTTGGATTTTGTTGTTTGTCCTTTGTTCTTGAAGAGGGCCATGATACCAGGAAGGTGATGCCATGGCTTGCAAGTGGATTGGATTGAAGTGAGGGGTGACTGTGTAAAGTCACCGGCCTCACTTTCTCTTCCAGAGCCATCTGGACCCAGTGTCAACATATTGATCAGGGTGACTGGAGAAGGCCTGAGTGGAATATAGTGGGAGACCTTGATCTTTTTAAGCTAAGGTCTCTAACAGGTCTCAGTTTCACTGAAGCAATGCCCATTCAGTGATTAAGGCTAGATAAAAAAGGAGGCAAAGAGTGGCCTCTTTAACCTAATTTGAAAAAAAAAATCAATCTAGGAGGGAAAGACCCTCAGGGTTTCTGAAATAATGTTATTTACATTCCATCTAGATTGCACTCTAGAAAATCTTACTTCTAGGCCATGTAGGCCCAAACAATGACCAGGTGGGGCTTGGGCTAGAACCTATAGTTGGCCAATCAATGAGAGCCAGAGTAATTTGGATTTGAGGTATAGTCCTTAGGGGAAAAAATAGCCCTAAACTTCAAGATATCTCCTGAGGTTCCGGTGATAAAATTTACATTCCTTTGGGCAGAGCATCTACAGATAAGGGTATTACACCCCATGTGGAGAGAGGGAGGAGAGGAAGAGGGAGAAGAGGAAGGACTTTCCCAACTGGAAATGGCTAGTTGGGTCCCCAGGGAGCAGCTCATACTACTCATAGAAGTGTTGTTTGTCCTTAGTTTGTAATAGGACCATGACATCAAGAAGGTGATGCTATGACTTGGAAGTAGATTAGATTTAAGTGAGGGAGAGCTATTTAAAGTCTCCAGCCTTAATTTCTCCTCAGGAGCCCTCTGGGCCCCATGGCAAGATACAGCTCAGGACCAGAATTTTGATTTTAGTGGGGACTTAAAGGAAGCCGGGGAAGTCAACAGTGGAGATGAAGAAGAGAGCAATCTCAACATGGACTACAGGCAGAGAAAAACACTGAGAACTGAGAGATTGAGTATTTGGTTCTTGTAGTAGCAAGGAGGCTGGTGTAATTGGATCAAAGAGTATGGGGATGGGAAGGGGCTGAGATCTAAGAAGACAGGAAAAGTAGGGGGAGTGGCTGGGTAATAAAGGACTTTGAACTCCAAATAGAGAACTATATAGAGGCATGGGAGGATTAAGATTGAGAAAATGCCATGGGATTTGACAATCAGAGGGTCATTCGTGACTTTAAAAAAATAGTTTCATTAGAGTAATGAGGAAGAAGTTCAAATTTTAAATTATTAATGAATAGCAAAGAAGCAGAGACAAGAAGTAGCAAAAGCAGATGAGTCTCTGTAGGAGCTTTTTTTGGAAGGTAGATTGACAACGGAGATTTACCTATGGTTGTAAACAGATCAAATGGAGTCCAGAAGAGGGAGAGTATGAAAATTTAAGAAATGGGTGAGTAATGCAATGGGTAAAGTGTGTTGTGCTTTATACATACATGTATGTTTGTGTACTATACAAATTACTGAGTTCATCTCTTGAAAAGTTCGAATAGTATAAACGACCATCTGTTGGCAACATAACAGAGGGAAGTTCTTAAAATAGCAAGGAGATTGCTTAATAGAATTTCTAATTATAGAATTCTTTGAGTCTATGATATTTGACAATCTTTTCTTTCTTGTAGGATTTTCTAGAATCCAAGTGATATAAACATTACAACTTCTTATGGTCAGGGGTAATAACTTTTAGATTTGCCTTGGATATTAGTAAGTGATAACAGAACCCAAATGAAACCATGATTAATATGGCTTTAATTAAATTCAATATGAGAACATACATTGTGTTTGTCCTTTATTTTTGAAGAGGACTGTGACATCAGGGAAATGATGACATGACTTGCAATTGAATTTGATTTGAGTGAGGAAGGGCTGTGCAAGGTCACCAGCCTCAGTTTCTCCTCCAGAGCCATCTGGATCCAGTGACCTGGATGACTGGAGATGACCTAGGATACAATGGGACATTCTGGCCATTTTGGGCTCAGGCCTTTTCAGGTACTTACTTAGAGTGAGGTAATGCCCATTCAGTAAATAGGCCCCTTTAATTAGAAAAAAGCAATCAAAGTGGGAGAGGAAGACCCTCAGAATTACTGTTCCAAAGAGAAACAGTTACCATTGACATTCACCCTAAGCCAAGAGGGCCCAAAATACAGCCATTAAGTGGAGCTTGGGCAGGGACTTATTGTGCTCCAACCTACGAGAGCTCCAGAGTGAAAAGGAAGGAAAGGAGGGAGGAGGGGCGAGAAGGGGAAGGGGAAGGGAGGCAGGGAGGGAGGGGGGAAGGAAGGAGGGAGAAAGGGAAGGAAGGAAGGAATCTAGCCAGAGAACATACATATTATTTATAGCAATCACCAAAAATGTTAGTGATGGAAAGAACATTAGAAATCACTGAGTTTAAATTATGTACAATGACAATTCATTTGACTTCTGCTCAGATTTCTCCTTCAAAACCAGATTCACTCATTCATTCATTTTATGGATTTGAGATTTGTTTTTGCTTTTCCATTTAGTGGTACTATCCTTTTTGGAGTTTCATTTTAAAATGGCGCTCATATTTAAGCTGTGTGGAAATGACAAAAATAAAACCTAGGCTTTTAAAGTAGGTTTTACACACTCTGGATTCTCTTTAGAGTTCAGATCTTGACTAATAATAAAGCCTTTATTCAGTAACTGGTTACACCAATAAAACTGAAACGGAAACCAAAGAAAGGAATAAAATATGACTAAGCACATGAAAGAGAGGAAAGAATAGGGATAAATTTAAAAAAAAATCCCAATTGTTTGAAAAGTCAAAGGTACAGTCACACTAGCCCTAGATAATCCTAGCTGGTACACCTGGCTTTTACATCATTAATGTAATATAAGCTAGCCTTGGCTTTTATTAGCAGCACATGAGCCATAGTTCCAGTAAGATAAATGATTCTGAACAATGTTTTCATTATAGTTGAAACTGAAAGGCTTCCTAGACTGAATACATGATTTTCCTCCTTTATGTAGTAAAACTGTATTTGTTGTATCCTTTCCAAAGGAATTACCTGAATTCCTCAATAACCTTTTGTGCCTGAAGTTTATCCAATAGCATAATGGCCTTTAAGGAGAGGTATGACCAGATCTAGGTAACTACTTCTGAATCACTGGTAGCTGAAACTGGGGATTAAAAATTTTTGATGTGGAATCCTAATTCAGGAACCTATGTCATCTATTTTGCATGAGTCATGGCTATTTTGGATTTTTTTTTTTGCTGATCCTCTCCAAAAGTTACCCAGTATATTATCCCTTAGGCGTAATTGCCATTCGCGTCCAAATCTGAAATCCCATACTTCAGCATACTAAGAACCAATCATGATCTTTCTAAAAGGACAGTGTATGTCTTAAACCCAAACCCTAACCACATTTCACATTGGTAGGATTCATTTTCACTTCTTGGGAATTCACTTCTTAGGATTTTCTACTAAACACACACACGCACATATACACACACACACACAGAGGCAGGACAGTCAATGGTTATATTTATAGATGGCCTATAACACCTCTCCTTGCCCCTCCCACCCATCTTCTTTGTAGAGGGGAAATGTCATCTTATCAGCACATTTCCCTGAGGAGACTATTGCCTTTCCTTCCAAATCTTGAGCACCCTATACCATCATTGAATAATGCTTTCACTGTTGAGTGAGACCATGTTGTCATTTATCCATGACACAGAACTTAGAATGTAACAAAAAAAATAAATAAACAAAAATTTAAAAAGTTATCTGCTCACTTGTAGGCCTAAAAGGCCAACAAATATGAAATATTGACCTTTTTTTTTTATTCTGCCTCTCCCATCACAAAAATGGCAAAATAGTTATGGAAGTTTGGAAGCTTATTTTTACCTCTGGGTAGATCAGACAGAGAAATGTTTGCAAAGAAAGAATCCTATTCTGTGGTTGTCCTTTAATCTACCTAAGGTTTTCAGCTGAGAGAGTTAATTCTCTCAACTCTATTTTTTAAGCTTTTATTTTTTGAAAGGCCAAATGCATTATTACGCAGCATTCTATAAAATGTTAGCTATCAGTGTTTTTGTTGGTATTTTCCTTTTATACTCCTCCAGTAGAATGTAAATTTCCAAAGTCCAGAGACTGTTTAAACTTGGTTCTTGTATTGCCAGCTAGAACCCAGCACCTGGCACATATTAATTGCTTAAATAATGCTTGCTGAATTCAACTGAATGACCCAATTGAAAAATAGGTGGGATTAATTTAAGAGATTGTAAGATGGGAAGATTCATAAGTAAAGACAAAATATAGAAGGTGAGGAGAAGTGCAGGAAGTTTTTTAAGTAAGGAGAAATTGTGGGAAGCTGGGAGGAAGTATAAATAATCTAATTCAGGCTCGTATCCATTAAGGAGTAGTAGATTAAAGAGAATAGAGATAGGAAGGTTTAGAAGTAATAGTAGGAAGTTTTCTCAGGGTACCACCAAGTCCATCACCTATGTGGCTCTAGAAACCATTAAGCATGTACATTAGATGTTTTTTTTTTTCTAAATGGAAATGTTTTTGTTTTGTTTTTATCTTGTTATTATATTATATTATATTATTTAATTGAACAAGGGGTGTTCAATAATTACTAATGGAAAGAGATTTCCCAAATTGTGCTGCCCTATTGATGTGCTGTTATGACTTAGCTTCTCATGTTCATGTCTATCCAACTGATTGCATATCAAAGAGACATTATGAATTAGAGAATGTCAGGAAACATAGAAAAGAAAAGCATGAGAAGTAGAAAACAAATTGATTTTTAAAAAAATGTTAAGGATAAAATGTCACCAAAACCTCTTTCTCTAAAAAAATAAAAAAAGTTTTGTTTCTTAACTATTTAAAGAAATACATGGATTTACTGGGTCTTAACAAAGTTGCATAAAAACTTTATTGTAGTGTTTTGAAAAATACTGTTAATTTGGCTAAAATATTGAGAATTTTTTTTAAAATAGAGCTTATACTAAAATATTCTTCATGATTTATCATATGCTAGTTGAATGTTTTTATATGGATTTTGTTTCTGTAAAAAAAAATTATATTTAGATATGAAGAAAATACTGCAAATTGGTTTTTATTAGATTCCTTTTGAATAGAAGACAGGACTTTTAAAATCACTTTTACATTCAGAGCTATTAGGAACATAGACAAATTCCCAAATTGCCAAGGCAGCTTGAAAATAAAAGCCACCTACTCTGCCTGAGTATCCTCCTAAAAGTATTGGCTAATTATATTTAACATGAAATAGGAACATAATTTCCACTGTTTTGACAAGCAACAAATTGCACATTAGTAACTTGTAAATAAAATTATTAAAAACAGTTGTCCTTGTTTGTAGTTTCTTCTTTGTAAGAGTAAAATTAATTTAAGGCTCATCATTTGCCAGAAATGTGTTACAGTATCAAAGCAGTAGTTATAGAGATCAGAACACAGAGACTGAAGCATACTTTTAGTAGGGAAAATTTCATGTTGCAACAATATGAAAGGAGAGGATGTGAGCTCTACCATAGCAGCTTGGTGCCTTCCAATAATCAGATATTCAGTCATGATTCATTTGGCTCAATATTTCTACTACTAATATTACTCAGACAATAAACTAAATACCATATTGATTTCCATCTGGGAATGTAAATTACATATTATTAAGCATTTTTTCTTGGGTTTTTTGATTATCTATCCATTACTTCGTGGAAATGAAGAGGTCAGGGAACTATACGTTTTTAGGGGTGCTCAAGGCCCCAAAATACCAACAGGCTAGGTCCTGCTTGAATGAATTAGACTCAAACCTTCTCACAGCCAAAAAACACAAAGTTTATTAAAGGTTTGCTATAATGGGTTGTCAAGAAATCTCACCCTTTGTGATGCTTGTTTTCACAAGCAGGTCAGATTCCATCTGAGGTAGATTGAATCTGAGCATGTTCATGGAGGCAAGATGAAACTTATATGCACAAAGATTGTGGGAGGGATGTGGGGTGGTCCTGGGGTGATGGGAGGAGAGGTTTAGGGAAGGTCTTAAGGAGGAGTCTAAGGAGGAGCTTGATGGGACTGGAATGAGACCAAACTCCAGGAACCAAGAGAATGGGATTAAGGGTGGGAAGTAGCTGAAGGCTACCTGGAGATAACAGACAATGTAGGGCTCATCTAGTTTAAGGGTAACAGATTTAGGCCTAGACGCTTTGATAGGATGAAGGGTGGAAACTAGCCAGACAATGAAGAACTAGGCCCAGGTTAAGAGTAATGTAGCCTAGAGATTTGGTCCTAGCAACAATAAAAGGCTTATGGCCTCAGGCAAATGCCTCATCTAGTGGGAAGATTCAAGAGGAGTTCAAGGGGGCTCCCACAGTCTAAACCCCATCAGAAATATTGGGTTTTCAATTGTCTTGAATTCTAAGGGTCCATGAAAGGTACCCATAGAAGCAAGCTTATTACTGATGGAGACCTTTATTTTTATATAAGAAGATAAGAATCGAAACACTCCAGCCAAGTCTGAGGCTGCACTTGGCAAAAATCAGGGTAATTTATATAAAGGATATGTTTTGATTTTTTTTTTTGTTTTCTTTGTATATTTGCATTGGTAACTAAGGTGGGACTTTCTTACTGTTTTAGAATGATAAATTAATTAAGTCTCTTTGATTGAGCCTTACTAGGTGTGAAGCCCCAGGCCCAAACCCCTAATTACTAGGTGCTAAGCCTGTGTGGGCATGAAGCCCTCAGGTTCCTAAAGGGGAGTTGCTAAGACCAGAGCCAATAGTAAGGAGCCTAAATTCTGGTCACTCAGATGACAGCTTGATGGCAGCTAAAGAGTGTATAAGAAGAGAGAACAGAGCTATTTGCTTGGGGCTCTGAGCCAGGGGAGGAGTGGCACAAGACTCTGGGCCAGCCTTGTTATGAGCTCCCCTGCTCCTGAACTCGGATGTTGATTGTTCCTTGGTAACTATGAATTGTATTTGTTCTGTTTATAATGTATGTTTGTAATTTGTTTGTATTTGCTTTGAAGTTCAGGGTGCTGGCCTTTTGCCCTGAACTAAGTGAATGATATTCGTATGTTGGTTTGAAATAAGATTGTTAAGAATCTGTGTTGGCAGCATCTTTGTTGTTGGCCTTGTGTTGGTCTTTCACCCCTACAACTGCTGCTAGCCGAAAGTTGCAACAACATTGAAGAGGGTGGCATGTACATGTGGGTGGGGACATTTACAAGATACTCTTGTAACTATGACTAGACAAAGTTTACATTTGGAGGGGAAAATACATAGTTTGAAAGAAGTTTATCTTTAGGAAATTAAGGTTCAAAGGTTCATTGGGATTTGGATTTATATGGAAGGTTAATTTGGAACATCAGGAATATAAATTCATTAATCTGTGTCATTGTTATAACAATGATTAGTAGATAAATTCACAGCAGTCTAATATTTTGAACAGGAGTCTCAAATGTAAACAATGACATTCGCATAAGCAGAAAGTAGGGGGCTGTTCAAGACTGCACAGCCTAGTGAGATGAGATAATATTGTTTACCCATTGGGAATTCTGGGTGCTAATCCTGGCTTAACTTCTCTGTGTCATTTCTTTTTTCAGTATTAGCCCAGGGGGTAAGGAGGTTCATAGATCATAGATTCTGAGACGGAAGGGTAACCTCAGAGGCCATATAGTCCAACATCTTCATTTTATAAATGATGTAGTTGAGACCCAAAGAAGCTATATGACTTGCCCAAGATCACAATAAATAGTAAGGGATTTAACTGAGGTGGCCTAAGGAAGGAATGCCCCCGTAGACTGGAACCTTGTGTCAGTTTCTCCAGAGTTTTAACTTCGGTTTAAAAGAAAAAAGAGAGATTCAGAGTGCAATCAGTAAGGAGGGTGGTGAGCAAAGGAGACCTAGATTGCAGGACAATTTCAGAGATCATTCCAGTGGCAGTTAAAGTAAAATAAATTTAATAGAAGAGTTGGATGGAAGAAAGTCTGAGGGTCAAAACGGAGGTTAGGAGGATATCAGAGAGGCTTCAAGTGAATTTGGATGGGAAAAAATACTTTATTTTCGCTAAGCACTAACAGAAATTTAGAATGCCTTTCAATTATGAATTAAAAACCAAAACAAATAATTATTCTGAGAAGGGCTCCACAGGTTTCACCAGTCAAAGGGATAAATGAAACAAAAACAACAAAAAGTTAACCCCTCCTCGAGGCTAATAAGAAGTGGGAAACTCCCCTGTTCTTTTATACTAGAGAAAATGCAGCAGCTCCACCCTTCCAACATTTCTTTTGGAGGCAAATCAGCTGCTGTCTGTTACTCATTACTTATTTGTAAATGGAAAAGTGTGCTAAATTCACAGCAGGGAAGCAAAGATTACATTTTATGTACAGGTTTCAGGTTCATAGATAATGTTTAAATACAAAATACTGCAGAATCGTAGCAAACAAAAGCAAACGTAATGTTATTGTAGCAAACATAACCATTTCTAAAAAATGCATTTTAAAAAATATTATTAGCAAAATAATAGAAATTAACCATTTCAGTGAAAGAATTTTATACCAGAAGTCTAATATTTACATTTAGACATACTTCATTAGCATCATAGAAAAGGTTCAATTTTCAAGCACAAGTAACTTCTTAATATCATTAGTGCTTGTAGGATGAAAGAATTAAAAAAGAATAATTGTAGCAAAACAAAATGTCTAAGTGAAACTAACAATAATCATTATATTCATTGGATTCTAATTCCAAAACCCGGGGATCTAAACTGACTTAGTAAGCTTGGTTTAATGTAAATAAAAATATCTGCGGCCTCTAGAATAAGAGTGTTATGTCTAACAGCACAGAAAATCAAGCTAATTATAGAAAAATAATCCTTAACCATGGTTAAGGTATCAGATTTGCAAAATGGAAAATGGGCTCCACTACTATGATCAAACTATACTTTAGAAGAGAAAGTACACATTTGAAGCACACTAATCTTGAGGAAATGAGATACTTAGGCATCTAGCCTTGTTGTGGATTATACAAAGGGTGTAATTGCTAAAATCACTAATTTTAATAGCTAGCAGTTATAACACTTTAAAGTTTGCAAAGGATTTTCCATGAATTCCTCCTCAAAACAATCCTGGGAGGTAGGTGTTGTTGTTTTTACCCCAATTTTACAAATAAGAGAGGTTAACAAAGATGAAATGACTTGCCCCAGGGTCACTAAGTTTTTGAGACCAGATTCAGACTCCGGTATTCCTGGAACTGAATCCAGCACTCTACCCACTGTCAATAGTGAATTAGCATTTATTAAGGACCTACTATGTGCCAGACACTGTAGTAAGTGCTAGGGATACATATTCTCCCCCCCCCTCCAAAAAAAAACGGTAATCCCAACCCTCAAAAAACTTACACCACACAAAAAGGAAGCTGAAAAGTTGAAAGCCAAAAGTTCAAAAGCTAGTTGGTAGGTGGGGGAGGAAATACCTGGAGCAAGGGCATGGTGGGGAAGAAAAAGAAGTCCCACATGAATGCGGCAGGTGGGAAATGAAGTCATGTGTTAGGAGATTTCAAGCACCCTTAAATGGAAGAATTTATGCCTCCACTCTCCAATCAGAGAGGTAGAGGGGACTGACAATGAGTAACAAGGCTGATTGGATCTTACAAGATGATAAGAATTCCCAATGATAAGTATACTGAAGGCTTGGTAGTGAAGACAAAGAATTTCAAAATGACTATAGCTGGGTGGTAAATGAGGATATTTCTGTGTTACCTAACTACCCATTCAGGTTTGATGGAGTCTTTTAATTACCTAAAAACCGTAACTATACAAAAAATGCAAATATAGATATATTCATACCAATCAGTTGTAAATGTACAAATATTATTATTCATATATAATGAGATATACAAAACTTTTGTACCAATGCCAGATATTTTTGGAGAGACAGTAAGTTATACAGTTTATAATCTTTTTTTTTTTTTCGAGAGGGCAAATCCCTTTGGGGCAAATGTTATTTCATGAGACACTTAATTGTTCCATATTAAAATACTCATGGTGAACATAATAAAAAAAAGTCACTATGAAGAGTACAGTAAGCATTAACAATGGCTGCAACAGATAAGCAGATGGAAAAAGAAAACAACAAACTATGAAGAATTGGACAAGATCCTTCAAACTAAGGTAAACATATATGTTGGTTCTGAGAAACTTCGAGGTCAACGAAAGGAAAGTTGGTGAAAAATATGTGAAATAAGGTGTTGTTTAAAGTAATTTAAAAAAAAAAAAGGTTAGAAATTGCCTCTATATATCAGGAATGTCTTTTTCCAGAGGAAAGTACAAAGTCTCTAGATACAACATACACCAAACATCATTAAAAAAATGAAACTGACTGTATCCTAACACTTGAGAAACAATTATTTACTGATGTGGGGGTCCCACTGGAATTACAATCTCATCGTGTCTGGACCATTTAACTAGGCATTAGAACGAAGGTCAAAATTGATAACAAATTAGAAGAATGGGTAAAGGTGAACAGAAGGCACTCAGTATACTTGCTTTGATCTTTTCAAATGAGTAATCAATATAAAAAAATGAGAAGTAAAAAGGCAAATATCTTGACATTGATTATTACCACTTGCTGCAAAAGTTTGTTATAAAAAAATCACCATAATAGGGAGGTCAAAACACCCCAGAAATTGCCTAAGTTAGCAAAAATGTATTCTCCTTGTTATGTGAAGAGATGGTAGCAAAAAGCAATATCCATTTAGAACAGAAGTTTATTTGCAAAATGCAATGAAGCAAAATGGCAGAAAATCGCATGCACTATCATCTTATAAAGGAGATTTAAACCCTAGTCTTCCAGGCTTTGAAGCCACTTCTCCATCTACTTTGCCACTATCTTCTGATATATACTGGCTATATGAATCTAGGCAGCTCTCTTTATCTTTCAATGCTCTAAGCTATTCTCTAAATCTACAAGTTGTAGAGTACAAGTTGTAGAGTAGGGAAATATTCCTAACCTTAGAGATTCTGGTACTGAAGAAATAACAAGTCTAGTCACAAACTCAAAGAGCAATGGAATCCGAAATAATTCTTCTTTTTTTTAATTTTTATTTTTAGTTTACAGCAGACAGTTCTGCATAATTTTGAGTTCCAGATTTTCTCCCCTCCCTCCCCCCTCCCTCCCCAAGACAGCATGGAATCTCATATAACGATCACGAATGACTTCGCATTGAATTAATTTATACACTAGTCAAGTTGCGGAGAAGAATTATGACCAATGGAATGAATAATGAGAAAGAAGAAACAGAACCAAAAAAAAAAAAACCAACCGAAAAACAAAAACAAAAGATAAGCAAAAAAGGCAAGCATGAAATGTGCCTCAATCTGCATTCAAACTTCATAGTTCTTTCTCTGGATGTAGATAGCATTCTCCATCGTGAGTCCCCTGGAGTTGTCCTTGCATCTTAGGTTGCTGAGAAGAGCAAAGTATGTCAGGGTTGGTCCTCACGGAATCCACATATCTGTGGCTGTGCACAACGTTCTCCTGGCTCTGCTCCACTCACTCAGCATTATGTCATGTAGGTTTTTCCAGGTTGTTATGAAGTCTGCATCATCCCCATTTCTTATGGCACAATAGTATTCCATCACCTTCATATACCAGAGCTTGTTCAGCCATTCCCCAATTGATGGGCATCCCTTTGATTTCCAATTCTTGGCTACCACAAAAAGAGCCGCTATAAATATCCTTGTACATATGGGTCCTTTTCCTGCTTGTGTGATTTCTTTGGGATACAACCCTAGAAGTGGTATTGCTGGGTCAAAGGGTATGAACATCTTTATAGCCCTTTGGGCATAGTTCCAAATTGCTCTCCAAAATGGCTGGATCAGTTCACAACTCCACCAGCAATGTAACAATGTTCCAATTTCCCCACATCCTCTCCAGCATTTATCATTTTCCTGTTTTGCTATTTTAGCCAATCTGACAGGAGAGATGTGGTATCTAAGAGTTGTTTTGATTTGCATTTCTCTAATCAGTAGTGATCCAGAGCATTTTTTCATATGCCTATAGATAGCTTTAATTTCTTCCTCTGAAAACTTCCTGTTCATATTATCCAGTCACAAACTCAAAGAGCAATGGAATCCGAAATAATTCTTTAAAAAAATTAATTGATTTTAAGTTTTCAACATTCACTTCCATAAGCTTTTGAGTTTTAAATTTTCTCCACCTCCCTGCTTTGTGCAGTTTTTCTTTCCCAGTTTTCTTTCCCAGTTTTCTGCTTCCCTCTTAATCTTGGTTGCATTGGCTTTGTTTATAAAAAAAAAAAACTTTCAATTTAATGTAATCAAAATTATCCATTTTGCCTTTCATCATGTTCTCTATCTCTTGTTTGGTCATAGATTCTTCCTTTCACCATAACTCTGACAGGTAAACTATTCCTTGGTCTCCCAGTTTCTTTATAGTATCAGACTTTACATCTAAACCATGTATCCATTTTGATGTTATTTTGGTATAAGGTGTAAAATGTTGAGTGTATGCTCAGTTTCTGCCCTACTGTTTTCCAGTTTTCCCAGCAGTTTTTGTCAAATAGTGAGTTCTTATCCCAGAATCTGGGGTCTTTGGGTTTATCAAATAGAAGATTACTATAATCATTGACTACTGTGTCTTGTGTTTCTTACCTATTCCATGGATCCACTCCTCAATTTCTTAGCCATTGATTGCTGCTTTATAGTATGGTTTAAGATTTGGTACAGCTAGGCCACCTTCCCTAGCATTTCTTTTCATTAACTCCCTTGATATTCTGGACCTTTTGTTCTTCCAGATGAATTTTGTTATTATTTTTTCTAGCTCTATAAAATAATTTTTTGGTAGTTTCATTGGTATGGCACTAACTAAGTAAATTAATTTAGGTAGAATTGACATTTTTATTATATTAGTCATATATTACCCATGAGCAACTGATGTTTTTTCCAGTTATTTAGATCTGACTTTATTTGTGTGCGTAGTGTTTTGTAACTGTGTGCATATAGTTCCTGGGTTGGTTCTGGCAGGTAGACTTCCAAACATTTTATAATGTCTATAGTAACTTTAAATTGAATTTCTCTTTCTATCTTTTGCTGTTGGGCTTTATTAGTAATATATAGAAATGGCAATGATTTCTGTGGGTTTATTTTATATCCTGCAACTTTGCTAAAACTGTTTGTTAATTCAAGTAGTTTTTTCTACCTGATTCTCTAGGATTCTCTAAGCATATCATCCTATCATCTGCAAAGAGTGATAGCTTAGTTTCTTCTTTGCCTATTCTAATTCCTTTAATTTCTTTTTCATCTCTTACTGCTAAAGCTAATGTTTCTAGTACCATATTGAATAACAGTGGTGATAATGGACCTCATTGTTTCATCCATGATCTTATTGGAAATGCCCAAAACAATTCTAAAGAAAGTTTCACATGAAACTTTAATGCGTTACATGATCCTAGCAGTATACAGTGATAAAACTGGTAGGAGAACCACAAATAGGTATAAAATAAAGTGAATCTGCCAACATTTCTTTAATATTCTGCTGTGACCATCATTGGTAGAAAAACTACCACATTTGGGCTTTGACACAACAGTTCCCAATTTATAAGAAATGGAAATAGATGTTAGGAAGTCAGGAACTATAGTTGGACTGGATGCAGCGCTGAGAGAAATTTTTTCTGTTATGGTAGTAACCCATTATTAATTAGGATCCAGGATTTTCATTTCATTATTCAGAGACCAGCCTGTATTGGCTAGTCAATCAGTCTCTGAAGAACATTGTTGATAGAGGAAATTGTGCAAATCCTCAGGAAATGTGCTCTCCAATCCTGGGCAGGACCCCACCCTACTAATAGACTTGACATTTCTTTAGAACATAAACAGAACCTAATCAAGTTGAATTCCAGCCCCAAAGCACTAAGCCCATGGCCTTGTACCTCTCCATTATAATTTAGGGTAACTTCACTCATGACAGAGAAAACCAACCAGAGTGGGATGCAAAGAGATGGATTCCTTTACCAAGATTGCTAGAGCCAGTTGAGTCTCATGATAGAACCGTGTTCTCAGCAGGAGGAGCTGAAGTTTTTCATCCCACCTCCTCACTTGAAAGTCAACTCCCAGATTAATTGTTCACCAATTAGAGTTAATTTTCACCTGTTAGGGGCACCCTCCCACACTTCCACCCCTTGCCATTTCCACAGATATTTAATCATTCAGTGATCTCTATAGTTTTGTCTTTGGTTACCAAGAGAAACCACTGACCATCAATTTATTGGTTATTTGATAGCCTAATAAATTGATTATTAATTACTCAGAAGTTGTTTCTTGGACTTTTCATTTGTCTCAGTTCATACCAAAGGAATTCATTTGGGAAGTAGCACCATATTAAAAACTTTGAGAGCATACCTTATATGATATCTCAAGAAAAGGCAGCCTTTTACTGAAGGCAGCAGAAAATACAAGATCCAATATGTTTATTGCTCACAAAAAAAAGAAAAAATGACCTATTAGAGCAAAATTCACACTTATTTCCTCTCTTAAGAAATGACACCTTCATGTTCATGTGAAAGATCATGCAATATTTTTTGCTATATTAAACCACAGAGATAATTGTTAATTGATACTTTGCTTATTGATGTCAAATACTGTATAAAACATGCATATGTGTGTATATATGTATATGTATGTGTGTACACACACACACACACACACACACTATATTGTTTGCTACTATTATGGGGAATGAAAGAATGATTAGGTGAAGTCCTCCAGATACTTCTCTGTACAATAAGTACTGTACTGTAAAATGCACAGCAGTGAAATATGTATATATTTTTTCTGTTTTAATTCAGTGATTACCAGTGATCTATAATATTTAAATTTTCCACATTTCCATTCAGTTATTTAAGTTCTTTCTTGTTAAACTTCTTGTTGTTCTATTTATCTAGGTTTGAGAGAGCTATATTGAGAATCCCCCCAAAACATTTTTCTATTTCCCCATGTAATTCATTTAAATTTCCCATTAACTAACTTGATGCTGTGCTCTTCAGTGTGTGTATAGATGTGCTACATGCTATATAGATACACACACACATATATATATATATATATATATATATATATATATATATATAGTACATAGTATTGATATGATTTCATTGTTGATGGTCTGTTTTATACGTAGGTGCATATAAAATTCCTACGTACATATAGACATTCATATGTAGTATGTGTGTTTTTATGTACAAAAACTAAGAGTTCTGCATTTTACTATGTCATTCATGGATGTTTCCATTTTAGGGTACCACTTCATATCTAACCCTATGTATAGAACAATAGTGTCTGCCAATTTACAGCCTTCAAATTTCTTTGTTTTTCACTGTTACGGTCGCATAAATTCTTTTGCTGAATGTGTTTATTTCATTTTCTATCAGCTTATAAAAGTTTCAGAAATTGTTTATCTTTATTATATTGATACTACAATATAAATTTTTCTCCTGGTTTTACTTATTTCACTTTGCATCAGTTCATATAAGTCTTTCCATTTGTTTTTTTGAAACTGTAAGAGTGACGACCAATATATTCTCCATTCATGATTCCAGAGGACTGATAGTGTAACATGCTACCTACTACAGAATGGTGATAGATTTTTGGAATACAATGAATGTGTATATAGACACATACACATCTATGTGTCTATGTGCATATTTACATATACATACACACATACATATATGTGTGGGTTGTGCAAGTTTGTATGTATATGTGTATTTTCTGGGAACATTAAAAGGTAGATTGGCAGACATTATGTTTAGATCATCTTCTAAAAATAACATAAAGTAATATAAATTTGTACATGATAAATGTAAAGGTCTTAGCATTTAAAACAATGAACATACAAATAAAGGAATGGATAGGTAAGGTAGTATATATAAAAAAGAATAGGTAAATAGAGGGAAATGGGACAATTCACATGCAGAGTTATGATTAGGGAGAGACATCTTAACCAATTGTTGTGGCAAGCAGGGTGGGAATTTTTGCTATTTTTTCTTTTGAATTGCTTCTCAGCACTAAGGTAATCAAGTGCCTTTGATTGAGCCTTGCCTTTGTTTCAATCAAGTCTGTGGTTGAATTGAGAGTCTTTGATGACCTGCTTAAGTCACAAGAAGGTCTAAGTCGCGTGAGTTTGAGTCACATGGTTGTGACGCCCTCTGACCTGGAAGAAGTGTATATATACCCTGAGGTTAGCATTTTGCTTTGGGGGCTTACTCATTGGAAGTGTTCCTGTGACTTGGCCAGAGGAAACTCTAGGTAGCATTAAGGAGCCCCTCCACCTCAGCTTTGAAAACCCAGATGTTGGTGCTTCTCTCTCTGGTAATTATGTATGTATTGCTATGGACAGACAGTGAGAAGGCCTATCTGATGATTTGTGTTCTTTGCTCTGTTTACATAATTTCTTCTTGTAATTTCTGTTTTGTGTTTTCTCTGAAGTTCAGAGTACTGGCTTTTCCCCCTGAACTAAGTGAATGATATATGTATGTTTAATTAAAGTGAGATTGTAAGCCCCTCAAAGTTGCTTTCCTTAGAAAAGAAGATCAAAGAACCTTTGCTAGCAGCCCTCTTCTGTGCTGGTATTATTGGCCTTACACCTCCACAGCAGCTCAAGCACCATTGTTGTTACACCAATCAAGGGACTGAAAAGCTCAAAAATTTTTTTTTGTGATTTTACTTTTTATACAAAAAATATCAACCTTTGTACTAATTATATCTACTAAAAGTCACACTGTTTTGAAATTAAAACTAAGATTAAATTTTTTTAATTCCCAAGACGAATGACTTAAAAGAGAAAAAGATACAGCACAATATTAAAATTATTTAACCCTCAATTGTGTAAATAAGTTACTGATTTTTTTAACCTGGGAAATGGACAACAGAAATTACATTGACATATGATATGATACAATACAACAGAAAACAATACAATACAGCATAACACAAAATATAATTAATATAAGATAATATAATATTTATTTCAACCATAAGTTTAACTAAAGTAAATTAATTGATACAACAAGGAGATCAAAAGAAGCCACAAAGTGCCTAAGTCTGTAATTCTGTTACTAACCTGCCAAACATGGAGGGATGGTTACCAAATGAAGTAATCAGATTAGAATTTAAAACTCACCTATAAAAGTAGGATGATGGACTATTATCTATATAGCAGAGAGAACTCAAGGAGGGTCTATTTGGTTTTAAGAAAACATGGCAAAATATCCAAATAGGCAAAGACAGCCCAACAGCATCAAAAGATGATAATGGGAGGAAGACCATAAAAAATGAAAAAAAAATTTGCAAGACTTTTAGCAAATAGTTCTATCCATCAATGATAATGGAACCACTATCTAATATCACACTACCTAACATGTTTATAGAGGAATTAAAATTATACAAAAGAGAATATCTGAAGCAAAATGATTTGAGGGGTTTGTTCTATCAAATCATATACATGCAAACATACATACAAATATACATGACTATACACACACACACACACACACACACACACACACACACACCCAACAGAAAATAAGCTCAATGTGCTCAAATATTCTCTGCATCATTCAGTTAGTTGTGGGATAGTAAAGTTGTGATGCATTATTGAATATTGCTTGTGAAAGCCTTGCTATTCTTTATGAATATTTTCATTAAATATGACCTTGATTCATATATAGATCACTTTTATAAAGCTTTTGTATAAACTGTAAAATAGGAATTGTGGCCTGTAGTTATTGAGGTTCTCTTGGTCACCCTTTTTGGACATATATAAGGTCTCAGATTATTATCATTCTTTTGTTATTTGCTCCTCCTTCACACACCTTGAATAATAATCCCTCAATGCTACTGTGATTGTTTCACTTCAGCATTGATCTCTTCTGTATATGCTGTTCTGTTCTCTTTGTAATTACAAAAAAAAATGATTCAATGTTTAAAAAAGATGTCTTTTGCTAAAAGTACACATGGTGAATTTTATTTAGAAAAAAAAAACTTTTTTAAAAGCTAAAGTTAGAAGTAGAATTTCAAGAGTGGAATGAAATAAAGATGTTTGTGCTCCT
Source organism: Trichosurus vulpecula (assembly GCF_011100635.1). Classification (NCBI taxonomy): domain Eukaryota; kingdom Metazoa; phylum Chordata; class Mammalia; order Diprotodontia; family Phalangeridae; genus Trichosurus; species Trichosurus vulpecula. Next base: position 314,284,228 of record NC_050576.1, on the reverse strand, counting down.
ATTTTTAATGATTTTCCCTAGAAAATAAATGTTAGTTAGACTAACAGGCCACTTTTATCAGAAGAACTTCATCTTTATTTTTTTTAATTTACATACAAATTGAAAAAGAAGCTTGCCTTCATTTGTGGATTCAAGGCAGTCTTTTCTTTTTCATAATGCTGTATAGTGTCCAGAGTACATGTGTACCTGTGTGTTTAAGTTTAATTTCTTCTTTTCACAGACATAGAAGAAGAACGAAGCAGAAGAGTTAGAATACGATATATTACGGGACACAAGTTATTGTATTAAATTTATAAATTCATTAGTTCTGCATATAAGGAGTCATTGAAATATCATCTTGACAGTCTGTCAGGCATGATGCTAGTTTTTAGCAAGGTAAGGATGAATAGATTTGCCCATTTAAGAGCCAATTTCCCTAACCTTTGACTTGTTAACATTTCCCAAAGACTTTCTGTATCTTGGGCTTCATCAGTTTCACCATTTATCATTTCTGTACCTGGATGACATGAAGTCCTAGACATGAGGCACTAAACTTAAGATGTAGTGAAAAATCTCAGAAAAGTCATAGGTAGGCCAAGAAGGGAAGTAGAAAGAAATTATAATATGACAAGATAATTATATTTTCTCTTATAGTGACTACAGAAAGTATGCCAGATTTGAAGGGAAAAAAAATGAAGCAGATAAAAACAGTTGACTTGCCCCATGAAAGAAGGAATTTTTTTTCTTTTGCATTTCTTGCTATATTTTTGGGGAAAAAGTTACGAATAGCTCAGTTTTATGAAAATAAAAGCTCTATATTGTTGCAGAGGCTAATGAAGTGAACAAGTATTTATTAAACATTTACTGTATGCCAGGCACTGTGTTGAGCATGGAGGATACAAAGAAAAGCAAAACAATTTTTGCCCTCAAAGAGTTCGCATTTTAATAGGCGAGAACATATGTAGATAACTAGGTATATACAAGTTATATATAGAGAGGATGAAAGGTAACCTCTGAGAGGAAAGAGATTTTCAGCTAATGTTCTATTCACGTTGTTGGACAACTTGAAATTTTTAAAGGAGACTTTTTTTTTTAATGTTCACTTTGTTAAAGGAGACTTTTTTATGTTCAGGCTGAGGTTCCAAAGATTAAAAAAAAAGAAACAGATGCTGACCCTGTTCTCAAAGAATTTAGTAGCATGTATGAGACATTTCTAGGAGGTTAGAAGGTGGCTAAATAGAGAGAAGGCTAATAGGGTGGCATAAACAATACCTTCCAGTGTTGGGGGATTAGAGTAGGATTAATGGATGAAGTACCAACCTAGCTGTCTCTTAAAAGAAGAGAAGAATCAATTTAAACAGAGCAACGTAGGAGGAATCTATTTCAGGTATAGGCTTTCAGGTATGTACAAATACAAAACAATGGGAGTCTGTCAAGCAAAGAATATAAGGCAGGAACATGTGCAACATCACCCACAGGATTCAGTGATACAGAATGGTCCACAGGTCATAAGAGCATTTTACTGGAATATTTCCAAACACAGGAAATAACTGCTGCCCCAGCTATGGTAACCCAAAGAGGTAACTGTTGATATGGACATTTCAGATCTTTTAAAGAAATGTGACCCTGCAAGAATGAAAAGTTTTACACAAATCAATTTAAAGCATTAAGAGATCGCTCAGTCTGTGTTTGACATTGCAGCGTGACCCATCGTGGGCCAGCCATGAAATCAATTATCCTTTCACAACAGGAGACTCAGGTACCATCCAACCAGGTTGGAATGGGAGCACAGCTGAACTGCATCATATAATTGCAGACACACACACACACACACACACACACACACACACACACACACACACAATAGGTGCTCTCTTTCTTGGCGGTGAGGCTTCCTGCCAGGTCCAGATGTTGTGGCACAAAGATAGTAAAACTTCCAGTGCTATAAAGTGAGGTTAAATATGTCAAGACAAAAAACAATTCTGAGAATTGAGAGGGTGATGGCTCATAAATGGGACATAAGCCAAAAAATAAAAGAGACAATTTATTAAAAAAAGGTCTCAGAGCCCTCTGTGGTCTATGCCAATTAAATCCACTGTACAATCATACACTCACTTATGTACAATCATATTCTCACTCTTTAAGTTTTATCAAGCCTTTTTTTTAAAAACAATTCTGGTAGGTAGGTTGTTCGATTATCAGTCTATGCCAAGTTGAGGATTATATATTTGATCCCAGAAGTAGCAGAGGGATTGATATGGTCAGGCATCCATTGTGAAAATGAATACCCTGATTTGCTTGAGCCCCCTCCAATTATCCAGGTAACCAGAAGAACTGTATGAGACCTGGTTGTATTGGCTTGACATAACAACAATCCTTTATGGTGACTGAGGGTGAAGCAAGCTGGACATGCAGAAAATCAGCAACTCTAAAGCCCATTAAGCTCATACCAGCTCTGAAGCCAACCCTGAGCCATCCAGTGGTTTATGGACCTTCAAGAAACATCCTTATCTGTAGAGAGTTCCTGTTTTATATCCCCTAAAGTTATTGTTTGTGCTCAAGCCTTGAACTGTCAGGCTGATTTATGTATCAAAGGGCCACATATCTGAAACATGGGATTGCTTACTCCCTCTCCTGTTTTCCCCCTTTCTCTGGAACAGGGACTATTTCCTACCTTTATCCCAAAATTTCCTGCTTCCCTTTATTTGAAAAATATAAATATCTCAGTCTTTTCGAATGGGCCTTGGACATGTCAGAACAGACATTGTTCCAGCTTGCGAGCTTCTACTTGAGCAATAAAATGCATTTATAATCTGTGTAAACTATGATAAGACTCTGGTACATTCCAGGTCTCCCTTTTTGAACTTGGGGTTTTTTCCATTTAATAATTCACAGGGGTTTTTCTTTAACAGCATTTATCTCCATTTTATATGTGAGGAAATAGAGGCATAGAAAATGAATATAATACATGAGCACAGAATACATTAATCAGGCTGAAGATTAGATGATTCAACAGTATCTCCAGTACTAGAGATTGGGTTTAACCAAATTCGTTAGAATGGTTCATCAGAGTAACACTGAACTTTTATCAGTACAATTCACTATGCCCAATATACAAAGAATTGTAAGTGATAAGAAATCTAAAAGTTTGAATACTTGCAGGGCTTTTAGTTTCTCAGCTGGTGTATACACACACACACACACACACACACACACACACACATATACACACACATACATATGTATATATTTCTATGTATATGTGTATATATGTACATGTATACATATACATATATGTAAACTTTAAATTACCGATGCATGTTAACTAATTTGTGATTTTTTTTGTATTTTTGATAACACACTCACTGCAAGCTCTGACTGAACCTAAAAGTGAGTGTCAATTAAGAAAAAAATACATTTTAAACAAGTTTAGACATTCATTCTCCTTGATTTAAACTTGTTACAAATAACCTTGTTATTTAACCTTGTTTAACCTTATAATACCTCATTCCCTATTAGCAGTTCCCTTCTCTCTACTTAGTCAGTCAACAATAATTTATTAAACATTGATTATGTGTCAGGTGCCATGCTAAGCACTGGAGATACAAAGATAGGAAAAATGATAGGAAAAAACAGAAAAAGAAAAGAACCTTGTCCTCAAGGAACACACATTATGAAGGAAGTGACAACATGCACATAAGCATGTATATAGGATCTAAGTACATTGAAAATGAAGTGAGAGGGGTATTCTGTGGAAGGTGGACAATGAGCTGAAACTTGAAGGAAGCCATGGGAGCTAAGATTCATGGGGGGAGGCGGGGCAAGCACAGTCTAGGCATCCAGAACAGCCTGAAAATTCGTGGACTTGGCATACCATGTGTTAGGAAAAGCAAGTAGGGCAACTAGGCCCTTATTGTATTCCTGGAAAGTGGCCTAGTATAAGAAGAGGGGAAAGGTAGGAAAATACCAGATGTCGAAGGACTTTAAACGACAAACAGAAGAGAACACGTACATATAGACGTGCATATGTAATATATATTATTTATATATGTGCATACATATAGCTAATGGGGGTATGGATTTGTGTGGAGAGGGACTTGAGGTACTCAAATGGCCATTACTCAAGATGAGCCACACTGTCACTTCTCACCTGGACTACTGTAATGAATTCCTAATTAGTTTCTCTACCTCAAATCTCTAGCCCACAGTCCAAGCACCTAGCAAAATATTTCTAAAGTACAGGACTTCTTTTGTTACTTTCTTGTTTAATAAGCTCCAATAGCTTTGTTACCTATAGCATCATCTATAACATCCTCTCTTATTTAAATTAGGGCTTCTTAAACTTTTTCCACTAGTGACCCCTTCAGAGCTTCTTAAACTATGGGGCTCAACCCCATATGGGATTCTACAACTTTGATCTAATCTACCTTTCTAGGCTTACTTCATTACTCCCCTTCAAACCCTCCACATTCCAGTCAAACTGGCTTTTTAGTTCTTCCTCCCTAACATTCCATTCTTTTACTTTGAACAAACCATCCACCTTTCCAAGAATGCCTTCTATCCTCACTTCTGCATATTTAAATCTCTAGTTTCTTTTAAGTTTAGCTCACGTACCACCTTCTTTATGAGCCTTTTCCTAATGCCCACTAGCTACTAGTGCCTTTTCTTAAAAATTTTATTTTCCTCATGTATATCTTATATATATTTATATGTGTTCATATTTTATTTTATGATAGGGTACAAGCTCCTTGAGGATAGGGAGTTTTTTTGTATTGCCAGAGCCTAGTGCAGTGCCTATGTAAAGCCAATCAGTAAGTGAAAGATCTTTCCTGCCCACTGAATAGGCTTCAGGTGGGGCCAACAAAGGAGGTCTGATTAGAGACAGGCCCACACCCTTTCACTAATTAGATTCGAGGCCTCAGGCTAGTTAGCAAACTAGTTTGCTAGTTTGAGAGAGGTATGAAGCCCTCAGGGCCTAAGGGCAGTTTCTAAGACCAGAGCCAATAGTATTTGCCTAAATTCTAGTCAATCAGATGATCCCTAAGGATAAAAAGAGACAACAGAACTTGGAGGAGAGCAGAAACTGAGGACTGAGAGTGAAACTGAACACAAGGGAGCCAGAAGCAGTGGAGTGGAGAGCAACAGTATTCACAAGTCGAGGGCCAGCTTCCAGAGAGTGCAGAGCTGAGAGTACTGAAAGCAAGAGGGAGTTGCAGAGATCAAGGAACTTAGAGTCAGCAGAAATGTAGGAGAGACTGCTGAGCAACAGGTTAGGATTTGTGTGTGATCTTCTTATAGGAGGGCCCTATCGAGGGGAAGCACAAGTATGGCTTGGTTTCCTGCTATAATATTTTGTTAGAATCTTCTTGTCACTATAGTGAGGTGGCTTATTGGTTTTGGAATATTATTGCTACAATATCAAATTGGGGGCGTTGGTCCTTGAGTCTGATCCTTTGGATTCTAAATAAATTTTATTCTTCCTCTGCCTTCTACCTAGAGAATTCCTTATACTTCACAATTCCAAACCATTCAGGCATGCCCATGGTCCTCTCAGAGGTCATGAATTTTGCCTTACTGATATAGCCTAGTACAGAGTACAGAGTAGGCACTTTATAAATATTGTTATTGAGCAGGTAAAACAGGAGTTCAAGCTTAGCGTTGTAAGAATAAACAATGTATTGTACATTGTTATATTATATTTTACATTTGAAGTTACTTTAAATACAATTTCACACTTTTCTCAGGATTTTGTATTGAGTCCCCTGCTATTTTTAGATGTACAGTGCCCAATAGTGGATAGAGAGTCAGTCTTTAAGCCAAGGAGAACACATGCTGCCTGTGTGACCTCTCAGTACTCTAGGAAACTCTCAGACTTTTATGTGTCAGAGAAGATGCCAGCCGATATTGGTAGATGAAGTCCCTTTATTGGAGAGTTCTCTAGATCAATGAAATTCCAAGTTATTTCCCTTTCACAAGTAAAGTGACTTTTACCTTTTAAATCAATTAGATTACAGGCATTAACAGGTGATATTTGCTTTGTATGATGATTATGTTTAAGGCATGTGCATCTGAGATGGTTTTAACAACATGTTGCATCATGCTGAGTAATAGTAGAACTTGATTGTAAATATATGACCAAAACATGTTTTTCAGTTTACCGATACTTTAATTTGCCACCTGTTATTCCACCCAAATTGGATGATTAAGTCCAAGTTGGTGATTAGTCAAAAAACACTTGTAGACATTTATAGATTTTGTAGATACTATGGCTAAGGGCAGACTGAACCACTTTTCCAATTTACCTGATCAGACTCAAAGAATGACAGTGTACTGAGACTTTAGTAGCTTCCCTTTAGAAAATAAGGTCAATTGTCATGGTTAGAGGAACCTAGGGAAAATCTTTTCTTTTTTTAAAAGTTATTTTATTTTTAATTTATGGAATAAAACAAGCATTTCCATAAAAAAAAGATGTTTGCACAAGTAACTGCAAATCTGTTATGAACAACTTGCTATTCCTTTAAATATACAGCAAAACTGTTGTCTAAATTTCTTTTTTTTTTTCTTTTTCTCCCCTCCCACCTCCAATTCTTCTAGTACATTCTTCTTTTCCTTCTCCCTACTGGAATCATATTCTGTCTAGGGATTATGATCGAGTCATACAAAAATCATTCTCCCTGGTCATTATTTATACTGTTTGCATTTCTTTGAGAGATCGTCTCATCCAAAGCAGGTTCAGTCCACAACATAGGGAACACCTCCTATAGATGTCTTTCTGTATGCAAGCCTTAGAGATGGAACAGGTTAGCCCCCATATTCCTCTCCCTCAAGATGGAGAACTTCTCTACTTGATGCAGTTTGGGATGCTAGGCACCTGAAATGCAAGGGTACAGGGCAGGTCTGACTTGAAAGAATTAGACTACTCAAGCTTTCTTTCAGTGAGAATAGTAAGGTTTTATTATATACTGATTGGGAAGGAATGATTTTTAGTAAATCTGGGGTATTTGTGATGTCAACACAAGGGGGACAAATTCTAATAATTGTGTAATTTGATGAGCAAGGGACTGATACTTTTACAGAGAAAAAGACTGTGAGAAGATCTGAATGGGATTAAGGAGTGGCAATTAGCCTGGGATGGTCCAGAGGTAACAGACAATGAAAGGCTGGACTGGGTCAGAGGGCCACAATGGAAGGACAGTTGAAAGGATTATTGATTGGGATGGGCAGATGCCTCAGGTGAATGCCAGAGATGTGGGCTGCTGAAACGTATGGGAAAATTTAGGGACTGGGTTGCTTTCAAAGACATAGTCTTTTCCTTTTAGGTGTTCAGGTCCCATGACCCCATCACACTCCTCTTGACTCTACATCTATTGTTCATCTTCTGCTTTCTCTTTCTTAGAATGCTCCCTGAACCAATCTCAATCTTTTACTCATATACAGCTTTCCAGATGTTCTTTCTGTTACATATTGATCTGTGCATCCTGAAATGATGGTGCCTTACAGTATGGGGTTTATATGTTACATAAAGATATAAATAACAAATATGAACCAGAATATATCACATTTTATCATCTTCCCAGGCTTTGAAGTACTCATTTCAGTATTCTAATGTGCTGTGATACTTTTAATATTTTTATGCATATAAGGATTCTTTATAATTGTTTAGAACACAAGCCATTCATACCTTCTTATACTGTACCACCCTTGTCCATGTTATTCAATAAATGCTCCATCAAGGAATCTACCCAATATGCTAGGGACCTTCATCTAGATTTCTTGACATTGCATGGTTAAGTTACCAGTGTCACTTGGTTATCTCTTGCTTTCATGAATAGCCAATCTGATTTGATGATATAATTTATTTTTTCATGAATTTTTCTGCAATATCTTCTTTTAAAATTATTTTTAAGATACTAAAATAAGAATTAAAAATCACTATTTTTAAAATTACAGTTCAAGCTAATTTTGGTAGGGGGTGGGGAGGAGAAAACCTGGAAATGCTGTTTAAACCATTTGTGAGATATAAAGTGTATTTATGTTAAAATTAAAAAAAAAATTGGGGACTGGGAGTTAGGTGACCTGTTTTCTAGTCCCAGCTGTGTTACTAGCTTTACATGACTAGGGAAAGTTAATTTGGTTTTCTGTTGTTTTCTGTAAAATGAAGGGATTGATTGAAACAATATCTAAAGTCTCTTCCAACTCTAAAAATTCTGTGAGTTTTCAAGAGTCATGGGGAATCTAGTTCGGCAAAATGTGGAGTGGTGGGGACATATAGAGTATCAAATGCATCAAAAATGGAATTGAGATGAGAACTGAGAAAAAGGCTACTGTATGTGTAGCTGAAAGGTCACTGATGGCTTTCAAAGAACTGTTTCTGGAGAGGAGTAAAGACAGGTTGCTGGAAGCAGAAAAACCAGTGAGTGGGAGGTGAAGAAATGGAAGTATTATATGCAGGCTCAAGGCATATCTATGAAAGAAAGGAGGAAAATAAGATGGTACTATAAAGAAAGACAGGGCAAAGTAAAGACATTTTTGTTTGTTCAATTAAAGGCAAATCTGTGCATGCCTTTAGGCAGAGGGTAAGGATCCCCTGGAGAGGGAGAAATCCACAATTGGTGAAAGATTAAAAGAAGAGTTTATATGTCTGTTAAAATCTGTAGAAGTTGTGTGTATTCTCCTAGTCTCCAATGTCAGTCCTGGGGGCAGCAAGTGTGTCTTCTCCTTTTTTGTATGCCCGGGGAGCTTACTTAGCAGTGTCTTACACAGAGTAGATATTGAATAAATGTGTTGTTGATGGCGATGCACTGGAAACTATGTCACTGATTAAAAACAGTTTACAATTTAATGATTATAGCCATTTCACAGTTACTTGTGTGCATTCTATCAATGTGTATTGTTTTTAAAAATTAGCTGTGGTCCTTTGGCATACAGGCTGCATGACTGAAAAATAAAATGTATAAACATTTGTGTTGGCTATTGTTAAAATTATTTATAATATTCGTAATTTGTTTACTGGTTATGCAGAGCCAGAGGCTACAGGAACGAATGCTTTTTATAAAGCTGAAAACAATTAAAGATAATAAATTCCCCGAGCTTGACAACTATTCCATCTGGCAAATGGATCTCTGCTATTTCATCAAGGCAGTCCTCCATTAACTGCCTTATACACTAGTTACTTTTTGTAATCCTAGAACCTGCACCGCTGCATTTTTATCAGATTAATGTAAATGAAGAACTATCAGTTAAAAAAATTGTATATTAATTGAAGTTGGAAACTATGGAGAGTAATTCAGATGTTACAGCAACTATAAATACAAAAAGCCCCACCTGTAGCAGGCTCCCCGCCCCCACTTTTTTTTTGAAGGGAGAATTAATCTTCTAATCTTCAGCCCTACCCAAGTGACTACTACTGGTTACTGAAGAGGTAAAAGATTGAGGGGTGCTCGGCACCCCGAAATATTGACTCACCGGGTCCTGCCGAAAGAATTCAACTCAAGCCTTCTCAGCCAAGGGAAAAGACAAAGTTTATTAGGGATTCACCACAATGGGCTGTCTTAAGAAATCCCACCCTTAGTGACGCCTGTTTCCACAAGCGGGCCAGATTCAACCTACTGAATTAGATTGAATCTGAGCACCTTCATCGAGGCAAGACGGAGATTATATACACAAAGATTGTAGGAGGGATTGAGGGGTGGTCTGGGGTGACTAGAGGAGGGGTTTAGGGGAGGGTCTTGAGGGGAAGTCTAAGGAGGACCAGGTGAGGTCAGAGTCCAGGAACCAAGAGAATAGAATTAAGGGCAGGAAGTTCCTGAAGGAATATCAAAGGTTGGGAAGTAACTGAAGGCATGCATATCTAAAGTAACAATAGAGGGAGAGATCTGGGCCCAAAGACAATGTGAGGCTTGTGGCCCTACGGGAAGGCCAGATCCAGCTGGAAGACTCAGGGACAGCTCAAGGGGGCTCCCAGAGACTGTGCCCTCATCATTACCAGAAGGTGCTATGCCCTTCTTCTGAGCCTGGCAGTTCTCCTGGCTACTTTACAAAACACTCTTAAAAGTGTAAGGTTTCTTTTTAGATGAAATCCGATTTTACCATTTTATTGGTCTAGAAAATTGCTTCAGGCATAAAGTGGTTAAATTATTGTCCAGGGTTGCAAAACCAGTTTATTTGAAGCAAGATTTGAACTCAACTCTTCTTGCTAAGTCTGATTAATGATTCATTACACTAGGCAAAACAATTTTCTGCTCTAACGTCCATCAGGAAAGCAGACTATCTTTCAGTGAAATTCTTTGTACTGTTCATCAGCAAACACTACTTCTTCTCCTCCTCCTCCTCCTCTTCCTCCTCCTCCTTTTCCTCCTTTTTCTTCATAGTAATTTGCCCAGTGTCACATAGCTAGTAAGTGTCTAAGGTTGGATGTGAACTCAGGTGGCCCTGACTCCAAGGCTGGTGCAGTATCTACTGCGTCCCTTAGCTGCCCCTCAAACACCTCTTCTTACAATTTATATTTTTTTTGTAAAACAAAAAGCACTTTAACCCCTTCCACTGATACATTATTTCTTCTGTTTCAGATTGCTGTCTAATCCTCAAAATTTGACAAAAAGTTAGTAAATGCACCATGGTGAGATACCAACTAGAAGACCCGTATGACTTTCCAAACTCTGTGTGTGAGTTTTCCCACCTAATTTTATAACAGCTTGTAACACTATCGTATATTCTATTGGGTTGTCAATGGGCTGCCTTTGAAGGGAAGCCAAGAATTAAAATATGTGAAAAAGGTAGACTGTGAACAAAGTGAAGCAGTGTGAAGTGCACAAAAGCAAAGTAATTAGAAGCAGTGATAAAGAGATGAGTTAGAATACTGGTTTTGTAAAGAATGGCATCAGTACAGAAAGACTTCACTTTCAGAAGAGGGGAAAAGAAAGTCCTTAATAGAGCTTAATGGATAGAGCTGTATTAAATCAAGAGGCTCATATTTTATTCTTAATTCTACAACTGATTTATGTAGACTAGGTTATTTAAACATAAGCCTCAGTTTCCTATTTATAAAATAATGAGTTATATTTCTGGCAAAACCTATCCACTGATAACTCTCCCTAATTTTTTTGTCATTTTAAGTCAAGTTATTTCTATAATCATAAAATTGATTAATTGCTTAGAGGTATGCATTCGATGGATATCAAATGTAATTGATGTATTTTATACCTCCCACCTGAAGGGGAAAAAAGGTGCTTCCTGATGCCATATACGTATGCCATCACTAAGAGAATAACTTTTACTATATGCTTTTAATATAGCTAATGAAAGCAACTAATACATATTAGTGGCTCTTGTGTAAGTAAAACAATTACTACTCATATGACCTAAGACTTACTCAGCCTAGTAGCATTCCCATTTGTGATCCATTTTTGTAGGTATATGATCATGGGTGTGGAGGTCATGAGTTGAGCTGCAGCAAATGTAAACAGGGATAGCTTCTCCTCAATGACTTCTTTATTTCTGTTGATGACACACAGCCATCAATAATTCACCTCTCATTCTACCCTCTTCCTTACCCTATTTCATTTCACCAAATTGTCTTGTAGACCTGAGAATTCTATCTCCACTGCTACTAGGTTGGACCCTTGTATTCTTCAATTATGCTTATAACTTTTCAATTAGTATTCCTACCTTTTAGTATCTTTCTTCTGCAGTCTATCCTACTCTTTTTCAAATTTCAGATCAATCTTCTCCATTTACATCATTGGATGTTCAACCACATTCAGTGGTTCTTATTACCTATCACATTCAAAATTCCTCAGTTTGGCATTGAAATTCTTCCCTAATTTTCACATATTCTTCAATGCGACCACACTTACTTATTAATAATAGCTACCTTTTATCTGGTGCTTTAGGATTTGTAAAGTGCTTTAGAAATAATATCTTATTTTATCCTCACACCAACCCTGGGAGGTAGGTGCTATTACAAACCCCACTTTATAATTGAGGAAACTGAGGCAGATGTCTAGAGTTACAGAGGTAGTAAGTGCCTAAAGCTGCGTCTGAACTCAGGTCTTTCTGATTCCAAGTCCAGTACTCTACCCACTACACCACCTAACTGAATATGTCAGAGTCAATAAACATTTATTAAGAACATTTTATGTGCTTTATTGTTCTTAAGTTGTTTCAGTTGTGTCCAACTCTCCTTGACCCCATTTAGGTTTTCCTTGGCAAAGATAGTGGAGTGCTTTGCCATTTCCTTCTCTAGCTCATTTCATAGATGAGGAAACTGAGGCAAATGGGGCTACGTGACTTGCCCAGGGTCACCCAGCTACTAAGTGTCTGGGGCTAGATTTGAATTCAGGTATTATTTGCTACTGTGCTAAGTGCTGAGGATACAAAGAAAGGCATGACAGTCCCTATCCTTAAGGACCTCACAATCTAATGGGGAGAGAAACATAAGAAGCTGAAAAGGGTAGGATGGAAGTTCCTCTGCATGAGGGCATGATGTAATGATGAAATCATGCTATCAGGGTGGGAAATGATCTGAGGAGGTTGGAGTTTCAAAGATGATTTGATCTTGAAGAATGATGAGCTTCTGGGGATGAAGTCCAGGAGATTTGTGTAGTAGGAATTGATGAGGAAAATTCCCTGGGCATCCTTAAATGTAGGAAGATTAAGGAGATACTAACTCTCTACCTAGGTCTTTCCTTCTCCAGGCTATATAGCCCCAGTCTTTTCAACTAATCAAGATTCAACAAGATTCAGAAGCCACCAATCCTGGTTGTCTTCCTCTGGACAGTCTCCAAATCCTCCGTGTCCTTCAAAAATGGGGCTCCTAAAACTGAACATAATATTCTAGTTGTTTTTGACCAGGGAAGAGTATATCAGGACTATCACTTCCCTACCCCTGAATTTTAGTCATCTCTTAATGCATTTAATTACATTAGCTTTTCCAGCTAATCCTCAGCAGTTTTCACACTTAATAGGTGCTTTATAAATGTCTGTTGAATTCAAATTCACTGAATGGAATTAGTGAATGAATGAATGTTCAGCTCTTGTTCTAGATCCATAGAGAACACAAAAGATTTATAAACCTTGGTGCTGCCCTCAGGACCTTAAAATCTAGTTATGGAGATAAGACTAATATACATGAAATAATTAGGAAGCAATGCAAATCTGTGAATGTGTTAGAATTGGAGATGGGCTCTGTTGAATTAAACATTAAAATAATAGAATGTCCCCAGATTCACTTAAAAGAAATTCTGTAACCTTAAAGTATGGGCCAATTATAGTTGTAAATGACTAGAGATGCTTAGATGAAAATCTTTAAGTATTAATAATGATCATTGCAATATTCATTATTCCACATAATGATTTCATTAGCTACAGTGTGACATCTAGAAGAGGTAAGGGGAAGGTGTAGGTAAGGAAGTGGCACTGAGATAATGTCAAAATTTAGCTTTAATTCGCATCATTATTCCATTTTCCTAAGCAGTGACCACTCCTCAGGGTTGACATTTCCTCTGCAATTTAGACACCATTCTTCTATTAAAATTTGTTTATTAAAAGCCCAGCATGACACATAGAGCTGTATATAACAAGTAGCTATCTTTTCTGGAGAAAGTATGATATAGAAATGTAGCAAGTGAAGGGGAGGCCTATGGATTAATGTCAAGTAACAAGAGTGAGAAGTCATTGTCCTGAGCACACATGGCTTTTTTGTTTTCTGGATTTAAGGATCTTTCCTCTCCAGATTTGGTTCTCTCTTTATTTTTCCCCCTCTGTGAATATAGGCTCTGTAATGACTATACTATATGTTAGAATTTCCCTTCTTCACAGGGGAGCAGGACAATGGGATTGCGCAACAACCAGGCAAGTAGAAGGATTTCTGAGGCTCAGGGGTGCTTGACATGTCAGTGATTCTTTGCAAGTGAACTCTAGCTGAATTTAGAGATGCCTGTAGCTGCCAGAAAGCATAGAACCAGTCTTCTTCAGTTCAAGGGCAACTTTGACCAGAAGCTGTGGAATCAAGATCTTGCTTGGAACTTTCTAAACATCCTTCTGCCTGGCTTTTTGTGTCTACGGAAGTCCCCCTCCCCTTAATCCCAACTCCCTGCTTGAAAGCCTCTAGAAAATAGTATCTTGTCCCTTCTTATTCCCCTTTAAGCATTTGAGAACTCTCTCTCCCTCTCTGATCCCTTATATGATCTTCTTTCCCCTGTATGACTTTTCTCAGACTGTAAACACTTTGTAATCTGTGATTGGACTCTGTTTTATTTCAGGTCTCTTTATGGGCCTGGGGGTCATTTGTTAACACCTCCAATTGTTTTATCTTTCTTCCTGAAGTACACTAGGACTATGTATTCTGTTTTTCATACTGAGCACCTTGATTCTATGGAGCAGATGTCACAGGAAGGCACATGCAATTTTTAGAAAGCACAACTGAAATATGTGAATCCACTTCCTAGAAGTTTTGGGTTGTCTTCAGGAAAAGAGGAGGAAACACAAAATCTTTTCTGACTCTCCAAATGAAAACATATCATTGTTATCATTTTATATGCTAAGAAGGAATAAAGGAAACTTAAGTATCCGAAATCTCAGTGAAAGAAATTACAAGAAATGAAACTTTAAGTCCTTAATGAGTAAAAATGATAAGTAAAAAAGCTAAACAAATGCACATGAAAAACAATCACAAAATGCAAAAGAGAAGCAAATAAAGGGAGGTGGAAAAACATTCATAGTTCAAAGACAGCTTGAAGACTAGAAATTTGTCTGCCTGTCCATTTCCGCATTTGACCTCTGCCCCATACTTTCTGGAGGGGAAATAGCTTACCTTTTATTATATATTAAGTTTTATAAGTCATCCAACATAAAATTTCATTCGATCATCACAATAAACCTATAGTATAGCCCCAGCATGGCTATTTCCATTTTCTGGATTAGGCAACTTTGGTTCATAAGATTATAGGATGGTAAATTTGGAACTTGAAGGGAACTCTTGAAGCCATCATGATGAAAACACAATATTTATTCTCAAGAACTCACTTTTTAAAGGAGACAAAATTGAAGTAACTAAGTACATGCCAGATCTGCCCTCCCCTTCTCTCCTTTCCCTTGTCTATCCTCCTTTCCCCTCCCCTCCCCTTTCTTCTCCTGCCCTCTGCTCTCTTACATGAAGTAGTATGTGTTTGGGGCATTAGAGTCTATGAAAATGTTTAAGTAAAATGTGAGTGATTACTTGTTGCATATGTTATAATGTTTTTTTTTTCTTTAAATTGAACTAGATGACCTCAAATTCATGAATCTGTGATTCTACAACAGAAAATAAGGTCAGAATGTTAATTGGGAGCCAGATTACTTAGAAATGACTTAGAAACCAGGCCTAGTGGGTTGCATTTTATCCAAGAAACAGTAGGAAACCACCGAAAGGTGGTTTTTGAGCAAGGAAGTGGCATAGTCAAGCATGTACTTTTGGGATATTAATGTTTTCAGAGAGACTAAAAGCAAGAGACCAATTTGGAAAGTATCGCGATTGTCCAAATGGAGTAAGTTTAGGCCTGAACTATATTGTGGTCTTATGAGTAGTTAGGGAGGGGATGTGAGAAATATTTGGAATGTTGAATTTTTAAGACATACATATGAAGGTGAGGGAGAATGGAGGATCAAAGTTGACTTTGAAGATATGAATGTGGTACGTGGAATAATGCTCTTAAACATTAGTTTAATGGAATGATGTTGATGCCCTCAACAGAAACAAGAATTTATGGAAAAAGGGCAGGTTTAGGGGAGGAGATGATGAGTGCCATTTTGGACTTGGTGAGTTTGAAAGGGAAATGTTTAGTAGGGAGTTGGTGATGTGGGATTGAAAGTCAGAAGAAAGAGTAGGAAATGTGTGTGTGTGTGTGTGTGTGTGTGTGTGTGTGTGTGTGTGTACATATATATGTCAGCCACATAGTTGAAGACACTGAAGTTGACAAGATCACAAAGAAGAGAACATAAAGAAAAGAAAAGAATTTCCTGAGGCTAATGGGACACATGCTGGATGAGAAAGAAAGTGATAATAATCCAAAAAAGATGCCTGAAAAGACCAGTCAAACAAATAGAAAGAAAAAAGAGAAAACTGTCCCAGAAGCACAGAGAAGAAAGAACATTCAAGAGGAGGTAGTTAGTGTTGAAGTTACAGAGAGAAAAAAAATAGAGGACTTTTACTTTAGCAGTTAAGAAATTGTTGGTAATTTGCAGAGTCCAATTTCAGTAGAGTGTTAGGACTGAAAGCCAAATAACAAGGAGTGGAAAAATGAGTGGGAGCTAAGAAAATGGAGGTAAAAATGGCATCCAATTCTTCCTACAAGTTTGGCTGTGAAAAGGAAAAGAAGTATAAGATTATTGTGGAAAGGTTAAATGCAGTGTTTTTTCTTTTTTTAAATTTTTTAAATTATTTTTTATTTATTTAATATTTTTAGTTTCCAGCATTGATTTCCACAAGAGTTTGAATTGCAAATTTTCTCCCCATTTCCACCCTCCTCCCACTCCAAGATGGCATATATTCTGATTGCCCTGTTCCCCAGTCAGCCCTCCCTTCTGTCACCCCACTCCCCCCATCCCCCTTTCCCTTACTTTCTTGTAGGGCAAGATAGATTTCTATGCCCCATTGCCTGTATATCTTATTTCCTAGTTGCATGTAAAAACTTTTTTTTGAACATCTGTTTTTAAAACTTTGAGTTCCAAATTCTCTCTCCTCTTCCCTCCACACCCACCCTCCCTAAGAAGGCAAGTGATTCAACATAGGCCACATGTGTATCATTGTGCAAAACCCTTCCACAATACTCATGTTGTGAAAGACTAACTATATTTTGCTCTTTCCTATCCTATCCCCCTTTATTCAATTTTCTCCCTTGACCCTATTCCTTTTCAAAAGTGTTTGTTTTTATTACCTCTTCCACCTATCTGCCCTCCCGTCTATCATCCCCCCTTTTTTATCTCCTCCCTCCTTCTTTCCTGTGGGGTAAGATACCCAATTGAGTGTGTATGTTATTCCCTCCTCAGATCAAATCTGATGAGAGCAAGATTCACTCATTCCCCCTCACCTTCCCCCTCTTCCCTTCCTATATAACTGTTTTTTCTTGCAGCTTTTAGGCAAGATAATTTACCCCATTCTATCTCTCCCTTTCTCCCTCTCTCAATATATTCCTCTCTCATCCCTTAATTTGATTTTATTTTTTTAGATATCATCCCTTCATATTCCATTCACCCTGTGCCCTCTGTCTATATATATGTATATATGTGTGTGTGTGTGTGTGTGTGTTTGTGCATGTGTATTCCCTTCAGCTACACTAATACTGAGGTCTCATGAATTATACACATCATCTTTCCATGTAGGAATGTAAACAAAACAGTTCAACTTTAGTAAGTCCCTTATGATTTCTCTTTCTTATTTACCTTCTCATGCTTCTCTTGATTCTTGTGTTTGAAAGTCAAATTTTCTATTCAGCTCTGGTCTTTTCACTGAGAAAGCTTGCAATTCTTATATTTTATTGAAAATCCATATTTTGCCTTGGAGCATGATACTCAGTTTTGCTGGGTAGGTGATTCTTGCTTTTAATCCTAGCTCCACTGACCTCTGGAATATCATATTCCAAGCCCTTTGATCCCTTAATGGAGAAGCCGCTAGATCTTGTGTTATTCTGATTGTATTTCCACAATACTCAAATTGTTTCTTTCTGGCTGTTTGCAGTATTTTCTACTTGATCTGGAAACTCTGGAATTTTGTGACAATATTCCTAGGAGTTTTCTTTTAGGGATCTTTTCAGGAGGCGATCATTGGATTCTTTCAATTTCTATTTTACCCTGTGGCTCTAGGATATCATGGTACTTTTCCTTGACAATTTCTTGAAAGATGATATATAGGCTCTTGTTTTTGATAATGGCTTTCAGGTAGTCCAATAATTTTTAAATGATCTCTGCTGGATCTATTTTGCAGGTCAGTGGTTTTTCAAATGAGATATTTGACATTGTCTTCCATTATTTCAATCCTTTGGTTCTGTTTTATAATCTCTTGATTTCTCATAAAGTCACTAGCTTCCACTTGCTCCAATCCAGTTTTTAAGGTAGTATTTTCTTTAGTGGTCTTTTGGACATCCTTTTCCATTTGGCTAATTCTGTCTTTCAAAGCATTCTTCTTCTCATTGTTTTTTTGGAGCTCTTTTGCCATTTGAGTTAGTCCATTTTTTTTTTCAGAAGCATGGGAAACAGATAATTGTGTTTTATTGTGTACATTTTTAAATGATTTCCCAATTTCTTGTTTCACAGAAATCATTAAGTATTCTCAGCTTAACATATACATTGTAAACCTGCCTTGCTCCCTAAATAAAAGAAATTATTCCAACAATTTATCCAGGAGACCATGTCATTTGACATCCTCCAAGGACATGTAGAGCGATGTGATAGATGGATTGCCCCCCATCTGCACCTTCGTTGATCACCATTCGGTATCCTCTCTTCAGACCCAGGTCAGCTGCACATTTCTTGCCAACAATCATTAAGTGTCCAAGAAGATTTTCATCATCTTCTTCTGCAACAGATATCTGGGTAATGGGTTTCTTGGGTATCACTGGGAAATGAGTTGGGGCTTGTGGGCAAACATCACGGAAAGTAAGACACCAGTCATCTTCAAATATGATTTTGGCCGGGATTTCCTTGCAAATGATCTTCCCAAAGTGGTGTCTCCCCCGGGCTGGGCAGTCTGAGCATTGCTGATCTCATCTGCCATAGCGGTAGCTCCTGCAATGTGCCTCCCACCACCTCTGCTGCTGTAGCCACAATAGTACTCCACCCCTCAGGAAAGCACTTCCTCGTGAGTGCAGTATGCCCTGCTACTGAGTCAGTCTATTTTTTAAGGTGTTATTTTCTTCAGTATTTTTTTGGGTCTCCTTTAGCAAGTCGTTGACTTGTTTCTCATGGTTTTCTGCCATCACTCTAATTTCTCTTCCCACTTTTTCCTCTACTTCTCTAACTTGCTTTTCCAATTCCTTTTTGAGCTCTTCCATGGCCTGAGACCAGTTCATGTTTTTCTTGGAGGCTTTTGATGTAGGCTCTTTGAATTTGTTGACTTCTTCTGGCTGTATGTTTTGGTCTTCTTTGTCTCCAAGGAAAGATTCCAAAGTCTGATTCTGAATCTGAGTCTGTTTTTGCTGCCCTGCCGTGTTCCCAGCCAACTACTTGACCCTTGAGCTTTTCGTCAGGGTATGACTGCTTGTAGAATAGAGAGTACTTTGTATCCCAAGCTTGAGGGGCTGTGTTGATGTTTTCAGGGCTATTTCTACACAGCAAGCTCTGCCGCAGCAGTGGTACTCCTCCCCCAAGAACCATCAACCCATACTGGGACTCAGATCTAAGCAGGCTCTGCAATCCTGCTCTGATTTGCCACTTAATTCCTCCCACCAGGTGGGCCTGGGACCAGAAGCAACTGCAGCTGTAGCTCTGGAAGCAGCCTCTGAGCTGCACCACCTCAGCTGCCCTTGGAGGTAGAGGCCAACCACAAACTCCTTTCACTCCTTTCACAAACTCCTTTTTCCCACTAACCTTCTCTGTTGTCTTTGGTGTTTGTGGGTTGAAAAGTCTGGTAACTGCCACGGCTCACTGATTCAGGGTACTAAGTCCTATTCCACCCAGCTCCCAGGTCCAGTTGGTCCAGGCACAGCCCATGCTGGTCTCTTCTCTGCTTTGCTCCACTCCCAGCATGATGCGATAGACCTTACCCAGCAACCATCCAGGCTGTCCTGGGCTGGAGCCCTGCTTCCCTCTGCTATTTCATGGGTCCTGCAGTTCTAGAATTTGTTCAGAGCAACTTTTTATAGGTGTTTAGAGGGTTCTGGGGGAGAGCTTTAGGCAAGTCCCTGCTTTCCAGACACCATTTTGGCTCTGCTCCACCCCCCCTCCAAATGGAGGTTTTTTTAAAGGATGAGGGAGGGGTGTTGAGCCTGGATAGTAGAAAAGCAAGCAGTGGACAAAAAGAGATTGAAGATAAGAGGAAAGGACAGGGAAAGCTCCTAGATGAGATGGCAAAGTTTGACTCAAGGACAAATAAAGGTGTTATGCAGAGAGAAGTCACCTCTTCTTCAAAGACTGAAGCAAAGGAAGAGAGAATGGGATACGATTCAAAGAAGTTTTATTTTTATTTTTTTTTAAAAGTGTGATAGGGGAAGGAAGGATCTCATGTTTCATACCCTCAGTTTCTTTGGCAAAGTAGGGGGTGAGGTCTTCCTCTGAGAGTGAATGGGTGAGATGTTGTGGGAGCTTTGAGATGCTGTTGTGTGATAACACTGTTGCACAGTGCTGAGGGCTGAGAAGAGAAGAGAGACTATTAATTTGTAGGGATACAATAAGCATGGTGGCATGTCACATAAAGATACACATATACATTTACATACACCCACATGCTTGAAACTACAAACATACATATGAATATACAAATCTAACTGGACTTTCAAATAAGTCTGTGGCATTTCATATTTAGCTGTTTATGCAGAAGTTACTCCAGATTGGCAAAGAAAATGCCAAGTGGAACATTGTACATGTATAAGGGATGGAGTTGTTTCTAGAAGTTCTTGAGGAGGAGAGAGATTTGTATTTTTAGACAATGTCTTTAGGATAAAAGTAGTAGATGTGGTGGAAGCCAGCATTGTATCTGATTTCCAGCTTCCCTCACTTAGAAAGATAACAGTATAAGGGACTTCTTTGAGTGAGGTTGTGTCCTCTCTTCATTTAAGTTGAGATTTCATTTCACCCTCACCTAAAGACCTCATTAACTCTTATATTTTTCAGTATATTCTATTCTGTGTAACTACTTGGATTTTTGTTAGCTATTTGCTTGGCTAAATGGGTTTATTCACTATTCATTATTTGTGATGGTATTTTGTATAACCAGCATTAAGTGGGAAGGAACTAAGCTTGTGAATATGAGTCACTCTCCCTGTCAGGACTGAAAAACTCAGTGCCTTTCTTTCTGAACCAGATTCCTATATCTAAACTACCAAAATTTGAAGAGGCAAAAACAATTCTAGCTCAATATTCCTCTTGGAGATGGGTAAAGGAAGGAATAAGTGCCTGCCATGGACCGTCTCTATTTCATCTCAAAGAAGAAATTAGTCTTCCTTTGAAATGTGAGTTCCATTTTTCCAGGGACATATCCATACCACCCATGTTATCTTGAGAGCAAAGATTGTCTTTTCTATTTTTATACCCAGAAATTTAGCACAATGCTTTGCATATAGTAAGAGATTAATTAAATACTTTTTCATTTGTTTATTCATTCTTTTATTCATTCTTTCATTCCTTCATTTTGTAACTCTAGACAACCCATATTGATACACACATCATACATAGTACACGTATATACATGAATATGTATGTATGTTTCTGTGTCATGCAAATATGTATACATATGTGTCTGTATGTATATATGATTATACACACATGGTGATACTTTTGATTTTTTTTGGCTATTAATTCTTCTCACTCCAATTTCTTAATAATTCAACTTTAGTGGCACCTCACATTGATTACTTTATTTTTCAATCTGTGCTCTAATCCAGAATTTGGTCACTTCACACATAAACTTATATAACCTCCGATTAACCTCTTTGTCTTGAGTATCTTACACTTTCAGACAATTCTAAATATTGCTGTTAAGGGAAAAAATACAACAATAAAAATGAACACTGGACTTCATACTCCTGGTATAAAAGAAATCAGACCTGGAAATTTTATGGAAACCAAACAGTCCATACTTGGGAAATTAAATAACCTCCTTATCTTCTTTTTGTGTGGTTTTGTGGTAGTTTTAATTTTTGTTATTTTTAGCATAAGAGGTTATGGTTAAAAGTGAATAGAAGAGAGAAAATGGCCTAAATACCTGATGAATAATAGATATTTTATCAGGAAATCTCTCTGTCTACTTGGAAGTGTGAGACCAAATTTTAATAACCAAAACAGTTGGCCATAATGATTTTTTTTCCTTTCTTGATAGCCAAAGAAGGTAATTTGATCTGAGGGAAATGAAAGCTCCTGTGCCAATCATGATGGAGATGATAATGTCTCACCATACTGTGGGCTGGTAGATGGTATCTGACTCAGTTATGGGTACCACATTTTATATGTTTTTAAGCTAAAGGAACTGGTAATATTTACCAGAGAAAAAAATCTTTTTGTAGCTCTGCTAATTCCCTGCGTGGACTCAGGACTATTTTCTTTAGTCATTTTAAAAAAAAATTCAATAAAAGGTTTTTCTAATTAATTAATTAATTATCTTTTAAAAGTTTATGGCACTCAATTCCGCAAGTTTTTGAGTTCCAAATTTCCTCTCTATAGTAGTAAGGCAAAATTCATGACCTCAGAGAGGACCATGGACATGCCTGACTGGTTTAGAATCTCTAAGTATAAGGAATTCTCTAGGTAGAAGGCAGAGGAAATATAACATTTATTTAGACTCCAGAGAATCAAATCCAAGGACCAATGCCCCCAATCTGATACAGTAATAGTAATATTCCAAAACCAGTAAGTCCACCTCACTGTAGTAACAAGGAAATTATAACCAAATATTATAGCAAGGAATCAAGCCATACTTGTAACTTCCCCTTGCTGCTAGGTCCTTCCTATAAAAAGATCACTCACAAATCCTAACTCTCCACTCAGCACTCTCTCCTGCAGCTCTGCTGATTCTGAGTTCCTTGATTTCTACAGCTCTCTAGTGTTCAGCACTCTCTGCTCTGTACTCTCTCTCAATGCTGACTCTCCACTTCTGAATCCTTCAGCTTTCTGCTCCACTGCTCCCAGTTCTGGGCTCTCTTTTTATACACTCTTAGCCATCATCTGATTGACTAGAACTCAGTGTACAATACCTTTGGCTCTGGTCTTAGCAACTCCCCTAGGGCCCTGAGGGCTTCACACCTCTTGCAAACTAGCAAACTTGTTTGCTAACTAGCCTCGGGCCTCTTACTTAGTTAGTGAAAGGGTGTGGGCATGTCTCTAATCAGGCTTTCCTTTGTTGGCCCCACCTGAAGCCTATTCAAAGGGTGGGAAAGATCTTTCACTTACTGGTTGGCTTTATACTCCTCCCTACCCCTGTAGACAGCATATAATCTGATATAGGTTCTACACATACCTTCACATTAAACTTATTTTCCCAATAATTAAGTCATATGGAAGAATTGTAACCAATGAAATGGACCATGAGAAAGAAGTAACAAAACCAAAAATAAGATAAAATTAAAAGAGAGAGAGAAAATAGTTTTCTTCAATTGGTATTCAGAGTCCATAATTCTTTCTCTGGATGTGGACAGCCTTTTCCATCATGAGTTTTTTTAGAGCTGTCTTAGAATCTTGCATTGTTGAGAAAAGCCAAGTCTATCAAAGTTAGTTATTGCAGAAGCAATGTGTCTGTGGTTGTGTACAATATTCTCCTGGTTCTGCTCCCTGCATCCATCATCAGATCATGTAAGTTTCTCCAGGTTCTTATGAAGTCCATCTGCTCCTCATTTCTTGTAGCGCAATAGTATTCCATTACATTCATATACCACAATTTATTTAGCCATTCTCCAATTGATGGGCATCCCCTTGATTTCCAATTCTTTGCCACCACAAAAAGAGCTGCTATAAATATTTTTATACATATGGGTTCCTTAGTAATCTTTAACCGAGTTAATGCTTATACAACTGTGTCCACATTTTTGTTGTGTTGTTTTTTAATTAATTAATTTATTTTTAGTCTACAACATTCAGTTCCACAAGGTTTTGAGTGTTAAATTTTCTCCCCTTCCTTTTCCTCCCCCCAAGATGGCATACAATGTGATACAGGCTCTATATATACATTCATATTAAACATCCTTACTTGTAAGTTACATTGTAAAGAAGAATTATAACCAATGGGATGAACCATAAGAAAGAAGAAATAAAACAAAATGAAAAAAAAGAGAGAAGAAATAGTATGCTTCAATCTGCGTTCACACTCAGTAATTCTTTCTCTGGATGTGGAGAGCATTTTCTATCATGAGCCTTTTCGAGTTGTCTTAGAACCTTGTATTGCTGAGAAGAGCCAAGTCTAGCAAAGTTAGTCATTGCACAATGTGGCTGTAACTGTGTCTAATATTCTCCTGGTTCTACTCCCCTCACTCAGCATCAATTCATGTAAGTCTTTCAAGGTTTTTCTGAAGTCAGCCTGCTCATCATTTCCTATAGCAAATAGTATTATTCCATTACATTCATATACCACAATTTGTTCAGCCATTCCCCAATTATTTGGCATCCCCTCAATTTCCAGTTCTTGGCCACAACAAAGAGGGCTGCTATAAATGTTTTTGTACATGTGGGTCCTTTTCCTATTTGTATGATCTTGTTGGGATACAGCCCTGGAAGTGGTATTGCTACATTTTTGTAGCCCTTTGGGCATAGTTCCAAATTGTTCTCCAAAATGGTTGGATCAATTCACAACTCCACCAACAATGCATTAGTGTTCCTATTTTCCCACATCATTTCCAGCATTTATCATTTTCCTGTTTGTCATGTTAGCAAATCTGACAATGTGATGTGGTACATCAAAGTTGTTTTTATTTGCATTTCTCTGATTAATAGTGATTTAGAGCATTTTTTCATATGACTATAGATATCTTTAATTTCTTCATGACTTGTATTCGTATAAATTTGACTCAGTTCTCTATATATTTTAGAAATGATGCCTTTATCAGAGACACTGGTTATAAAAATTCTTTCCCAGTTTTCTCCTTCCCTTGTAATCTTGGTTGCATTGGCATTGTTTATACAAAAACTTTTCAATTTAATGTAGTCAAAATTATCCATTTCACGTTTCATCATGTTTGGTATCTCTTGTTTGGTCATAAATTCTTCCATTCTCCATAAATCTGAAAAGCAAACTATTCCTTGCCCTCTCATTTTGCTTATCATATCAGTCTTTATATCTAAATCGTGTACTCATTTTTACTTTATTTTGGTATATGGTGTAAGATATTGGTCTATGCCCAGCTTCTGCCATACTGTTTTTTCAGTTTTCTCAGCAGTTTTTGTCAAATAGTGAGTTCTTATCCCAGAAGCTGGAGGTTTGGGGTTTATCAAACAGTAGATTACTATAGTCATTGACTACTGTGTCTTGTGTACCTAACCTATTCCACTGATCCACCACTCTATTTCTTAGCCAGTATCAAGTTGTTTTGATGATTTGTGCCCACCTTTCTAGATTTTTTGGGGGGTGCACTGGGTGTGTCCATCTGGATAATACTATACAGAAAGGATTTCAGAACAGGAAGGCACTAAAGAAAGGATCAGATTCTAGAAGTAGGGACCAACATTTTTATGACTACTGCGGCCATAAGTAAGGGTTTTATTTCATTTGAACTATTATCTTCTGAAAGCTTTGTGATAATTCTGCAAGATAAATACTGCCAATATGATTATCATCATTTTATATATGAGGAAACAAACTGAGAGAAGTCAAGAGATTTGCCCAAGGTCATATAGCTACTAGGTATTAGTCAGAATTGAACCAAAATCTTCTCTGATCCAAGGCCAGTATTCTAGACTAGCAGGAATCATGTGCCAGACAGTTTTGGACTGCTGTGCTGCCAGAATTAGATCAAAATGTAACTGGGAAACATTTAACAAAGCAAATAAAAATTCAACAGAACATAGATAATCTTAAATTGTGGTATTCTGAATAAATATGTGGCCCACAGGGATCCTTATATACCATTTAGTAGCCCTGTTTTCTATTTGGGTTTGACCCCATTGCTCTAGAGACACCTGGTTAGGCAGAGACCTAAGCCTGAAGTCATGAAAACCTGATTCTAATTCAGCCTCAGGTAATTAGCAGATGTATAATCCTGGGCAAGACACTTAATCTTTGCCTTTCTCAATTTCCTAAATTGTAAAATGAGGAAAATAATAGCACTTCCCAAAGTTGTTATAAGGACCAAATGGCATATTTTAAAAGTACTTTGCACAGTGCCTGGCACAATATAGTTACTTAATAAGTTCTTCCTTTTCTTCTTCCTTCCTTTCCTTTCTTCCTTCCTTATTTCCTCCTTCCTTTCCCTCCCGCTCTCCCTCCCCTACTTCCTCTCTCCCATCCTTCCGTCCTTCCGTCCTTCCTTCCTTTCTTCCTTCCTTCCTTCTTTCCTTCCTTCCTTCCTTCCTTCCTTCCTTCCTTCCTTCCTTCCTTCCTTCCTTCCTTCCTTCCTTCCTTCCTTCTTTCCTTCCTTCTTTTCTCCATAGTTAGCTGTTTCTTAGTAATGTTCTAGGATGCTCTAAGGAAGATTTTAAAATAATTTCCTGGCATGAAGCACAGTAAAAAGGTGTGAGTATGGTAAGTGGGGCTGTACCAAGAAAAGTCATGCTGCCCTATTCAATTTCTGTGAATTTAAGTAATTAGGGGGGGACTGGAGGTTACTTACAAGGTTGGAATGAAATTTCACTAAGTTAGCATGAAAGAACAAGATAACAAGCTAGAACAAGAAAGAACAATGTGCACTCATAATAACCAAAATTCAATGAAATTCAATCAGAGTAAGACATCACAGTTTTCACAATATGTGTTAGTGAGCAAACTGGAAAATGTTCTATGTGTCTATTTTTGTTGTAATTCTGGGAGGGCATGTGGTTATTATACAGTCTTTGCTTTCCAAGTTTTCTAAGAATGGCAGCTATTGTGCAACTGAAAAGACTCAGTGTTTTCCCCAAAGTATAACTCTTCTTCCAAGTAACAAGCCAGTGGAAAAGTTCGTATTCTTACTTTTGCCAATGAATGTTTATGAGGTATCTAGCTGGAAGCAAAATTCCTTATAATTCTTAAATTGATGAATACTATTTTATTTATTAATATTTAGATTATTAGAATTTTATTTAATACATTATTATAAGAATATTAGAGATATGTATCTGCCTAACAAACAATGGACAGGAAACTCATAGTTGATTACATTCTTAAATCTTGTTCTTGTGCTGAGATATTATAAGGATCTGAACAATTGTGTAAAATGTATAGCACCTGTGTGTAGGAGGGAAGGGAAGACAACAAACAGAAAAGATTAAATGTAGTATAAGTGGAAAATTGACTTTCGTTCTATACCCAGTGCAGAACACAATGCTGGGCACATTGTCAGCACTTAATAAATGCTTAAATCAGTCAATCTGATTGACTGACTGACATTATGCTCATTGTAATCAATCACTTACTTGGTCCATGCAGATGGTGATACTCCTGGGTTGTGAACTGAGCTTGATGGTGTTTTAGATTTCTATTGATCTTAAAGTTTATCCATATCACTTTTGGAAGCTACTCCTTCCTTTTTCTAAAATTTACTTTAGGAATTATTATGTGAGAAAGCAATAGCAAACTTATTGTGAAACAGACTTCTGTTTTATCTTTTCCATCTAAAATACTAGACCATTGTGTTAGTTCTAATAGACTTGAGGAATAGATTTAGACTAATTTTAATTGCTTAAATAGATGGAAGAAAATGTTCTTTTTAAGAATAATTTCCATCTTAATTTAGGCAGAATTATTAAGCATATTTTTTATCTCTAAAAAATAAACAAATTTATCCTTTTCTGCAGAACTAATGAAATATGCATTATGATCTGGATAGAAGTATACAAGACACTGTCATTATCTAGCAATCAGTAATACAATATACTTATGATATCTTTGAAGGCCTTTCACTCCCTTTTGCATATTTTTCTCTATCATGATGACAAATTTGTTTTATCATTCATATCTGATACTTCCTTAATAATTTTTGTTTAGTGTACTCCCTCATTGTATATCATTGACCATGGTGTGTCTTATACAACAAAATCCTTTCCACCTTGCTCTGTGAATTGGCAGAATGTTCCCTCCAGAGCATGAGTGGGCAGAATAAATTCTTTCATTTTTTTAACACTTCATAGTTTGCCTAGTAGTTTTCTCACCAAAACCTCATGAGGTAGATATCATTGTTACCATGCTATAGACAAGTAAACTGAGAGTCCAGCAAATTTTCACTTACCCAGGGTCTCAAAGCTAGTAAGCGCCTAGGCTTGCATTCAATTCTGGTTTCCTGATTCAAAGTCCAACATAACTTTTACTGCAGCAAATTACTTTTAAAATTTTTCCATTTGAGGGGGGGCGGAACCAAGATGGCCGCATGAAGGCAGCGTCTTACCGGAGCTCTCCCACAAGGTCTGTCAGATTCCTATAAAAAAGTGAATTTGAGCAGATTTGAGAGAGTCAGAAACCGCGAGGAGTCTGTGTGGCGCAAATTTCCGAGCCGGGAGAGTCTGAAAGGCGGGAGGCATGAACCTCTAGGCTCAGAGAGTGCTCGGTGTGCGGAGCTGCTCCAGACCAAGGCGGAAGCGGCTGGCCGGGAAATTCACGTGGGAGACGGGCTGGGAGAAAGCTGGGCGCCAGAAACCGGCAGAGATCCCCAGGCCTCCCAACACAGGGTGGCAGTCTGTGGAAGCGAGGATAGGTAGCGCAACGCCACTAGCCGTGAAACACCGACTCTGGAAGCTTGTAGCCCAAGCGTATGAAACGCAGATTCTTGAACTTCCAGGAGGCATAATGGCCAAGTAAAGGGCTCTAATCCCTCCCCTCCCCACCCAGAGAATTCCTCGGGGAAAAAAAACAAAAAAAAACAAACAAAAAAAAAACCCCAAACCCACTGGAACTGAGCAGAAAGTAGTGGGGCTTCAGTGGTGAAATAGTAGTAGTTCATCAGTCCCAGAGGGGCAGAGTCGGCAGGGGTCAACGCCAGGAGCCCAGACGTAACCTTGCTCCCCCAGGGGAAGTGCCAGACATCAGCTCAACAAACAGCTGAGATCATTGCTGAAAAGCAAGTGCTGGAGAGCACCCATAGGGAGTGAGAAGCCAGGGAGCCAGACCCCTCCCCCACACCTCAGGAAACTGAAGTTTATAATTCTAGACTCACAAACCCCAGAATAAGAAAGCTGGGACAGAAATCCCTGAGGCCCAAAGCTAGAAATTCGGGGTAAAGCCAGCAAAAGGCAAACCAATATGAAGAAGAACACAAAAAAACCGAGGACAATAGATTCTTTTTATGGAGACAGTCAGGATCAAAATACCAATATGGAAGAGGGAAGTAATGATACTGTAGATACATCAGATACCTCAAAAGGTAACTAAATTATCACTTTTTGCAGATGATATGATGATTTATCTAGAGAATCCTAGAGAATCAAGTAAAAAACTACTTGAAATAATAAACAACTTTAGCAAAGTTGCAGGATATAAAATAAACCCACATAAATCCTCAGCATTCCTATACATTACTGACAAAGCCCAACAGCAAGAGATAGAAAGAGAAATTCCATTCAAAGTTACTGAAGGCACTATAAAATATTTGGGAGTCTATTTGCCAAGACAAACCCAGGGCCTATATGAACATAACTATGAAACACTTTACACGTGAATAAAATCAGATCTAAATAAATGGAAAAATATCAGTTGCTCATGGTTAGGCCGAGCTAATATAATAAAAATGACAATTTTACCTAAATGAATCTATCTATTCAGTGCCATACCAATTGAACTACCAAAAAATTATTTTACTGAGCTGGACAAAATAATAACAAAATTCATCTGGAAAAACAAGAGGTCTACAATATCTAGGGTATTAATGAAAAGACATGCTAGAGAAGGTGGCTTAGCCACACCAGATATTAAACTGTACTACACAGCAGCAGTCATCAAAACTGCCTGGTACTGGTTAAGAAACAGGGGTGTGGATCAGTGGAATAGGATAGGTACACAAGTAGGAGAAATCAACAAGTTTAGCAATCTACTCTTTGATAAACCCAAAGAGGCCAGCTTCTGGGCTAATAATTCACTATTTCACAAAAACTGTTGGGAAAATTGGAAAATGGTAGGGCAAAAACTGGACATAGACCAATATCTTACACCATATACCAAAATAAAGTCAAAATGGGTTCATGATTTAGGAGTACAAGCTGAGACTATAAGTAATTTGGGAAAGCAAGGAATAGTTTACTTATCAGATTTATGGAAAAGAAAAGAATTCATGACCTAACAAGAGATAGAGAGCATTACAAAATGCAAAATGGATAATTTTGATTATGTCAAATTGAAATGTTTTTGTACAAAAAAAGCCAATGCAACAAAAATTATGAGGGAAGCAGAAAATTGGGAGAAAATCTTTGCAACTAGTATCTCTGATAAAGGCCTCATTTCTAAAATATACAGGGAACTGAGCCAATCATATAGGAATACAAGCCATGCCCCAATTGAGAAATGGTCAAAGGATATGAACAGGCAGTTTTCAGAGGAAGAAATTAGAGCTATCAATAGGCATATGAAAAAATGCTCTGGATCACTACTGATTAGAGAAATGCAAATCAAAACAACTCTTAGATACCACATCTCTCCTGCCAGATTGGCTAAAATAACAAAACAGGAAAATGATAAATGCTGGAAAGGATGTGGGGAAATTGGAACGTTGTTGCATTGCTGGTGGAGTTGTGAGCTGATCCAGCCATTTTGGAGAGCAGTTTGGAACTATGCCCAAAGGGCTATAGAAATGTTCATACCCTTTGACCCAGCAATACCACTTCTAGGGTTGTATCCCAAAGAAATCACACAAGCGGGAAAAGGACCCATATGTACAAAGGATATTTATAGCAGCTCTTTTTGTGGTAGCCAAGAATTGGAAATCAAAGCGATGCCCATCAATTGGCGAATGGCTGAACAAGCTGTGGTATATGAAGGTGATGGAATATTATTGTGCCATAAGAAATGGGGATGATGCAGACTTCGTAACAATCTGGAAAAACCTACACGATATAATGCTGAGTGGGCGGAGTGGAGCCAGGAGAACGTTGTGCACAGCCACAAATATATGGATTCTGTGAGGACCAACCCTGACATACTTCGCTCTTCTCAGCAACCTAAGGTGCAAGGACAACTCCAGGGGACTCACGATGGAGAATGCTATCTTCTTCCAGAGAAAGTACTGTGAAGTTTGAATACAGATTGAGGCGCACCACATGCTCTCCTTTTTTGCTTCTCTTTTGTTTTTGTTTTTGGGTTGTTTTTTTTTTTTTTTTGGTTCTGTTTCTTCTTTCTCATGATTCATTCCATTAGTCATAATTCTTCATCACAACTTGACTAGTGTATAAATTAATTCAATGCGAAGTTATACATGATAGTTATATGAGATTCCATGCCATCTTGGGGAGGGAGGGTGGAGGGAGGGAAGAAAATCTGGAACTCAAAATTATGTAGAACCATGTGTGGTAAACGAAAAATAAATAAATTTATTAAAAAAAATTTTTTTTCCATTTGAAGTATTTTTGGTGGAATTTGAAAGACTTGGAGAGAAGGCAAATTTCATAATCCCCATGTAAATTGTAATGATTTTATGGCAGCCTTCTTGACTATTCCAGATCTTATCAAGTTCCATTGCCTTTGTACCCTTATAGTACTGATGGTTGTCACCACACAATTTATAATTGCATGATCATGTATTATTTCACTCTGTGTATGTGTGTGTGTTGTTCACATGTTTTATTCTCACTCCAATAAGAATATAAGAGAGCAGGAATAATGTCTTATTTATCTTCCCAATTTCTCACAGTTTGCCTGAACATTGAATGGGCATTTGGTCAGTTCAAAGGTCAAAGAATCAAAAAGTAGGACCTCATATTTTACTTTGAAATTCAAATGGTTCAAATTATATAGCTGATCTTATTCATTTGGTATTTTGTAACTTTTACTTACTTTTTTTCCCTATTACTCTATCTAATTTTTGGCATTGTTCATCTGGAAGATATATTCCACTATTCCCAATGAGTGTATACTTGCCCTTTTATTCTTTGTTTAAAAAATATCAATTGCTATCAATACTATTATAGCTTTGTAAATCCTGTGGACTAACATTTAAATTTTCAATATTTGTCTTTTCTTATAGCATATCAGATATCATTACAACTTTGTCTTTGACAAATCAATCTTGATTTTTAACACTTTTTGTTTAAATTTGATTTTGCAAATTTTTAGGTAGTATTTGCCAACAAGGCAAAATCACAGGTTCACAAAGGTGTAGATTGGAAGGGACCACAGCAGCCATCTAGTCCAACATCATTACATTCAAAAAATGGCAATTTGCTCTTTGTTAAAAAGACTTTCAAAGACAGTGAACCCACCATCTCTAACGGGTGCCCATTTCATTTTTGGACAGCTCTAATTACTAGGAAGATTTTTCTGATGTCAAGCCTAAATATAGCTTTTTGTACCTTTAATTATTGCACTCAATACTGTCCTCTGAGGCCAGAAAAGAACAAGTCTATTCCCTCCTTCACAAAATAGCCTTTAAAAACTTTTGTCATGGTTCCCCTAACCTTATCTTCTCCAGGCTAAACATGCCAAGTCCCTCCAGCAACTTCTTATCTGACATGGATAGAAAGCCCTTTACCATGCTGATTGTCCTCTTCTGATTCTCTACAGCTTATCAATATCTCAAACTTTTGTGCCTAGAATTAAACACTGATGAGATCTGATGACAGGAGATGACAGAGGAATTATCACCTTCTAATTACTAGAACCTCTATCTCTCTTAACGAAGACCCAGGGCACATTCACTCTATTTTTTTGCCACATTTCATTGCTGACTCATATTGAACTTGAAATTCACTAAAATTCCTAGATCTTTTTTCAAATTTCTGTCTAGCCATGGCCCAGTTGATTTTATTTTGCACCCTTTACACTTATCTTTACTGAATGTTGTTGTATCATCTTAGTAGATTCAATTCAGTGATCTCACCTATACATTTTTTTGGGAAAATGATTCTGTCATCTAATGTGTTAGCTATCACTCCCAGATTTGTGTGATTTGCAAATTTAATACACATGACATTTATGTCTCTGATAAAGTCATTGATAAAAATGTTAAACAGCACTGGGTTAAACCCAGGTCCCTAGGGGGCACTATTGGAGATTTCCTGCCATACTGGAATCAACCATGTAACAGCTAATCTTTGAATCTGGCCATCCAATCTGTTCTGAATACATCAAAGTTGGTGATCTGGTCCACACCTCTCTATTTTCTCTACCAGAAGAGTCTGAAATTCTTTAAATTATTATTTACTTCTTTAATATTTTTAGTTTTCAGCATTGATTTTCACAAGAGTTTGAATTACAAATTTTCTCCCCATTTCTACCCTCCCCCCACTCCAAGATGGCATATGTTCTGACTGCCCCATTCCCCAGTCAGCCCTTCCTTCCCCTTTTCCCTTACTTTCTTGTAGGGCAAGATAGATTTCTATGCCCCATTGCCTGTATATCTTATTTTCTAATTGAATGCAAAAACTTTTTTGTGAACATCTGCTTTAAAAACTTTGAGTTCCAAATTCTCTCCCCTCTTCCCTCTGCACCCACCCTCCCTAAGAAGGCAAGCAATTCAACATAGGCCACATGTGTATCATTATGAAAAACCCTTCCACAATACTCATGTTGTGAAAGACTAACTATATTTTTCTCCTTCCTATCCTATCCCCCTTTATTCAATTTTCTTCCTTGACCCTGTCCCTTTTCAAAAGTGTTTGCTTTTGATTACCTCCTCCCTGTATCTGCCTTCCCTTCTATGGTCCCCCCTTTTTTATCCCCTTCCTCCTTCTTTCCTGTGGGGTAAGATACCCAATTGAGTGTGTATGTTATTCCCTCCTCAAGTCAAATCCAATGAGAGCAAGATTCACTCATTCCTCCTCACCTGCCCCCTCTTCCCTTCCTAGAGAACTGCTTTTTCTTGTCACTTTTATGCGAGATAATTTACCCCATTCTATCTCTCCCTTTCTCCCTCTCTCAATATATTCTTCTCTTAACCCTTAATTTGATTTTATTTTATTAGATATCATCCTTTCATATTCAACTCACCCTGTGCCCTCTGTGTGTGTGTGTGTGTGTGTGTGTGTGTGTATACATATACACACACACACACACATATATATATATACACACCTACATATGTACATACATAGACACACACACACACACACACACACACACACACATATATATATATATATATATATATGTATACTCATACTCATATTTTTTCATTCCTTTAGTTCTATTTTATTATCTCTTGATTTCTCATAAAGTCACTGGCTTCCACTTGCTCCAATCTAATTTTTAAGGTATTTTCTTCAGTGGTCCTTTGGATCTCCTTTTCCATTTGGCTAATTGTGCCTTTCAAGGCATTCTTCTCCTCATTGGCTTTTTGGAGCTCCTTTGCCATTTGAGTTAGTCTATTTTTTAAGGTGTTATTTTCTTCAATTTTTTTGGGTCTCCTTTAGCAAGTCATTAACTTGTTTTTCATGGTTTTCTGGCATCACTGTCATTTCTCTTCCCAATTTTTTCTCTACTTCTCTAACTTGCTTTTCTAAATCCTTTTTGAGCTCTTCTATCGCCTGAGACCAGTTCATGTTTTTCTTGGAGGCTTTTGATGTAAGCTCTTTGACTTTGTTTATTTCTTCTGGCTGTATGTTTTGGTCTTCTTTGTCTCCAAAGAAAGATTCTAAAGTCTGATTCTGAATATGAGTCTGTTTTTGCTGCCTGGCCATGTTCCCAGCCAACTACTTGACCCTTGAGTTTTTCGTTGGAGTATGACTGCTTATAGAGTAGAGAGTACTTTGTATCCCAAGCTTGAGGGGCTGTGCTGTTGTTTTCAGAGGTATTTCTATAGAACAAGCTCTGCCACACCAGTGCTCCTTTTGCCCCAAGAACCACCAACCTGGACCATGACTCAGATTTAAGCAGGCTCAGCATTCTCGCTCAGATCTGCCACTTAATTCCTCCCACCAGGTGGACCTGGGACAGGAAGCAACTTCAGCCATAGTTCTGTAGCAACACCACCTCTGCCATCCCCAGGGTGTGGCCAAACTGCCAACTCCTTTCATTTTGTCCCCGCAGTTTTTCCCAGTAACCTTTTCTGTTGTCTTTGATGTTTGTGGGTTGAGAAGTCTGGTAACTGCCACAGCTCACTGATTCAGGGCACTAGGGCCTGTTCCACCCTGCTCCCAGTCTTGTTGGTCTGGGCACGGCCCATGCTGGGCTCTGCTCCACTCTGCTCCCAGCTCTGTGCGATAGACCTTACCCATTGACCATCTAGGCTGTCCTGGGCTGGAGCCCTGCTTCCCTCTGCTATTTTGTGGGTTCTGCAGTTGTAGAGTTTGTTTAGAGCCATTTTTTATAGGTGTTTGGAGGGTCCTGGGGGAGAGCTTTAGGCAAGTCCCTGCTTTTCAGTGGCCATCTTGGCTCCTCCCCTGAATCTGAAATTCTTTAACTTAAGCTTTACTAAAATCAAGGTTACCTACATCTTTATCATTTCCCTCATCTACAGGTTTAGGAACCATGTTAAAAAAAGACAAGGAAGTATATTTAATCTGATGTGACTTGATGAAGAATTTAGCTGGATTTTTGTAATCACCACTTTCCTTTTTCCATGTTCAATAACTTTTTTGAAAAATGATCTGATCTGGAAATTTACCAGAAATGGAAGTTAAGTTCCCTGGCTTATAGTTTATAGACCACTTCCTTTCATTTTTCTAAAATGCAAACAGTTTCCTTTTCCTAATCTTGCGATATGTCTCCTGTTTTCAACTATTTTCAACTATTTTTCAACTATTATTGATAGTGACTCAGAAATGACATCTATTCACCTGTGAGGTAATAGTTTTGATTATACATGTGTACCTAATGCGCATACTTGAAGGTCTAAAGAGCAGAATAGGCTTTCCTATGAGATTTAAAAGTGCATTAGAGAAAGAAGTTCCCAATCATCTAGAATCTGCGTAGTTTCAGTCTATAACCCAATATTAATTGATTAGAGAATTCCTGTTCTATGTATCTAGACCAAGAAGCTATTAAATTCACCCCCTTCAGTGTTCAGGCCACAGGTCTAAGGGCTCAAACCCAGAGTCAGCAACCTATAATTCTGGTGCATAAGTTCCAAATCCCTATCATCTAGCTTAAGTGCTCAATTCAATTAAAAACTTTCATTCACACTAATTAACCTTTGCAAAAAAAATCAAGTATCACTATTTGAATGCTTACTTACTGGACAGAGGTGTCCTACATTTCTGAGTAATGGCCTAATATTAGCAATAATTTCCTGGCCTAATATTGCTACTGTCTGAAAGACATTGTATTATAAGTACTAGGGAAATACACAAGGATATACTCTGTTCTATAAGAGCTTATAGTCTAATGAGTCAAAACAGTTACATCAAGTAACTACGATGAAAGGAAGAGGGAGACAAGTGTAAATGATGGGTTCAGAAATAGTGCTATGAAAACTGAGGAAGAAAATTACTTGTGGGTACAGAGTGGGGCAGGGAAGACAAAGGAAGACTTCATAGACACAGTTGTAAATGAACAGCTTCTTGAGGAAAGAAAATTTTGATAGATTGAAATGCAGGGGGTTAATTTCAGGCATTTGGAAGGACAGAGATAGGAGATGCTAGGTTGAGAATGGTTGACATTAAATAATCCAATTTGGCTGGAAATACTTAGCAACAGGGAAACCCTGACTAAGTATTTAGGTGCCCATAGATCAAGGTTCCTAGATTATTTGCCTCTTTCAGAGTTTCAAGAATGAGACTCCAACATACTTTCGCTACAGGAGCTAACAAGCCCTGTGAGATAGAACTCTAGGTAACATGACCTTGCCAGTAAGTCCCCTTTTATATGATTCAAATGCATATTAAACAAATATACTAAAATTTTATTTTAATTATTTATGATATAACACCATTAATTATAATTATTAATATTTATTTATTAAAATATCAATTTTAATTTTCCCTTTAAAATTGTTTCTACATTTTATATAACATCTACACAAATGTACTTGAAGAATCTCATGTTTCTAATAAATGGAGAAAAGCATTATAGATGTATAAATTCAGAGCTTAATGATATCCCAAAAGTCAGATGACTTTTAATTGAGGAGGAAACTGATACTCTACCAAGTCAGCTGATTTGACTCATCTCACAGAGCTACTGAACAGAGCCAGAATTTGAATCCAGGTCCTCCTGACCCCTAATTCAGTGTTAAATATAGATAATGTGCTGCCTTTAAAATACACTTAGTCTAAAAATTCCCATTTTTGAAATTAGAGGCATTGTATAATAGATTTGTGCTTTTCCACTTGACCCTGTACATGTAATATCTGGTTCTTCTTTCAGATTAGAAACTGTCTTTATTGGCTCTCACATTGTCACTTCCATAGTCACCTTATGTGGTTTTCTTTTTAGTTTGATTTCACAGACCTTCATGATGCCTACTACCACTCATTCATGTTTGTCCTATTATCATCTGGAGAATGAAGCAGGAGTGATTTACAGTGTCACTGAAAGCCTGTGTATTTGGCCTTCTTCACAGTTTTCACTGGGCTCTGCTCTGTGGGTATATATAGATCACAGTGACACTTTTACAAGGCTAGGCATTTGTTTATTAACACTATGTTCAGAATCTCCCTATGATGGTCCTGCAAGAAGACTGAATTAATTGGATTTTGTTTTCATTTTTACTATAAGAAAAGAGGAAAAAAAAACATTTGGAAATTTGCTACAGTTTTTTTTAAGTAGACATAGAATAACTCTCTGCTGGGTGGTGGGATTGTAACCATGAGATAATTAAACCAATTGCCATGCAGCTAGATTCACTCTATGCCCCTCCTGCAATCTCATTAATTCCTCACACTTTAGTATTTTCCTCACACTTGAAAAAAATGTCCCATTTCTCTGTTCTGACATCTGACAGCTCTGAAATATAATTGTTTTCCTAAAAGTGTGATTTGATTTTAGCCATTACATATACAAGAGTTTAATGAAAAATGAAAGAAAAATAAAGAATTATTTAAGATCCTTAAATAAGTCAATAAAACTTTGTCACCCACACCATCACTGTATAAAGTTATGGAATTTTTTAAAAGCCATTTTATGTAACTTCTAAAATAATGGGAAATCAAGAAATACTATTTCTCCTTAAATTT
Source organism: Trichosurus vulpecula (assembly GCF_011100635.1). Classification (NCBI taxonomy): domain Eukaryota; kingdom Metazoa; phylum Chordata; class Mammalia; order Diprotodontia; family Phalangeridae; genus Trichosurus; species Trichosurus vulpecula. Next base: position 314,246,197 of record NC_050576.1, on the reverse strand, counting down.
TGTTTTTTGTTGAGTTTAGAATTTATGACTATGAGTAGAATATGAGAAATGAGTTCAAACAGTCTGACTAAATATGTTCCCACCAATTAAAAGAGAAAAATGCCTGGATTTTCATTTTTGCTGCCAAGGAATAATAATGAAAATTATTTATTTTTCAAACTTAACTTGAAGAGTAAAAATGCACAGGTTGAAAGTTATTCATATATATATGCATTATATATACTTATATGTATGTATGTATACATATGTATATTTATACATATATGCATATATATGTATATATGTGTACATATGTACATATATATACATATACAAAATAACATTTTATCCAGCCAATCAACTAGCATTTATTATATGCTTACCATGGGCAAGGCACTTCACATGATTGTAATGAAAATGGAAGTATTTTGAGGTCAGGGACCACATCTTTTATGTTTTTCAGGTACAATAAAGTGACTAATAAGATGTTTTTCTATGGTGTAGAATCAATAACAATATATCTAGAAACCTAACTACTATGCTGTTCCAAATATAGGCCACACCACTTTCCCTACCCAAAATACCTTAAAATAACAACAACAAAAAACATATAGATTATATAAAACTTCAATGTATCCCATAATCATAGAAAAAAATTTTAAAAATATATATCCACCCATTTTTTTCCCTTTTCAAATTAATTCTTCTAAGGTATGTGGCCTATATTCACACCAATAGGTAAAAAGTAACTTATTTTTTTAAATACAGGGATAAAAGTTTTTATGTGGTTGGTTTGTTTTTTAGGAACTGTCCCTCTCTTGCTCTATTCTAAGACTTTGTACTTGTTCTGTAGGGGCCTGGAACCTATAAGCATACAAATATAACTCTTTGAACAATAAATGCTAGAAAAGCCCAGCTACCCAGGATTAAGAAAGTATTAAAAGAGACCAGGACCAGTTTATACTATGTAAAGTAATTCTGGATTTTAGAGGCCAGGGTCTGAAAGAGTCTCTTGGATATTTCCCTTTTTCTCTTCACAGTTAAGTATTTCATAAACTTTAATACTTATATTTCAATGGATCTATGATTTCATTAATGTGGATAACTCACTCCAACAGTTAAGATTGTTATCCATTGAGACCCTATCCTGTGTGACTCTTGACACTGTCTTCCCATAAATTCTCTACAAGAGACAGTAGCAAACCTCTCAGACCCTTGCTACTCTGTGGGGACTGATGCAGTATACAGATTCTACATGTTTTCTCTTACACTAAAACTGGCTCATTTATTTTTCTTTTCTTTTTTGTTTTTGGAGGGGTGGGGCTTACATTTCTTTGATGATACCTGTTAAGCTCTCACTTTGACTGAGGCAATGCCTATTCAGTAATTAGGGCTGTTTAAGAAGTGAGACCAGGAGTTGCTCCTTTAATCCCCCAGCCCTTGCGCCTTCCCCCCCAGCCCAAAATCATATGGGGAGGGGAAGACCTTCAAGGTTTCTGGCCAAAAGAGAAACAATTACTATTTACATTTACTCAGAGCCATCAGGACCCCCAAATAATCAGTAAGTGGTACTTGTGCAGGGACCTATTGTCCAGTCAGAGAGGCTGAGCAAATGGGGTTTAAGGCATGGCCTAAGAAAGAAATGTAGCCAATAAACTCTATAACATCAAGGTAGGTTTCAGAAATCAAAATTTACCTTCCTTCGGGCAGAATACCCTCAGGAAAGGGAATGATATCCCATGTGTAGAGAGGAAATGGGAAGAGAGGGTAAGAAATGAGGAAGACATGGAGGGGAGAGGACAGGACAAGAGGAGTGGTCTTGCCAAACTGGAACTGGCAAGTTGGATCTCTACTGGGCAGCTCAGACAGGCTGTGGTTTGTCCTTCTTTCTCGAAGAGGACCATGACATCAGGAAGATGATGCCATGATTTGCAAATGAATTGGATTGAAGTGAGGGAGAACTGTGCAAAGCAACCAGCCTCACTTTCTCTTCCAGAGCAATCTGGGTCCAGTGGCCAGATATAGATCAGGATGACAGGATATGGCCCAGGATGCTTTGAGAGACCTTGGTCTTTTAAAGCTAAGGTCGTTCTGAGTTCTCAGTTGGTCTCTCACTGAATCCTGGACCATCTCCAGTCATCCTGAACTATATCTGGCCACTGGGCCCTGATGGCTCTGCAGGAGAAAGTGAGGCTGGTGACTTTGCCCAGCCCTCCCTCACTTAAATCCAATTCATTTGCAAGTCATGGCATTGTCTTCCTGGTGTCATGTTCCTCATGGAGAATGAAGGACACACCACACAACACAACCACTTGTGAAGCTGCTTTTTGCATAGTTTTCTGCTAGCAATATGTTGTAGTCTATTAACACTAATCATGCATCTCTCCATTATCTCTGAAGTTACTTAGAACTTTGATTCCTCAGACATTATGGAATTCTGTAGGTCACACACATAAAGCACACCTGGAAGAATACAGGTGTTTAAAAGAAGGATTTTTGTCATAAGAAGAAACTTTGAGTCCCTGAAGAAACTTTCCAACTTCCCAAATATGACTCTAATGTGCTCTCATCCTTGAGCCATTTCATTATTTGCAGTGTCTGAATGATTTATATGTCTTCTTATGTTAGCTCTCTGAGCTACCTGATCAAATGAACTTCATAATTCTCACAATAGCTATTCTTTATCCACTTGTTTTTATTCTGTGGATGGTCAGACTAAACTCTTTTAAATGGTTATGGCTCTCATCTTCTTGATTCTGAACTATTTCAGTTACACTAGTTATAAATAAGGGGGCAAGAATTTAACCCAGGACCTCAGACTACACATCTGACATTCTATTATTTATACCATGATATATATTGACTACAAAACATGGCCTTAAAGTATTTCAAAACGTTTACTTTCCACCCACTATTAAAAAATGATTCCAGGAATAAGGAGGGGGCAGTACTCACTTATATCCCAGGACAAGTCTTATATTTTGTATATTTGCTCATCTCTAGCCTAAAGAATCACATTATAGTGTTGATGGCGTATAACCAAAATCTTCCTATATGAAACTATTTCTTTACACTCATTATGAAGGTAGGGATGAATGATTGCATTTTCTATGACTTTATGTAATAGAGAAGATAATCTGTTCTTCCTAATTAAAAGTTATACAGTACAAGAAAATTATAAACATGTAGACCTCTGAAAAGGGCTGGTTGTGTAACAAGAAAATGTGTTATAATGAGTCAACTTAATTTTCTATCTGTTAGGATCTAAATTCTTAAAATTAAGGAACTTAGAACTGGGAGAAAGAGAATGCCCTAGACCTTGTATGCATGCAAATATAAAATATATGTTTATAAGTATGTACATAGGCATGCATATATATTTTATGCTCTTTTACAGCTATGTGTATGTTAATATATATCTGTGTTAAAAGGTCCTATACAGATGTATAAATATAAATGTGTGTGCACAAATGATACATGTTTTTGAGTATATTTGTATATCTGCATATAAAAGGATATGTGTATATAGATATGTATATACATATGTGTCTGTGTAGGATAATATATCTAGAACTAGAATATTTCAGAAGCCAGCAGATCCAATTCTTTCATTATACAGATGAGATAGCTGAGGCTTAGGGAGGTTAGGTAACTTGCCCAAATCACAGATATGACAAGTGTCAGTTCAGATTTTGAATCCACTTCTTCTGCCTCTGGAATCAGTGCTTTTTATTTCTTCCAATTTTACCAACTTTCTTACCTTTCTTTTTCTTCCTTTCTTCCTTCTTTCATCCCTTCCTTCCTTCCTTTCTTTCTTTCTTTCTTTCTTTCTTTCTTTCTTTCTTTCTTGCTGCATTTATTCCTTATTATTTTTTAATTTCTTTTTTGATATTTTATTACTCATTTAATATTTTAGTTTTCAGCATTGATTTCCATAAGATTTTGAATTACAAATTGTCTCCCCATTTTTACCCTCCCCCCACTCCAAGACAGCATATATTCTGATTGCCCCATTCCCCAGACAGCCCTCCCTTCTGTCACCCAACTCCCCTCATCCCCTTTTCCCTTACTTTCTTTTAGGGCAAAATAGATTTCTATGCCCCATTGCCTGTATATGTTATTTCCCAGTTGCATGCAAAAACAACATTTTTTCGTGATCATCTGCTTTTAAAATTTTGAGTACCAAATTCTCTCCCCCCTTACCTCCCCACCCACCCTCCCTAAGAAGGCAAGCAATTCAACACAGGCCACACATGTATCATTATGCAAAACCCTTCCACAGTACTCATGTTGTGAAAGACTAACTATATTTTGCTCCCTCCTCTCCTGTCCCCCTTTATTCAATTTTCTCCCTTGACCCTGTCCCTTTTAGAAAGTGTTGGCTTTTGATTACCTCCTCTCCCTACCTGCCCTCCCTTCTATCATCCCCCCTTTTTATCCCCTTCCTTTTTCTTTCCTATGGGGTAAGATACCCAATTGAGTGTGTATGTTATTCCCTCCTCAAGTCAAATCCGAGGAGAGCAAGATTCACTCATTCTCCACTCACCTACCCCCTCTTCCCTTCCTACATAATTGCTTTTTCTTGCCACTTTTATGTGAGATAATTTACCCCATTCTATCTCTCCCTTTCTCCCTCTCTCAACATATTCCTCTCTCATCCCTTAATTTGATTTTATTTTTTTAGATATCATCCCTTCATATTCAACTCACCCTGTGCCCTCTGTCTATATATATATATATGTGTGTGTGTGTGTGTGTGCGTGTGTGTGTGTGTGTGTGTGTGTGTGTATTCCCTTCGGCAACCCTAATACTTAAGTCTCATGAATTACACACATTATCTTTCCATATATGAATGTAAACAAAACAGTTCAACTTTAGTAAGTCCCTTATGATTTCTCTTTCTTGTCTACCTTTTCATGCTTTTCTTGATTATTGTATTTGAAAGTCAAATTTTCTATTCAGCTCTGGTCTTTTCACTGATAAAGCTTGAAAGTCCTCTATTTTATTGAAAATCTATATTTTGCCTTGGAGCATGATACTCAGTTTTGCTGGGTAGGTGATTCTTGCTTTTAATCCTAGCTCCATTGACTTCCAGAATATCATATTCCAAGCCCTTCAATCCCTTACTGTACAAGCTGCTAGATCTTGTGTTATCCTGATTGTGTTTTCACAATATTCAAATTATTTCTTTCTGGCTGCTTGCAGTATTTTCTCCTTAATCTGGGAGCTTTGGAATTTGGCAACAATATTCCTAGGAGTTTTCTTTTTGGGATATTTTTCAGGAGACGATTAGTGGATTCTTTCAATTTCTATTTTACCCTGTGGCTCTAGAATATCAGGGCAGTTCTCCTTGATAATTTCTTGGTGTATATAGGCTCTTTTTTTGATCATGGCTTTCAGGTAGTCCAATAATTTTTAAATGATCTCTCCTGGATCTATTTTCCAGGTCAGTGGTTTTTCCAATGAGATATTTCACATTGCCTTCCTTTTTTTCATTCCTTTGGTTCTGTTTGATAATATCTTGATTTCTCATAAAGTCACTAGCTTCCACTTGCTCCAATCTAGTTTTTAAGGTAGTATTTTCTTCAGTGGTTTTTGGATCTCCTTTTCCATTTGGCTAATTCTGCCTTTCAAGGCACTCTTCTCCTCATTGGCTTTTGGGAGCTCTTTTACCATTTGAGTTAGTCTATTTTTTAAGGTGTTATTTTCTTCAGTATGTTTTTGGGTCTCCTTTAGCAAGTCATTGACTTGTTTTTCATGATTTTCTCACATCACTCTCATTTCTCTTCCCAATTTTTCCTCTATTTCTCTTACTTAATTTTCCAAATCCTTTTTGAGCCCTTCCATGACCTGAGACCAATTCGTATTTTTCTTGGAGGCTATTGACATAGGCTTTTTGATTTTGTTGACTTCTTCTGGCTGTATGTTTTGGTCTTCTTTGTCACTAAAAAAAAGATTCCAAAGTCTGAGTCTGAATCTGAGTCCACTTTTGCTGCCTGTTCATATTTCCAGCCAACTCCTTGACCCTTGAGCTTTTTATCGGGGTATGACTGCTTGTAGAGTAGAGAGTAAATTGTCCCAAGCTTGAGGGGCTGCACTGCTTTTTTCAGAGCTACTTCTACATAGCAAGCTCTGTCACACCAATGCTTCTTCTCCCCCCAGGAATTGCCAACCAGGATTGTGGCCCAGATCCAAGCAGGGTAAAGCAGGCTTTGCACTTCTGCTCTGATCCACCACTTAATTCCTCCCCCTGGTTTGGCCTGGAGCCGGACACTACTGCAGCTGTAGCTCTGGAAGCAGCCTCAGAACTGCACCACCTTCACCTCCCCTGTGGCAGTGGCCGACCATGAACTCCTTTCACTCTGTCCCAGCAGCTTTTCCCACTAACCTTCTCTGTTGTCCCTGGCATTTTGGGGTTGAGAAGTGTGGTAACTGTCACAGCTCGATGATCCAGGGCCCTATGGTCTGTTCAGCATGGCTCCCACTGTGTTTGTTCCTGGTGCGGCCCATGCTGGGCTCTGTTCCCAACTCCATGTGATAGACCCTTCCCAGTGACAATCTATGCTATCCTTGGCTGGAGCCCTGCTTCCCTTTCCTATTTCATGGGTTCTGCAGCTCTAGAATTTGTTCAGAGGTATTTTTTATAGGTATATGGAGGGACCTGGGAGAGAGCTTAAGCAAGTCCCTGCTTTCCAGCTGCCTTCTTGGCTCCATTAAATCTTTCTTTCTTCCTTTCTTTCTTTCTTCCTTTCTTTTTCTTTCTTTCTTCCTTTCTTCCTTTCTTTCTTTCTTTCTTTCTTTCTTTCTTTCTTTCTTTCTTTCTTTCTTTCTTCCTTTCTTCCTTCTTTTCTTTCTTTCTTTCTTTCTTTCTTTCTTTCTTTCTTTCTTTCTTCCTTCCTTCCTTCCTTCCTTCCTTCCTTTCTTCCTTTCTTTCTTTCTTTCTTTCTTTCTTTCTTTCTTTCTTTCTCTCTTTCTTTTCCATCTATCTTTCATCTATGTAGCTATCATCTACCATCTATTTATATCTTTCATCTATCTATTTATCTATATTCTACTTATCATCTATCTGTCTATTTATCTGTCTTCCATCTCTCATAGTTAAGAGATGCCAAAAAGATGTTTGAGTGGTTGATTATTAATTGGTATTGATGTTGATATTTTCCCTGTAAGTTGATATGACAGTCTTCAGGGAGCTGATTCAGAAAAGACACCATTCAGCAACCATTTTTATCCAGTCTGCAAAGGTATTTTGTATTTTGTCTTATAATATTATTCAGTTCTTACCAAATCCATTGCTTCCTAGAACTCATTTTTATGAAATTATTTCAAATATGTAGATGTGAAGCTTCTGTCTAGTCTACAATCTTTCGACTTCTTTCCTCTTTTGATCTTGAATCATATTCTTATTGTCAACATGTTTATTGCTTTCTTCTATGCCTATTTTTCTTATTTTAAAAATTCCTAGTATTAAATTATATTTTTATTTTGAAAAGTCTTTTCAGAGGTAATCATGCAATTCCCCTAAATTAAAACCTCTTCTATAATAACAAAAATATATGGAATTATAGATTTAGAGCTGGAAGGTACCTTGAAGGCTTTTTAGGCCACTCACCCATTAGTCCAATCAGAAAACTGAGGATTAGAGAAGTTAAATGACTTAGTCATACAACCAGTAAATGTCCAAGGAGGCATTTAAACTCAGGACCTTCAGAGAAGTCCAGTGACCTATCCCCTAAACTATGCCTCTCATTTGATACATTTAATGATCAATTTGTTATATTCAATTATCTTCATAATAGTCTTTTGATTATGCTCATCATGAAATAAGAGATCAACAAATGTCTTTGAAATTAATATATCTTGTTGCCTTTGGACTCTCAATTAAACCAATTACAATGATTCCTTTATTTATTTCCCCAAGGAAAATCTGTCCACCATCATTCCATCTGGTTTCAATATCCTTATAGTTTCTGTTTTAATTTAAGGCAGAGGAGCTTCATTTATTTTGGAACATGAACCCCTTCCTATGACAGTCTGCTATAACCTATGGACCCCTTCTTGGAATTAACAAAATAAATTATGTAGGATTACAAAGAAAATCAATTATATAGAAATACGGTTATTAAAACAAAAAACCCCTCCAAGTTAAGAACATACAATGTAAGCAAAACTGATATATTGATACAATTCAGCTCTTCTAGTCATTCCACTTGGTATTAGGGCAATTATTTTACATTGACAGGACCGAAAGTCAGGTTAATACTTGTAGATAGTTTAAAAACTTTGCAATTATTCACATTATCTATTCTCTTTTCAGCTACTCTGCCATTGTTATGTAGAGGTAGAACAGGGTCACACAGTAATAAAGAAGCATTGTGTATTTTCTTTAAGAGGCTGCCACAAAGAATCAATCACTTAGTGGCTAGCCTATGGGTGGTTAATCTTTCCATAGTTAGCCAGGCTGATCCTGGGACTAGTAGACACACTTGGTTGCTGGGACCATCCTTTAAGCTAAGGGTTCCTATCCTTTTTTTTTTTTTTACGGGGTGTGTGTGTGTGTGTGTGTGTGTGTGTGTTCTCCATGCCACGATGTATAGAGTGTTGTCTTCCAGATTTCAGATCTGGTCCCAGACACTTACTTAATCATGTGACTTTAGGTAAGTCCCTTAATGACTTTCTCAGTTTCCTCATCTATAAAATAGCAATAATAATAGAACCTACCATTGAGGGTTGTTGTGAGGATCAAATGAGATAATATTTGTAAAGTGCTTTGAACAGTGCCAGGCATATAATAATCTCTAAAGGAATGCTAGCTATTACTATTATCATTTTTAACAATAATAATATCTAAGGCAAGCAATAGAGATGTATATGGAGCTTGGCCCAGATCTGAAAAGAAGGAGAAAAGAGTTCTCCATTGCTTTTGAGAAATTACAAAGTACTTTCACTGACCCCAAGTTTCCCATAACAGTAAAAAACAAACAAACAAACAAATGAAAAAAAAACCCACCATCTTTCAATACAAACTTTTTTCATCATTGCTGTATAACAACAATAGGTGGAATGCCACTCTCTCCAAAGAACTAAAAATCAGCATCACAGAGAACAATAGAAAGACACATTATATATTAAAACATTTTTAAAGACATAAAAATTGTAAGATTAATTTTATGTCAATATATGTAATATTGTACTCTTTATCAATTAATTTATGTACCCATGTAAAAGGGAGCCATTAATATTTATTAAATAGGGGAGTGGCATGGTTAGACCAACAGCTAAAGAAAAATCAGTTTGGAAACTATGTGAAAGTTGAATTGGAGTAGGCATAGATTGGGGTGGGTGGACCAAATAGGAGTTTAATAGTTCACATAAGACATTATGAAAGCCAGACCTAGAATGGCACCTATGACAGTGGAGCTAAAGGGACATTTGCAAGAAATATTGTGGCTGTAGAGACAAAATTTTGTAATTGACTGGAGGGATGACCCTTCTACTCATTAAAATTGTAATAGAGATCACTATTTAGCTACAGTTTGGAGTCCACAAATTCTGAGGCTCCTTATAGCTCTGACATACTATGCTTCTATGATATCCACAAATTCTGAGGCTCCTTATAGCTCTGACATACTATGCTTCTATGATATCCAAGGGGGTTGAGGAGCAAAGTTTGTGGGGTAAAAGTTACCATAGTAACTTATTTAAGATACATAAACTTCAAATTTTATTCCATTTATTTAAAGCAAAGAGGATATAGGCTGAGCTGTTATTCATCCTTCATTCTCAAAGAAGGCCAATGATGTCATGAGAATGGTGTTTTGACTTTGGTGTGAATTGGACTTCAGTGAGGCAGAGCAGCTGAAAGTTGTCAACCTCATTCTTTCCTCTAGAGTTGTTGAAATCCAGTGGCAAGACAAAAGTCAAGACAACTGGTGATGGCCTGGAATAGGCTGAGGTGTTAGGGCTGGGATGTTTGCCTGCAGAAGGATTAATAACAACCAAGACCAATAAAATAACTTCCCCAAACAGCCAGAAATTTCCTTATTAGAATAGAATCATATATATTTTCTTGAATGGTTTCTCATATTCTAGCTTTATTCTCAGAAGGAGGCAAATTCTAATAGTCAGGGAACATTTTAGCAATTGTCTGACTAGACTTGTTCTTTGTCTTCATGGGAAGCATACACTTATTAGCAAATAAAACTTCCTGTGAACACTCATGCTATGCACTAACAAACGGAAGTAAGAAGACTATTCATGGGATGACTTGTTTTGAAGAAAATATAATCATCCAATCATGGAACTGGGAAAGAAATTACCTTTATCAAATCCAACTTCTTTATAAAAATATGACTTCCAAAAGTAACTGTTTGTGCTATAAAAAACTAAAAGGAGTGTGTGGGATGTTCAAGGAGGACTATCATTTCTGGTATGAGGGCTTACTGAGCCCTTTCCAGGGCCGCTCATTTACCTTTGGTGTCCACCTAACACCCAACTCCCTTCTGCAATTCCAGGAAACTGTAGCACACACAGTGTACACAGCCTGGAAAACCAGATCAAGGGTAACAAATGCACCACAAACCTGCTGCTAGTTAGGAGGGTGTCTACCCAAGCATGTGAAGACCTCCTTTGTGGAATAGGTGGATGAAAACATTTTGTTACAATGGTCATGAAGAAGGCTAAAGCAGGCACTGTGGAGTGCTTAGAGCTTGGTTAGACAACAAAGGTACTAAGGTCATCCACCCATCCCTGGCCTTCATCAGTAGTCGTGATTTTTGTCTTGCAACTGGATGTTGATGATTCTGGAAGGGAGAGTGAGCCTGAAGACTTTGTGCAACTCTGCCTCACTAAATCCAATTCATGCAATGAAGTCAAGCCACCACCACATTATGTCATTGATCTTCTCTGAGAACAAAGGGCAGACAACAATAATATACTAAAAACTTAGACTTGTGAATGTGATCATCCAAGATGACCAGAGTACCAGAACCCCATGACATAACTGCAGCAAAGTTCTGATCTTAGACTCTACTCTGATTTCTGATTCTATTCCAAAGTTGTTGCCCTTCTGTCGATTTTCAGGGAGTTGTAATGATGCATATCCACCAACAAATGATATAATTAATAATGTGGTAAAAAAATTCTTATTCAGCCTAAATGCATAGAGACACTGTACTCCAGAGGAGTCTGTAAAGTAAAGTGAATATCTACAGCAAATAGAATTTAACATTAGATGACCATTTGGGGATAATGCCACTACCTTTAATCTTCTAGAGCATCCAGTGATGTTTATGGTTAGCATAGCAAAAGGGTTGCATAAAATATAAAAATAAGAGTTATGATTAGTATCACAAAAATATAGGCAGGTTTAGACATGACTAACTAAGGTTCTCCCAGGTTAATTTCTGTCCCAGTATTCTTGTACACTAATCTAGTTAACTCAGTTATGGGAGATGAGTACTAAAAGTGCTTTGATTTTGTTCTTTAGACAAATCAACTGGCAAAGATTCTTTTCTTGTTGGGTTTTGATTGGTTTCTTCTCTGATAGATTTCTAATACCATGTTGCAAAGTGGGGTCATAGTTGATGAGGCAAACTATTTTGGGAAGATGTCCTTCACATGATATTTTCCACATATTTATTAAAGGTCTTTTAAATGGAATTATCAATTCTAAATAGGTTTTCATGATGAATTTTTGACAGTTGGTTGGCTATGTTTGCTATCACTCATCTTTCTTCTGATTGTGGTCCATATGGTCCTACCATGGAGACATGTCACTGTGACTTAAGCTAATTGAATTTCACATGTCTTATATCCTTCCCCAATGGCATATAATCCCAGCTGTGGAACTACAGGCTGTTACCTGACATGCTTTAGTCCCAGGCTGAAGTTGTTGCTTCCTAAGTCCCTTTTGGATTTCATTATTTTCCCCTCTACCCTATGTGAATATTTGTGCAGATGTCTCATTACTCTTTGCAATAAAACTTTCCTCAGCTGGAAGTTTGGAGTGTTAATGGTGTTCCTTTCATTGCTGAAAAAGGACCACAAATCTCAGTTGTAGCTTTTATTTCATGCTTTGAAGCTTAGCATAACTAAAAGTCATCTGTTAAGAACGGCTCAATATGAGTTTGTTAGATGCTGTGCTGTCAAAAATAGGGTGGAAACAGAATTTCTTAAGATAGTAGGGAGCCTTCTTTGGTCATCATTCATCACAATTTCAATACTGATTTATTTTCTTAAAACAGGTACTTTAATAGTAACTTCCCTTATGAAATCTTTAATTAGAAGATCTCTTTCCCCCCACTATTAGATGCAATAAGTATTAATATTCATAAATGTTTTTATTCTGGTCCTGAAATTTAAGTGATATAGGCACAAAGCTCCTTCTACTAATGCAAACAGGCAACTCTTTGTCTATTTGGAACCTTAGAGAATTCTCTGGGAATATTAAGAAGTTAAACCACTTGATCTGGGTCACATACCAAATATGTCTGGGTAACACTTGAACCTAAGGCTTCTAGACCAGAGGTGTCAAACACAAGGCCCATGTCTGCCTGCAATCTAGTATAATTGGGAAATACTTAACAAAATAAATAACAACAAATTATATAAATATGTGGTTTTCTAAGTCAATATGTGGTTCACAGGGATCCTCATGTATGGGTTAATGGCCCCATTTCTATTTGAATTTGCTTCCACTGCTTTAGACCATAAGGCCAGCTTGTAGTGAACATCCACAGCATTCTGTGCTACTAATTACAATGAATAAAATGAAATGTCTTGTGCCTTTTCAGACTTTACATAGTCAACAAAATATTACATGCTACCTGTACATCTTGTTTCTTAGCCATGGTTTACATATTATGGCACTCTTTTCAGATTTACAGTCTAATACTTGTAAATAAGATGTGAAGCAATGTATCCTATATTTTATTGTTGTTATTGACCACCATTGACATCAAATATTTGTTGAATGCCAACTGAGTTTCCCACTCTTGTATACAAAGCTGTTGAATTTAGGAAAAGTAACACTTTCTGCCTTGTCATACAATCATTTTAAGAAGAAAATTTACTCTCTCTAAAACCATTTTGTAATATGAGAATAATGATCTCAATTTCCATCCTCTGAAATAGGGTATTATAAAGATGTACAAGATTAGTCTGAGGGTGGAGACATAGACAAAAAATGTCATATTTGAAGGGTATTGCTGAATAGAATTCTGGTGTGGGGCTTAACCCTAAAAGGGAGAGTGATTATTATTAATTAGGTATGAGTAGGATTTTTTCTAAGCAAAGAGAATGATTTTCTTTACTAGACTTGTCTCAGTGTGTCTAGTCTGATAAGCCCATAATTAAGGTTCTAATGCATGTCTGATGAAACAACATTCAGTTTCTGTTTCTCTAATAGAAGCCTTATAGAGACGTCAGAATTCCTCACTTTAAGATATATGAAGTAATGATTTAAGCAAACATCAGAGAGATACTTAATATGTCTGCATATTAGATACTTGTAGACCCCAAATAGGTCTAGTTTGAATGTTGCTCTTTTCATTTCATGAGAGAAAATTCTGGTAATTAATGAATGAACTTTTCAAGCAGTTGGCATGTATTGAAAACTATCACATAAAGCAGAATTTCCTTAATTTTTAAAAATGAATTATTTAAAATATCATAAAGCTAGGTTTTCATCTTCTGTATCTCTCCAGGGGAACTGTAATTAGACTAGTTAGGCACATGCATTTCCTACTACATGGTTTATGAAAAATGAGTTAATGCTACTGGGAAAAACATTTGCAAAACCTGGAGAGATTTGTGTTTAACTTGTAACCTTAATATTACATTAATTCTTTCACATTTAATTTTGCTCTCTTTAAAAAATAATTAAGGAAAAGAAAGGGAAGCAAAAATAGACAAAAAGAAACTGACAGGGCCAAGAAATATTCACATTTAAATTCATGGCTCATTGTAGTAAATGGTGTGGGGGGAAAAGCAAGTGTATGTCTATGTAGTCATTGTTGAGAATTCACTGTAAGAGTTTGATTTACATACTAACTTTGGTACATTTTCTATGGGAAAAAAATAAGGTAAAAAAGGAGAATACCAAGTAAAATGGGGGAAAACCTTAAAGCTTGAAAGTCTCAGGATACAAGTTACTTGAAACAAAACCAATCAGCCTGTTCCTTTCTTCTCCCCCATTCTACTCTCCACTAAATGAAAGCTTTTAAAAGGGGATTTATCTTTGCATATATCTATGAGTTATTTCATACCTACAAGTTCTGCGTACAAGTTCTGCAACATAAAAGTCTCTCAGACTCCAAGATGTTATATAGGTATGAGATTTAATTTGATTTTGCTAAAAAAATAATCAAAAGACCTAGCATATTTTGAACCTATTAAAACTTTATTAGTATAATGACTCTTGTTGATGTCCTTCCATAAATTTGCCACAGTCAGAAAGAACATAGTTGCCCTTTATAAGTTAATGGTTAATGATTCAATACCAGCATTAAATAGTGATTTCATTTTGTGTTCTGAAGAAGTTCGTTAACATCTTTTTTTTTCTTTTTACATGAACTTGTGCAGATTATAGGTTATTCTGCAGGGGAAAGAGCCATGCACTGGGACTTAGAAGACACAGGCTCTAGCCCTTATTCTTGCCACTTTGGGCAAGTTTCCTAATCAGCAGAATCAGAGAATTATCAGGAACTATACAGAGCTAACATTGTTTGAGTCTACAATTTTTAGGTAAACCAAACAAATAACATTTAAAGAATTAAACATACATTTCTTTCTTTCTTTTATTTATAATGTACAGAAATAACTCTTAGGAGGCTCTTTTTTCACTACAGGAGAACAATGTACTAATAATGAGGCTAATAATTATTTGAATGGAGAATATATTATTTCATCTAAAATTCTGAAAGCCTTGAAGACCCATTAATATTTTATTTCACTCAACTATGTTTTTAGTGTATAGGTGAGATGTTGAAGACATCCACGTGACAAAGGACAGTGCATTTTTGAGTTGCTCAGGGCCTACTACCTTCATCTAGATAGACAGTAACCACCAAATGTGTCTAGGGAAGACTTTGTGAGTGTGTGAGTATAATCATCAGTTTAGAATTTCTATTCTAAAATGTTAAAAAAAATAAGAAATTTGAGTGTCTTTCCACCGCCTCTTACTCATTTCAACGTAAGCTTGATGTCTGGTATGTAAACTTGGCTCTGGATATTGTTAGATACTTATAACTTGACTGTTTCAGGTCACTAAGTTCTAAATGTCACTATGCAATTCTTAGAACACTTCTGGAAGGTAACTTAGTAGAAGGTAACCTAGCAGAATCTTATTCAGTTTGATTAATTAATCTCCAGAATAGTCGAGTCACTTAAGTGTCTACTTCCAGTGTTTAGCTTGGTTCAATAGAACACACAGGTTTCTTGGTTGTTCATCAATTATAAAGAATAGAATGAGAAAATATATCTTAAAGCTATTTGTAGTTAAAATGCTTAAACATTCCCATTTTAATATTTCAATAAAATAATATCAAGGCATTAAAATATAATGCTTATTATCACCTCATTCCAGAGTCTCATCTGGATGTGAATATGATAAAGTAAATCACTAAAATGCTTTTTTCCCACCTCCTATTTAAAAGTATTCACACTTTGGTTCTTTTTCAAATTAAGAAATAATCCCCTCCAAGGCTACCTAGAGGGCTTTCTAACTATGCAGAGTGTGAATGACACATTGAAGACAAAAAGAAAAGCAGCTATCCTGAAGGATAAATAAAAATGTAATTAACCAAACTTGTCATATACTTTGGCAACTTGAAATTATACTTCGATTAAATGATAAATTTGCAAGATTTTTAAAAAATAATTCAGGGTAAAATGGAATCATAAATACAACATATCAAAATAAAAATTTTATCTTTACAGTCAACATATTGCTTAAATATTTAGATACTTAATACAGATATAATTTTTAATAACTCTCAATAGGGAACAGAGGGATCTCAGAGCATGATGGTTATCTTGAATGAACATTTTCTTGCCCTAAGACAAGTGGCATCTCACAATGCCTCTCTATAATTAAGTGCAAAGTTCAACCTTGTTTTCCTTTCATAGACTCCTAGAACCTCAGATTTATAAGGAGCTCTCTAAGACTAAAAGTTGTAGAACAACTGCTGATCTTCATTGGCAGAAAGCATTTTCTTACTCGGAGTACTTTATGCCAATGAAATCACAGGTCTGCACACTAATACAAAAGGAGAAATTCCCTAACATCAAGGAGCTTATATTCTATTCATAATATACAACATGTGCACAGATAAGTGGATATAATTTATATGAAATAAATATACTGTACAGTGGTTAGGGGACACTAACAATGAGGGCAATCTGGAAAGGCCTTTTTGCAGAGATGGCTCTGAAGCTTAGCCTTGAACAGAATTGAAGTGAAGAAGGGAAGCATTTCATGTTTGGGAGGATAGTGGGGGGGGGGTGGAGAACCTGTTCGAAGATTTGGGAAAAAAGATAGTAATTCTGTTTTGTACAAATTGCATTTGACATACCTTGAGGACAACCAGGTAGAGACATTAGAAAGAAAGTTGAGATGTGAAACAACTCAGGAGAGGAATTGGGCCTATATTTAAATTTGTATACATAGACAACTATCTCATAAAATCCTCTTCGTCATCATTCAAGGTCTATCTTAAAGATTACCTCCTTTATAAAGACTTTTCTGAATTTCCCAACTAGATATAATCTTTCTCTTGGCCTTTTTATCATTTTACTTGTATGTATATGCATGCACATGTATATATGTATATACTTGTATAAACTATACATATGAACTCATCTTTCCTCTCCAAACTCCTCTCCATAACTTCCCTATTTCTGCTAAGAGCACCACAGTCCTACTAGTCACTCAGGTTTGCAGCTTAGAGGTCAATCTCAACTCCTCACTCTCTCTCACTCCCCCATATTCAAGCAGTTGTCACATTTTGCTGTTTCTGTCTTCACAACATTTCTTCTATATGCTCCCTTCTCTCCCCTGACACTACCACTACCTTGGTGCAGTCTCACACCACCTCATACCTAGACCATTGCAGTGGCCTACTGGTTGGTCTCCCTGCCACAAGTCTCTCACTATTGTGAACCATACTCCATTCATTTGTCAAGCACAGTTCTGAGTAGCCATCCTCTATTCAGTAAACTCCAGTGTCTTCCTGTTACTTCTTGAATAAATTACTTCTTAGCCTTTCATAAGGTGGCCCATTCCTAAATTTCCTATTGTTTTATACCAGGGATACTGTCCTCCTTGCTGATCCTTACACAAAACACTCATTCTCCTGACTGCATTTTCTCTAGCTGTCCCCATGCCTAAAATTCTCTCCGTACTTGTCCCCACCCCCTGGCTATCCTGTGTTTCTTCAAGTCTCAGCTAAATTCCCACCATCTACAACAAGCCTGGTAGATCTTTCATCTGCGATTATCTCTAATTTGCTAAATATCCACACATACATACACACACAATTGTTTAGGTATAAAGATGACAGAGCTAGAGATAGACATGAATCTATCTATAGATCTTGTTTGAAAGTAGATGCCACATGTTGTTTCTTCTGTTGGATAGTGAGCTCCTTTAAAGCAATGACTTTGCCTTTGTATCTCCAGCCTTACACGTAGTAAACTGTTAATAAAAGCTTGTTGATTTGATATTAATATATGTACACATGAGTGTTTATGTTCATGCAAAGAAATCTAGATTAGTTCTTACAGGACAGGGACTGCTTTGTTTCATTTTTGTCTTTGTATTTTTAGCATTTAGCATAATTTCTTATTTTTCCTCTTGTTTCTAATTTCACCAGTGTGGGGAACTTCCATTTTGAATACTCCTTCAGATGATGTATTTTGGCAGTTGAGCTATAGCTTATATTCATAGAACCTTTCCTAGCACAATGAGAGGAGAACTGATTTAGCTATGGTCATTTAGTTTGTGTGAATTAGAGGCAGGTCTTGAATGCTGTTATTTCTGGCTCCAAGGCCAGACTTTTATATACTATGTCATGCTGACTCTCACCTTACCTAAAATAGATAATAAATGTGTATTTAATATATGTGTGTACATAATATATATGTATATATACATATAAACATACTGATATTTATATATACATTCAGCTCTAGATATATTCAACAAATATGTGTATATATATGCATATACATTCACCTATACACACATATATATGTGTGTATATGTATATGTATACATACATATATACACAATACTCTCAAATATTTATATCTTAAAGAGATAAAGATAGTCCTGCTGAGTCTATTTTAATTATTCATGAATCTTTGAATTTTGAGGTCAGTGAACTTTTCTTGGATTTATAGTATAGGAAAAAAATGGTACATCTGGACTGATGTAGAATAAATACTAGGAAACTGAAATTTGAAATGGTTTTGCTATCAAAATACACTCAGTATGAAAATTCATTTTATACAGGCTGAGGAAAATTACACAGCTTCATTCTTGGTAGGTCAAAAGAAGGGGGATAATATGTATGGGGGTAGTTCTTCTTGACCAGGGAAGATGATTATCTTAAGCCCTTATTGCTTGAGATTTGATTTCTCTCATTATTGCCCTAGTTATTAGCTACAAATGTGATTAGTAGTAATAAAATTCTCTACCACACTTACAAAAATACAACCATGATAATATCTTGTACTAATCACATTAATAGATCAACTTCTGTGGGTGGAATGGTATTTACTATTGTGTAATTCTAAATTTTCTTTGGGAGAAGAATTTGGGGCTGTGCTAGTTTCCACAGTCCTTCCTCCCCTCCATTCATCTTTTTGCTTTGCATTCATCTATTTATCTAGTTTAAAAAATGATGTGTATCTACTACAGATAGGCCATTGTAACTGGCAGGGAATATGGAAGTATACTAAAGTAAGATATGTTCCTTACCCTCAAGGAGAATAGTTTTATCCAGTAGAAAATAGTATTATAGAATGAAATAGATTTTGAAGCATATGGTTAAGATCAATGAAAGGTAAAAATTAAATGCTTTCAAAAAATTGAAGGGAGAAATATCATGTTCTGGTGAGAAGATCAGGAAAGTCTTCATGAAAGAGGTGGCATTTGAGATAATTTGAATTATTTTCAGGATTTTATGAGGACAGAGATGAAATTTAAGGCAAATAAGGAGAATAGCATGAGAGAAGACCTGGAGGGATAAAAATATAGCCCAGATTTGGGAATGAATCAATATTTTAG
Organism: Trichosurus vulpecula; assembly: GCF_011100635.1. NCBI lineage: Eukaryota > Metazoa > Chordata > Mammalia > Diprotodontia > Phalangeridae > Trichosurus > Trichosurus vulpecula. The sequence continues at coordinate 314,226,927 of NC_050576.1, read as the reverse complement.
TTTAGTGGGGGTATAGAATGCATGAAAATGACTGAGGGAAGATAAATTTTGAATGGTAGGTATTTTCTGGATACCACTGAAGTTGAAAAATAAATTTATAGACAACAAGGAATCTTTTAAATTTATTTTAATTTGGGAATGATATAAATAGAGAGGCAATGTAGGAGAAAATACAGTGGGTTATGTGGTCTAGGTCCATAGAGCTGGCTCTGACACTAAATAGCTGAGGCACTGAGGATGTCTTTTTACCTTTCTATATCTCTTTTCTCCAATGTAAAATGATACAATCTGACTACATACATTGTAAAGTTGCCCGCAACTTTATAAATGGATAACATTCAATGACTAAAGTTGTGCTTTCAGAAAATTAACCTGCCAATTATTCATGGAGAAGATTATAGAATAAAAAAAGGAGGTGACTGTAGTAATCCAGGATAAAGGTAGAAAAAGCTTGAATTAGGATGATGGCATTGGGAATGGATAAGGGTAGAATATTGTGAGAGACACGGAAGTGGTAAACTATTAATACACAGGGTTTAAAAATATCTTTTTTTCTTTCTTCCTTTCCTTCTTCCTCCCTTCTGCCCTCCCCTTCCCCCTTCCTTTACCCCCTCCTTCACCTCCCCTTCCCCTTTTTTCTCTTCTTGTTCTTTCTTGCCATCATCATTCTCCTGCTCCTCCTCCTCCTCCTCCTTTTCCTCCTTCTCCTCCTTCTTATTCTCTTTTTTCCCAAGACTTGTTGGATTTTCTCCTCAAATTTCAATTCTTTTCAGTTCTTTTGAATGACAGTAAAATCTTCGCCAACTGAGTGAATATGGGATAACCCAAGGGTTGACCCTAGGAATGAATTAAGGAAACCAATGAACTTACATGTCCAAAACAAATTGATTAAAATAATAGTTTTTTTTAATAGCTGCCTGGAGGTAGCAGTGAGATTCTGTTGACTTCCACATTAGAGTTCAAATTTGAACTTAGAGTGGTAGTGGTAGAATCAAAGACAATTTCTCAACTTTCCTTTTGGTGTGAAGGAAAAGTATCTTCCCATATGCTCTTCATTTTGGTGCAATTTCAGGATGGTGATTGATGGAGATTGATATCTACTCCTTTTTCTTCCCAATCTTTGGTTTGGTATCATTGAGCACAATACTTGGTTAGAAGAGAAGATAATATGGAACTGGAGTGCTCCCTAATTTACTCATGATCAGTTTATGAGGAGAATATGGCCCTGTGATGCTGAGTGCCACAGGGTTGTGAGAGACAGAGAGATATTTTACCTATGACATTTCTATTGGGAAAAGAGAGGGAAGCCTTCTTGCTTGGTTGTAGGAGTGAAAATAAAAAGGAAAGGACAATTAACACTTATGGGATACATGACAATAAACTCCCATTAGCAGGAAAAGGGCTTTGTTTTTTTTTTCTTTCATTTGAAGAATCAAAAACCTTATTTTTTTCTTTTACCCTTGCATATTCTATATGTGAAATACTAACTCATAATCTATATGGGAGGGGAAGTGACAGGAAAGCATTTATATAGCACTCCACTATGTATCAGGCACTATGCTGAGCACTTTATAAATATTTTCTTATTTGATTTTCATAATAACTCTGTGAGAAAATTAAGGCAGACAGAGGTTAAATGACTTGTCCAGGTTCTTATAGCTAGTAAGTATCTGAGGTAGGAATTGAACTCAGGTCTTCCCAACTCCAGGCTTAGTACTCTATTCACTGTGCCACCTAGCTACTTCTAAGTGGAAAAATAAAATTTGATTACATCACATTCCAAAAGCCTTGTTTATTAACGTATATAAATGCCTATGTATGTATGTATATACACATACACATATTCCTTAGCAATAATGTTTGTATTTGTATCCATCAAAAAGATGAATAACATTGTCAATTATATGCTTCATATACTTCTATACATATAATGTGTAGGTATATACAACTTCAGAGATTAGATACCATGATAAATATTTCAGCAACTAAAGTTTTGTTGCCCTTGCCTTAAGGGAACAAGCTGAGTCAAGAATATTGGGCACTTAACACATTATGGGGGCAGGAGAGGTAAAAGGTGCCAAATAAGGTGTTTGACAAAAATCATAAAGAGACCTAAAGAACTGAAGAACTTCACAGAGTTACATCTCTGGACAAGGTGGACAGGCTGGAAAAGAGCTAAGACCTCTTAGACTTCCATTCTGTTTTTTTTTTCCTTCTACATTATGAAAACTTGTAGATCCAGGAAAGGGTAGAAGGAAGGAATAGGAGAGGAAGAAGGGGGATCATTAAAGGATTATAATTTAAGAAACTCAAGAAGTGACAAAAAGTGCTAAACTTGGTATTAGAAACCTTGATCTTGAACAAATGAATCCTAGCTCTGATGCTTACTAGGTCTTTGACCTTGAACAAGTCATTTATATTTTTTGAAGTCTCAGTTTCTACATGTGTAAAAATATTCATGTCATCTATCTCATAGGGTTGGTGGGAGAAAAGTATATGTATAAAATATATGTGTATATATATATATGTATATATATATATATATATATATATACTTGTATACACACAAATATACACTTGCATGCCATATAATGCTAATGATTCAGTGTGTGTATATTATATATATTTATTTTGTATATTCATCAGAAAGATGAATAACATTTGAAATATTTTATTTCACGTACTTCTATAAATAAAATATGAAGGTGTTCAGAACTTCAGAGTTTAGATATTATGGAAAATATTTCAGCAATTAAAGCTTTGTTGCCCTTACCTCAAGGGGACAAACTGAGGCAAAAATATTGGAGCGTTAATACATTGTGGAAGCAGGAGAGAGAAGAACTATCAAGCATATGTGTGTGTATGTATACACACACACACACACACATATGTATGTAATATACACACTGACTCATTAGTATTTTCCTTTGAATAGAATAGAGCACACAATGCATTCACCTAATAAAAGAAAAAAATCTATACTTAAGCTAACATAACGACATCATTGCCCATCTTTCTACAAATATCCTAAGGGGGAAACTTTCCAACAACTGCTGTTAATAGTGCCTCCGAACTCCATATTCACATTGCTTGTGATTCCTTGGCTGACTCCATCTCTCAATGGGATCCTGAGTGCTTGGCAGCTCAATGAATGTAAAATAATATAATGAAGCTCTTACAGGTCATTTGGTCAATGACCTAAGATCTTAAATCCTCCTAAGTAGCCTTGGGTAATATTGACTATCAGAGCTAAAATAAAATCTTCATTTCTAAAACACCCTAATTATATATTTATTCCTTCTAGTAAAACATTATATACATTGTTAAACTTTTAAAAATATTCGTTAGAGTCTGTCTTATTTTGAAAGGAGTCATTATACTCTGTTCAGGTCATTGGCTAGAAATTTTATAAGTTGGCCCTGATAAATTAACTCCCCCAAACTCATTTTTGCCTTTACTCTATGGGATTTTAAAAATCAATTTAAGGAAACAAGTATTAGACCAACAGTCTGGATGGTTTGGTTTAAAATCTTTAGCATTTTCTGGAAGAAGGATTTCTGGCTAAAGTAATGACTTTCTCTCAGCAAGGACTGTGGGTCAAGTCCTAAGTTGCCAAAAGCCTATGTGTCTTCACTCAAGGGAATCTGAAGCTGAAGGTACTAATAAAGCCAATGGATAAGCATGAAGTTGGGGAACTTCCTAGCAGAAATTTGTGAGAGGCCAATCACTTCTGGTTGAAGTGGACATGGATGCTCAATTTTGGACAAAGGCAGAGCTTTGGCAATTTGGGGCAGAGGGAGCAGAAGAAGTAGATACGTTGAGATATGGCCTGGCAAGTTTCTGTGTGGCTGAAAGACTGGTCACTTTTGTTTAGGTTGGGGAGGTGGAGGATGGATTTGACTATAAAATAGAAGAAAGACCGATTAAGGCACTACAATGTTTCTAGGCCTCTAAAGGGGGGAAACATGTCTTAGGACTGTTCTGTGGGTACTCTCTAAATTTATGAGCTTAGGGCAAAGCCTCAGTATCTCTAAACCACTTAGTGTTGTGTGGAAACTCTTGCTATAATGGTTTTGATCTGACAACCTATGAGGGGGGATATAAGAAAGAAATTTTGAGTTACAATCCAGGATATAACACAGTACAGGTTGACTTCAGTCTGGATACAGATACCTACTGGCACTGAGAATTGAAAGGGAGCTGCATGGCACAGTGTGACTTTTGATGGATTTCCATGGTCCTTGAAGTCTACTTTGTTCCACTTAAATTATTAAACAGAAAGTTCAGATGCCTAGTTAAGGCTGGACACCATCCAATTATGCTAGACTTCTGTGTTATACAAATAGTATTGGTCTTTTGTGCTGCTGGTGTAAGAGTGTCAATGGGGATAGATATCTGATAATCTCAAAATGATAAACTATCTGTGTCCACAAATTATACAAATAACTGATTTAATCCTTGGGTTAGAGACTACTGATATGAAGGGCCCAGGTATGCCTTGGAGACCTCTCAATTCTCTGGCTTATCATTTTTCCTTATTTAGGTGTGAAGACTAACCAGTCTGCCACTGTTATCTGCACACAGGTTCAAAAGGCTCAAAATATGAACCATTTTGTTTGTTAATGGAAATAGTTATGATTCTAATCTGGGTTCATAGAAAATAATGATACTCACAAGGAGCAATTATCCCAAGAGACCTGTCTGATTTTCATGACTTACAGTAGTACTTTAATAGAGCTCTAGCCAGGGGTGGTCAATGTTTGTTCCTTTCAGTAATGCTCTCTTGTGCAAAATGTTCTGTGTCATCCATCTTCCAGCTGTTCTCAACAGGTATCAATGGTCATTGTTCCCCCCCAGCTCCTCACCCTTCTTCTTTAGCTCTCTTCATATCCCAGTAGACCATGATTATCTTTTGCCTGGTGACTTCATCTGCAGAACTTGCTTCCTGCCACTCAGTTTTTATTTTTTTAATCAGCTGTCTTCTGCTCCCAAGTGGCAACAAGTCACTCAAAGTCAACAAGCATTTATTAATTACTGACTATCTGTCAGGCACTGAGCTAAGCACTGGGACTACAAATAAGCAGAAAGACATCCCCACCCTCAAGGAACTTATATTCTAACAACCCCACCCACAAAAACACATAATAGGAAGATAAAAAGTGGTGGGGGGTGGTGAGAGGGAAGGAGAAAGAGAGGAAAGTACCCCGGTGAGGTGCTGGGGGTGGCGGGAAGGCATGGCAGAAAAATACTAAAGAGTCATTAATACTGACAGTAGAGAAATGAAGACATGGCTGGCCTGGGTAGCCTCCTCAAAATGCTTAAAATGGATGTGCTAGTGGAGACTCCACTCTAACACAAGGGTTAAAGGAGGAACCAACCAATCAGAAGAAGGAGTCACAGGAGCAATGAGTACTTCCAGTGTTACAAGGTCCAGGAAAATAAAGGTGAACTTCAGGGTACAGAGATTTCTGGAACATGGCAGAGAATATCCAGAGAGTCAGGAATGCAGCCTGCATTGCCATTGCTGTCTTCAGCAGTTTGGCTATTACTGTCCTTCAGCTGATGATGCTTATGTCAGAACCTTCTCACCTGCCTCTCTCTCCCCTAGACCCAGTTAGTCTTGGGTTTCAGAAAAGCAACCTTTTCTGCCCAATTGTCTCTTCAGTCTTTCATTGGGAGTGACTACACTGGTTTAGTCAAATGAAATGAGGTTGCTTCAACCTTGGTAAGGGAGATGGTACCCTCTCATCTCAGTAGTGGCACCTTGAAGCCAGAAGAGAGAGGGATTGGTAGCCTCCATTATGTTGATTTTTCCTGGGAAAGTAGTGGATTTGAAGGGATGACAGTTACTTTATTCTTGACTATACTCCTGAACTCTTTAAGCTGACATTTCATCTTAAAGAACTAACCTAGACTTGGAGAGAAGAAATTCATCATTTCACCTCTAAATAGTTTCTGTCTTTCAGCCAAGTATTAAGCTGCCCAAAGAAAGAAGGGGCCAGCTTCTTCTAGTATATTGGCAATATGTGCATCCTGCTGGAAGAGGAATGCTTTTATGCTACTTTAAGAGAAGCACATTGAAGTTTCTCATTGACAGTGAATAAGTGGAGAAGCCAGAAAAATAAAATCTCTGGCTTACCCCTTCATAACTTTATTTCAGATATAATTTAGGCTATGCACAATTGATATTTTGCTTAGGTATAAAGAATCCAATGGGAAAAGAGAGAAAGTTTTCATCTATCTGGATTTAAGAGCGTCCATTATTAGTCCTATGTCCCAAGTGCAAAGAGGAAAATTTTGATATTTAGTATTTGACCATTTCTTTTTTTCTCAAAATAGACTTAATGAAGAACTACAGCAATATCTAATGTTCTGAAACTATTATAGAAAATGAGTATCAGTTGACAGATTAACAAAAAGGTTTTTACAAGGCAGTAATGCATGCATTAGTGTGCAGGTGCTGGAGACATTGTGCCATATCTTAGTGCCAATGTGCTCTCCCCATTCAGCTCAATTCCTTTTTTATATAGAACCCCCCCCCAAATCACTGGAGTTTATTAGGGTGTATTGAATTATTATGAAAAATATCCTTAATTTTCCAAAAGAAATTAAATGTGATGATACAGGGTTCTATTATTTTAATTTTTGTTCACATATTAATAAAAAGAATGCTGAATAGATTAAATTACTAACTATGAATTATTGAGGTTCTAATGGCTCTTAGGCTGAGGGTACAAAATTGAAATATTCTATTTATTTAAAACAACTTAGTTCTATAATATAGACTCTTTTTTTTTGCTGGAGGGACAAACTGAAAAGTTAGATCATTTGGTCCTAAGATTTCTAATGGAATGAATGGTTGCTTAATTCTCACTAATATTAGGTAGCATTTTTAATATAATTTTTGTCCTGAAGCTTGGTATTGAGAGAGATCATATAATCCTAAAATATTCATTTATGTCTAAAATGAGACTATATTACAACTTGTAGCAATGATGCCAAATACAAATAAAATAAAGAATTTTTGTGCTTTTTCACCATATGATTATTTATGGATTCTTGGAAGTTGGATACCATTCCAAATTCATAGTAGCTATCTCTTATTTAATGTAATATATTTCAGAATTTGCTTTTGAGGAAATTTACAAAGTAATTACACTTAATTGGGTTAAATATACAAACTAGGTGATTAGGAGAAAAATTCCATTGATAGATATGAGTAGATTAGGGGGACAATGGTATTTTTCTTATGCATAAAGTCACAGCTTAGAATATAGTGAATCTCCAAAAAATCATATATTTAAAGCAGAGGTTCTTAAATTTCTTATGTGTCATGAGCCTTTTTGTCAGTCTGGTGAAGGCAATTAATCTCTTCTTTTTAAAAAAAAAAAACATTTATTTATTTTTTATTTTACCAGAACAAAAATACAGAATAGAGAAAAGAAACAAAAACATATCATAATCTTAAATATTGAAACTTAAATGCAAAGTAAGGAAGAAAAAAAGCATTTCATGTTCATAGCAGAACATGAGAGGATTCAAAATATATAACAATAAAGTTTCATTTGAAGAAAGTCTGTATGATAAATAATATACCTTGTGTTGAGAATTGTCCATCTTTTTTTTTTTTTGCTTCTTTGTGTTTTCTTTTTTTCTCTGCTGTGCACTTTTTAACTTTGTTCCTTTTCCCCCTTCTCCCCACCACCTCCAGAAGGCTTCAATATAGTTTAGATATGTTTCTTGATATATACGTACACATAACAGATATATACATGCACTTTTACATATATACATGAGTATATAGACATATATTTTCCCAAACATACTCTATTCCTGATCTTTGTTTTTATCCCTCCTGCCTCCTCTACTTTACTTCTACCTGCTACAGTGCCATCCTATTAGTTCCTACCCCCCTCCTCCACCAACCACCCTGCCCTCCTATTGCTTGCCTTCTCCCCTCCAAGGATCCCTCCCCTATCCTCCCATTCCCATTAATGTAAACACCCTTAAACTATTCCCTCATTTTCCCCTCTAAAAATCCCTCCCTTGTCCTCACACCCCTCACTATAACCCCATTGAATTTCTTCTAAATTTAGAAGACTTTTATAGAAAAAACAAAGGGGCAGAGCCAAGATGGTGGCTGGAAAGCAGGGACTTACGTGAGCTCCCTGCCAGGTCCCTCCAAAAACCTATAAAAAAAGGCTCTGAACAAATTCTAGAACTGCAGAACCCACAAAATAACAGAGGGAAGCAGGGATACAACCCAGGACAGCCTGGATGGTCGCTGGATGAGTTCTATTGCACATGAAGTGGACGGGAGTGGAGCCCAGCGCTGGTGGCGTCAGGACCAACCAGACCAGGAGCCAGGCAGAACAAGCCCTAGCGCCCTGAATCAGTGAGCTGTGGCAGTTACCAGACTTCTCAACCCACAAACACCAAAGACAACAGAGAAGGTTACTGGGAAAAGCTTCAGGGGACAGAGTGAAAAGAGTTTGCAGTTCGGCCGCTGCCCGGGGGGCAGTGGGGGGAAGTGTAGCTACAGAACTAGAGTGGCAGTTGCTTCCGGCCCGAGGCCCACCTGGTGGGAGGAATTAAATGGCGGATCAGAGAAGGAGTGCAGAGCCTGCTGAAGATTTTCACCAGGTCCGGGTTGGCAGTTCTTGAGGAAGGAGGAGTGCTGGTGTGGCAGAGCTGGCTGTATAGAAATAGCTCTGAAATTAATGGCGCATCCCCTCAAACTTGGAACAAAGTACTCTACAAGCAGTGATACCCTGCTGAAAAACTCAAGAGTCAAGTAAGTTGGCTGGGAACACGGCCAGGCAGCGAAAACACACTCAGATTCAGTATCAGACTTTGGAATCTTTCTTTGGTGACAAAGAAGACCAAAACATACAGCAAGAAGTCAACAAAGTCAAAGAGCCTACATCAAAAGCCTCCAAGAAAAACATGAACTGGTCTCAGGCCAAGGAAGAGCTCAAAAAGAATTTGGAAAAGCAAGTTAGAGAAGTACAGGAAAAATTGAGATGAGAATGAGAAGGATGTGAGAAAACCATGAAAAACAAGTCAATGATTTGCTAAAGGAGACCCAAAAAAATACTGAAAAATACACTGAAGTAAACAACACCTTAAAAAATAGACTAACTCAAATGGTAAAAGAGCTCCCAAAAGCCAATGAGGACAAGAATGCCTTGAAAGGCAGAATTAGCCAAATGGAAAAGAAGGTCCAAAAGACCACTGAAGAAAATACTACCTTAAAAATTAGATTGGAGCAAGTGGAAGCTAGTGACTTGATGAGAAATCAAGATATTATCAAACAGAACCAAAGGAATGAAAAAATAGAAGACAATGTGAAATATCTCATTGGAAAAACCACTGATCTGGAAAATCGATCCAGGAGAGATAATTTAAAAATTATTGGACTACCTGAAAGCCATGATCAAAAATAGAGCCTAGATATCATCTTTCAAGAAATTATCAAGGAGAACTGCCCTGATATTCTAGAGCCACAGGGCAAAATAGAAATTGAAAGAATCCACAGATCGCCTCCTCAAAAAGATCCCAAAAAGAAAACTCCTAGGAATATTGTTGCCAAATTCCAGAGCTCCCAGGTCAAGGAGAAAATACTGGCTGCAAGCAGCCAGAAAGAAACAATTTGAGTACTGTGGGAAAACAATCAGGATAACACAGGATCTGGCAGCTTCCACATTAAGGGACTGAAGGGCTTGGAATATGATATTCGGAGGTCAATGGAGCTAGGATTAAAACCAAGAATCACCCACCCAGCAAAACTGAGTATCATGCTCCAAGGCAAAATATGGATTTTCAATAAAATAGAGGACTTTCAAGCTTTCTCAGTGAAAAGACCAGAGCTGAATAGAAAATTTGACTTTCAAACACAAGAATCAAGAGAAGCATGAAAAGGTAAACAAGAAAGAGAAATCATTAGGGACTTACTAAAGTTGAACTGTTATGTTTACATTCCTATATGGAAAGATGATGTGCATGATTCATGAGACCTCAGTATTATAGTAGCTGAAAGGAATATGCATATATGTATATATATATATATATATATATATATATATATATATACATGTGTATGTGTATATATATATATACACGTGTATGTGTGTCAATATATATATGTATATGTATATATATATGTATATTTGTATATATAGATATATATATATATATATATACACACACACAGAGGGCACAGGGTGAGTTGAATATGAAGGGATGATATCTAAAAAAATAAAATCAAATTAAGGGATAAGGGATAAGAGAGGAATATATTGAGAGAGGCAGAAAGGGAGAGATCGAATGGGGTAAATTATCTCGCATAAAAGTGGCAAGAAAAAGTGGTTCTGTAGGAAGGGAAGGGGGGGCAGGTGAGGAGGAATGAGTAAATCTTGCTGACATCAGATTTGACCTGAGGAGGGAATACCATACACACTCAATTGGGTATCTTACCCCACAGGAAAGAAGGAGGAAGAAGATAAAAAAGGGGGTACTATAGAAGGGAGGGCAGATGGGGGAGGAGGTAATCAAAAACAAACACTTGCAAAAAGGGACAGGGTCAAGGGAGCAAATTCAATAAAGGGGGATAGGTTAGGAAGGAGCAAAACATAGTTAATCTTTCACAACATGAGTATTGTGGAAGGGATTTACATAATGATACACATGTGGCCTATGTTGAATTGCTTGCCGTCTTAGGGAGGGTGGGTGGGGAGGGAAGAGGGGAGAGAATTTGGAACTCAAAGCTTTGAAAACAGATGTTCAAAAACAAAAGAAAAAGTTTTTGCATGCAACTAGGAAATAAGATACACAGGCAATGGGGCGTAGAAATTTATCTTGCCCTACAAGAGAAAAAGGGAAAGGGGGATGGTAGGGGAAGTGGGGTGACAGAAGGGAGGGATGACTGGGGAATGGGGCAACCAGAATATATGCCATTTTGGAATTGGTGGGAGGTTAGAAATGGGTAGAAAATTCGTAATTCAAACTCTTGTGAAAATCAATGCTGAAAACTAAATATATTAAAGAAATTAAATTTAAAAAAAAGAAAAAAACAAATTAGAAGACTTTTATACTCTTCTAAATATATAACTATTGTTCCCTCTTACGCCCATTCCCAATGAAAGTGGGTCACCAGAACTATTAGTCCTCCTCCTCCATCTAAATCCTCTATATCCTTTCTTCCTCTTGCACCTCTTTTGTGTCAAATGGTTACTCTTTTTAACTGTTTCTAAAAGGTTTTACTTTTTAAATTCCTATAATATTGAGGTTTATCCGCCTTTTTCTTACATGCTCAATAATTATTAATAAGAATCATAGACTTACATTTTACATTTTATGTTATATAAAAAGTAAACAGTCTGTCCTTATGAATTCCTTATAGTCAATCTTGATATGTACTTTATGTTTCTCTTGGTTCTTGTATGTTGAAACTTCTATTAAGTTGAGGATTTTTTTTAACAAAATCTTGACAGTCTGAGGATTTGTCAAATGTTCATGTTTTTTGCATTCAAGATAATACTTAAATTTGAAGGTTATGACATTTCTGGCCAGAGCCCCAGCTCTTTTGCTTTGTGATATATGGTATTCCAAGACCTGCAGTCCTTTAATGTCTCTGCTGTTAGGTCTTGTGTAATTCTAATTGTGGCACCCTCATATTTAAATTGTTTTAATCTTGATGCTTTTAATATTTTATCCTTGAGTTGGGGGTTTCAGAACTTGACTATGATATTCCTATGAGTTTTCCTTATAGTATCTCTTTTAAGTGGTGTTCGATGGATGTTTTCTGTTTCTACTTCCCTGCCTTGTTCTAATGCTTCAGGACAATTTCCTTTAATTATTTCTTTCTTTACTGTATCAAGATTCTTTTTTTGATCATAACTTTCAGTTACTCTGATTATTTTTATATTTTCTATTCTTGATCTATTCTCCAAATCTGTTGTTTTTCTTATAAGATGTTTCACTTTCTTCTCTATTTTTTCATTTTTTTATGTTGTTAGAAACATACTTACATTATCTAGGAATAAACAATACTCATTGGAAGGCTGAGAAGGTTTTAATTATATCTTATGTTTATTCCTCCTGAAAAAATGGGTACATCTCCTGAATTGAGTAAGGGGGGTATAAGGGACTCAGACAAACACTGTTCCTTTTATTGGCTCCTAATTCAAATCTTCTGCCTGGTTCTTCATTGGCCAGATGCAACCCCATGAACTGACCACATCATGCCTCCTTCAAACAGCTCCTTAAGCATGCATACAAGCCTCTAACCTTTAACCTGATCAGAAGCCTGGTTTCTGGTCTAAAACTGGAGGAGCAGTGGTGGCAGGGAGATACTTTCAACTCTGTGGAAACAAAACTGCCTCCACCATTTCTCACAATTTCTTCCTCTTTTCTTTTATTCAAATTTTTGTTTCCACATCTTTAATACTCCCTTACTCTCTTTCTCATCTGAATTCTTCCCCTTAACCACCACCCCTTTAAGTAAATATGGGAAGGGTTGATTAATGCATTGACAAATCAAAGGGGGCAGTCCCCTTTATAAATACAGATACAGAGACCCGAAAGAAAACAATAATGCAATTGTCCCTTTAAGATTCAAAAGTCTCTTCCCATACAGCTCTCTGGCAGGGAACATCATCAATGAAGTCCTCTGGTCCTTTGTATTTGTTGCAGCCATCTGCAACATAACATCTCGGCATCTTCTTGATCTTGTCTTCTGGTAGGAACCAGCTTTTGTCCATGCTCCTACAAAAGTGACCTTAACACAATTTTTAAGTTACCATTTCTAATCCTTATACACTGATCATTTTTACAAATTCAAAATTGGAACCTTGGCCAATTGCCATGATCATAACCCAGTTTCTCATACTTTACATTAATCCATTATTAATTTTCCTCACCAGGAGGATGAGATTTCACTAAGGAATTAATAACAGACTCCAGTATATACCTAAATACAATAATCAATTTTTAACACAGTACATATAAAATCTTAAACTTTTAGTCATGCCATGTTTCTTTTAAGGCAGTTACAAAATAAACCAGAAGCCATTCTTCTTTTAACATTAATAATTGTAACAAAACTTTAGATAAGCATCATATTAACCAAATAATAAAATAATATTCTCACAAGCCCTTGACCTAATTGTCTCCATACCATTACCAAGAATTAAAGGACCCTAACTCATACAGGGCCCTTATAAAGGACTCTAACTTATACAGGAATGCACACTGGAACACTAGTCCCAGTCCTATAGTAACCTAAGATGTTCCATAATCAATTATTTTAATAATTTGTTAATGTACTTACAAAACCTTCTGATTATAGAAATTTGCCACTAGGAGATTAGGGACATAACTTATAGTAAGGGAACAGCTTCATGTCAACTCCAGGCAGAAGTTGTGTCAAACTGCAAACTGCATTTAGCCAGGCTTAAAGTCTGCCAGGTTTCAGTTAAGGAATCAAATCAAGAGAGTCCCACCTGAGCACATGTGGAACAGTTGCCCCTCTCAACCTTCCCATGAAATCATACCTGCAGTTCATACTTGCCCCTCACAGGGCTGCTAGCATCATGGATAAGTGGCTCCCACAGCCTTCCTTGATATTCACACCTGGAGTTAGACTCAGAAACAGTCAGTTAACAGTCCCATTATGTCTTTGAATAGCAAGTTCCAATAACCAGTTTAAGATATGACTATAATCTCACATTGCTTAAGGAACATCTTTAAAGTGAGCCTTAAGTAGCTTGCATGTACTTCCACCCTTGTTCATAAAACCTTCCCATTAAGATCATAAGTTATTGCCCTAACACATTTGCCTCAGTTTCCCAAGTTTTTCTATTCTCCTCTAACTACACCAGATCTGAAAGAATGAGACATACTTCAAGAATTGAACCATATGAATATGATAGGTTCAAACACTAACTTTATCTTACATTTTAGACCATGGAATGAATTCAAATCCAAACAGCCACATTTAACTTTTCCCATCAATAACCAAGTATTCTACACGTTATCTAAGAAACTTACACTGAAATTCTTTCCTCCAAACTGAAAATGTCTCTGATTTAATTCCAGTAATTAATTACACCATTTGTATTAATACCCAATTGTTCTTACATCACTTTGGAACATTTAAGGACCTTATTCCACATAGATACACAGTAACTTTAAATCTCAGCCTTAGTCTATGGGATAATGATCCAACATAACATTTGTGTCTTTATTTCTCAAACTTCTTTTTCCCTTTGTCTAATTATTCCCATTAATATTGAGAAAGAATGTTATCTTTCACATGACTGTTCAAGAGTACCAATTTACCCAATCATTTGATCGAAAACAGCAAGATTTCACATATTTGCATTATTCAAATTTTCCATTTTTTCCCCATAAAACCTCCTAGGTCTTTGGGTACCACAACTTCACTTCACAATAGTAACAGATTCTGACAAATACCTTTCATTTTATCACTAAATACTTATTTTGGTTAGAGAGAGACTTGCCATTTAAAAAAAGCAGCATCATATCATCTCCCCCAGAGGGTGGTTCTTTTACATCAGATGGCAAGTTTCACTAATCAAAACTTTACCAGGAACCACATCTCAAATTCTAACCTTATCCTAAAAACAAATCACTAGAAATCAGTTCTGCTGACTTTAAAAAGCTAGGTTTGGAGGTCGCCTGGTGTCTGACCCCTGCTGTCCTCTCTCTTTCAGTAAAACTTAAATCCCAGTAACTGCTGCCACCCCCCACCCGTTCCCTTCTACCAGGTTGAAAAGGGTAGAGCTCTCTCTTTTTATCTAAACTAAGGACGGGAGGGGGAGTGGGGGAAGGGAAGTCTGGAGACCGGTAAGGGCGGTGTTTCAAAGCAGTCCCAATTTTTTAACCTGAAGGAGTCCCAAAGACTGCTTCCAAAAAAAATTTCCTGTCTCCCCCCATCCTGAGTCCATCTTATCTTCTGCCCCTGGTCCCACCCAGAGACTCATAAAATTCAAGACAACATTCAAGACTTCACACAGCATTGATAAGAATTTATGCCAAAAATCCTTGTTTTAGTTAACAGCCTCAATTCTTGAATAAGTATAATTCTTAATCTAACATGATTGACAAAAATTAATTTCAGCAATAATTCAATAACAGCTTTTTAACCCCTTCACCATTTTCCCCTGACAGTACAATTCTTAACAACATTTAAACCATGCAAATGTAATAATACCTTAAATATTTTTACGTATTTAAAATTTGAAACTACCCATCTTCAATTTTGGTGACTGCATTTCTAAGTCTCCTTACACAGGGAGTCATTCATCTCATAATCACTGTATACATTTTCATAAATAGCCCATATTTCAAAAGGAAAATCGGCTATAATATTACGTATCGCCAAATATAACAGTTTCAAACTATCACATTTTATCACACCCTTTTTAAAAGATCAATTCATATATAACAAAAACCAGATTAAAATTGCTTCCAACAAATTTCTACCTAACAACAGTCTTCCAAATTTTGCAGCCTAAGAGAACTCTAAAAATACAATTTAGAAATAAGATGATCTCAATTACATTTCCAGATTTGAAGTTGGTGCCCTTACCCTCATTGGTCAGCTTTCCCCAAATCTCACCTTAGGCATTCCAATTCCTTACTCTTCTTCAGAGATTTTACAAAATGATTTGAATTAACAAAGGGCCTAAGGAATTTGAAGGAGGTGGGCCACTTCCCTTCCAAGCAAAAAGACCAAGCTAAAATATTTTTAGTTTCCCCTCTGTTTGTCTGTCTCAGATAACTTGAGAAAAGATCTCCCTCAATAGCTGAAGAGAATTGACTAGGAGCCCAGGATTATCAATAATAAAGATCTCATCCCTAGGTGAATTACTGTTGACCTGGCAGCCCTTTGAGATACCAGAGGCCTTTCTTAGAACAAAATACCTAATCCTTAGATATGCTGATTTTCAGGAGTCATTTTATTCCCTACCTTCAGCAACCAGTATATAGCTTCAAATCATAATTTTATACAATCTCTGTGGAAACAAAATTCAATTATACCTTATACAAAGTTTAACAATTATACCAATCAATATCTTTACTATAGTCAATATCCAGATTCAATAAAACCTCTCATTACTACCTAATCAGCCTTATTTTCCCATCAGGCTACAAATTCGTTAGTTTCAAGCCCCTAATTGACACACCCCGGTCTAGGGTGGGGCAGGGGATAGCTAAGAGCACATCAATGTGAGAGCCTCATAGATTTGAGAGCCATGTGGACAAGTTGCTATTCTGTGGGAACCACATCCCTAATCCTTCTGTTTTACCCTCCATATTCTTGCTCAAATTTCTATCTTTCTTTCCTAATCTTGACCCAAACTACCTCAAACATTTCAAATAAATGAAAGAAAAAAAAAACTCACCAAGCTTCTTCTCCAGCTTCTTTTACCTTAAAACTTAAATGCCTAACAATTTAATCACATTCTAAACAGACCACTGAACCCCCAAAATGATCATCCCACCATCATACAGAAGAGCCCCTTCACTTTTACAATTTTAAAACACTTTGCTTGATGTCAGATACACTGAGTCAATGCAAACACACAGATTTTCAACCTTTAGGATCTAATTAAACCTTAATTCAAAAACCCTCAGCTTTCCTCTCCCTATCAGCCAACACTTACCCTGGGCCGCTTTGGCTCTGATTCCTTATCAATTCTAAAAGCTGCTGGATTTTCACAATTCAATTTCTAGTCTGGTATTCCAACTTGGCCAGTGTTGGAACCAAAAAGAATCTCAATCTCCCACTGAAAGCCTAAAAATGGGAGTTCTTTCACAATCTTCTCTTTCCGTAATTACAGACATTAGAAATTTCTCACCCCAAACCATGAAACTTTTCTCAAACATACACACAAGATATTAGACAAGATATTTACAAGACAGCATGCATTAAAAAAAAAGCAATTTGGAAACCAATTTAGAATTTGAATTCAGACCAGTCAAAAGAAAACTCAGAGTTGTAATTTACTCTGACTTTTTTTTATCCAACTTCAAAAGGATATCCTTCCCAAAAACCCCTTCAAGATCATTTGTTCTTCCTGCATCTTTGAAGTAAATATCCCTTTATAAAAATTAATTGATATTAATTTGCTAAATGTAATTAGGATGCTAATTATTGGTGATTAATATTAAGGAGACAACCCTGGGATGAAGACTTGAGAATTAGAGAAGAGATGACCCAGTCCCTCCAGGTGACCCCCTAGAATTCCGATGATACGATGTATAGCTGGCTTTGACCTGGGAGAGAGTATTAATTTCATTCATGTATACAAATTTTTACAAGTAATTTCTCCCATTCCAGTGTGAGCTCCTTTTGGAAAGTAACTGTTTTTACCTTTCTTTGTATTCCCAACACTTAACATGTTGCTTGGCACTTAATAAATTATTGCTACCTGACTGCCTGACGTGCTATAGGAATCCTTTCTTGTGTGAATAGTTAGGTCAAATGCAAAATAAGTTATAAAGTAAAAATACTGAAAAGAAAATAGCAGTATTAAATCAGAAAATATGTACATACGATTGCCTGCTACATCTTACCTGACATACCTTTTCCATTTTAGGGGTATCGATGCCTAAAGTTTTAAAGATTTGTCTATTTTTTTTACAAGCCTAAAACCACCATATGCTTCTAACTCTCCATGCAAAGTCATTCTTTTCCTTTATTTGTAGTTTTCCCATCACTTTAAGTCATTGGCCTCTTCCCAGACAGCTCTTCTGTCACACCTATATTATCTGTCAACATATCCTTCGCTAGAGGCAGTTAACTGCAAACATAGCTAAGGAGTAAAATGTCTAATCAGTTTGTAGCAGTATATGCTGCTACTGGTCCCAAGTCTACTGGGCCATGTAATTGCCCCAAATTCACCTGATGTTTGACAACAAACAAGCAAAGAGGATAGCTATTTGGTTACCCATTTAAGGGTTTGTTTAATTAACTGATGATATTTGATGTCATCATTAGAGAGCTAAAAGCACACCAAAAAGATTGTGTAATATACTTCCATTTTATCACCCACAGTATTTAACATGGAACTTGACATGCAGTAGCGATTCAGTGAAGATTATTTATTGATTGAATGAATAAGGCATTTTTCAGTCCTGGAAAAGTCAAATTATTAGCCTACTCATACCTTTTGAAACTGCTGTGTGAGTTGTAGACTTAAATAAAAGCAAGATGGTATTATTGTATTGTTATGCCAATGACATAAAAATATTTTAGCTACTTTGAATTATTCTGCAATTATAACCCATAGCTCAAAATCTAACCCAGCTTGCTAGTAAACGAGTCATGTTTGGTAATCCAGAAAAAAAATCTGATTCATTTTGGTGAAATGTGAAATTTCTTGAATGCCACTATTCCTCTCCTCTCTAATTTTGCTTCCCCTACCCTTAGTCAGGCCCTATTCTCTTCTCTCTAAGCTTATTTTAATAGCTTCTTATTTAGTCTTTCTGCTTCCAGTCCATCATCTCTCAAATCCATCTTCCACACTAATGCTTTGTTTGGTTTTATTTTTTGTTTTGGTTTGCTGCTCATGTTCCAGATCATGTCTTTGCTCCATTCCTTCAGTTGCTTTCCATGGCCTACTGTATCAAGCATAAACTACTGGTCATGGCATTTAAGGTACCAGTCTATCTGTTCTACCTTATCTTATGTTATTCCACTAAGTGTCTTCGATATTTCTGCCACACTGGACCTACCTCAATCTTACTCTGCAACTATGCTTTTTCTGATATCATTCCCCTCATCCCCTATTAGTACAATGGACTCCACCATCTCTCAGATGATGTCCCTATCTTCAAGGTGCAACTTAGTTGCCACCTTCTTAGCTAAACAATCCACAACCCTCTTCACATCTCACATTAAAATGATCTCTCCCTTTTCAGTTTTCTCAAAATAATTTTGCTTGGATCTTTCCTTAGGTAGGTTGGAAAATAACCTACCAATTATTCAGTGTCTACTATTTGCCAGGCACTGCACTAAATTCTTCACAAATTTTACCTCATTTATGTTCTCTTTTCTTTTTAAAAAATTATTCAGTATTTCATCTTTCCCCAGTTATAAGTAAAAACATTTTCACATGTTTTTTTTCAAAAATTTGAGTTCCAGATTCTCTCCCTTCTTCTTTCCCCACCCTCATCATTGAGAAGGCAAGCAATTTGATATAGGTTATACATGTGTTCTCATGTAAAACACGTTTCAATTTAGTCATGTTGTAAAAGAAAACAAACAAAAAACTAAAGAAAATAATTAAAAAAACAATTATGCTTCAACCTGTATTTAGACACCATCAGTTCTTTCTCTGGGGATGGATAGCATTTTTCATCATAAGTCCTTCATCATTGTCTTGCTGTATTGCTGAGAATAGCTAAGTCATTCGCGGCTGATTGCGCAATATTGCTGTTACCTTGTACACAGTACATTTTACTTTGCATCAGCTCATGTAAATCTTTTCAGGTTTTTCTAAAAATATCATGCTCCTCATTCTTATAGCACAATAGTATTCCATCACAATCACATAGCAAAATTTGTTCGACCATTCCCTAATTGATGGACATCCTTCTAATTTCCAACTCCCTGCCACCAGAAAAGAGTTGCTATAAATGTTTCCATACACATAGGTCCTTTTCCCTTTTCTTTCTTTTTAATACCTTTTGGATACAGGCCTAGTATTGGCACTGCTAGGTCTAAAGGTAGGCATGGTTTTATAGCCCTTCCAGCTTATTCCAAATTGCTCTCCAGAATGGTTAAATCAGTTCACAACTCCACCAACAGTGTATTAATGCCTTACTTTTCCCACATCCATTCCAACATTTGTCATCCTCCTTTTCTGTCCTATAAGCCAATTTAATATATATATGAGGGAGTACCTCAGAACTGTTTCAATTTGCATTCATCCAATAATAATAGTGATTTAGACCACCTTCTCATATGGCTATTGATAGCATTGATTACTCCTGAAAACTGTTTGTATTTCTTCATCATTTATCCATTGGGGAATGGCTCTTATTTTTATAAATTTGACTCCATTCTCTATATATTTGAGAAATGAGGCCTTTATTAGAAAAACTTGTTTCAATTTTTTTTCACCATTATGCTTGCTAAATGTGGTTATCTCCATCCTATTCCCCATTCCCACCTTTTATTCTATTCTCTCTCTTCTTTCATCCTGTCCCTCCTCAAAAATGTTTTGCTTCTAACTATCACTCCCCCAATCTTCCCTACTTTCTATCCCTCTTCTCTTATCCCCTTCCCCCTCTCCTTTCCAATCGAGTAAGATTGATGTCTATATCCAACTGGGTGTGTGTATTATTCCCTCTTTGAGCCAATTCTGATGAGAGGAAGGTTCACTCACTCCACCCTGACCCCCAACTTCCCCATCTTCCCCTCCACTGTAAAAACTTTTTCTTGTCCCCTTTATTCAAGATAATTTACCCTATCCCATCCCTCCCTTTACCTTTATCCCGGTGCATTTCCCTTTCTCACTCCTTAATTTTATGTTTTTAAGATATCATCCCCTCCTATTCAACTCACATCTGTACCCTCTGTCTATATATACTCCTAACTGTCCTAATAATGACAAAGTTTTTATGAGTTTCAAGTATCATCTTCCCATGTAGAAATGTAAACAGTTTAACCTTATTAAGTCCTTTATGATTTCCCTTTCCTGTTTATTTTTTTATGCTTTAGTCTTATATTTAAAAGTCAGATTTTCTATTCAGTTCTTGTCTTTTTATCAACAATGCTTAAAAGTCCTCTATTTCATTGAATATCCATTTTGCCTTGGAAGGATTATACTGGTTTGCTGGGTATGTGATTCTTGGTTGTAGTTTTAGCTCCTTTGACCCCCAAGAATATCGTATTACAAGCCCTCTGACCCTTCAATGTAGAAAGTACTAAATCTTGTGTTATCTTGAGTGTGGTTATATGTAAATTGCTTCTTTCTGGCTGCTTGCAATATTTTCTCCTTAACCTGGGAGCTCTGGTATGTGCTACAATATTCCTGGGAATTTTCATTTGGGGATCTATTTCAGAAAGTCATCAGTAGAATCTTTCAATTTCTATTTCACCCTCTGGTTCTAGAATATTATGGCAGTTTTCCTTCATAATTTCTTGAAAGAAGATGTCTAGGATATTTTTTTTGATCATGGCTTTCAGATATTCCAATAATTTTTGAATTAGCTCTCTTGGATCTCTATTCCAGATCAGTTGTTTTCTCCAGTGAGATATTTTAAATTGTTTTCTTTTTTCATTCTTTTGGTTTTGTTTTATTCTTTCTTGATTTCTCATAAAGTCATTAGCTTCCATTTGCTCAATTGAAGGAATAATTTTCTTAGCTTTTGTACCTTGTTTCGCATTTGGCCAACTCTACTTTTTAAGGTGTTTTTTTGCCCAGTGATTTTTTTGTGCCTCTTTTTACATTTGGTCTAGTCTGTTTTTTAATGTGTTATTTTTTTCAGTATTTTTTTTTGTCTCCTTTACCAAGCTATTGACTCATTTTTTTGTGATTTTCTTGTTTCATTCTCATTTTTCTTTCCAATTTTTCTTCTACTTTTCTTAACTGATTTGCAAAGTCCTTCTTGAGCTTTTCTGTGGCCTGAGATAATTAATATTTTTCTTGGAGACTTTGGATGGTACAGCTTTGACTTTGTTATCTTCTTCTGAATGTATGTTTTGATATTCCTTGTCACCATAGTAACTTTCCATGGTCAGAGTTTTTTTTCTGTTGTTTGCTAATTTTTCCAGTCTATGCCTTAACTTTTAACTCTTGGTTAAAGTGGTGCTCTGCTTCCAGGGTTGAGGATGCACTGTCCTAAGGTTCAGGAGTTTTGTGAAGCTGTTTTCAAAGATACTTTGAGGGATCTGTAAATTTTCAATTCTGCCAAAGTGATATGATCTAAGTAGAGGTATGTTTACTCCTCTCCTGGTCTGTGCTCTGGTCTGTGAGTGACCACAAGCATTCTTTCCTGCCCTGGAACTGTGGAAAAGGTCCCTGCTCCACTGTGACTGCAAACTCTGGTGTACTAGTGCTCCTCCTCAGCCCAGGACTGCCCACTAGGACTGTGACCCAGATCTGAGTATGGGCAAAGCAACAGAGTCCTGCCTCCAGTGCCAGCAAATAGACCCCTGTAATCTCTTTCTGGTCAGTTGTTCAATGCCCTTATCATTTGTGGGCTGAGACCTTCAGAAGCAGTTGCTGTTGTTGCTGCTACTGTGGATTCAGTGGCTCCCAAGACCTGTTGCTGGTTTGCTGAGCCTGGATCTGTGCTGTCATGGCCTGCACTGGACTGTGCTCTATTCTCACCCAGGTGCAACAGAACTTTCCTGCCAACCTTCTAATTTGTCCTTGGCTAGAAAACTATTTCACCTCATCCTTTTGTGTGTTCTTACACTTCAGGAATTGTTTTATGGCATTATTTTAAAATGTTCAGAGGGATTGGGGGAGAGCTCAGGCAAGTTGCTGCCTTTTCTGTGCCATCTTTACCATACATCTATTTCATTTACTCTTCACAACAACTGCAAGATAGATTCTATTATTATCCTCATTTTACAGTTGAAGAAGTACCTAAGTGACTTTCCCAGGGCATACGGTTAGAAGTGTCTGAAACTACATTTGAATTCAAATCTTCTCGATTCCATGTGGAAATCCAATATATAATAGAGTCCCAGTGTTCTACCCACAGCACAACCTCACACTCATCTCATTCTTTTTGTATAAAATTTGTTTATTTTCACTCCTCCTGCCCAGCCATTTGACTGTGAGTGGCTTGAGAGAAAAGATCATACCTATCTTTGTATCCCAAGTGCCTAGCACAGTACCTTGTACAAAGGAGGCAACTAATAACTAATTTTGCAATTAAATCATTCACTCTGATGTTTCTACCTGTGGTTTTCAGAACATTTTCTCTACTAGTCTGTCAAAAGCCTGTTGCCAGAACCTCTACCTATGCTCCAAAGTGCAGCTGGATCATCATTAGTTATCCCAAGGGCCCAGAAGACTCAGTTTCCATCCTTCTCAGAGAGGACCTAAAGACTCAGTTGGGGTCCAAGTGAAGGATAATAACTTGTCAATATGTTGTGCATATTTATTTAAATTATGTACAGAGTTCTATATATGTAGATTGTAATCTATTTATAAATTAATAGGTAACTTTTAGTGGGTTCTTTGAAGCAGAAAAATGTTAGGTGACATGACTGCCACCTAATAGCTAGCAAAAGTCAGTTGTGAGATGGGAGTCTAGCTTTTTTTTAATGTATACTCCATGTATAGTAATCTATTCATTATGTCAAATTGTGACATATGATATATATGATATAATATTTCTTATTTACATAGTGTTTTCAATATTTGGCTCATAATAACCCTGTGAGATAAACAATGTAAATATTTTTTATCCCCACTTTGCAGACAAGAAAGCAGATTCAGTGAGTACCATGTCCAGGTTTGCACAGTTATAAATAGTGGAGATGGAACTTGAATCCTGCTCTTTTGACTGCAGGACTGGTATTCTTTTGACTTCATCAAGGAAGTTGTAGACAATGAGGGCCCCTGAGCACGTGCTGTATTTTTTATATTGGGAAACAAAATCTTTTCTATAGATCTACATACTTTAATATGCATAGGGCTCACCATAGGGTCAGAGACATCAAGAGAAAAAAAAAACTTATCTGCCAAGTATAAAAGAGCAGAAAAAAATAAGCTTATTGACTGCACTATCTGGCACTTCTTAAGACTCTAGTCAAGTCTGCCTAGGCTGATATATCCAATCCTGAATCTTAGTTATTTGACTGAATTTAAGTGTTATTTGTAAATATGATCCATCAATACTTCTATCATGCCTCTTATCTTAAATCCTCATGCATTTGTAGTTTGTCTTGATTTTGTCCTTTTGGACCAAACTTCGTAAATCTTGACTAAATTTGTATCCTGCTACCATTCATGTCTCTGACTAGAGAACCAGGCAAAAAGTAATTACCCCACTTTGCTACATTGGCCTGCTAGAAAAAAATACCATCATCCATTACTTCTTGTTATAAATGGTTCTTTATGCTTTTAAAATCCATCCTCTCTAAATCCTACTTCTTACCATTTCATATCTGATTTACCACAACAGCCTTTTCTTCAATCTCCCTGCATCTCTTTTCCCACCTAATTTATCCTTCATACGCATAAAGAAACATTTTCCTCAAGCATCAGTTTGATATTATCTCTTATCTTCTCAGAGGCATACAATAGCTTCCAGCTCTCTCTTGAACTAAATAGAAATTCTTAACCATGATCTTCAGTGTTCTATGCTTTCCTCCCCTCCTTACCCTCATGCATGTGTCTTTATGTCCTGTTAAACCATGTCTCATACGCTGAATCCACCTAAACATGCAAACTCAGTGGTCCCTACTCACAAATCAGCAGGTCCTGTCTCTAGGAGATGTCATCTTCTCTTTGTCTATTCTCCCACTTTTGTCCATTTCCCCCTTTTATCAAGTTGTTAAAATTTTGCCTCCTCCATATATCTGCTAGGGTCTAGCTATCCCAGCAATTAAACTAGTTTTTCTTTGATACTAAAGCTGCATTTTGCAGAAATGTTGGAAAATATTTCTGTTTCTCAATGTTCTACTCTCATTTTATATGTTTCAGAGGAAAGGATTTTAGTTTCTTCGCAGCTTTCCTCAGTGCTGTGACAAATGAAAAGTTTAAGAGACATAATTTCTGGGTAATTAACAGTAATTTTATGGATTATGGCTATCAAATAATTAATAAAATAGGTCAGTAGATGACTCACAGAGGCTGCTCAATACTTACATCATCTTGGAAGAGTAGGTGTTCCTGATAATGGAAATCAACTCTGATTGGTTAACAATTAAGGAGAGAATGAATATTATAATACAAAGTGGGCCTATTTTAAAGAGAGAGTGGGTATTTGACTGCTCCTATCACTTTTGGACAAAGAAACTATCTTTATACCCAGACCACACCCATCTTAGGCAATCTAGACAAAGGGAATTTACTTAGATTAGATTCTCTTTTACTCTTTAATCAGACCTAAGCTTCTCCAGCTAGATGGAGTCTTGCCCAATATTGAGGAAAATATGAATCCAGTGTCATCATCAGCCCTGTCCTTCAGAAGCTGATTTGACCTAGTAGAGAATGAGGAAATAGGAAGAGAAAAAAACCTGCATCTCCACCCCTTATATTAATTGGTTGTTAATATAAGAGAGAAATAATCATTTCTCTCAGTCCTTGTCATACTTTGCACAGTGGGAGTTTACTAAATATTTTAGATGGATCAATGTTGCTTCTACTTTCCTTCAATGCCCAGTATCTTTTTAGGTTTAGATACCATGCTGAACCTAATCCTCTACACATCTCTATTCTTCTCTTTTCTTCCTTTACATATGATCAAAGACCATAATTTGAGAGGGGTGCAGTGATGGTGGTTTTAGTTGTAATTGTTCCTTCTGCTTTTATTGTTATAATAGGAACATAGAATCCTAGAATTTTAAAGCTGGCACAATGGAAAATGAGCTGACCTTGACATCATGGGCTCTTATAGTTAGAGTTGGCAAAGATCTTAAAGACTATCTGTCCTAAACCCTGTTTTCTATAGATGAGGAAGCTGAGGCTCAGTAAAGTTAAGTGGCTTGCCCATATCACTTGACTAGTAAGTAGTCAGGTTTTGAATCGAGGTCTTCCTGTTTCCATCTTCATCTATCTATTCACTATGCCACTTGTGACCTTGGACACCTGACAACCTCTATGAACTTCAATTTTGTCATCTATTGAATTAGGATGTTGGACCAGATGACATGTAAGTTTCTGTTTTGGCTCTAGACCTATGGTCCTATAACCTTAGAAATTACTAATTTCATTTTTTTCATTTTACAGATGAGGAAACTGTGTCCCAAAGAAACTTGGCCATGATTGCACAGTCAGTGTAGTTAATGGAGTAAAACCCTGGTATTTCTGAATTTCGGTGCAGTAGGTGTTCCATCTACTTGATGTTACATCAGACTGCACCATATATTTGACTTGCTTTATTTCTCCCATGCCTTAGTAATGAATATGGGCAAATATGAAATCCTGCCTTTAGAGCAGTTACCGTGGTAGTAAACAGGAATATTAGGCAATTAGCAACTTTGGGTTTGACATCACTGAAGGAAAGTTGTTCTTGCACCCAGTAAGAGTTGAAATAGAATACTTGCACTGTGTTAACTCTACTTTGTCTAGTTCCTCTCCCTTCACATTCTCCTTTCGTCTGTTAAAATAATTCCATACATGTAGGTAGGCAAATGAAGATGAGTAAACAGTGAGACAAATAAGATGTGAATGATGGCAGCCTGCCCTGGAACTCTTGGAGTTAGAATCAGCCTTTGGGATGTAGATTTGGAAAATAGCAGACTTGGTTCCTTTACAGTTCAGAGAAGCACATCAAAGCTCGGCTTGGCCTGGAACACTGGCATACCCTCTCCGCTTGGACCATGAGATCATAGAATCATAAAGCTAGAACCAAAAGACATCTCAGAGGTCCTCAATCTCAACCCCTTAATTTTATACATGAGGATACTGGTTCTAAAAGACTGGGATAAGAAGAGAGATAGGGTACACTATTTGTCCTATCCTTAGCTTCCTAAATTCTGAAAACTAAGTGTTTACATTCTGCCCTTTCTCTGTGCTTCTTCTCTCCCCCTCACCCTCTCACACATCCAGAAAACCTGATGCAGCTTCTTTCTGTGTATATGGACTCCTCCCAAGAGATTATTCTTTATTTTTGTCCACATGATTACTCTGTAACCATGCTCCCAGAATTTGCCAGGAGCATGCCCCAAGGCATGGTCCCCTCTGAAATATCCTGCCTGCTGATGAATGTTATATCCCACCCATGAAATAAGAAAATGCTTTAAAATAATAACAATATTAAATCAGCTTGGATTTGAAGAAAAATCAGCACATTAAATTATACTGAGTTTCTTTCTATATAGCTTATCAAACATTTCCAATCCCTGAAAATAGATTCAAATGTTACTCAAATGCTTATCTGTATATGAATTGTATATTATAGAATTAGTAGATAACTTTTTTGATATTGTGATTATGCAAAGTTAATTATTGAAAAATTGTATCTGCCTTTATTCACAGTACAATTGCATGCTAATCAGCATAGTATAATTAGATATATTAGGAAATGGTAATTAAAGACTATAGCTGAATCAATAAGAATGATAAGGGGAAAAGGCGATTGAAGTATAGGTTAATGCTTAAAGAACTTAAGGAAATTTGTAAATGCATTTATGTCAGATTGAAGCATATAATGGTTACACTATACTTTCCATAGTATTGTTTACATTTTTCTCTCTTTTAGCAACATACAAGGAAGTGGATCTTAACTGACTTAATGTATTCAAATACCTCTAGTGGAAAACTGGATTTTAACTGCTTTGGATTACAATCAAAATGAATTTGATGGTTCAGCTCAGCTTCTAATGGATTACAGTCGGAATTTCATCAACTTCACATTACTGTAAAATTGTGATCCTTTTCCAAATTTTGAAGTCCAGAAATGAACAAACAGAATGACTAAAAACCCATCCTTTGATCCAGGGAAGGAGCCAAAAAGAAACTTTAATGTCCTAGCTCATTCAGCTGGGTCTTTCAGTCAGCTGAGCACCTGCTATCTTGATGCTCAATGACATATTTCTATGGGGAACCAAAGAAAGTGAGTATTTTGAGAAGAGGTATGGGTCTATTCTTTCTGAATTGAGCCTATGAGAAAAACCTAAAATATCAACAAAACTCACTGGACTACTGTTGCTGCAGCACAGGAAGAACACAGGGATGAAATCTTTCTAGTAAAGAAATCAAACATCTGTCTGAAGTCTAACTGAGCTGCTTTTTAAAAATTCTGAAATGCTCTTTAAAAACACAAGGTTACTTTTCTAAGGTCTTCTTTGGAAAATCTGCTCTCATCAAAGCAATGCTAATGTCAAAGACTTGAATCTTAACCAAAAAGAAGAAAGAGAAAAGGGAAGAAAGGAAGAAGGGGGTGGGAGACAGGGAGGGTGGGAGACAGGGAGGGTGGGAGACAGGGAGGGTGGGAGAGAGAGAGGGAGAGAGAGAGGGAAAGAGAGAGAGGGAGAGAGAGAGGGAGAAGAAAGGAGAAAAATAGAATCAAGAAAGGAAGGAAAAAAGGAAAGAAGGAAAGAGAGGGAGGAAGGAAAGAGGAAAGGAAGGAAAAGAGGAAAAGAGAAAGGAAGGGAGGGAAGAATAAAGAAACAGATGGAGGGAGGAAGGAAAAGTTTTAATCCTCAAATTCTTTGGGAACTGCCCAGTGAAAAAGAAATCAATTGCTCATAACTTTGAACTTGCTTTAATTCTATCAACTCCAGGGTCCATTTTAAGAAATTGTGGGGCAGCTAGGTGGTGCAGTGAGTAGAGCATTGGCCTCAGACACTTGATACACTTACTAGCTGTGTGACCTTGAGCAAGTCACTTAACCCCAATCTCCCTGTCTTCCCCCCTTCAAAAAAAAGAAATTGTTTCTTTTAGGGCATTATATTAAAAATATGCTTTAAAAAGATTAATCTATCAAAAAGAATTTGGTGTGGAGACAGTGCTAAATTGTATATACCAAATAAATGAAAGCTACACTCCTTGATCCTAAAGAACTTACGTTATTTAAAGAGCTTGTTTAGGGAGTTGAGACTAATAATAATGTACATGAAATAACAAGAACAGACATAATCATTCTAAAGAATGTTGAAGACTGACATTGAGATTCAGAAAAGGAATAGATTGATGTGGGCTTGAATTGGCATCTTAAACATGAAATTTGATTGAAGCTTTGACAGAGAACATTTGGATAGGAAGTCAGGGCAAAGGTCAGTGTAGTATTACAGAAAGAGTGCTGGTTTTGTGCTCAAGAAATGTTTGGTTAAAATACCAACCCAAATCCTTAGCACTGCGTGATGTTGAGCAAATATCTCTTCCTGGGTTTCACTTTGTTCCTTTACAAAATGTCAACCAGAAAAAAAGGGAATTTTAGGTAGTTTGAATAACAAATAGTGACACTCTTCAAAATACAGCTGTATAGTATTTGCTTTGAATTTTGAACTAACCCATTAGGAGTTTGGTCCAATAGAATGGAGTTCTCAATGGCTGGACTGCTCCTCATCAGAATTCTGCTTTGTTGCTTCTCTACAATGAGTAATCCTGTACAACAATTTATTTTTCTAGTCCTCCACTGAACAAACTATAAGAAAAAAAGTACCCCATTTATCAAGTTTGAAAAGGAATTTTCTAAACACATGTCAGCAAGCATGAGGCAATACGAAGTTGGCAATAATAAAGCTGAGCTAGATCATTTAAATATATCACCAAAGTTTATATCAATGCATTTCTATCTCAGAAACAGAGAGACTAAATGAATGGAAATTAATACCACTCATAAATGTGCCAGAAAGGAGCACATATCATTGTCCCCCTACTCCCTTTTAAAAATTCTACTTTGTCCAAGAGGACAACCAAAGATGGGTTCTTAATATACATATACACTCTGTGTGATCGATTGTTCTGTCTCATTTTAAGGATAACAAGAGAGACAGTACATCAATTAGAGTGAAAACTTAGGAAATAAGCCCTTATTTTTGACCATAGGCCTTCGGTTTTGTTTATTTTCATCTCTCCAGCCCACAAGGGCTAGAGGGGAAGTGTATTTCTAAGATTGTGTGATAGGAAGTTTTTCTTCCTTGCAAGCAACCTCATTAAGCTGTTTGTGCTGTTCCACATTCACTGGAGACATAGCTAAAGGCCCATACAACATCAAGGGTAGTATTCTTGATTAGGTGAAATACTGCTCTCACATCATCATATGTGTTGTAAAGCAAACAAAAACATCTAAAAGCTCAGAGTAGGGGGAGCATATTAGATATTAGAATAAAAAAAGCAAATAAAAATAAAGGGCTAATTCCATCACTGTAGCCTATCTCTACACATTATTCTTTATATTTAAATCATTTTTGAGAGTCTTTGTCTCAGCTCTAGGGCTAGGGCTGTGTCATGCCTGGAGACAAGGTCTTATTGAAATGGAAAACCCTGTACTCTATCTATGTGTGCCCCTAACAAGCCCACAGAGCAAACAGTAACTCTGCTAATTGACAGCTTTAATTATTGTTCACCTTTGGTAAAGGGTAGGACATGTCAGAGTAGAGTGAAGAATTCACTGTTGCCTCATGATATCAGACGTGTTCCCTATGTAAGCAGAGGGCTGGAATCCCTAAGGTTCTAAATTCAATACTGTTCTTAATCATCGAGTCTGCTAAAATAAAATAAAATAAAAATTCCATAAACTCTTTTCTTGAGCTTAACCATTAATCCAGAATAAAGTACTGTCTTTATCTACCTGCTTGTTTGGAAACTGGTACAATGCTGCCACGTGCCAATTTGAGTAGAGTGAGAATATCACATCTGCTGCAGTTTTCCCCAAGTATGGCAAGATATATTATGATTTTTTTAAAAAAGGATATATTAGTACTGCTGGAGTGTGGGAGATGTGTACATAGGAAGAATCTTCACTGTGAATTTTTTTATCTTTTTTATCTTTTATCTTGAAATTTGGCTAATTTTAAAATGGCAATTACCTGTTTTCTAGTTTCATACATGTTTCCATGAAGGAAAGTAAAACCCCATGATAATGAACTCCATGGGACTTTTGAGTTGTTTCTTATAGAGGGATCTTATGTAAATAAACACATTAATATCACATTCGGGATCTTTAGGACCCTGAATAGAAACATCTGATGCTTAGCTAGTTGGTAGTGACTTAGCAAATGAAGAGAAAATACTTATGAAGACAGGTGAAGAAAGAAGAAAAAGTAATAACATATTGTCACTTCTTTTCCACTCAACCCCTCTTTCCTTTTAGCATTTATTTGTGAGTGAGTGGTGGGGAACTGAACTTGTTTGGGTGGTTTGGAATATTGGGGAAAATCCATGGAGGTGAAAAATGTTATTTCAGCGAATCCAAGCTCACACATTGATTAAACACCAAATATATCTTAGGCACTGGGGATATAAAGATGACATGGAAAAACTCTATTCCCTTCTCTCAAGGAGGTCATAACTGGAGCAAGTAATAGTCCTTAGTTTTGTTATAAAGAGTAAAATTTATGAAAGAAACTAAAGATTTGTTCTACTGGAATATTTTTGTGTACAATTTCTGAAATCAGATTGCTGATTACCTGTTTCTATGGACCTGGAGATACCTTATATAGAGAACATTGTAATGGTGTTTTTATGCTATAGGGTTTTAAATTCTTGACTATAGGCTCTCCCCTGTTCAAGCCATCTTGAGTATTACTGAGGAATAATGTCAAATACTGTTTTTAAATGGTGTTTCTTAAGCACATATTTTTTCATGCTATTTCTCCAGTTAGGATAATTTGATCCTCTCAAAACTGTGTAGTACTGTTTATTATGTTTTCTTTTGTATATATCACCCCCTACTAAACTATATTCCATTAGAGCCAAGATTAATTCTTACCTAAATTTGGTAATCTTTCCTAGAGCCTAGCATAAAGCTGAACACACAACAATGGTCATTGAATTGTTTTCCAATTCATCAGAATGAGGAAGGAGTGCATATTGATCCCTAACTTCACACTTTTTTTTTCTGGATTGCACTGACCCAACCCCATCTTCACCTAGGGTTCTAGAGGTCTAGAGATCTAGACAATTGTCATTAAACTCTTCATATTCCCTTTGACCCAGTTCTTTACCTTGCTCTTCCTGGAATAGTGAAATTGTGGAGAGAGATGAACTAGTTCCATTGAGCAGAGTCTGTGCTGTTTCTTCAAGGACAACTTGTGTACCAAAAAATATTGCTCTGCAAAAAAAAAATGCTTCATGCTCTATATGAATGTGCACATGAACAACTTAATGGGGAATATAGTTTGGGGAATCTTTTTAAGCCTAGGCAGTTCCTTTCCCTTTATTCTTATTTTAAAATCAGTTTTAGATATTTTCTTAATATTTTATGTAGTGGGAATTTATTGGCATTTTATACTGATGTTTTAATAAGGTTCCCAATTCAGTAAACACATACAAACACGCACACACACACACACACACACACACACACATACACACACAATTTCCTTAGGTCTATATTTCTCAATTTTAGCCTGCTGTTTTTCTAGGCATTTTCCTTGCTCATCTAACAATACTATTATAGTAGTGATTATTATTAATGGAATTATTATGGACAATAATAATGTTAATAATAAATCAATACTGATGATAATAATAACAAAATAATAGCAAACAGCAATAATAGTAGCATTTGTGCAGCACTTTAAGATTTGGAAACATTCATATATGTTTTCTCATTTATTCATCACAACTGTAAGGGGGGGACAATCATTGAAGCATTCTCAGTTTGCCTAACAAGGAAGCACCTTAAGGGAGACTATCTGGGCATCCCCAGATCTCCTAAGATGGAGGCAGTTATGCTTCCCTAATGCATGGATAGGTGTTGCCTCCTTTGGTTGGCTATGAGACTGAGGCTCATGCACTTACTTCAGGTCTCTTTCTGGCTCATGTTTTCTTTTTCCTACATACCATGATTTTTTTTTCTCCTGGGTCCAGAGGTGGCATAGGTCACCCATAATACAGGATCCATGAATTGAACCACTGAAAGGGGAAGGACTTCCTTTTGCTGCTCTTCTTTTATCCCAGCTCTGAGAAAGGATGTGAGGATGTTTGTCTATTCTGCGAGATCTATCCTTCTAAGTTTTAGTTGCAGCAGTGATTCCTAGGAGTTTGAGCCACGGTGACCTTGAACTAGGTTTGCAGGTAGGATGATAGTCGGTCTGTCAGGGAAGCCCAAGAAGCTAAAGTATGTGGAATTCAAACCATAAACAGTTTTTGCTTTGGAACTGGGATTGTGTGTTATAGGAACCAGGTTAAGATTCCCCCTTCCTAATTCCCTTCCCCTCCTCAGAAATTGAGGTGATGCAGGGTGGGAAGGGGCATTATACTTCCTATTGCTGGGGGAGTAAGTTTACATATTTATGATTATATTCTTAAAGTAAATATTTCTTTGCAAAAGCTAATCCAACTAAACGGAACTGGAGTCCTGGGGACCCCCTTACTACACTCAGGAAGTAGGGCAGGATCTATTGGGAAAGAGCCTATAAATTCCTAACCACCCTTAATAGTATCATAGAAACCTGGAGGAGGGGTAAAATATGACGTAGCTAGCTTTAGGCAATAGGAGCTAGGGTGGGTAGTGTTATTCAACAGTTTTATGAGTTTATAATTATCCCCATTTTAGAGATGAAGTATTTATGGCAGGATTTGAACTTTGGTCTCCCTGACTGCAAGCCAAAGACTCTATCCACTGCATCCACTCTCTAGTAGTAAATACCCCACAATTGTAATAAAAAGAATTTGAGAAGTGTTGCTTGCAGATTGAATTATAAGTAATACAGAATTCACAACTATACATTTTCCTTGTTTCTATCTAATATACAAATATAATAGTGCAAATTTTTATGACACCCGATACCAACTATGTGACTCTGGGCAAGTCATTTAATGACCTGCTTAACTCAGTGTCCTCATTTGTAAAATGGGGAAAATAATAGGACCTATCTCCTAGGGTTGCTTTGAGGAAAACATGAGATAATATTTGTAAAGTTCTTACAAACCTTAAAGTGATATCAATGCTTATCATCATCATCTCAATTATCACATGAACCTCATCACAACCCAGTAAGGGTTATTACTACAGGTACTATCATCAGACTAGGTAGGTACATTGCACACAAGGACACATACTCAGACTCAATGCTTATACAGTATAAATGTTGGAAGCAAGAGTCAAACCCAAGTTTCCTCAACTCTGCTCCAGCAACTGATCTTCTCTGCCATCCATGGTAGTGTAACTTCTAAAGCCATCCATCTGGAAGACGAGCATTTAGAACTGATAATGATTGATAATAAAATGATTCTCAGACAGTTAAAAAAGGCTTATATTTATCTATCTTGTTTTTACCCCTTTGATTGCTATTCTATATGTGAGTCTAGAGTCCAGAAAATGTTCATTGAAAATAAAAATATGTTTCTACACTGAACTCCAGTGATTAGGCTAAATCCCTATTAAGGAACCCAATAATTTTAATTTATCTCTTTCCCCTTCTGTTCTATTTTTAAAAGCTAGCATTTTCGATTAGATTTTGAGTATCTTTTTTAATGAAATGGTTAGGAATGGATCATGTCACATTTTAGATGACATTTTTTCCCCTTTGATCACACTTAAAAATTATTTAATCAGTTTTTTAAAATATTCATCTTCTATATATTTTTTTTCCTTTTGGTTGGGTTATTTCATTTTAACTAAATTTTAGATAAAATCAAATCATTTTGACCTGTTTTCTAATTATTCCATACTAACTTATTCCAATGAACATTCTGTATATAGTAAGCATATATAGTGTTAATGGTATTATTTGGCACTCTTTCATATTATATATAAAAGAATCTGAGATGTCATTAAAATTACTTTAAACAGGACATTTTACATAGGCATGTAGGCCCCACATTACTCTCTGGATGAAGGTCCTGGTGGACCTTAGTCATTCATGGCTAGCAGATGGTTGTTGCTGCTTTTAAAGGAAGTTAAGTAAGGCCTAACTTTGCTGAGAAGTTGTGTGGACAGAGTGCTGGACCTGGGCTCAAGAAGACCCGAGATCAAATAAATCTTCAAAATCTTATTAGTTGAGTAGTCCTGAGCAAGTCATGTAACTTCTGCCTCAGTCTGTTGATGATTCCATTTCATTCCATTCATGAGAATTGACTATCACATAATTCTTTAGAACTTGACTTTGAAATCTTATTCTGGCTCTTCTCAATCCTGGATTGATTCTTTGATGTAATGCTCCTCCTCCTCATCATCAACAACTGGCATTTATATAGCTCTTTAAAGTTTGCAACGTGCTTTACTAAAGTTAAGTGATCACTTTGCTACTATAAATCAAAAGCTAGATCTGATCTTAGGCCTTTCTGACTCCACATCTAGAGTTCTATATGTTGTATCACTTTTTGATATCAAATTTGCTATACACTACTCTGATGGTTTCTTGTGTGATACAGATTCCCTTATGATATTTTATATAATTCTGGCTAACCCATGCTGCTTCCTCCTTATCTAATTTGTTCCTAATTGGCATCTTCCACCTTACCCCACCTTCCCCATGCACCAATTTTCTTTATTCCACCAATAGTTTTCTTCTAGATCCTATTTCTGTGCTTCCCTTTGATTTAGAGAATAGCTTCCTAATATGTAAAATTAGCAGTGGGAGTGGACTGAATGATCTCTAAGAACTCTTTTCATTCTATATTCTATGAACTGTAAGTCTCCTGGACATTGGCACAAAAGTCAGGCCTTATTTCTTATGTTCTCCTCTTTATCCATGGCTGATTTTCAGCAGCCTTCACCTTGCTGTTTGTTTCAATGCTTCATCTGCCCCCCCACCCCCACCCCAGATTTACCCTTAGACTGCTGGCAGTGTTTCCTCAGAGCTGAAAGATTATTCCTTTACCTTTTAATATGGCAACCCTCATTTTGGTCACAAAAATATACGATCAAAATAAAAGAACAGATGAGGTAGTAAAGAAAAGAATCAATGGTGTGTTCTTTACTCCAATGTAAAGTTTTTAAAAAATAAAGATAAATTTCATTTATCCTCTCTAGCCTTACTTTCAGTTTTTATGTTTGAGTTCATTAATTACTCAAGAGACTGCATATTTGAACATCTGTACTTTATGTACAATTAGAGTGAACTACCACCAAGTTATAGCAATCCAAAAATTACCCCAATATAAAACCTGAAGTTAAAAATTATCTCGTTTTATATTAGAGACTATTTTCTAAAACATAGAGTACTTCTGGAATTAATCATGTTAAACTAAATTTTTAAAGAAATTATTAATAGGATTTTGAAATATAGAGCTAAAGTTGCTTCATCACACCTACAAAAATGCAAATAAGATCATAGGATCATATATGTGAGAAATAGGATGAGGCCTTAGAATTCATCTAGCTCAACCTCCTGATTTTACAGTTAGTAAACTGAGACCTGGAGGACCTTAAATGGCTTGATCATACAGATAGGAAATGACAGAGCTAGAATTTAGACATTAATCTTCTGGTTCCAAATCCAAGACTCTTTCCCCTATACCACATCGAATTATACTGACTAATATTGAGCTCATAGCACACTATTCTCCCTAAATATTTGTTAAAGAAATTACCACCTTGCCATACCTCTTACATTCATTTTGAAGGTTGATTTTTTGAAGCCAAGAGTTCAAAGGTGCTATTTGGAAAAGCCTTTATCAAATATTATTATTTAGATCCTAAAGGATTTTTTAAAAAGAGTGAAGCCATGAGCAAGTTTCAATATTTTAATTTTCTAAATACACTAGCCTTAACATATATTTCCAGCATTATTTAGCATTTCCCACCCCCCCGCACCCCCCTCCCGCCTTTGAAGAGCAAAATATATGGACTTTTTCCTCAGTTTAGTTATCTTTTGAAGCCAGAGGCCTGGGGCCTAGAAATGTTCTTTTCCCTTTTCCTTCCTCATGGCACTAAAGAGGAGACACTGTCAAAGGCTCAGAGACATAGTACATGAGGTCATGGAAATTTATCTCTAAGATATTAGAGGATATCTGGATTGGTATAATGCCATTGCTTTCCAATAAAAGATTTCTCCTTCCCAAGAAGTGTCCTGAATCTTAATTCCCCCTCATTTTAAATAAATGATTAATTTACAATGTTTAAAATTAGGTGTTAATAAGAAGATATTCAATCTTATTGTGTGTAAGGGTAATAGGCTTTATCCATTGCTTCAGAGATTACCAAAGTTTATTTGGATAATGTGACTAGACCAGTGTCTCTTTCCTCCTTCTACACTGTTTGATTTATGCCTTCTGTAGGGTTTCTATTGGGGAAAAGCCGTAAATTACAGTAATAAGTGAAAAGCCATAAAAACTTAAAATCTGTGAAAGGTAGAAGTGCAGACATGGTGACCTGTTAACAATTATAACTTAGATACTGAATTATATTTTAGACACTGAATCGTAACTTAAGATACTATGACCTATGAAAGCCATAACAAGAATACTGTGACCTCTATGTGACTGAGACATGATAGATACACAAACTTATGTTTGGGCATAACAGTGACTTAACCCCCAACCTCATTATTAAGAAGAAAAAAAAAAAATGTATACCCACCAAACAGTAGTGATGTACTCTGTAACTCCTCCTCCCTTTGTCTGCTTTCTACAATTTTCACAGGGATTTCTGGAGTTCCTTAGAAAAGATTCACTAGATCATCTGGCCACCACCCCAGAGGGGAGATTGTTCCCATTTGTAATTATTCATAATGATTAAACTACTACCTATAATCAATCTAGAGTTCTGTGACCTCTTCCTTTTGTATCTAAAGAATTCCCCATGGTTATGGGGGAGGTGGAGGATTTCGCAGCCAGGGGAATTCTGGACCTTACACCTTCCTTAAACATTCCCCTTTGAGGAATACTGTTCAAGAATATTCAATACTTTATTTGGGGTGATTTTTTTTAAAGATTCAGTTTCAATTACTTCACAATAGGGCATTTAAATAAAGCAGACATTTGTCAGTAAATTATAGCATTCTTCTTCTCACCAATGGTAAGCAGATATCTAATACGTTTTTGTAATGAACATGTCTTAAGAATTAAAACCTAAGGCATTTAGGAGAAAAAATAAGCTTATAACTAATTTATAGAGATTCCTTGAATTTAGACCCTACCTTTGACATATATTGTTATCTGTTTGATCCTGGGAAAGTCACTTAGCTTCTAGGTAACTGACTAAGATAGCGGCAGAGAAGGTGCCAACTTACACTGGTAAATGCATTTCCTTACACTAGAATTCTCTATGCCAGTGAAATCCAGATCAAGTCTCTATTTCTATTTAATTTGTAAAAGAGGAGAACACAATGAAATGTCTTGGGGTCCACATTTGAATTTTGTTGCAAAATGGTCAGGTAACTCATATTGGTAAAGTGTACTAATTCTTAGACATAATTTAACAGCCACTGCTAAGGATGAAGCAAATTCTTTCTAGTTCAAAATGAGAGAGAATTTGAATTTTTTAATCATGGAGTTAAAAGGTTATCCAAAGAGATCTAGTTCAATCCACATCTTATTTAATAGGCCATATATTACATCTCTACCAGCTGGTCAGTTAGCTTTCACTTTAAGACTTCTATGGAGGGCCAAATCTCTCCAAAGAAAGCCAACTGTATTTCTGTATACTTTCAATTGTAAGGAAATGTTTCTTACATTTCACTGAAATCTTCCTCTCTTCAAGTCCCACACTCTGCTTTTAGCTAGTTATGCCCATTAGGGTCAAAACAGAACAAGGCAAATTCTTTTTTCATATGAGCACATTTTAAATGCTTAAAATTACCATCATATCTCACCCCAAACCCCTCAGTTTTTCTTGACTAAATATTCAAAGTTTATTGAAACATTCCTTATGTAGCATTATCTCAAGGGTCTCCATCAAATGAATTGCCTTTTCTGGACATTTTCCAGTTCATCAGTATGCCTCTTAAAATATTGCCCCTAGAATTCAAATCAATATCAGAAATGTGAAATGATTTGAGACTCTACTTATTATAATTCTAAGTTACCACTTTTCACATTGTAAACACTATACTTTAGATCAATCAGTCTAAGGTAACAAACTTTTTTCCCCTCACATCTAGTGAGATATAGAAGAAAATGTGGGATATGGAGTCAGAAAAGCTGAGTTTGAATCTGACTCTACTTCTTATTACCTCTCACACTCACACGAGGTTGTGAAGGTAAAGGTAAAAATGAAAAGACTCAACAACAGAATAGATATGCAGGGTGACTGAACGAGTTGAGGATGATGCTGAGATTGTAATGCTCAGTGACTGGAAGGGTGACAGTGCCCTTTACAGGAATAGGAAAATTATTAATAAGGGGGATTTGGGGGAACACAGGATGAGGTCTGTTACTGAATATCCACTGTGTAGAAGGCATAACGTTAGATTCAGTGGAAGATACAAAGAAAGATAAGAAGTGCTTACTGCTCTCAAATAGCTTATTACATAATAGGATTGATAAACCACATATGCAAATGTAACAGGGTATGGGGTTGGAGGTATTGAGGTTAGAGGAAAACTAGCTATTCTCTTTTAGTTGGCTTCCCACCTTCATAGGCTTAGGTCCACCCTTTTCAACTCCTCCTTTGACCTTGTCTCAGAGATATTATGTTCCCTTAGCCTATACCTTCACTCTGTCCCTCACTGAGGAGCAGGCCCAGTCAGAAAATAAAAAGGAGACTAAACTTGCATGAAGCATTCTCTTCCTTAACAAGCCTCTTCTTTACTTTTGGGCCACTATTTTAACTTATTTCTTGGAGGAAAGGGTATGTGGAATTATGAGATCCAATTCACATGATATGTTACCAATTTGGGGAATTTATAAAGGCATTAAAAACCAATACAATTTTCTTTCTTATTGTTCCTAAGCTCCCATTTGAGATAGAATGCCAATGAATAAAGAGTCTCACACTCTTGTCTCTTTCACTTTCATCAGTACACCTTACCATCACAACCCCAATTATCGTTTGGCTTTCTATTCACAACAGTGAAGTACACAGATCAGAAATAGTTACGATCAGTCAAATCTTTATCTAGAGCAGAGGTTCTTAGTGTGTGTGTGTGTGTGTGTGTGTGTGTGTGTGTGTGTGTGTGAGATGACCCCTTTGGAAGTCGGGTGAAACCTATGGACTTCTCAGAATATTTTTTAAACTAATGAAATAAAATATATAGAATTACAAAGGAAAACAGTTATATGAAAATATCATTATCAAAATATTTTCTTAAAAAAACCAAACAAACAAGTTCATAGAAGCAAGCTTAAGAACTCTAGAGTAACCTGGCATTATTAGTAATTAAAATGGAAAGTATAAATGGACTTGAAAGAACAGTTAAAATGTGTGTTTAACATCTGCCCTCTCAGATAGAAAAAAGCTTGATGAATCACTGTCTGCCGGAGTTCTCTGACAGGAGAAGTTCAGCCCTAATGGGAAGCCTTTCACATCAGCTTCAGGCTGTTTCAGTTGCCCCCAGTGGGTGAAGGCAGTTCAGTAATGGTGGAGTCTGGTAGCTCTTAAGCACCTGACCCTGAGACTATTCTCACTCCCTTTCCTGTAATATGTTTCTTTGCCTGACTCCCAATTGAATCAAATACATAGGTCTCAGCTCTCATGTTTCCATGTAAATTTTTCACTCTTCCTCCTAAAATTTCTACCCTCTTCCTCTTTCAGCAAAAGGAAAACCTAGACTGTCATTTTCTGGATCAGAATCATTCTGCCACAGAGCATTGGTCTCTACTGGCCTGCTACACATTATTAGATTACATTATGCATTATACATGACAGTTCAAGCAAAGTGCTCTTGAGTAGAAAAAGGGATCACTTCTAACCATGATGATCAAGGAAGGATTCATAAAGGAGACTGCATTTGTGATTGGAGGGATTTAGAGAAAGGAAGAGATAGACTTTGGAAAAAGTGACAATTGTTATTCCAGATCAAGTGAAAATGTGTGCTAGGGGAATGATGGGAACAGGATGAAGGAAGGTACGAAAGAGCACAAGAGAGAACAAGTGAAGCACATCATTATAGTATGTGCAGGGCTAGCTACCCTCACAGTTAGCCCCTTGAGAGGTACATAATTAGTCATCTCTTAATCCCTGGTCTGGCTACTTCTCCCTAATTTGTTCTTTCATTGGTGTTTCTTTGGATTTTCCAGAAAAGGTTCACCACCAAATAACTACAACTCATACTCTCTTCTGGTTCTAAGGGTAACTCTTTTGTGGGAGGAATATAGTCCTATTATTTGGAGGTAGCTGTTGACACAGTAGATAGAGAGCTGGGCCTGGAATCAGGACATTTACTAGCTGTATAACCTTGGACAAGTAATTTTTTTAAGCTTTTGTTTAGTATTTTATTTTCCCCCAGTTACATGTAAAAACAATTTTAAACATTTGTTTTTAAAACTTTGAGTTCCACATTCTCTCCCTTCCTCCCTCCCTCCCCTCCCCCACCCACTGAGAAGGCAAAAAATTCCATATAAGTTGTAGATGTGTAGTCATGCAAAATATATTCATTAGTGATGTTGTAAAAGAAAATATAGAAAAGAAAATAAATCAAGAAAAATAAAGAAAGTTTAAAAAAAGTATGCTTCAATCTGTATTCAGACACTAACAATTCTTCTTCTGGGGATGGATAGCATTTTTAACCCTAAGTCCTTCACAGCTGTCTTTGATCATTGTGTTGCTGAGAATAGCTAAGTCTTTCATTGCTGATCATCTTACAATATTGCTGTTACACTGTATATGGTACATTTCACTTTGTATCAGCTTATCCAAGTCTTTCCAGGTTTTTCTGAGAGCATCCTGCTCATCATTTCTTATAATACAATAGTAGTTCATCATAATCACATACCATAATTTGGTCGGCCATTTCCCAATTGATGGGCATCCCCTCAACTTCTAATCCTTCACCCAAGGAAAAGAGCTGCTATAAATATTTTTGTACATATAGATCCTTTTCCTTTTTTTAAATCTCTTTTTGGTTACAGACCTAGTAATGGTATTGCTAGGTCAAAGGGTATGCATGGTTTTACAGCGATTTGGTCACAGTTCCAAATTGTTCTAATCAATTCACAACTCCACCAACAATTCATCAAAGTCTTATTTTTCCCACATTCCCTCCAGCATTTGCTGGACAAGTAATTTAATTTCTGTTAGTCTCAGTTTCCTTAACTGTAAAATGGGGATAATAATACTACCTTCCTCACAGGTTTACTGTGAGAATCAACGAGATAATATTAGTAAAAACAAAACAAAACAAAAACAAAACACGTAGCACAGTTTCTGGCACATAATAGGCACTATAAAAATGTTTACCCCCTTACCTTCACACTACTTGACACTGTAGTTCATGACAGTATGCTTCACCTCTACACAGAATCAATTATTCACAATGAAAGTATCATTAATTCTTAATATCAAACATCTATTGAATGACAAGGGAAAAGTAAAATAAAAGAGTCACTTAAAAGTTACACAATATGAATCAAATGTAGGAATAATTACTATATCAGAGTTTATACATAACCCTGGGTTGCACGCTCTCATCGTTCAATACACAAGCAACATGGAGATGGAGGTGAAAGGTGGAATGGTCGTGTACTTACGAAAGCGGAGGAGAAAGGCACTTGAATTAGGAGAACCCATGTGGTCAGGGAAATTCAGCTCTGGATTGGAGGCTTTGATGTCTGTGGTCACTTCATAAGCTGTATCTACCATACAAAACTTCTTCTCTTTTAATTGTGCCCCTTTGGGTTTTCCCTACTCTATGGTTGGACAATTTTTCTCCTTTTCTTAACATACAGATGAAGCAGTGACAAGCTCTTTTAACTGATAATTACC
This sequence comes from Trichosurus vulpecula, assembly GCF_011100635.1. Lineage (NCBI taxonomy): Eukaryota > Metazoa > Chordata > Mammalia > Diprotodontia > Phalangeridae > Trichosurus > Trichosurus vulpecula. The sequence continues at coordinate 314,184,285 of NC_050576.1, read as the reverse complement.
CTCAGAAAGAAGCTGAGAAAGTGTTACTCCACTGTAATAATTAATGCTTCCCTTAAGCCAGAGAACTGCAAAACTATTCAGGTAGGCTCTCTGGGCAATAGAGAAATTGCCAGCTAGCCTTCCACTTAATGAGGTGCTGGTTTATTCAATAAGTTTTCAGCCTCTTTCTATAGCAAAGCAGAGATTATAGCATAACTCATTACTTTGGCTCATAGGCACTGCAAACAACCCAGCCAGCTCTTCACCCAGCAGCCTGTTGTGCTATCCAATCAATTTTCAGCCACTGCTTATAGCAAAGCAGCTGCGAAAGCCTATCTTTTCTCTTTTGCTTTTCCCTCTTAAACCAGAGGAGCAGGTGAGAACAAGCAGGTGCCTTTGAGAGATTTCAACTCTCTTAAATGCTAAATGGTGCTAAAGGGTAATAAGTGAACTCAGCTCTCTTCCAATGAGTTTCAGCCTTTCCCCCAGCTAATCAGCAATTCCCAACACAGAAGCAGAAGCCTCCTGAGCTAACTTTCCCTCTGTCATCCTGCTTCTTTTGTCTTCTCAGCTTGACTCCCTTTAGCAGGTTTCTGCAACACTCTTATGCTGTCAAATCACAGCATGCTGGTGCTCAATGACTCACCTTTCCTTTATGAAGTAAAACTCTCAAGATCAATCTTTATGTTAGTTATAAAATCAACAGTTCTTATTTAATTATCCTATAGTCTCAAAAATCCTATTGATTCATCACTATGTGAGTTATAATCTCTCAAGATCTAAAAACAATCCCATGTAAAGGAACTATGAAACTTCAGTGTTCTTCAGTCTTATGTCTTTCTCTGTCTTCAAACACACCTTAAAAGGCTCTTTTTGGATCTCCTAATGGTCTATGTTCGTCACATTTAATCTGAAAACTATCTTTCTTCACACTTGAAGTTTTTCAGTTTTCCTTAAGCAAACATTATTTTTCTGTCCCTTTTCATAACCAAAACTACTAAAGGGTCCAACCTTGGCATTTTTCACCAGGTGATTTAATAGATCATTTTATGCTCCCTTTCAACAATTAAAATGTTCACATATGAATGAGAGCTGTACCTTCCATTAAGAAGAAGGAAAATCTAAGCATAAGGAACTGAGTAATGGATTCCCTTCCCAATTGTTATTCTTGAACAAATTATTAGATAACATGGACTACAGCTGAGCAATATCATCTATAATGAATCTAACTTTTAAAAAGTAGATTGCAACACATATTCCTTACTCTTGAGACTGGCATTATGAAGAGCCTTTATCCTGCTCTGAAACTGCTGAGATTATGAAATGAAGAAATAGCTCATTTTGAAAAAAATAAAACTTTATATAAACTTTTGGGAATTCATACCTGAACATTGTCAGTGGGTACCTAACATCACTTATAAACACTCTAACATTCAATTTGAAGAAAAACTCCAGCAAAATAGGAAACAGAGAGATGAATGATAAACTGTGATTTCTTCACTTGAGTAAACCATTTGGGGACATGCCTAGGAACAAAGTCTAACTGTTATTTTCCATTATTATACCTCTTGGAAAATGAAAAATAAATAACTCAGGAGTAGAATTATTTCTTCTCATTTTTTTAAGCAGCTGGATTTGTTGTTTCAATTATTGTAGTCGTTTCAGTTTTTTTCTTACTTTAGGGAAACAAAATACCAATGGAAAGAGTCACAGAAGTCAACATACATTAGAACAAAAGAAACCTCTGATTAGCATTTGGAAAGGACTACATAAGCCCTGAATTTCCTCTTGTTGCCTCTCATCTTTACCTCTATATCATTAAGGCAGAATTCATGATTTCAAAGAAAATCATGAATATGCCTGAATGGTCCAGAATCGCAGGATATAAGGAATTCTCTAAGTAGAAGGCAGAGGAGTTAAAGCATTTATTCAAGCTCCAAAAGAGCAGACCCACAGACCAGTGTCCCCAGTTTGATATCCTGGCAAGAACCTTCCAAAACCAATATGCCCATCTCACAATAGTGACCAGGAGTTTCCAGAAAAATATTATGGCAGCAAGCCCCCAATGCTAGGGCCCTCTAGTAAGAAGGTTACCCACTGGCCTCAAGCCCTTGCTCAGCACTCTCCAGTCTGCACGAGGGTCAGTCCTGCTTTTAGTAGAGCCTGCTGCCACTGCTGCTTCCACTGCTGTCATTGCTGCCACTGACCTTCCTCCACTATGTCTCAATCTCCAAGCTGTGTTCTCTCCTTTTATATAGTCGCTGGATGTCATCTTAGTGACCAGAACTCAGGTGCTTACCATTGGCTCCAGTCTTAGCCACTCCCCTTAGGACTCGGGGAGCCCCCCTCCCCCCAAGCCTATTCAAATGGGCAGGAAAGATTTTCACATTTACTGATTGCCTTTACAACCTCTATCCTCCTAAATGTCTGTGCTCCAAACACAGACACACACACACACACACACACACACACACACACACACACATACAGAGAAAGAGAGAGAGAGAGAGAGAGAGAGAGAGAGAGAGAGAGAAAGAGAGAGAGAGAATAATTCCTAAAGTGCTTGCACCTGACAGAAAATGTTCTTTGACACTGGAATATATGAAATGCTTATATTCACCAACATGACCTGAAAAATCTTTGATTTTGACTCTTGACCTAATCCTTTTGATATGGAGAAAGAATACATTATACACATTGATGAATATGAAAATGATGATGAGAGTGTTATAGGTTAGCACTGATGTTAAATAAGAGACTGGCTAGTGCTAATTAGTTGTATGATGGCATTTAAAATTCTAGAGCCCCAAGCCCCGTGAAACAAAATGCCTGTAGTTTCTCTTAGATATGGAAAGTGAACATTGAATGAATGTAACCCCTTTTTTTTGGTGTCTGTTAAATAAAACCTGCCCAATAATGTAACTAAAGCTTGGCCTGAAAATTATTTCTTTTGTTACATTCCTAAATGATTTTTCCAAGCCCCTACTCCAATTTTGTTCAAGAACATTGTCTTCCTGCTAGAGGATCACTTTGTCCATTTCCTTACACTAATCTGCATCTTCCTCCTCCAAGAATAACAAGACTAAAATACAGAGATCATTTTATGGTTACAAAGCCCTTTCATAGACATCATAGCTTTTAATTTTTACAGTGGATCTGAGAATTAGGAAGCAAAAGTATTATCATCCTCATTAATCAGAGGAGGCAACTGGGGAAAAGAGAGCTTAAGTGACTCCAAAGGTCACACACTTAGTAAGTAGCAAAAGAATGGCTAAACTCTAGTTCTACTGACTACAGGTACTTCATTTTTTCTTTAAAAAATGTTTGAATACTTTCTTCCCATATACCATGTTTGTATGTGATAAGAACTCCAGTGGTATAAATGATAAGTAACTGTCAAATGCTTTTTAGGGAATAATTTATTTTATGAAGACTTTCATCTTTCATCTCTCAAGTAATGTGACTCTACATCTTAAAAATTTCCTATGTTCTTTTCTTTTATATTGAATTTCTATTGTGAATTTCTGTGTAAAATTATCAGGTAAGATTTTGTCACTGCAGTTGTCAGGCACCCTGAGAACGTCAATCATTAAAAGTCAGTCAAAAAGCATTTATTAAGTATTTCCTATGTGCTAGGCATTGTGTTGGTTTCTGAGAATATAAAGACCAAAAAGAAAAAGATCTCTTCCTTCAATGAGACTGAGGCTCATAGATATTAAGTGACTCACCCAAAATCATGCAATTAGTATATATTAAAGGGAGGATTTGAACTCATTTACCTGACTCTAAGGTCAGCATTCCATCCCAGTGTGCAACAGTGACCCCAGTCATTGATTCTTCTTGTGTACCCAGAAGTATTTAATTAAAACATTTTTACATATTCATTTAACATACTCTACTAGAATTTGCTAGCTTTCCCTTTATAAAATAAATATTTTTAAAGATACATCGCAATTATTTTAGCTATGTTAAAATATGATTAAGATTGAAGGAAATTATACATTAAATTCATTACTGCAAAGTGCCATTGGCAAGACATGAAGAAACTCTAACAGTAAGGGTAGAAGGACAGTGGCGACCGTGCAAAGGATTACAGTTTTCTCTCTTGAGTCCTGAAAAGAAAGTTGGACTGGGAAGCAAATACAAAGGGGCTCTGATATCTATTGTGAGATATTCATTTAACAATCCCAACAAATACCAATTGTTATTCACATTGTGAGCCAGTATCCTGAAAGTGCTCTGAGAAGGCAGCCATAGGGAGGCATGTTTTGATCAAGTCTGCTGCTTTTCCTTTCAAAGTGAATGAGATAATGCAGCTGTGGAACAGCACTTTTTAATCAGATCAGCAGGATCCCATTGAAACAGAATACAATGCAGCTGTAAGTTGGTGTTTCCTTAAAACAGGTGCCCTGCTCTCCTTTCCTTTACAAAAGAAGAAAATGGATAGCTCTCATGGTATGTCCAAATTAGGGATTCAAGGACTGGGCAAGACATATTTCCCTCATGACTTTGGAATCGTTGGACTAGTAATAAAGCAAGCTGTGGTATCCCTTCAAAAGAATATACACATATGTTTGTGAATGCAAACATGTTTGTATATGTGTATGTATGTGTGAATGTACAAACCTATATGCATGCACACTTATATGCATATATACACAAAAATGCAGATATACACATTTGGATGTCTGTCTATTAATATGGGATTTCCTCTATATTTTGTAGAAAGCAACCCATCTATAAATTATAATCAGAAATTTGCTTGAGACTTAGTGATTTGTCCAAGGTCACAAAAGATAGTAAAGAGTCCATCACCTGCCCCTTCCCCCAAAAGCCATATCCATACACACATATAGGCATATTAGTATGTGTATGTTTGTTTACACAAATAGCATATAAGCATGCACTTAAACAATATGATTGTAAGTACACAAATATGCATATGTGTATGCAATTATGCTTGTGTGTGTATAGGTATGTATGTATTATGTATATCTTCAGGCATAGAAAGAAAGCATTAAGCACCTAATTGTATGGAATTTTGGGAAATGAAAGAGACAGTATTGTGTTTTCCCTGCCTTGGAACTCAAAAACTTCCATGGTACTGATGCATGAGATGGAGTGCGGCTTTTGACCTAGGTATTACTGGTAGCAGAGAAACATCATATAGGAATTTGAAGTAAGCCAAGGGAGAGAGAAGCTCTGGGAAGAATTTTGTGACAAAGTCCTAACTTCACCTGGGAAACTGAATCCTGAGGTACTCCAGCTGTCTGTGGGGCCACTGACTAAACCCCGGGTCCTGCCTCTTTCAGCAGTCAGAAAGGGACAATTGGAGGCACGTAGGAGTGGATGTCTGAACTTTGAATAGCTGCCAAATTCCTACCAAGGAATATATGTATCAGACAATGAAATTCAGTTTCCTCTTTACCTTTCCTTTCTGTTCAACTGGGACAGTTTATTGTACACCTTAAAGTTACCTTTAAAATATCTATTTAAGTAGTTTTTGCTGGCTATTTCAAGCAGGGTAAATCCAAACTGCTTTGACTTTTTATGCTTCCTTATTTGTGAATAGGGGATTAAAAAAGACATATATAATGACTGGAATTCTTACAGAAGAGACACAGTAAGGACTGAAATTCAAGTCTCAGTCCAAAGTGGCAACTGAACTAATGAAAGAGAATCTCAAAGAGATTTCAAATTATTAATTTCTATAACTGCCCCAAATATTGGGATTTAAGTTCATATTTATAGGATCCCAGAAAACATCCTTGCCACAACTCTAGTAGTAGAGATGATGGCCAGGATAATATATATATTATCCTATTCCCCCATGATTTTGATTTCTTCAACTTGGTCTCTGTATTTTGAGAGGTTTTCTTGCCAGGTATTTTTGAGCTAATGAATGTATGGTATATTGATATTTATGGAAAATATTGTTTTTAATTTTTTTTTCATGATTAATGAAATCATCAGTATAGATGATTATGGGCAACAGTTCACTCTGTGATAGTGTACTGATTCCTGCAAAGTTTGTTTGTTGAGTTCTTTGGGATATTTTGAAGTTTATATTTGTCATGTGAGGGTTTGTCATGACCCAGTCCACAAAAATAGTGGGATTTTAAAAGAAATTATTATGCTGGCCACCAGGTCATGTCTTCCTAGGTATTTTGTTGATACTTAATTTTTATGGCATATTGCCATTCAGTAACATTTGTGCCAGGAAATGTTCTAAGCACTAGAGATACAAAAAAAGTAAAAGACAGTCCTTGCTCTCAAGGAGAAAATATTCTAATAACATGTTAACAACTGTGTATAAACAAGCTATAGAAAGGATAAACTGGAAATAATTAACAGCACTAGAATTAAAAGAAATTTGGAAATGTTTCCTGTAGAAAGTAGGATTTTAGCTGAAAGTTGAAAGATGCCGAGGAAGCCAGGAAACAGAGATGATGGAGGAGGACATCCAAGGTATGGGGGATAGTAAGTGAAAACTAGAGTTGGGAGGTGAAATCTTGCATATAGAACCCAATATGGAGCCCAATATCACTGAATCTCAGAGTAAAGGAGGAGAGAATAGGGCAGCTAGGTAGTACAGTAGATAGAGCACTGGCCTTGGAGTCAGGAGGACCTGAGTTCAAATCTGGCCTCAGACACTTGACACACTTACTAGCTGTGTGACCTTGGGCAAGTCATTTAACCCCAATTGCCTTGCCCTCCTACCCCTCCAAAAAAGAGAAAAAAATCATAAAAGGAGGAGAGAATAAAAAGAAAGGACTGGATATAAGAAGAGTGAAAAGGTGGAGAGGGTAAGAAGGAATTTGGATGTCAAATAGAGGATTTTATGGTTGATCCTAGAGGTGATAAGAAGTAACTGAGGTATATTGAGTGTTGTGACGTATTATACAATTTCTACCATGTCTTTGCATAATCTGCATTGAACACTAAGTTAAAAATTGTTACAGCTAAACCTTTTATAATTTCCAGTGGTGAAAACCTGGCTCTGATTTGAAACCTCTAAGTTTTCATAAACAAACTTGAATGACAACCATTGGGTGATTTTTTCCCCCAACACAATGTTCATGTTCATGTGAATTTCAACATTGGGAAGTCTTTTAGTTCCACTCTTGGTTCTTTGGTGTTTCATAGGCCCCATCTGGAGGTAAAGCACTTTCAGGTGTATTCAACAAATAAAATGCTTTATACCTACTACCATCCTTTCCTTGGTGAAAGGATGTTTGCTTGTTTTCGGACTTATTTTTGACCTGTTTATCATGTACTTTAAGAATATCTATGAATCTTTTCCTCTTTCTTGCAATGTAGTTGTTTCTCTTATAGCTGCCCAAGGTGACAGTAAAGCTCAAATACTGCTCTTCTCCCTCCCTTCTTTCCCTCTACTATAATATGTTTTTTTGCCACTTCCTTTGGTGTAATTTACCCTTTTCTACAACCTTCTTACCACTTCCCTCATAGCCCTCCCTTTATATCTCTTATTTATATTTTATATCTTTACATCAGTTAATTTATACAGGCATTCACAACCTATGTATATCCCTTTCATTTGTCACAATATATAGCTGCCCAAGGGTAATAGGTTCTATGTTTTGTTACAGAAGGTGGAATTTGATAAAAATATTTTCCAAATTTATAATGATTCATTTTTATAGTTCCAAAAATGTACATTAACACTGATTTGCATATGTCCTTTAAAAATGTTCATCCAATCCAGCTTTTATGTGAGGCTGCTAATGATACTCAACATATTGAATTATAGTATTCTCCTTGATATTCCTAGGCCTGATGTGTCTTGCCTGAAGAAGACTAATTTGTAGGTATGACCATGATCCATTGGTTCAATATGAACTCTGGATTCAAACTTGAAGGCTTCAGTTTGTATTTTTTCTTCAAGTATATTAAGAAATTTATGGCATCAAAATGACATTTTAACATTATTGGAAAATGATTCTACACGTAATGCCATATAATGTGATTTTCTGGGGAGCTATAGAAATGGGTGTCATCCATGACCATCAAAGAAGTAATAAAGTGTTTTCTTTTTCTCTCCTTAATTTGGAGCCATAGTTAGTTCAATTAAGGAGAGAAGGTAATGAATTTTAGGCTAGGTAGAAGTATAATGGACCTAACTGTCTCCCAAAAATCAATTTAAAATTGATTTTTAATTGTTCATGTTCAGATTTGATTGTGATATTCTAATGAGTGTGTGTTTACATAGATGTGCATTATGTTATGTAATAGATGTGTAGTTATTGGCTAAATAATACTGGTTAAAGGAGATACCAGTGGTTTTTTTGTTCTTTTTGTTTTATTTTGTTTTAGTGCCTCCATTTTGGTATAGGGCATATTATTATAGTAGAAGTAATAGGGACCTAAGAGGCTATCCAATCTTAACCTTATTTTCATAGATCAGGAAACAAGTTCAGTAAGGTTAAATGACTTGACCTAAGTTGCACAGATAGTAGAACCAGAGGTAGGATTTAGACCTAGGTTCTCTGAATTCATAGTCAGTGTTATTTGTGTCATAACATACTGCCTAACATTATTGGTTGAATTTGTGCCATTAAACTAAAAAACAAACAAAAAACACATTTCAGAATTCCATTCTAAGTATACCTGTCTCCTATTGAAAATCATTTGAGACATTATAATTGTTTTTGCCATCTATTTCTTCTTTAACACTTTTAGAATTTATAAGTGAAAGTTTCCAATGCTTTCAGTTTTTTTAGTTTTTCCTCTTTAGATTTAAATAAATCGTCAATTTCCCCTTTTATTTCATCTATTTTAGTAGTGGAATTATTTCATATGATTGCACTAAATTAACCTCCAATGCACTGTGAAAATTGGTGATGAGAAGAATCTTGACAAACAGAAGTATGATGTTCTTCCTTATAATAAGTAAGATCTGTTTCCAAATGTACATAGTAAATAAGGTGATATTGTACTGGCACATAAGAAAAGCTTTTATATATTCAGTCTATTTTATATGTGTTCTTGCTTGACACATTTAAATTATCAGTGCTGTCTACACTGAAATATTTCCAACAGGTGAGGGTATGAGTATTTGTGACATTTTTCTCCAGTGTGTCTGGCCTTTTCATGCTACTAGAATATGAAGAAGAACCTTTCACCCTGTGATCCTCCATTCCAAATTGATTACTGTGACAGTGTCAAGTAGTATCACATTGCAATCCTCTGTTGCCCCATCTATTCCATTGACTCTTAAGTGTAGTTACATCACAGTGGCCTAAGAATTATTGTAATCTCTGGTATTGCTATATCTCAATTCATCAGTGTTTAAGGGTTTCAGCTAGTCTTCACAACTACTGTAATAGTCTCAGGGGGCAGAATATCCCTACTGTATTTTACTCTGGCTGGCATTCCCCCACTTTAATATTGACCCCTTCCACTCCCACTTTCCAACAGGGTGATGGCTAGGTCTTTGAAAGGATTATAACAACCATCATCATCATCATCATTATTGTCATTTTGATATCATCATAGATTGCTTGACAGGTTTCATGTAGAAATATCCCTAAGACAAGTCATAATCCATATCCACATATATATATATATATATATATATATAATATGTATGTATCCTACTGAATATTATATAATTTGATGAAATAACTGATATATGTAATTGAATAAATTTTAGTTTGTAAGCCAATCCTCTGTCAGATTGGCTTAAAACATATGGAAAATATCCTTAAACTCAATGAAAATATCTTTGATCCAACTCCAGTAAACAAACAAGATGACTGGAGGAAGAGGAGGAGAAACCAATAATTTATCACTTATTTCATTAAACTTTTTTTTCTTAGTGAATAACAACCAATAATGCTAGTATATAAAGGATATAATTAGCAAATCTTTTAATTCTGGATCTGATAACTTTTCTAATTTTCAAGGAAAATGATCCCCTCTTTTTAAGAACTCATTTAGTTTGCCCTTATTAACTTTACTGACACTACAAACAACATTGTTTTTGAATTTGAATGAGTATGTTTCTTGTATAATTTTATTTCCTCAGCAGGTTTTTATATTTTAAAATCTTGTCATTCCATGCAACTTGAAGATTTTATGTAGTTTTTGTAACATCTGTTAAAATATTGTTCTGAGTTTTTTTGTCAGCAATGTTTTATATGGGTGATTATGGGCAATAGTTTGGGCCATGATGTTGGCCTATTACAGTACAATTAATTGATTGAATTCCCAAATATATTTTAAAATTTGCATTAATAGTATAGAGACTTGTAGGTCAGTCCAGGAAAGCATGCTTCACATGTATAATTCTAGATACTAGGCCATGTCGCTACTACATAGGTTCTAAAATTTTAAAACCTAAAGTAATGTTCTAATGTTCTGGTCCATGCTCTCATCACCTTTCATCTGGATACTTATGAAAAACAGTAAATATCAATATTTGTATATTGCAATAAGTAACTAGTTAATTTGTTTCTTTTTCTCAGGTCTTTCCATACTCCCAATCCTCCACTGAGTGGTCAAATGAATCTTCCTTTTTTAAAAAAATATTTTACTTTTTTCATTATTTCCAAATTACATGTAAAAATTTAACAATCATTTTAAAAAAAGAGTTCCAAATTCTTTTCCTCTCTCCACACTCCTTGAGGGGCCAGTAATTTGATTTAAATTATACATTTGAAGTTATGTAAAATATGTTTCCATATTAGCCACATTACAAAAAAACCAAAAACAGCAACAACAAAAACAGACACACAAACAAAATAAGAGAATAAAAATATTTCTTCTGTTGATCTTGGTAGTTTACATATATTTTTTGTAAATATTTATCCATTTCACTTACCAAGCATTTAAACTCTGCTTCAGAGAGCAGAACTTCAATGGACTGGCCACATTGTTCAAATGCAAAATATATGCTTTCCAAAAATATTATACGGAGAACTTTTCCATTCGGCCAATTCTACTTTTTACAGACTTGTTTTGTACAGTCAATTTTTGCTCTTACTCTTCCAAGATATTGACTCTCTCTTGCATATCTCTCATTTCTTTTTTTCTTCCAATTTTTTTTCTTCCTCACTTATGTGACTTTTAAAATCCTTCTTGAGGTCTTCCAAGAAGGCTTTTGGGGCTTGTGACCAGTTCATACACCCCATTTGAGGTTTTGTATGTGGGTATATTGACAATTTTGTCCTCTTCTGAATTTGTGCCTTAATCTTCCCTGTCCCCATAATAAGAATCTATGGCCATTGTCTATTTTTGCTTTTTGCTCATGGTGTTTGCCTAATTCCTGACTTTTAGAGTTCAGCTCTCCTGCTGGAGCACAGCGGGCATTGACCCAGGCTTCTTGTGCTAGGAGCCCAGGACTTGGTCACTGACTTCATGTGCTGGGCCCTTAGGAGCTGGCAGCTGGAGGCTGTAGAGGTTTGGCAGCTTATCTTATCTGGTGCTGAGCTGGGGTCGGCAACACTGGAGCTCTCAGGGTGGGGGTGGGGAGTCTGGGCCCTGGGGAATGCCTGCTCACCCAGACCTTGCACTTCAATGTTTGTCCCTTCCTCACCCAGGCCTTACACTCAAATGTTTGGCTGCTCGAGGATGTCTGCCAGCCTGGAGCTGTGCCTCCTGGAATTGTGCTTCTTGGAGTTGTGCTGATGCACAAGGAAATTTGGCTGCTGGAGAATGCTGGTGCATGTGGTGGTTTTCTGAGCTGGTGTCTACCAGATCCAGTGGTATACATAAAGCATATAGCAATATTGCTTTGATTCAGGTAGTCAGAGCCCTGCCTGTTGGTCTTTCTAATTTCTCTGCTTGTATTTTCTCTAACATTTATGGGACTGACTTTCCCCCTGAACTAGTGAATGTATTTAAAGAAGATTGTTGACCCCTTTAAAGTTTCTTTCTTTTAAAAGCAGATCAAAGAATCTACTAGTAGCTCATCTTGTGTATCCTAGGGTACTTGCTGCTACAGTGTGCAACTGTGGCTGGTCAGACCAATAGGAGCTTCGAAGGCTCTACCACAGGCAGGACACAAATAGTTCCTGTGAACAGTTGGGGTGGATAATCTCAATTTGCTCATCCTGTGCTTCCTTTGAGATGTTTCAAATCTGCTTTGCTCATAGAACACAGCAACTTCTCTGATGTGGGCATGCCATACTGAGTGGTCCTGTGCCAGTGTCTCCCATGTCACACAATCAGTTCCAAAGTTCTTGAGAGAAACCTTGAGAGTGTTCTTGTATTGGTTCTTCTGACCACCATGTGAATGCTTGCCCTGTGTGAGTTCTCCATAAGATAGTCTTTTTGGCAAGCATATGTTTCGCGTTTGAACAACATGGCCAGTCCATTGAAGTTGCGCTCTCTGAAGCAGAGTTTGAATACTTGGCAGTTTAGTTCAAATAAGGATCACAGTGCCTGATACTTTATTCTGCCAGGTGATCTTCAGAATCTTCCTAAGACAATTCATATAGAAGTGATTCAATTTCCTGGCATGGTGCTGGTATACTGTCCAGGTTTCACAGGCATACAACAATGAGGTCAGCACCACAACTCTGTAGATCTTCAGTTTGGTAATCAGTCTAATACCTCTTTTTTTCTGACACTTTCCTTCGGGGCCTCCTAAACACTGAACTAGCTCTGGCAATGCATGTTTCAACCACATTATCAATGTGTATATTTCTGGAAAGTATACTACCAAGGTAAATTAACTTATGCACAGCATTCAAAACTTCTCCATTTGCTGTAATTGATGGTTGCAAGTATGCATGGTGTGGTGGTGTTTGATGGAGCATTTGTATTTTCTTGGTGTTAATTATTAGGCCAAAATTAGCATAAAAACCATAGAATTGATCCATACTTTGTTGTGTTTCAGCTTCAGAGGTTGTGTTGAATGCACAATAATCTGCAAACAGAAAATCATGCACCAAAACTCCCTTCACTTTGGTCTTGGCTTGTAGCCTTTTCAAGTTGGAGAATTTACTATCAGTGTGGTAGCTGACCTTGAAGCCATTTTCATCCTCAATGAAGGCATTTGACAACATGAATGAAAACATTATGTTAAAAAGCATGGGAGCAAGCACACAGCCTTGTTTCACTCCATTGGTTACTAGGAAGGCACAAGAACATTGTCCATTATCTAGAACCCACACAAGCATATCATCATGAAATTGATGTACAATGCTGATGAACTCCAGGTGTAACAGCAATGTGGCTTGCTACTACTATGGCTGTGTAAGATCAACAACACTAGCACACAGAAGAGCTGCCAGCACAGGTTCTTTGATCTGCTTTTCTAAGGAAAGCAACCTTAAGGGGTTAACAATCACACTTTAATCAAACATACATATATAATTCACTTAGTTCAGGGGCAAAAGCCAGCAGCCTGAGCTTCAGAGCAAATACAAACAGAAATTACAAACAGAAATTATCAACAGATCAAGTGACGCAAAGCAGGAGACAGGCTTCTAGCTTTCTGTCCAACATCTCAGTACGTAATTACCAGGGAAGCACCAACATCTGGATTTTCTTTTTTTTTTATTGTTTTTTAACTTTTTCCGTTTAATGTTTTTAGTTTTCAGCATTGATGTCCGCAAGATTTTGAATTACAAATTTTCTCCTCATTTCTACCCTACCCCCCCCCCCGCCACTCCAAGATGACATATATTCAGATTGCCCCATTCCTCAGTCAGCCCTCCCTTTTGTCATCTCACTCCCCCAATCACCTTTTCCCTTATTTTCTTGCAGGGCAAGATAGATTTCTATGCCCCATTGCCTGTATATCTTGTTTCCTAGTTGCAGGTGAAACAACTTTTTTTTGAACACCTGCTTTTAAAAGTTTCAGTTCCAAATTCTTTCCCCTCTTCCCTCTCCACCCACCCTCCCTAAGAAGGCAAACAATTCAACATAGGCCACATGTGTATGTGTATCATTATGCAAAACCCTTCCACAATACTCATGTTATGAAAGATCAACTATATTTTGCTCCCTCCTGTCCTGTCCCTCTTTATTCAATTTTCTCCCTTGACCCCGTCCCTTTTCAAAAGTGTTTGCTTTTGATTACCTCCTCCCCCTATCTGCCCCCTTCTATCATCCCCCCTTTTTTATCTCCTTCCTTCTTCTTTCCTGTGGGGTAAGATACCCATTTGAATGTCTATGTTATTCCCTCCTCAAGTCAAATCTGATGAGAGCAAGATTCACTCATTCCCTCTCACCTGCCCCCTCTTCCCTTCCTATATAACTGCTTTTTCTTGCCATTTTCATGCAAGATAATTTGCACCATTCTATCTCTCCCTTTTTCCCTCTCTCAATATATTCCTCTCTCATCCCTTAATTTGATTTTATTTTTTAGATATCAGCCCTTCATATTCAACTCACCCTGTGCCTTCTGTCTCTCCCTCTATATATATATATGTACACACACATATATATGTATATGTGTATATATATCTATATATATATATATATATATATATGTGTGTGTGTGTGTATATATTTTTTTTTTCCTTCAGCTACCCTAATACTGAGGTCTCATGAAATATATATATATCATCTTTCCAGGTAGGAATGTAAACAAAACAGTTCAACTTTAGTAAATCCCTTATGATTTCTCTTTCTGGTTTACCTTCTCATGCTTCTCTTGATTCTTGTGTGTGAAAGTCAAATTTTCTACTCAGCTCTGGTCTTTTCATTGAGAAAGCTTGAAATTCCTCTATTTTATTGAAAATCCATATTTTTCCTTGGAGCATTATACTCAATTTTGCTGGGTAGGTGATTCTTGGTTTTAATCCTAGCTCCATTGACCTCTGGAATATCATATTCCAAGCCCTTCAATTCCTCAGTGTAGAAGCTGTTAGATCTTGTGTTATCCAGATTGTGTTTCCACAATACTCAAATTGTTTCTTTCTGGCTGTTTGCAGTATTTTCTCCTTGATCTGGGAGCTCTGCTTTTTGGCAGCAATATTCCTAGGAGTTTTCTTTTTGGGATGTTTTTCAGGAGGTGACTGGTGGAGTCTTTCAATTTCTATTTTACCCTGTGACTCTAGAATATCAGGGCAGTTCTCCTTGGTAATTTCTTGAAAGATGATATATAGGCTCTTTTTTGATCATGGCTTTCAGGTAGTCCAATAATTTTAATATTGTCTCTGCTGGATCTATTTTCCAGTTCAGTGGTTATTCCAATGAGATATTTCACATTGTCTTCCATTTTTTCATTCCTTTGCTTCTGCTTTGTAATATCTTGATTTCTCATAATGTCACTGGCTTCCACTTGCTCCAATCTAATTTTTAAGGTAGCATTTTCTTCAGTGGTCTTTTAGACCTCCTTTTCTATTTGGGTAATTCTGCCTTTCAAGGCATTCTTCTCCTCATTGGCTTTTTGGAGTTCTTTTGCCATTTGAGTTAGTCTATTTTTTAAGGTGTTATTTTCTTCAGTATTTTCTTCAGTATTTTCTTCAGCATTTTTTGGGTCTCCTTTAGCAAGTCATTGACTTGTTTTTCATGGCTTTCTCATATCACTCTCATTTCTCTTCCCAACTTTTCCTGTCCTTCTCTTACTTGCTTTTCCAAATCCTTTTTGAGGTCTTCCATGGCCTGAGATCAATTAATGCTTTTCTTTGAGGCTCTTTGACTTTGTTGACTTCTTCTGGCTGTATGTTTTGGTCTTCTTTGTCACCAAAAATAGATTCCAAAGTCTGAGTCTGAATCTGAGACTGTTTTTGCTGCCTGTTCATGTTCCCAGCCAACTTCTTGACCCTTGAGTTTTTCATCAGGGTATGACTGCTTGTAGAGTATAGAGTACTTTGTCCCAAGCTTGAGGGGCTGTGCTGCTTTTTTCAGAGCTATTTCTACATAGCAAGCTCTGCCATATCAATGGTACTCCTCCCCCAAGAACCACCAACCCAGACGTCAACTCAGATCCAAGCAGACTCTGCACTCCTGCTCTGATCTGCCACCTAATTCTTCCCACCAGGTGGGCCTCTGGGCAGAAGCAACTGAAGCTCTGGAAGCAGCCTTAGAGCTGTACTACCTACGCTGCCCCCAGGGCAGTGGTAACCACGAACTCTTTTCACTCTGTCCCAGCAGTTTTTTCCCCACTAACCTTTTCTATTGTCTTTGGCGTTTGTGGGTTAGAAGTCTGGTAACTACCACAGCTCACAGATTCAGGCACTATGGCCTGTTCCGCCCAGCTCCCAGTCTGGTTGGTCTGGGCATGGCCCATGCTGGGATGCTTACAGCTCTGTGCAATAGACCTTACCCAGGGACCATCCAGGCTGTCCTGGGCTGGAGCCCTGCTTCTCTTTGCTATTTGTGGGTTCTGCAGTTCTAGAATTTGTTCAGAGCCATTTTTATAGGTGTTTGGAGGGACCTCAGTGAGAGCTTTAGGCAAGTCCCTGCTTTCTAGATGCCATATTGGCTCTGCCCCCAGCATCTGGGTTTTCAAGCTGGGTGAGGGGCTCCTAAACAACAGCTACCCAGAGTCTCATCTGGTCAAATCATACAACACTCTTTCAGTGAGTGAGAACCCCAAGAAAAATGCTAAACTCTGAGTTTATATACCATGTTCAGGGTCAAAGGGTGTCACGGCCATGTGACTCAAAACCATGGGACCCTTCCTCATGCATCACAACCATGCAACTCAAACCTATGTGAACTAGGCTCATTTCTTATGCAGGTCATCAAAGACTTCTGAATTTAGTCAAAGAAACAAGGCACTTGATTGCTTCAGTGCTCCAAAAGTGAAAACAGTGGAAAAAGTCCCACCTTAATTATCAATACACTGGCAACCAAATTTTGACATAATTTTCCCTAAGCCCTCATGACTGACAGTATCAAAGTCTTTGGTCAGATCTACCAACATTGTGTACAGACCTCTGTTCTGCTGCTGGCATTTCTCCTGGAGTTTTTGGGTTGCAAATGCCATGTTGACTATTCTTTGGCTCTTTCTGAAGCCACACTGGCTCTCAGGTAGATGACCATCTTCCAGATGAAGGATCAGCCTATTAAAGAAGAACCAGGAGAGAATCTTGCCAGCAATGACTAAGAGTGACTCCCCTCTGTGATTGGCACAGGACAATCTATTTCCTCTACTTTTACAGAGATGGATGATGGAGGCATCTTTGAACTCCTGGGGGAAAAATTCCAGTCAGCTTTTGTATGAGCCATGGAACCCTACCTTGTATATCTCAGCTGGACTGGAATCAGCACTAGGTGATTTGCCACATGAAAGGAGCCTAATGGCATTCAAAACATCCTCTTCAGTTGGAGCTTCTGCTAGGGAGGGATTGATTTCAACCTGAAGTAAGTGGTCAATGGCATCAGCATTGATTGATGATGGTCTGTTGAATGGTATGGAAGTATTCAGCCCATGTCTATAGGATTATGTCCTTATCACTAATCAATGTGTTTCCATCAGCAATGAGTAGTTGAGATGTACCATAGGTCTTTGGCCAATAAATAACCTTCAGGGCATCATAAAAGCACTTTGGATTATTCTGTCAGTGTAAAACTGAATTTAATCTGCCTTATTACTGAGCCAAGAATCCTGCATCTCTCTAAACTTTGCTTGTACTTTATTTTTGATGGAATTAAATGCTGCCTTCTTAGAGATGGATGAACTATCCAGTGTGTGTGTGTGTGTGTGTGCGTGTGTGTGTGTGTTTATGTATTTGCATATATGTGTCTGTGTGTGTATATATGTATGTGTATATATATAGGATATTTTTATGGATCTGATTTCTTAATGTGCATACTACTTCTGAAGCTACAAATCTACACTACTCCATTTTTGTAGCCATATGGCATCACCAGAAGAATATTGGTATTAAAAATATGAACTTTTTTTCAGAAATGTTTTCTGTTATTCACAGCATTGTACAATTTGTCAAAGATA
Source organism: Trichosurus vulpecula (assembly GCF_011100635.1). Classification (NCBI taxonomy): domain Eukaryota; kingdom Metazoa; phylum Chordata; class Mammalia; order Diprotodontia; family Phalangeridae; genus Trichosurus; species Trichosurus vulpecula. The sequence goes on along the minus strand of NC_050576.1, from coordinate 314,166,428 downwards.
ATCTATGCTGCTTTCTTATTCACTTCTTAACTCAGTTCATTGCTGATCTACAGTGTCTCTCCAATGAAAAAATGCCATCTGAAGTGCATCAGCATCTATAGAGAATTCCTCTTCCATTTCTACATTGCATTGGATGTACTCCATGGTCGTAGGAAGATTCTATGACCATTATATGTCTCCAAATTTTATGTCTCCCTTGATATTTATAATCAGAGGCTCTTCTTCTATGATTTTAACTCATGTAAACATCAAGCAATGAGCAATAAAGTACTTGCTATTTGCCAAATACTATGCTATAATTATTATTATTAATAATAATGGAATTTACATAGCACTTTAAATTTTACATGGTACTTTACCAAAAATATCTCATTTGATCCTAACAATAACCACAGGAGCTCAGTGTGATTACCACTCTATTTTATAGATAAGGGAAATGAGGCATAGAGAATAATGTTAATTCATTAAAAAAGAAAAAAAAATTCTTGAATTCTACTTTGCTTTTTCCATCTTATTTCTTGGATTGAAAAGGATTTGGAAAGCAAGATAATTAATACTTGGATTTGTGAATAATTTTGTCCACTTGGGTGATACCTTTGTAAGTATTTTAAATTTGAACTTAATGTTATAATAGGAAGAGGGCAACTCATAGGATATCAGACTCTGAACAGAGGAAGATACTTATTTTATTTGTAGCTAAAACAGCAACGTTGAGGTCCCAGCTCCCTTTTGACCCTAACATTCTATGATCATATGAAGCTCAGAGAAAGGGGGCCAGGAATAAGCCATTCTTTTCTGACAGAATTAAACAGGGCCAAACAAGAGGAAGCTAAAGGATCCTTCTGTTGATTGAGATGGGTTACACTTCTATTCCAGAACCCTAGCTGTATAGTTTTCAGAAGATGGACAGCCCTACCAGTAACTTAACTTACATTTTTAAAGCCTTTTGTTTACAGTATCACTTTTGAACCTGACAGCCACCACATAAGGCAAGTAATGCAAGTATTGTTATCCCCTACTTTACAGATTCCATGAACTGACACCCAGGGAAGTTGCATGGTTTAACTAAGGTCTTACAACTAGCAATTAGCAGTCAAGAGCGAACATGTTTCTTATGTCAAATCTAGTATTCTTTTCATTACTAGTTGACTGTGACCTCTTTGAGAGCAGTGACTGTCTTTTGCCATTCTTTCATTCCCCACCACTTAGCACAGTGTCAGGCACATAGTAGACACTTAATAAATATTTATTGACTGACTGAATTATGCTAAGGGAATTATACCATAATATTCATTACACCAATGAATCACAACGTTTATAAATAGAAAGGAACAAGGGTATTAAGAGAAATTCAGTGAGGCAAAAGGCGGTGAGAAACAATACAGAATAATAACTTAAAGTGTAGTGGTTAGTCTTGAAATTCCCTTTATGTGTTTAATGGTTTTATGTTTGTGGATCTTTCACTGGCAGAGTGATCCTGAGGAATTTCCGTATTCAGTACAGCAGAAGTAGGGATTTCATTATCTGTGCCTTTCTAATAGCAGAAGTGTATGCCTCCAGTCTTTCATTTGTGAGATGGGTCTGCTGAAATCTGGTGCTCTCTATGTAAACCAAGTACAAGAACTTGCTTGTTGAAGAATAATTCATATGAGAATGCATTTCATCTTTATGATGAAGAAGAATAAAGATGCTTATTAAAATGTCTCTATAATGATTTGAATTTAAAAAGACATGTACTTTATTGTAAAGGGTTGGCTCAAATTTGTATAAAGGGAAGGAAAAAAAGAAAAGAAAACATAACTTTATCATATATTTAAAAGGAATAGCAATTTGCACATAATATATTTGCAGTTTCATGTGCAATGACCTTTTAAAAAATCATGTTATATAAATGCTTGTTTTATTCCATAAATGAAAAATAAATATTTTAATAAAGATACACATTGATATCAGCTATGTTTTATTGTTTGCTCACTTATTTTGTTAAACATTTCCTAATTACATTTTAATCTAGTTCAGGACATACTCAGAATGTCGTGGGTCACATGTCTGATACCTGTTCCCTAATCTACTACCATAATCACAATGGTTCAGGATTATTAGAACTAACTTTACAGAGTTAGGAAATACTTTGTGTACTACAATTTGAGGAATGCTGGGAAAGTCCAGTCATCAAAATAATCTCTTCCACCACAATGATATGTGCCTGAAACCCAACTAGTAGAGATTTAATCATTCCCTCTTTCAATTCTCATATCACTTTGTAGTTCTTTGAATGCATTTCATGCTTTTTAATATGTTGTCTTTTTTTTCAGCTGGTGTATGCCAAAGAAACATGGCAAGCTTGTTAAAAGTTGCATGCCTACATGACAAAACTGAAAAATTATAAATGGTGGAGAAGATTTGGGAAAATTGGAACACTAATTCATTGTTGGCTGAGCTTTGAGCTGATCCAGCCATTCTGGAGAGCAATTTGGAACTATTCCCAAAAGGCTATAAAAATGTGCTCACCCTTTGATCCAGCAATATCACTTCTAGGGCTATATCACAAAGAGATCATAAAAATGGGGAAAAGGACCCCCATGTATGGAAAACATAGCAGCCCTTTTTGTGGTGGCTGAGAACTAGAAATTGTGAGGATGCCCATTAATTGGGGAATGGCTGAACAAGTTGTGGTATATGAATGTTATGCTATTGTGCTATAAGTAATGATGAGCAGGTGGACTTCAGCAAAAACCTGGAAAGACTTATATGAACTGATGCTAAGTGAAATAAGCAGAACCAGGAGAACATTGTACACAGTAGCAGCCACATTGTGTGATGACTGACTTTGATAGACTTAGTTCTCTTCAGCAATGTGAAGACCTAAAACAGCTCTTAATAGACTCATGCTGAAATATGCCATCCACATCCAGAGAAAGAAATATGAAGCCTGAATGCAGATTGAAGCATACTATTGGCTCTCTTTTTTGTTTTGTTTTTTCTTTCTCATTGTTCCTCCCATTCATTCTAATTATTCTATACAATATGACTAATGTGAAAATATATTTAATAAGAATTTGTGTAGAGCCTATATTGGATTGCATGCCATCTTGGGGTGGGGGGGGGAGGAGAGAGAGGTGGAGAAAATTTACAACCTATGGAAGTGAATGTAGAAAACTAAAAATAAATAATTTAATTTTTTTTTAAAGTTGCATACCTATCAGTGCATCATATATTTTGACCTAAAGGCTAAAAGTGACTGGGAAGAAAGGAAGGACATATATCAACCAGTTCAGACCTCAATTTTCCTTGCCTTAATCTTGTTATAAAGTGTCTCTTGCATATGCTTCTATCACTAATTCCTTTCATTAAGGAGCAGTAATAAAACAGACTATCCAAGTTCCGTACTCTATTGATATATTTTGTGTAATAGATAGTAGAAGTTTAGTTGGATATTGTGTTTTCCACAGTATTGCATAGTAAAGAATATGTTGTATAATATCACATTTTTCTTGGCTTTCTCATCTCCTAGTACAATTAAAGTAAATTATGTCAAAAATTTCAAAGAAAAAATATCCATAAACCTTTAAGAGAACTTTAAGGTGGATAAATTCTCATTAATCTCAAATATTTGGCACTCTGCATTTGGTTCTAAGGAATTTAAAGGTGGAAGTACATCTGTGGCATTCTGGCTTCTTTAACCAAATTGTTTATTTTAATTATGTTGATTTTTAAATATATCTTGATTCTTGTGGATACATTCAATGGTAATATAAAAATTCTTGATTTTTTTTACTACTTTTAAACAATATATACTTTTTAAACTTTTTTTCTGATGAAAAGTTTTAGGCAGTATCTATCTAATCTCTTACAGAACTTTTTGTGCCTTTGTTCTTCTCATTCTATTTTCGCTGACCCCAAGAATCTTGGCATTTTTCCTTTGCAGAACTATTTGGATCAGCTATCATCCAACAGCTGATTTTTCTAACTTCATCATAAATACTTTGCCATTCTTTGTTTCAAATGTCAGCTTCTTGGTGTTGGCTTCTATTTTTCCCTGTTCCCCTGTACCAGAGAACCATTTCAAATAGCAAATAATCTCTTAAAAAATAAAGAAAAAGGTAATAAAGTAAAATTAATTTAATAAAATATATAGTCATATGTATTTTTCCATACCTATGGACTCAGCCTCTGCAAAGATAGTAAATCAAGGTATCAAGAAGTGAAAGTAAGAATATAATTTGGAAATGATTACTTTAATTATTAATTTTTATGTAGCATCACTTGTTATATTTCCTATAGCTAATTTATATCTCACAGGATTGATTATTTGAAGGTGCATAAAATAAGCCTATTTGATCAAGGTTAAACTTAAAGCCTTTTCTCCTCATCTTAACTATCTTAAATGAATGCAATGTTTTCTGGATAGCTTGGTATCATGATGACTTTTACTCATTTTCTTGGAATAAAATTGCTGATTCACTTATTTCAAAAGCAAAAGAAATTATTTTGGAAAATAATGAGTTATAATGGAAATAATACAATGTGACGAAACCTGGCAAAATGACTTCTAGTCCAAAGTAAACAATCATGCTTATTTCACAGTCATGACCTACCTGAAGAAAATACATGGAATGAAAATGTACCTGCAAACTTTGTATATTATCGTCTATAATATCTGATTCTACAATTTATATGCAGACCCTTAAGAATCTATCACTTCATGCAGGGCATTACAGATTATCTTTTAGGATCCATGTAGAGTGAATTGAGAAAATGAAGTGATGCTAGGGATCATCCTGCTATGTAATCATTTGTAATAAATAAAAAAATATATGCAATTTGCCTTAATTATATAATTTGCCTCCAGGTTATATACACAGTATATAACCTTGTCTTCAAGACCGACGTGCAACCTTTTGACTTAAAACTTTCCCTTTACCTCCTGGAACAAATATTTTATTATAATGTATCTATTTTAAGTGGATTTATTTAAATATTTATAAAACATCCACTCAGCATGTCATCTAGACGCCATACAAAGCGAAAAATCATGTATAATTCAGAGCAGCAAATTGCCTACAAAATAGATAGACTTTAATAGAGGAAACCCTTATTCAAATTTCCTTTACTGTTCTTTCATCTGGCAAGAAGAGAATACCTAGCAATCTCACTCTGTTTTCCATAAACTTCTCGATACCTTCCAGGTAACAATCTTTTGATTTTATGTTTATATTATCCAAATAATTCCCTGCATTCCAGACAGTCAAGGACAAAAGAATTGTTGTTTGACCCAGATTTTAGTACATTTTCTTATAAGTCAGTATGAATACTGTTAGGATCTTGGTAATGTGATTGGAGATTTGAATGAGAAGAATAACCATATGAAAATTTAGATATCTGTAATTTTTCTAAACAGGAAATAGGAATTATCATCTAGGTCACAAGATATTTAGGTGAGTTTTATACTAGCAAAGTGAAGGTGACAATTGAAGCTGTCATCCAGATAACTCAAGCAAAAAAGCATTTGGGCCAATTGCCTGGATGTTTCTTGGTGAAATCACTTTAGGGTCTAATTTATCTTGATAATTATATCATTTTCTAATTTCCCACATCTTTTGTAGACCTGGCCTTGATATCTTCCTACTTCATAAGGACTGGATTTTTTGTCCAGAAGGTTTTATTCTCCCTCTCCCCAATAAATTTGGCAAAAATTCATGTTGCTTAAAATGAGAAATTAATAGCATTGGCAGGAGCCAAGTGGAAAGGCCAAATATGCTTGCTGTTTAGCAACCCTGCTATTCTAGTCGTAGGCTTCCTCTGAGCATGGGCTGCCAATTCTATTTTATTGCCAAAATGTTTGTAGTCTAGTGATATGGACAAATGGGCTAATTTGAAACCATTAAATTCATTTCACTTATGATCTGAGTCAGATTAAAACCCAAACCTCTAAAGGTGAAAGCCACGTGTATTAATTCATTGTATTATGAAGACCCAGGGCAAGATGATTCCAATAACATTAAAAATCAGTTAAAATTGAAATATGAATAATTTACCAAACAAGAAACCTCAGCTAATAGTCTATAACATGTTCAATTTCAATAGCTCTGTGATCTGTAGCCTCCATCACACAATGTAATGTGTTTCATTTGTGACTATTCTTGCAACCATTTGTAGACTGCAAGACTTTCAGATGATAATGGTGTGCTTAAGCTTTGCTCAGACAAGCTAGAATGGCTAATTGCAATTCAGTGCATGTATTTTAATATCTGAGAACATGTGTATTTGAAATTTGAAGCTAGTATACTTGGAGTGGGTTACTTTATCTTCAGTTGATGTATCCAGTGGCCAACTACCAAGTGCTTAATTTGGTGGAGAGGAAAGAATCTAAGAACTGCTTTTCCTTAATCTTTTCCCCATGCCATTATCCTTACTTTAGTTAAAGTTATGTGAACACATAAGGTTTTCCATACAGTGAGATATCTTACTTAGGTAAACCATATCTCATCAGATGTCAGGATAAAGGCTAGCAGAAAACTGATTGGATTGGTGTGAAGAACACTAATTTGTACCAGAAATAATTAGATAGATTCATTTGGCTACATCCTATTTTAAGCAATCCTCTGTTGGATTCAGTGACTCCTACTCAAAAAATGGCAGTCAAAATGGTAATATGGGTTCATAGCTCCTCTCACTCTTCCTATCTTCTGTAAACAAAGTTAAACATAATCGTGGGGAATAGTAACAATATAGATTTAAATGTGTGGGTGAATGTTGTATCAAAAGTCTTATGTGTAGTTTTCAATGATTTTTCTAGTATTTCTGAGACCTAAACCAATGAATAAGATAAGCTATTTTTCAAATGTGTCATTTCATCATATTATTTATTACATTATTTTTGAACTATAGCATCAAATCACTAGTACGGAGCTTATAAAGTAATCTGATGAAGCACCATACCTTAAGATAAATCTTCACCTAAAATATCCTGGACAGATAGATCTCTATCCTATTTGATAAGGTCTGTAGGACAAGATATTTTCACAATATTAATTAGCTTTGGGAAATCTTGACTACCAAAACTGCTATCCCTCAGACTTAATTTAAGAAGCTTCTAGGAGATAGATCTTTGGCTTGGCTTGGCAAACAAATGTACAGTCATTTTCAAATATGAGCTAACTATAATTTTAGAAGATTTAAACAGAAGAAAATGTTTAAAGAAAGAGTGGTCACAAGTAAGATCTGTATTTTTTTTCTTTTTTCAAAGAACTATCATAGAAAAGTAAAATGTTTCATGATTGAATTATATCTAACATGTTGAGGGACTTTGTTGCTTATAGACAACAGCAAAAAGGATGTTATCTATTGCTACTGTCAAAGAATCATGTCCTGTAACTGATGTTGAATTTATTTTGTTCTGTAAGGTGAATGTGAAGACATGAATAAATTTGGATTTAATGTGTGAAATGAATAAAAAGTTTGTTTATTTTACTAATTGCATTTATTTACATTTGGTCCTAAATTTGGGTTCTAATTTCTACTTAATGTTGTAATATGAACTAATTATTTTTGTTTGCATGATTAAAACAGTCTTTCAATAGGAAAAAAATAATTAATGTAAAATGAGTGTTTTTAAAAATTCTATGGTAACTCAGTTAATTTGTCATTAAGGAGTATAAATGCCAATTTAAATTGGGACTTATTAAAATATTAACACAGTATTTACTATATCTGGGATTAGATATTCTTTCAAAGAAAATATATTCTTATTTCTAGAACACAGTGTACCAAAAATAATTTTTATTTATAAAACATGAAAAACATATTAATGAAAAAAATCACTCTTTGTTAGACTTTCAAAACATTAGTTCCCAAAATGCTCAAAATGCAGTAACAATTACAGAGAGAGTCAACTTGACCCCAAATTTTCCAGACTTAATTGAAGTTTTGACATATTATTAAGGATGACAACTTCAATTTCCTTTCTTTCTTTCTTTGCAATATTACAAATTGACCACAACAAAGTGGTCTTATTACATGGATGTTACTGTAAATTTTATTTTTTTTCTCTAAAAATACTAAGAAATAATGATCAGAAGGAAATCTAATGGCCATACAAAGAGCCATCTTCAGTTATGATGTGCTTTTAGCTTTATTTTTGTGCTCACTTATGTTGGATTACACTCATTTAAAAAAATCTTCTTTTAATTGATAGGTCAGTTTCATTATTACAATAAAAGAAAAATTTTACTGTGATCTCGTAAGAACATGAAAGTTCATACTACATAAATATTCACAGAAAATGCATTTTACTATGATCAGACTTATAATGAATACTAACAAAAGGGAATGCAATGCTAATTAAAAATTGAAAGTTATTTTACTCATAAGGGTCAGTTTTTTTCAGATGTATAAACAGATGGATAATAACAGAAGTTAAAAATGTCAAATTTGAAAGCATTTCAAACCCCCTTATTTATTGCATTTCCATAGAAATATTGGCATCTGAAATATAAAAGACCTGACAGGTCAATAAGTCTAACCCACTTCCCTGGCCTTCAAGTGACACAAATCTCCTTTTGATGTGGGATAGATGGATTGGGGTATCTGGGAACATGTAAAAAAAACCCTCTATTTGCATAAGTTGTATATATGGGCAGAGAAAAGAGAATGAGGCAGATAATTCTATAGAGGGAATTATTTGGACTCTGTTCAGTATTTAGAAAGGTATTTGTGTCTGCCCCACCCTAGGATTTTCCCCATTCATTTGTCATTTCCCTCTTCAAAAAATATTATTCTTCTCATTTTTATGGGAAGAGATTCAATAAAACACATTTCACTTCTTAAGTTCTTTGATTTGGTGATGTGGCATACCTACCATGAGTTGAGAGTGAGGGATAACAAAAAGATGGCCAGAGTACTACCTACACTTGTCCGCGCAAAATGTGAAAATGCCCTAGAGGAAGGTCTTCAGCATCTTCAGTAGATTCTTCCTATGGGGAACTTGGGCAAGAATAATACAGGATAAGATCCTATGGATTTATCATTATCTGCATCAAATGGAATACCTATATTGATGAGATCATAAATCCACTGAAGTAAAAAGTAAATATTGGAGGGTGGGAAATCACTGCAAAAGAAGGCATAGAATCATTATTTAGGTAGAATAGAAAAGATAGCAATATCCAACTTTTATTTTGCATTTTTTAAATCCAAGAATAGGAATCTTTGAATGAAAATGAACAGAACAAAAATTGACAATACAGAAATTAACCAAAGATAAGGCTACACGAAATAAGTATTTGCCTGACCTACTATATCCCAATGAACTGCATTTTAGAGTAATCCAGGAAATAGCAGATATGAACCACCATCAACAATCTCTGAAAGGTTTTGAGGATGGTAGAGATGATAAGATTGAGGGAAGAGATCATGAATGGACCTGTGAATTCATTGGTATAAGGAACTCCAGGATGAGAAAACTGACTCTAGCAAGGCAGGTCAGTACCTTCTCTGTGACTTATAAACTTGAACCCTTTGAAGTTGGGCAACTTGCCTAGGTTCACACAGTCAATACATGTCAAAGGCAGGATTTGAATCCAGTTCCACTATCCTGACACACAATTAAAGAAAGGCAAATGTCTTTATTTTCAAAACAGGGCAGAGAGTGGAGATTATAAATTACAGGTCAATTTGTCTTTGATTCTTGGTAAAATTCTATAATGTATTATAGTCAAGATTAGAGAGCATCAAAAAAAGAAAGCAGTGGTCAAAAAGAGGCAAAGTGATTTCAACAAGAACAGTTTTCCATGTTAACAATATCTACCTATTTGTTGAGGTTTCTAGATTTCCTGCTCAGGAGAATGATGTTGATATAATTTTCATAAAATTCAGAAAACCATTTTGTATATTCCTGCATATATTTAAAAATCTCTACTTATAGAAAGTATGGAGATATGTTGGCAGCATGATAGTATGCTTACATAGCTTAAAAACTGGTTACATAAATGGATTCCAAACTTAGACATTAATGGAATCATAGAGACCTTAAAGAAAGTCTTTATGGAGTCTTTCTATACTTGACCTTGTACTATTAAACATTCTTTTTAATCAATGACTTTGATGAGGCCTAACTAGCAAACTTACCAAATCTGTAGATTACACAATGTTGGGAGAGATAACTAATGCATTAGATAACAGATTCAAAATGAAATGTTGAACTAAATTTGCTAAGATGAAACTTTGTAATTTTGATATGGTTTGAAAGAAATTGGATTTGAAAATTCCACTTCAAAAGTATAAAAAAAGGAGAGGTGTGGGTAGACAGCAATTCATCTAATAAAGACCTAAGGATTTAAGTGAGTAAGTCAACAGTGTGATATGACAACCGAAAAAATCTAATATGACTAGTTTGAATTAAGAGAGGAAGAATATTCTAAACATGAGAGTTGATGGTACTTCTGTACTATGCCCTGGTCATTTCTATAGCAACATTTTATTCAGTTCTAGGTTTTACATTTTAGGAATGACATTTATTATTACGAAAGTGTCCAAGGGAGGGTATCCAGAATAGCAAAGGTTGTTAAGATCATGATATATGAAGATTCACATGGAACTTCCAGTTAAGATGACTGAATAAAAGTTATGAGAGGAACCTAGCTGTCTTATGAATGTTCTAGCAGAAAGCTAAAAAACAAAACTAAACAAAAAAATCCATCAAAACCTCCAAAGAGAAATATCTAGAAAACTTTATGACTGTTCTTCTAGAGAAGCCTATGCAAGCATAGGTAAACAAGTTAGAAGCCTATCAGTACTAGGATCAGGAATGGTCCAGGGACATCTTATGTCTACATAATTGTATGAAAAGGAGAAACAAAGAAAACTATTTGAGTAGATAGAGAAAGTCCTGGGATCTTACAAACCTGAAGTTCTTTGCCTACTCTGGCTGCTCTGACTGTTTCTTCTGAGGGTGTGGGGCTGGAAACCAGCAACACTGTGACTTGGAAGCTCTGGGATGGATAAAAACTTGAGATTCCCTGAAGACTAGAGTTCTCCAAATCTAGAACATCAGGTATGGGGGTGCAAAGGGTAGGGTATGGTGGCTGAAAACTTCCAGCACTCTGAAAACAAGAGCATCAGCAAAGGCATAAATCATTAACAGAAACCCAGGTAATTGAATTTAGGGCCAAGCAGGACCTGACACTTCCATCCAAAAGTCAAGGAGGACACAAAACCTGACCCCAGAATTCCCAAATTGTGAACTGAGGCCAAAGATACAAGTAAACAGAAGATGATATTGATTACCATGAAGAAATATTACATGTTAAGAGACTCCCCAGAGACATATCCAGAAGAGGCAAGTAGCTTCACAACAACCAAAATCAGAACCTCGGAGAAAAGAATGAGTCATTTGGCCACAATGACTAACTATGATGTGGAAGAAACACAGCAAGAGATTATAAGAGAGAGTGACTTGAACACAAGGACTAAATACTATCTGAAGAAATTAAGCAAAAGATTACACAATTGAATTACAAGTGAAATAAAATTTCTGGAAGGAGAATAAATAGCTTTTCTTTTCTTTTTTTAAATTTATTTAGCATATTTAGTTTTCAGCATTGATTTTCACAAGAGTTTGAATTACAAATTTTCTCCCCATTTCTACCCTCCCACCCACTCCAAGACGGCATATACTCTGGTTGCCCCGTTCCCCAGTCAGCACTCCCCTCTGTCACCCCACTCCTCTCCCATCCCCTTTTCCCTTCCTTTCTTGTAGGGCAAGATAAATTTCTACACCCCATTGCCTGTGTATCTTATTTTCTAGTTGCATGCAAAAACATTTTTGTTTGTTTTTGAACATCTGTTTTTAAAACTTTGAGTTCCAAATTCTCTCCCCTCTTCCCTTCCCACCCACCCTCCCTAAGAAGTCAAGCAATTCAACATAGGCCACATGTGTATCATTATGTATAACCCTTCCACAATACTCATGTTGTGAAAGACTAACTATATTTTGCTCCTTCCCAACCCATCCCCCTTTATTGAATTTTCTCCCTTGACCCTGTCCCGTTTCGAAAGTGTTTGTTTTGACTACCTCCACCCCCATCAGCCCTCCCCTCCATCATCCCCCCCATTTATTTTTATCTTCTTCCCTCTTCTTTCCTGTGGGGTAAGATTCCCCATTGGGTATGTATGGTATTCCCTCCTTAGGCCAAATCTGATGAGAGCAATGTTTACTCATTCCCCCCTCATCCACCCTCTCCCCTCCTCCCACAGAACTGCTTGCTCTCGCCTCCTTTATGCGAGATAATCCATCCCATTCTATCTCTCCTTATCTCCCTCTCTCAGTATGTTCCTCTCTCATCCCTTAATTTGCTTTTGTTTCTTTTAGATATCTTCCCTTTATCTTGAACTCACCCTGTGTCCGCTTTCCCTCTCTCTCCCTCTCTCTCTCTCTCTCTCTCTCTCTCTCTCTCTCTCTATATATATATATATATATATATATATATATATGTATTTTTTGGTATTTTTTTGGGTCTCCTTTAGCAAGTCATAGACTTGTTTTTCATGGTTTTCTCGCATCCTTCTCATTTCTCTTCCCAATTTTTCCTCTACTTCTCTAACTTGCTTTTCCAAATCCTTTTTGAGCTCTTCCATGGCCTGGGACCAGTTCTTGTTTTTCTTGGAGGTTTCTGTTGTAGGCTCTTTGACTTTATTAATTTCTTCTGTCTGTATGTTTTGGTCTTCTTTGTCAGCAAAGAAAGAATGCAAAGTCTGAGACTGAATCTCGGTGCGTTTTCGCTGCCTGGCCATATTCCCAGCCAACTAACTTGACCTTTGAGTTTTTCAGTGGGGTATGACTGCTTGTAGACTATAGAGTTCTATGTTCCACATTTGAGGGGGAGGTGCCAGCTCTGCTACATCAGCACTGCTCCTTCCCCAAGAACCCCCAACCCAAAATGGGCTTAGATCTTCCGCAGGCTGTGCACCCCTGCTCTGATCCGCCACTTAATTCCTCCCACCAGGTGGGCCTGGAGCCGGAAGCAGCAACAGCCGTAGCTGCCCCACCTCTGCTGCCCCTGGGGCTGGAAGCTGAACCATGAACTCCTTCCCGCAGCTTTTCCCACTAACCTTTTCAGCAGTCTTTGGTGTTTGTGGGTTGAGAAGTCTCGTAACTGCCGCAGCTCACTGATTCAGGGTGCTAGGGCATGCTCTGCCCGGTTGCTGGTCTTGTTGGTCCACGCCGCTCAGGCTGGGCTCTGCTCCACTCCGTTCCCAGCTCCCAGCTCCCAGCTCCGAGCTCCGTGTGGGATAGACCTCACCCAGAGACCATCCAGGCTGTCCTGGGCTGGAGCCCTGCTTCCCTCTGCTGTTTTGTGGGTTCTGCCGTTCTAGAATTGGTTCAGAGCCATTTTTTATAAGTTTTTGGAGGGACTCGGTACGGAGCTCACACTATTCCCTACTTACCAGCTGCCATCTTGGCTCCGCCCCCCAGCTTTTCTAAAATGTAGAAAAATAAACACAAGTAACAGACTCCCTCAGTATGAAAATGGCAGATTTGTTTGAAGGAACTGATGGGGTTTAGAAAAGAGAAGATTTAGTAAACACACAAAAACTATCTTGCAGAACTTCCACGTGAGAACAGACTAGTTTTCTTGTCCACAGAGTATAGAATTAGGAGCAAATGTTGCAAGTTGTAGAAAGAACATTTTGGGGGTTCACTTTAAGGACAAATTTACTAATACTTAGAGCTAACCAAAAGGTCTGCTTTGTGAAGCAGTGAACTCTGCCTTACTTGAGTTCCTTAAGCACAGACTGTATAACCACTTACAAAAGATGATCTCAGGGTGATTCATGCACAAGTACAGTTTGGGCTAGAGGCTCTCTGAATTTGATTCCAGTTTAAGGTTTTATTTTATGAGCTTATTGTCTCATTCGGATTGTCAGTGTTTCAATGTTCAAGAATCTGTCATATACTCAAAAGTAGATTTTTTCCATATCTTCGCTATGGATGAACAGAAGAGAACACCTATCATGCATTATGGAATGTTTGAATCTAGAGTGAAGCCATTTGATCTGGCGAGCATGCATAGGAATTTCCCATAATTTACAGATGAGCTGCCAGCATTCTCCCAGATAAATACTCGGTGTCATTTTAATATTTTATCAGCAAATATAGAACCATGTTTAGCAATAGCTGTTTGGTAACATATTAAGTCTGCTTCTTCAAAAGATACTATGTTGTAAATGCCACCCTCTCACACTCCCAAAATAAAAGATTATTCTATCAAACCTTTCTGGTGTTCTTAATTGATATCTACATTTAACATTAATGTGTTATATTTTTAAATGATTATGTGAATATTATCAAGAATTATTGGCATTATGGTGGGTCAAGGTCTTTCAATGATTCTTGAAACACTCCAGTCTTAAATCATTTGACTATGTTACATTCTCAGCTCACCATGCTTCTCATACAACATTAATAGTTCTGGAGACCAAAGTGTTAGAATCTCTTCTGGATATGGAAGAAAATCTTTCTGTCAGTCCCACTGATATCAAAATAGGACTTGAGTCAGAGATCTTTATTTGCAAATTCTGGTAGGGATGGTGTTGACCAAAGTGTAGGCAGGAATAATGAAAGCCTTAGAGTCAGAGAGTGCCACTAGCTTCATATTCATAATAACTAACCCTGATGGAGATCAATTATCTAATTGTAGACTGCATTCTCTTTCTAATCAAGCTTGTACTAAGGGATTTGTTTAAGACTGACTTTAGAATTTTTATATTTTAAAGAAGCCTGAATTTTGTCTGATTGGCATATATAGTAGCCCTTTTTATTTCCCCATTATCATTCTGAAGATGATACAACAACTAGGAATCAAGAACACATTTGTGATTATCCTTTCGATAGGATAGAGGCATTAGAGCCATTGAAGCAATTGGAAACAAAGCCTTTGCTTGAGTAATTTGTATGGCTTGATTAGGGAGACTGAAAGACTGTTTTTGTTTGTTTGCTTATCACCAAGACCATGTGGTAAGTTTACTATCTTACTGACAAGCTGGCACAGAGAGACACTCTACTAGTGGTATAGAACACCCAGATCTGATATGAACATAAGTTCTTAAAGGTTAATTTATTAATAGATATAGTCTGAAAAGTATGATGCTGAATGGATACCAGAGAAATACCAGAGATACCAGAGTGGGGTTGGAGCAAAGCACAGGTCCTGTTTCAGCTGTTGGATGTTTTGCTGTGCCCTTGGTACCAACTGGTGATGGACTTTATTATAGACTTTTCAGCATCCTGAATGTACTTTACAATAATTGTGACAGTCTATCAGTTTTCCATGCTGAACCATCTAATTCTTTTTTTAAAAGATTATTTTATTAATTTAAAAACAAATACACAATAAGAAAAGAAAAAGAAATGTATTATAAACTTAATTGCAAAATAGGAAAAGAAAAAAAATAAACATCGCCATGTGCACAACAGTATGTAAGAGAGGATTCAAAATGTAGAGCAGTAAATTTCCATTTCAAGAAAGCCTAAATAGTAAATACTACACATTGTGTTTAGAGCTGACTATCTTTGCTTCCTTATAAGTTTTCTTTTGTTCTCTGCTGTGCACTTTCAAATTTGTTCTTTTTTTCCCCTTCTCCTTCCATCAGTGAAGACTGAAATTAAGTGTAGATACATACACACACATACATGAACATATATACTCACATATATACATACATATATGTACATATACACACAAACTATATATATGTATATATGTGTGTATGTATATACATACATACATACCTTTACATACACAGTATTACTTTTCAGAATTACATCATACTCAGCTTTATGCCAATCTTTCTTTCAAGCCACGTAATTACTGATAACAATCATAAACATACAGTTTACATTTCCTTGTATTAAAAGTAAATAGACTCTCCTTATTGAGTCCCTTGTGATCAGCCTTTGATGTTTACCTTATATTTCTCTTGGATCTTGTATGTCAAATTTTCAGGTCTTTTTGCAGTAAAATCCTGAATGTCTGGCAATTCATTGAATAGCAATTTTTTCCCCGTTCATGATTATGCTTAACTTTGTTGAGTATGACATTTTTGTCTGCAACTCCAGTTCTTTTGCTCTGTGATATATGGTGCTCCAAGACCTATACAGTCTTTTATGTAGCTGCTGCTAGGTCTTATGTGATTCTAATTGTGACTCTGCCATATTTGATTTTTTTTCTCGTAGATCATAATATTTTCTCCTTGAGCTGGGGGTTTTGGAATTTAGCTATGATATTCCGGTAGGTTTTCCTCATAGGATCTCTTTCAGGTGGTGATTGGTGCATTTTTCTATTTCTACTTTCCCCTCTTTCTCTAACACGTCAGGACAATTTTCTTTAATTATTTCTTATATTATTGCATCAAGATTCTTTTTATTGACTGTAGCTTTCAGACAGTCTAATTATTTTTATGTTTTCTCTTCTTGATCTGTTCTTGGGAGCAGTTGTTTTTCTTATGTTTCATATTTTCTTCTATTTTCATTCTTTATATTTCATTTTTTTATTTCCTGGTTTCTTACAACTTTGCTGGTTTCCCCTTCCCCAATTCTAATTTTCAAGAAGTTGTTTTCTTCCTCAAGATTCTGGATCTCCTTTTCCAGTTGGTTAACTTTCTTTTCATAATCTTGTTTTTCTAGGATTGTTCTTCTTTTTTTAAAAAAAAAATTCCTCAATCTCTCAGATTTGATTTTTAATGTTTTTAAAAATGTTTTCCTATGAATTCTTTTTGGGCAGGTAATCATTTAATGTTACTCTTTTGGGTAGAAGAGCCTTTTGTTGCTTCAGCATCCTCTTCTGAAGATGAACCCTGGTCTTTTCCATTCCCATTTCTATAGTTGGATTCTTTCTCCTTTGCCTGCTCACTTTTTAAAAAAAATTATAACAACTTGTTTAATCATCTGTAGTCCTGTGGTATGGTTGATGGTGCCTCTGGTCTCAGGTCCTCCTGAAGTTCTCTACTCTGACCTGGAACTGAAACCAAGAACTCTGCCCTATACTAGAAATGTCCACAGCCAATAGTAACCCCACCCCACTGCTTCTGCAGTCACCTAGCTGTGCTGATTCCTTCTCACTGAGGGCCATATCTTGGCAGCACAGCTTGGTCTGGCATGCCTTACTCTAAGAGCTTCCCTCAATCTTTCCCTGCTCAGACACTGGACTCCACACACTGTCTGAGAGATGAAAACACCTGTGGCAGAGGTTGAGATGACCTCCTGACCCAGCTAGCCCCAGGGCAAGCTGCTTGCTGTTTCAGAGGAACTCACCCGGAGAAGTTTACCTTTCACAGTGGCCAAATCTTAGTCCTGGGATTTTCTTTTGTTCTTCTCTGGTAGTTCCTGGAAGACTATTTTTCTGCTGCAACCCTTGTTAAATTTTTAGTGGTTCTACATTTGCTCTGAGGCACTATTTTATCTTGTTCGTGGGGGAAATATGGAGAGCTTGGAATTTTCTGACTTACTCTACTATCTTCCCAGAGTCCTCTCCTGAGCCATCTAATTCTTTACTAAAAGCTATCGTTAGCACTTTTTCCTGTGTGAGACATCTTGTACTAGGTGTTGTCTATAACTGGAATGAGAAGATAAATAGATAAATTTGTGCAAAATCCTCTTTATTTTTTATTTTTTTGTCTTGGTAATCTCCCCATGACAGTTACGTACATGGTTGTGTCTGAGGTCAAAGTAAGATGAAGAGGGAGATAATGACTTCCAACTTAATTTAAAAGAGCCATCTTAAATATTGGGACCATACTAGAGATGAAGAGATGATTACTATATAGTCAATGACATGTCTATCTGGTTTAGATTTGCCTTTAGACTTTTCCCATGAGTTGACATATAACATTGTTAAATTGTATTGATAAACGAGTTTGACCAGGGATTCCCCTTTTCTAGTTAAGCATCTATTTCAAGAGAAATGATCCATAAGAAAACTTTGGTGAAACTATTAATGGCCTGAGAAATTATCTCCTAAAATTATCTCAGCTAATGGTTATTAAGAAAATAAAAGATACAGAAGGCTGGCCAAGTATTTACAGATGTCTAAAAGAGCTGTATATATTGATGGGAAGGATATTAAGCCATACCTTTTTATTTGTCAGAAAGTTGGATTAGATTTATGAGAAATAAATACATGTTATATGTGAAGAAGTTTATATGCTGGGCCTCTTCTATCAACTGGAATCAGCGTGATCAGACCAGACTTGTTTCTACAGAAATTATTTTTCTAGAAGACTTACTGAGGAAATCACCTAGGATATAGTGGGTTTCTTTAAAAACAGATGAGGACAAAGTCTTCAAAGTAATGTGAAAAAGTCAGTTTTTGTATTTGTTTTGCTTTCCTTCCACATTCCAGGATATGACCTTTGGCCATCTGAAAGTGTGTTTTAAGATACCCTCAACAGACAGCTGTATACATTTTCTTCTGGGGTTGTAATAATAATTAAGGTGGGACTTTTTGCTGTCAACCTCTAATAATTCTGGTCTTTCTTTGAATTGGGCAGATAAAGTGGGATTTTTTTGTATTTCTCAGCACTGAGATAATTGGGAGTCATTGATTTGTATCTGATGTGATATTGGGGTTGGGGAACTTCTCCACACCCAGCCTGGGTGAGGTCAGGGCGCTCTGGGGCCCTGAAGAGATTATATAAGCCCAGAGGTTAGCATTCTCTCTGGGAGCTCTGAGCCACAGCAGGAGTGGCTCATGACTCTGGGCCAGCCATTATAATGACCTCCCTGGCTGAACACCCAGATGTTGATAACTACGAATTGTATTTGGTCTGTAATTCAGGGTGCTGGTTTTTTCCCTCTGAACTAAGTAAATGATATTTGTATGCTGGATTAAAGTAAGATTGTTAACCCCTTAACTTTGCTTTCCTTAATAAAGCAGATGAAAAGGGCCTGGGCCTGCAGCATTCTGTGAGCTGGTTGTTGTTGGCTTTATACCCTCACAGCAGCTACTAGCCAGATTGTTGAAACAGGCGTTTTGTGTTCCATGATGTTACAATTGTTGGACCGGAAGGTCTTAACTCATTTGGGTAGAAGATAGTGTGATAGTACACTATATAATGAAGAAATTGATATGCTTTCTTATCTAGTCCATTTTTATGGGAGGTGTGGTTCTTTAACAGTAGGATTCTGTCCTGGGTCCTCTTTTCTTCTCTCTCTACTCTACTTCACTTGGAATTCTTTAATCAGTTGCACAGGCCTGTGGACTTTACTTCAGCAACGTCTCTCAAATATGCCTCCTTCTCTCTTCTGACCTTGCCACAATTCTAATATTGTTGTAGCTTGATTGCTTATCTCATATCTCTCTCCACCCAAATTCATTCTCCATTCAATCACCAAAGCAATTTTCCTGAAGCCCAGGTCTGATCATGTTGCTACTCTACTCAGTAAACTCCAGTAGCTCCCTATCACCTCCATGATCAAATACAAAATGCTCTGTTTCTCATTCAAGTCCCTTCATAACTCAGACCCCTGTTACTTATATCTTACTTCCTTACACAGACTTTTTGATCCAGCAACATTGGCCTCCTGATTATTCCATGAACAAGACTCTCCATCTCTCAGCTCAGGGCATTTTCTCTGGCTATCCCCCATGCCTGAAAAGTTCTCCCTCCTCAACTGCACATATATACTTCTCTGGCTTCTTTTAAGCTCCAACTAAAATCTCATCTTTTACAAGAAGCCTTTCCCAAACCCTTTTAATTCTAATGTATTATTTCTGTTAATTATTGACCATTTCTCTTATATATAGCTTGCTTTGTATATATTTGTGTGCTTGTTGCATCATTCATTACACTGTGAATTTCTGGAGGTAAGGGACTCTGTTTTGACCCCTTTTCAATCTCCAGAATTCAGCACAGTGCCTGGCACATATTAGGCACTTAACAAGTGTTTATTGATTAATTGACTAATGGCTCATAAAATAAGACTACAGAATCTTAGGGTTAAACAAGATCTTAAAGTTTTTCTACTGTAGTAATTAACTAAGGCCTGGACGTTTTCCAAAACATTTTCACCAAATTATTCATCTTCTAAGAGTTTGCTTCCAGTGACAGGAAACTCACTACCCCATTGGGCAATCTGTTTTATTTTCAGATGTATCTTTGTCTATCTCTAGTTTTTGTATTGAATCCAAATCTGTCTTCCTACAATTTCCACACATTGATACTATTTTTGCTTTCTAGGTCATACAGAATAAACTCCTCAACTATTTCAAGGCAGATATTATGCCCCTTCTAATTTTTCTCTTCTGGCTAAGTATTTCCAGTTCCTTCAATCATTCCTCATATGGCATGCTTTCAAATCCTTTCACCATCCCAGTCACCTTTCTCTAGACCTACCCCTTCAATGACACTGACAAGCTTAAAATTTTAAATCAAAAACCTAACATAATACACCAGATATAGGCTGATCAGGGCTTATGATGGGACTATTATCCACTTTTGTTCTGAGTATGATATTTAAATTAATTTAACTCAAAATTTGTTGATCAAATTTTGGGCAGCCATATCACATAGTTGATATTATCATGCTGATAATTTCAATCCATTACAACACCTATGATTCTTTCAGGTGAATGCCCTCTACTCATTTCTACCTCTTTCCAATTCTAGTGCAGTTGAGCTTTCCAAACAAATACAAGACTTTGCAATATCCCTTTTAGGTGTCTTATCTGGAGCATTGTTTCAGATTTTGAAACCTTTTGGAATCTTGTGTCTGTCATCCAATAATTAGCTATCCATCTAATCTTCTGTCAATCACAAAAATAAGCTTATTAAACATTTTATTCAAATCATTTTTAAATTAATTTTTTAAATTAACAGCCATTTCTTTCCCCCTCAAAATCCCCTCCTTCTGTTAAAAATGAAAAGAAAAAAAGAAAACTCATAATAAATATGCACACTCAGGCAAACCAAATTCTAATATTGGTAACATTAAAAATGTATGTCAGATTCTGCCTCGTACCCTTCATGTCTGACATGATTTGAGTGTGTATTATGCTTCATCATGGGTTCTCTTTAATCATGACTGGTCATTGCATTCATCAGAATTCTTATGTCTTTTTTAAAAAGTTTTTCATTACAATGTAGTTGTCATCGTATAAATTATTCTCCTAATTTGTTCACTTTGCATTAATTGAGAAAGGTCTTCTTGGGTGTCTCTGAAGCCATCTCTCCCCACCCCCCCCCTTTATTTTTTACCATTTCTTACAGTACAATAGCATTCAATTTCATTCATATAAGATAATTTGTTCAGCCATTCCTCAATTGACAGGTTCTTCCTTTACTTTCCAGTTTTTTGTCTTTACAAAAAAAAAGCTGCTGTAAATATTTTCACACACATGGATCCTTTTTCTCTCTAGTCTATAAGTGTATGTAAGTAATATCTTGCTGAAATCTGGATGTACTATGTCAACAGTATTTTTCTGATGTCCCAATTTAATAGTCCTATAAAAAGAAATGAGGTAAGTCTAGTACGATGTTATGAGGTTAGGTAGCATAGTTCACAGAGCACTGCATTCAGTATCAGGAACACTTGAGTTTACATCCTGACTCAGAAAATAGTGTTATAACACTGGGTATGTCACTTAACTTCTCTTTGGCTCAGTTTCCTCACTTGTGAAAGGGGGATAATAATAGCACCTCCCTCGCAGGTGCTGTAAGAATCAGATTATATAACATATAAAGTGATTTTCAGAACTTAAAACACTATATAAATACCAGTTATTAGTATCATTATTATTTTGGTATTGTTATTATGATTATTAATTACTAAACCCATACTAGCTCTTTGTGCTTACCATTAACTGTTATCAAATATTTTAATGAGGCATTCTAGAATTTTGCTAAAGATCAATCTCCAACTTACAAAGTCATAATTTTCAGGTTTCATCTCCTTCCAATTTTTGGAAATCTGAATAACATTTACAACTCAGCAATAATAATTGTATAATTATCTGACAATCTATGTCAGAATAATTGAGCTAATTAAGAATATCTATGGACTACCTCCTCACCTTTTACCTACCTTTGACTCCAATTCTCTCTTAACAATATTTGTTCAAACCTTTTCTAAATAAAGATAATTTTCTGTAACAGACATCAAAACAAAATATAATAGTTCTACTTTTAAGGGTATCATTCTCTAATAATAAGCATCTGCCCCCAAGCAGCAGACTTATCCCTTCCCTATCTCTCTTATTGCCCTGAACAAAACTTAAAAAAAAAAAAAAAAAGCTCTTTTACATCTCTAGCACTTAGAAAAGTTTATGGTGCATAGTAGGTATTTAATAAATGTTTATTGGATTACTGAATTGGGTGAGATTCAGTACAGGGAAATTA
Source organism: Trichosurus vulpecula (assembly GCF_011100635.1). Taxonomy (NCBI): domain Eukaryota; kingdom Metazoa; phylum Chordata; class Mammalia; order Diprotodontia; family Phalangeridae; genus Trichosurus; species Trichosurus vulpecula. The sequence goes on along the minus strand of NC_050576.1, from coordinate 314,144,036 downwards.
AAGCTAGTCAGGTAGTCAAGAAGTAATAATTAAATGCCTACTAAGTGTTGGGCATTGTTCCAAGTGTTGGGAAGGAGAAAGGAAAGAAATAAGCTTTTATTAAGTAAGGCTAAGAGTCTTACAAAAACATCTCACTTGATCCTCGCAAACAACACTGAGAGGTAGGTGCTGTTATTGTGCTCATTTGACAGTTGAGGAAATTGAGGCAAGGAGAGGTTAGTGATTTGCTCCGGGTCACAAGACTAGTAAGTGTCTGAGCCCAGATTTGGACTTGGGTTTTCTTAACTTCAGGCCCATCACTGTCCTTTTACTCACTTGGTGCCTCTGGGGGTACAAAAATAAAAAAGAACCAGGCTCTATTCTCAAAGAGCTTACATTCTATCAGAAGAAATAACATAAAGAAGAAATAATATAAAGAAATAACATAAAGGAGACACACAAGATATACAAAGTAAATATAGTGTAACTTGGGAAGGGGAACGCTAGTGCATGGAGAAGGCTTACAGTAGCAGTTAGCACTCAACATGGGCTTTGAAGAGAGCTAGAGATTCTAAGAGAAGGATTTGAGGTGGTGTATCGACAATACAGCTAGCAGCTGCTGTGTGGGTGTAAAACCAACAACAGCCAGCACACAGAATGCTGCAAACTCAGGTCCTTTTGATCTGCTTTATTTAAGGAAAGGCAACATTAAAGGGTTAACAATCTTACTTTAACCCAGCATACAAACATCATTTACTTAGTTCAGGGGAAAAAAAAAAACCAGCACCCTGAATTACAGACCAAATACAATTCGTAGTTATCAACATCTGAGCATTCATCCAGGGAACTCATTACAATGGCTGGCCCAGAGTCACCTGCCACTCCTGCAGTGGCTCAGAGCTCCGAGAGAGAATGCTAACCTCTGGGCTTATATATCCTCTTCAGGGCTTGGGCTCAGACCTCAGCCAGGCTGGGAATGGAAAAGTTCCCCATCCCCAATATCACATCAGATACAAACCAATAACTCCCAATAATCTCAGTGCTGAGAAATACAAAAACATCTCACTTTGTCTACCCCATTCAAACAAAGGCCAGAATCATTAAAGGTCAACAGCAAAAAGTCCCACCTTAATTACTATTACAGTGCAATACATTTTGGTCAACTTATTTTGAAGTGTTTAAAGCCAGCCCACAAGAGCATCTATCCATATTTAAGAGGAAAGAGATTTTTGTTTAAGCAAAAAACAACAGCAACAATTAGATATTTTCCTCTTCTGGCTCCCAGTACACAATAAACTCCCTCATGAGTTTGGAGCCATGCATCGTCAGGGTTTTTATAGTGTAGTACCTATTCTCGAAGGACTCTACCTTTACGGGTCTATTACATATCATTCTCCTTTATATGCTTTCTGGTCCAGCCAAATTTGCCTTCTTGCTGCCTTTCATTTATTACATTCTATTTCCCAGTTCTTCTTTCACATAGGCTTTCACTTGGGGATGCCTTATTTCTCAGCCATAACATTTTTAACTTCCTTGATTAGGCCCTCTATGATGTCCCCAGCTGCTGATACCTTGTCCTTTGAAATTATCTTGTATTCACTTTGTATATATTAGGTATATATTTATATGTGAGTTGTTTCTCCTAATAGTATGTAAGCTCCTCCATGAAAAGGAATGATTTTTTCTTTTTAACCTTTGTATCTTGAGAACTTACTAGAGTGACTTACATGTGGCAGATGCTTAGTGAATGCTTATTCATTGATCAATTCAAGTAAGACATTATTTGTAAATAAAATGTTTTTTTTTTTGTTTTTTGTTTTTTAGTAGAGAAAATTAAGAGTATGACCATTTACATTCTAGAACACTTTTGGGAATGGCACTAACCCTGGGCAGACACCCCTTAGCTTTCATAATGATTTTAGATTTTAGAAGGATTTTAGAACTGAACATAAGGAAAATCCTTTGCAACATCTGTCTTGAAAAATGGTTATATATATTTAGGTCTACTCTGGAAGTAATCAGGTAAATAGTGATTCTAACACCATATTCCAGGATCTTCTTCTATTTTGCCCCACCATGAAATACTATTCAGGAAGCCTCAGAACCTTCTGAATATTTGCTGAAATTAAACACATGGAATTATTACACTAGGTTGAGGTTTGGGGGAGAAGATGGTGTTGAGAGATGACTTCCTTCACATATCCCCCCCTTTTTGTACAGAGTATGGCCTGATTGAGAGACTTGGACAATGCCAGAGAAAGATTTAGGTTTAAGGCCATACTTTTGTTCTCTGATATTCTTGTACAGGCACTGAATGGTCCTAGATTTAAGAAAACAGCCAGGTTGTAGTAGCTTTCCTGAGCTATCTTTGGGACTGATGTTATTGCTCTCAGAGGGGGAAATTATAGACTGCAACTACAGAGTTTTGAGAGCAGTGATTTTTAGAGATGGAGCTGTCAAATTTCCCCAGAAGGCAGTCTTTTATTTAGGTCAGGGTGTCCAGCTGGGACTGGAAAAAGAGGTCTGTTTTAGGGTGCTAAATAAGCTTCTGTGATGCTAACTGGGGAAAGTAATCACCTGCCCTTCCTTGTTTAGGAAAGTGAGTATCCACTTCCTTGTGCCTTTTCCAGTTGCAATTCTTGCTTCCCGCTTAAAATAATGAAAAATTAATAAAATCAATGGTATAAGAAAATAAAGGTTTAAAAAAAGATTTAAAAAGCAGAAAAATAACAAGGTATAGACAAAAGGCAAAAATAAGGTAAAAAGGCCAAGCAAGTCCCTTGGTTCCAACTAAAAAGACTAATAACTGCTCGTAGGTGCCCTGGGGCAAAAGAAGAGGATAAAGCTGAGGACATTTCTTCATTTACTTGGTAAGAGCCTTGGTCAAAGGTTAAGGTTCCCAGTCTCAGTGCCAGGGGCAGAGTGCCTTAGGGGGTCACAAGATGCTCCTGACTCAGGTTAGAGATTTTCCCTGGGACAGGAGAAATAGGCTATAATCAGGCAAGACCAGGCTTAAATGTGTCCAAGGTCAGTCCCATGAGGATCCAGGAGAGACACTAAACAATAGTTCCCTCATTCTTGGTATCTCTATTCAGGTGTTTGACAATAAAAAGAAAAATTTATTTCTCTAAGAAAAGAATGGTTCTCTTAAAGAGTGGGTCAGTTCTCTTGGAAAAGACATATTTCTTACTTTAAGTTCTATCTAAAATTTATGTAAGTTGCCTAAGAATAAGTGAATCAAGCAAGACAGTTTAATGGACTGGGATTCCTGGTGTTGACCTTGACTTAATGATTTAGGGCAAGTTATTTCATCATTTTGCATCAATCAACATATTTGTAAATTAACAATAACACTGGTTTTGTTAGAACTAGCAACTTGTATAAGGCATTTTAAAGGACTGTTGGATTCTTGATTATATACATATATGTCTATGTATATACACACATGGGTATGTATAAACACACACACATACATATTGGACATGAATTTAGAGATCATCTAGTCTAAGTGCATTTTTCGAATGAGGAAACTGAGGTCCATAAGGTGGAATAACTTGTCCAAGGTCATACCAGAATGTGAGAAAACTCTATATTGAACTCAGATCCTCTTGATTGATGTAACATTCCTTTCACTGCTCCAGACCAATTATGGGAACTCAAGTTTTCATTTGTATGTGTTCTGGTGATTCAGTTCCATTCACTTTTATTAAGCAATATACAAGGCACTATGCTAGATGGTTAGGATACAAAAACAAAATTCAAACACTCCTATACTTCAAGGAACCCATATCAAACAGGGTTACTAGTTGCTATATACACAGATAAGTAAATGAAAGAAAATTTGTAGAGACTACTAACAGGAGAATCAAGAAAAAGTTTCCATTTGGAGGTCATATTTGAGGTAAACCTCCAAGGAAGTTAAGGATTTTAAGCAGTAGAGGTGAGGAGACAGGTCATTATAAGAATAAAGGTATGTCTATGAAAGCAAAGAGGCCGGAATGGACTGCAGAGACAGTAATCAGATCAAATGGGTCTATTGAATGTGTGAAAGGGATTGTATTCCCTTTCTTCAGAATGTACTGCTAAGAACCAAAATGACCCAAATATCAGGCCATTATTATAATCATCTACACTACTATTCTTAATACCAATCTAAATAATTCTTTCTATTCTGGTATTTAAACTGAATTTTACAATATTTTTCATGTTTTTTTGCTAGTTGTTACTTAGCCAAACTATTCATCTTTTCTTCCTTTAATCTTTCCTTATAAGTCAGTTAATCTATTCCCTTAGTCATTTTTTGTCTCTTCTCTCTGAACTTCTTCCAATCTGTCTCTTTTCCTCTGCTTCAGAGGCAACCAAAATGATATGTAGCTTTGATGCTGTTCATCAGAATTGCATGGAGAAGGTTATCACCCATGTGTTCCATGATGTCATGGTTCTTTGCCTGGGGCTCCAAGTAGCACTGGACTTTTATATATGTTATTGAAATATCGGCCAGATCCTTCTAGTGCATAAGTAACTTCCTGCTAGGGAATAACAGTCATGATTAATGAAAGTCAGACAGACAGCCTAAAAGAAATTACACATATTAAAGTTTTCCTTTATAGTCGCTTTCTGTTTGGGTTTCACAGGACACTGTGTTTGAAGTTAATTTTCAGCAGGTAGGTACATGTGTTTCTAAAACTTATTGATAGGAGAAGAAGGAAGTGGGAAAGGTATTTTTAAACAGAGACAGGAAAATACAGTTTTTCAGGCCTAATGGACTTCAAGAAAACCCATCTTGTAAATTTAGTAGTGTGCAGAAAACACTCAGTTTTATCTCTGGACACTCTATTATTGGAAGAAAATGGAGTCAGAGGACCCAGATTCAAATTCTGCCTCTGATTCATACTACTTGTGTATCTGACATGCAGTCACTTAATATTCCTGGACTTTTTTGTGTTGTGGCTGTTTCGATTTTTATCTGTAAAATGAGGGGTTGGTCACAGGAAAGTAGTATGATATGGTGGAAAGACTAGTGGGTTTAAAGTCAAAGGACCCTGGTTTGCTTTCTTGCTCTACCTCCTAATCTGTTTGTGATGTTGGTTAAGTGGCCCTCATTGTGGTCCTCAGTTTCCTTATCTATAAAATGAGGCATTGGACTAAATGTCCTATGAAATCCATTCCAGCTCTAAGACTATGGTCTGATGACCATCACTAGATGATTTCTGCAGTTCCTAACACTGAGAACCTTCCAGGTGCATAGACACACACATATATATGTATGTATGTGTGTGTGTGTATATATATATATATATATATATGTATATCCATATATACACACACACATATATATATAAAATTAATGTGCTACATATTTAATATATAATGTAATATAGTCCCAACTATTAAAGTAGTCTTGTTTGTTCTGGATTGTTTATTTTTTATTTAAATTGTTAATTGTGTGTTCTGGAAGTTAGAGAAGGGAATCATAATAATGTTATTTTTTAACCAATAGCTGCCTACAGAGTTTCCAAAAATGCTTTTGTTGTCTTTCAGTTGTTTCAGTTATGTCCAAATCTTAGTGTCTCAATTTGGGGTTTTCTTGGCAAAAATACTAGAGTGGTTTGCCACTTTCTTCTTTAGCTCATTTTACAGAAGAGGACACTGAGGCAAATAGGGTGAAGTGACTTACCCAGCTAGCTAATAAGTGTCTGAGGCCAGATTTGAACTCAGGCATTCCTGACTCCATGTCTGGCACATATTCATTGTGTCACATAGTTGCCCTTTTTAAAAGTACATTATTTTTTAAAATGGATATGATTATTTACATCATCCCTTTCGTTCTTAGGTGTCTAACAAATATTAATTCAATTTATACAGAGCAACCTCCTCTGTAACATCATATTCTCCACCATTTTCAGGAAGTATGGTGCTGTGGATAGGGCATTGGGCTTAAAATTTGGGAGATATGGGTGAAAATCCTTCCTCTTCCTCTTACTACACAATCCACGGCAAGTCATTCAACTTTATTAATTTACAAATGGGTTGAAGTCTATGTTATTTGAGAGAAATTTCTATACTGTTGAAATGATAGATCCTTCATGTATGAGAATGAACAGCATAAATGGCAAGAGACAAAATGAATGAAATAGAAACAGTCTTGTTTTCAAGGATCAAAGAATGTGAAATGGTTCAATATTTCAAAGATCTATGAATTCATCCACCTCTTTCACTATAGTATATCATAGCTCCTCCATACCATGGTAGAAAGTCTTCATAAATTGTAATAATGGAAATTATATAATAAAGATGAAAATCCAAATTTTGCTGCTTACAATGCATGACCAGGCTTGGATTTAAAGTGTTTCCCAGCTGTCAGACTTGAGTTTTGTTAGGGCAGAGGAGGGGTGTTTGTGTGTGTGTGTGTGTGTGTGTGTGTGTGTGTGTGTGTGTGTGTGTGGGAAAGGAACTTGAGGCCATAGTGAGGAATGAGAGGAAGATTTCAGTGCAGGCATAATAGAATAGCATAAGGGAAAAAATAAAATGTTAGACCAGTGATCAATCACTTACAATCAAACAAAATATGGTGAAGTGCCTTGAAAGGAAAGGGTGATATATCCAGAAGTCTAAAGATGAATTATATTGACACCCTAATCCCAACTCTTGCTAGAGAGGTGGTAGAGTTAAAATCCAGAATGAGGCATGTTTTGTTTTCTTTTGTTTTTTTGGTTTTGGACATGTGCATTTTGTGGTGAAGGCTTTTTTTTCACTATTATACAGTGGAACAGAGTGTAAAGAGAGAAGGGAAAAAAACTTTGACTCTTTACTCTTTCTCACTCACCCACATCCAATCAGAGGTCAAATACTGTCATTTCCACTTTTGTAATATCTCTTACATCTCCTCCCTTCTTTCCTCTACATGGTAAAGGCCGCTATCACTTCATTCTGCTCTTAATCTATTTGTTGATCTCCCTGTTCCAAATCTTTCCTCACTGTAGTCCATCCTACCTTAGGCTCTCAAATTAATGTTCCTAAAGCACAGATTTGACCATGATATCACCCTATTCAAAGGGTAACTTGCTATCATCTTTAGGATCAATTATAAATCGATTAATCTCTCTCTCTCTCTCTCTCTCTCTCTCTCTCTCTCTCTCTTTCTCTCTCTCTCTCTTTCTCTGTCTGTCTATCTATCTATCTATCTGATAAAATCCTTTGCTAGGCATTCAAATCTTTTCAGAACTTGCTTCCCTCCTGAGGCACCCTTTCCATTCTCTATGATCCCATGACACTGATCTCCTTTCTGTTCCTCACATGAGACATTCAATCTCTGTATTCCAGGAATTTTCTCTGGCTTTTCCCATTTCTGGAATGCTCTTCTTTCTTATCTTTATCTCTTGGCCTCTCTGGCTTCCTTCAAGGCCCTTTTAAAATCCTACCTTCTATGAGAAGCCTTTTCTTATCTCCAATAATCCTTATGCCTTCTCTCTATTGATTATTTCCACTTTATTTTGTACATAGTTTGTTTGTAGACTGTTGTTTTCATATCTCCCCCATTAGACTCTGAGGTTGTTGAGAGCAGAGAAAATCTTTTGCTTTTCTTTGTATCCCTAGTGTCTAGCACAGTACTTGGTACATACCAGGCACTTGATAAGTGTTTCACCCACTGACCAACTGACTGGAAGAATGAACAGAATCAAAGTCATTTTTAATAGCTTGGAAGGAGGTCTTTAGTGGAGTACCTCCAGGCTTTTAGCAAACCTTGAACAAAATGTCTCTTGCTATTCTTGTGGAGCATATGTGAGATATGTATTTTACAACAGTGCAATTAAATAAATTCAGAACTTACTGAATAAAGAATAGTTCTTAACCATTCAATGAGCATGCAGTATGAGGTCTCCATGGAGTATCACAGGGATCTCTACTTGACTGGCACTTTTTAACATTAGCAACTCATAAATACATATACTCATGTTCTCAATACTAAGAGGTATGGTGGATGTACTCTACAACAGAGTCAGGATCTAAAAAGATTTTGTCAGACTTTGCCATTGTGGTTGTTAAGTCCTTTTAGCCATGTCTGACTCTTTGTGACCCTATTTGGAGAGGTTTGCTATTTCCTTTTCCATCTCATTTTGTAGATGAGGAACTGAAGCAAGGAGGATTAAGTGACTTGTCTATGGGTCACAGAGCTAGCAAGAGTCTGAGGACATATTTGAACTCAGGAAGATGTCTTTCTAACTCCAGGAGCACAGCTCTATCCACTGTATACTGTGTCTGAAGGGCCTCATCTAGCTATTACCTGTTTTTGAATGAGAGCTAAGAATGTTTTTTCTTTACATTTTGAATAAAATAAAACTTTATTTACAAATGCAAAGATCATTCTTAGCTCACAAACTGTACAAAAACAGGTGGTACTAGGCTAGACTACTTTGATCACACTTGGGCTAGAGCCATTGCATTGAATAAGAGGATAAAATGAAGTAAGGATAAACGTTAAGTATCATACCTGAGTATTAAAACAAAACAAAACAAAACAAAAAACTTCATAAGGACAAACTGAGGTAGTATGGTTAGAACACAATTGTTCTAAGAAAGATCTGGGGATTTTGAACAGTGAACTCAAATGAGTCATAAATGTAATGTGGTAGCCAAAAGGACTAATGTGATCTTGGGCTTCTATAAGAGGTATAGGGAGAAAATAGTGCCATTTTGCTCTTTAATAAATAAGAGGGTATCCCAGAGAAGGACAACCATAACAATGGAGAGGCTCAAATTCGTGTCATGTGAGGATTAATTGAAAGAACTTGGCATGTAGAGCCAGAAGAAGACAATGCTGTCTTCAGGTATTCTAAGAGCTATTGCTTAGAAGCAAGTATTTGCAGAATCTGGAGCACCATTCAAAAGTTTAAAAGAGGAGAATTTAGACTCATTCTAAAGAAGAAAGGTCTATTGTCCTTTTTTGTAAAAAAAGCTTTTTTTTTTTTAAATACCTTATGTGGAACACAGTGCCATAGACATTGCAGATGCTTAAATAAGTTTTGAATATTCAATTTAAATACAGGTTTCATAGTTAAGGGACTAGTAAATTTCATATCTACTGGCATTGCTGAATGGGAATATAAGTACTTTTGTAGATGTTTGGGCCTCCTCCCCTTAACATTATTATATAAACTGCCAGACACATACAGTTGAATTCTTCATAAAAACAAAAATTATATCTTTCAATAAGAAGAATCAATTGAACATATTGCCAATATAGTCAAATTTGTATTTTTAATGGTTGTGTTAATCCCTTAAAGTATATTAATAGAAATGGCAGACTTTTCACGTATTTTATCTCTAATAAATCCAAGTTATTTTGACTTACAAGTAAGGTAGAGTGAGAATAGTATCTAGGTGCCTTAGAGTCGAGTCAGGTAGACCCAGGAACAGGTCTAATCTTTAGCACATACTGGCTGTAGGAACACAAGCAAATCCCAGTGCCTTCAGACAACTAAGATTATTTTTAATAGAGCAGTTACCTATTTTAATCAGCAAAAGGATTTTTACAATGGAAAGTTCACCTTACTAATGAAATTTTATACATATATACATATGTTTATACACATACAAAATTTTAAGAGAAATAACATACCTGTAAGCTACGGAGATTTTCAAGATTCTCTATGCATTTATCAGACTCAGATAGAATTTTAAAGTTAAACCTCCAAACTCTGGATTTCTACATTTTGTTTATCTTTACCCTCAGTTTTATAACCCTGGAGACAGAATTGAGCCAACAAAAGCATATATATATATAAACACACACAATTCAGTCATCTACTTTTAATTTTTTCATGCCTAAGCCCAGGTACATGATGAATCTGCATTGCCTCCATTTAAAATTTTTAACTTACAATTTTGCATTATAATCTAAACTAAAATGTATTTTTAATGTGATATGGGAAAATGGCTGTTCGCTCTTTGTTCTTATGGGAAATGAAATTAGTAATTCATGACTATTAAAATAATATTCTTATAATATGGGAGAAAATAAGATTCTCATTTCTCTTATATACAGCCTATAAACATAAGTGAAATTGTAATTTTTAGTTCTTAGTACTTTTAAGAAATAATTTATGTTTCCCTATAGTAGATGTCTTCTAACTTTTTTTTAGTCTAAAGCCACTATGTGAATTTATGTAAGGGGTATTTGTTTTTGCATTACTTTCAAGGACATTGGTTCTTTAAATGAATAGTACCAAGAGTAATTGCCACTTGCCTATCCCCAAATCTGTAATACAAAATTGAAAAATTTCATCCTCAATAGTTTAAAGAGACCTTGCATGTGGCAGGAGTGGAGGGGCTGGGGTGCCAAGGAGGCAACAAGCTCTATATTGCCTTTCATTTGTATTCACTATTGAAGCTACACAATACGTTGCAGCAAAAATATATTGTAGCAAAGGAGAAAACTCATGCATAGCTTTAGTCTAAATTACCATCATCCACTAAGAAAAACAAATAAAAGAAAAAGAAAAAAAAAACTTTCAGGCATTTATACTATAGTATCTATGAAAAAAAATTACTTGCTGTCACTTATATATTCCAAACATAATTCAGGTAGCATTTGGATATCAAGGTAACAGTTACATGACAACATTTTAGGGGCTTTTTCTAGCCAGAAAAAAATATAAGCACTTTTTAGAATTCCCAACAGGTAATAAGCTGTAGGGCTTCTGTCACCTAGAATCTGGTCCTCATCCACTTCTAATTCAAACTCTAGAGGGCGCTGAAAACACAGAGGTACTCTAAAAATAAGAACAGATGTAAAATTCCTCTTATATGAGAAACTTCATTAATCTTTTTTTTTGAAAGGGGTAAAAATATGGGGCAGCTAGGTGGCACAGAAGATAGAACACTGGTTCTGGAGTCAGAAGGCCCTAAGCTCAAATTCAGGCTCAGACATTTAGTAGCCATGTGACCCTGGATAAGTCACTTAACCCCCATGGCTTCCCCCCCACAAAACAAAAAAAGAAATTAAAAAAAGGAAAGAGAAGAGGGTCTCCTAAATTTGTTTCTATTGTAATTAATCATAATTGGTTAGATATGTCCAACTTGACTGGAAGATTCCCATTAATAGCTTTTCAGAAGTTAATCCCAGATTGTTCTAAGGACAACTAAAATTTTTGTAGCCCTCAGTACTTCCCCAATCATTTTGTTGCTTATTTTGTACTTTAAAGAAGAAACAGTCTAGAGAGAAAAATGTTTTTGTACAGAAGATAAAGCAGGGAGCAGATAAGCCTAAGTTACGTGTACACATCTTAAATATTCTTTTTTTAAATCTCTTGATACTTTATACAGATCTGTTCACGTCACAACTGTGGTCACAAATTTTCATTTGTCAGTAACATACCAAGTAAAGTTCAATTTTCTAGGTCTGGCATTTAAAACTCACACCTACTTTTTGATTCTTATTTCATATTACGCCCTGTCATCCATTCTACTTATCCAGATAAACCAGACAATTTTTGTCCAACTTGGTCATTTGGTTCCATGCTGTTTCCTATGCTCAATGCAATTTCCCACATTCTTCTATTTTTTTGCACTTAATACTATTTCATTTTTTCTCAATTACATGTAAAGATAGTTTTCAACATTCATTTTTGTAAAATTTTAATTTTCAAATGTTTTTCTCTTACTTCCCTCCCTTGTCCCCAAAACAGCAAACAATCTGATACAGGTTATACAGGTACAATCATGTTAAACATATTTCCACATTAGTCACATTGTGAAAGATGAATCAGAACCAAATGGAAAAAAAGGGAGAAAGAAAAAAACAAACAAAAAATGAAAATAGTAAGCTTTGATCCACATGCAGACTCCATAGTTCTTTCTCTGGAAGTGGGAAGCATTTTCTGTCTCAAGTCTTTTGGAACTGTCTTGCATCATTGTATTGCTGAGAAGAGCTAAGTCTATCATAGTTGATCATTGCACAATATTGTTGTTGCTGTGTACAATGTTCTGGTTTGCTCACTTTATTCAGCATCGGTTCATATAATTCTTTCTAGATTTTTCTGAAATGCACCTGCTCATTATTTCACATAGCACAATAGCATTCCATGACATTCATTTAACAGAATTTATTCTGTCATTCCCCAATTCTTGGGTATCTCCACAATTTTCAATTTTTTGCCACCACAAAAAAGAGCAGTTATAAATATTTTTGTACATGTGGGTCCTTTTCCTTTTTTATGACCTCTTTGGGATACAGATCTCGTAGTGGTATTGCTGAATCAAAGGGCATGTGCTGTTTTAAAGCCCTTTGAGGGCTTTAAATTGCTCTCCAGAATGGTTGGATCAGTTCACAACTCCACCAATAGTGCATCAGTGTCCCAATTTTCCCACATATTCAACATTTATCATTTTTCTTTTCTGTCATGTTAGCCAATCTGGTAGGTGTGAGGTGGTACCTCAGAATTGTATTAATTTGCATTTCTCTAATCAGTAGTGATTTATTGCATTTTATATGGCTATAGATAATTTTAATTTCTTCATCTGAAAACTGCCTGCTCATATCCTTTGACCATTTATCAATTGAGGAATGACTTGTATTCTTATAAATTTGATCCAGTTCTCCACATATTTGAGAAATGAGGCTTTTATCAAAAACACTAGCTGCAAAACTTGTTTCCTAGCTTTCTGCTTTCCTTCTAATCTTGCTTGTATTTTGTTTGTTGGTCATAAACTTTTTAAGTTAATGCAATCAAAATTATGTATTTTGCATTTCACAATTTTCTCTATCTCTTATATAGTCATAAGTTCTTCCCTTCTCCATAGATCTAATAGGTAAACTATTCCTTACTCTCCTAATTTGCTTATGGTACCACCCTTCATGAATAAATGATGTACTCATTTTGTCCTTATCTTCATATAGGGTGTGAGATGTTGGTCTATGCCTACTTTCGGCAAATAATATTTTCTAGTTTCCCCAGCAAATTTGTTAGATAGTGAGTTCTTGTCCCAGAAACTGGAGTCTTTGGATTAATCAAACAGTAGATTACTATATTCATTGACTACTGTGCCTTGTGTACCTAACTTATTCCACTGATCCATCAATCTATTTCTTTAGTCAGTATCAAATAGTTTTGATGATTGCTGCTTTATAATATAGTTTTACATCTGGTATGACTAGTTCCCCTACTTTTGAATTTCTTCATTAATTCCCTTGTTTTTCTTGACCTTTTTTTCCAGATGAATTTTGTTATTTTTTCTACCTTTATAAAACAACTTTGGTAGTTTTATTAGTATGGAACTGAATAAGTAAACACTTGTAGGTAGAATTGTCATTTTTATTTTAGTAGCTCAGCCTACTCATGAGCAATTGATATTTGTTTTCCAATTGTTTAGGTCTGGCTTCATTTGATTGAAAAGTATTTTGGTAATTGTGTTCATATAGTTCCTGGGTTTGTCTTGGCAAGCAGACTCCCAAGTATTTTACATTGTCTACAGTTGTTTTAAATTGACTTTCTCTTTTTATCTCTTCCTGTTGGGCTTTGTTGAGAATATATAGAAATCCTGATGATTTATGTGGGTTTATTTTATATGCTGGAACTTTTCTAAAGGTATTAATTATTTCAAGAAGTTTTTTTAGTTGATTCTTGGGAATCTCTAAGCATACCATCATGTCATCTGCAAAGTGCAATAATTTTATTTCCTTGGCTATTCAAATTACTTCAATTTCTTCTTATTATTGCTAAAGCTAACATTTCTAGTACAATATTGAATATTAGTGGTGATAATAGGTATCCTTGTTTCACCCCCCAATCTTGTTGGAGATACTTTTAGCTTCTCCTCATTACATAAAATGATTGTTCATGGTTTTAGATAGATACTGCTTATCATTTTAAGGAAAACTCCATTTATTCCTATGCTCTCTAGTGTTCTTAATAAGAATGGGTGCTGTATTTTGTCAAAAGCTTTTTTTGCTATTGAGATGATAATATTATTTCTGCTACTTTTGTTATTGATATTTTCAATTTTGCTGATAGGTTTCCTAATATTGAACAAGCCTTACATTCCTGACATAACCCACCTGGTTATCATGTGTTGTCATCATGATAAGTTGTTGCAATCTCTTTGATAATATTTTATTTAATTTTTTCATCAATATTCATTAGGGAAATTGATCTATAATTTTCTATCTCTGTTTTGTCTCTTCCTAGTTTAGGTATCAGCACTGTATTTGTGTCATAAAAGAAATCTGGTAGTTTTGGAATTCATTGTTATTTAAGTGCTTGGTAGAATTCATTTGTAAATCCATCTGGCCCTGGAGATTTTTTCTTACGGAGTTCATTGATGGCTTGCTCAATTTCTTTTTCTAAAATGGGGTTATTTAAGCATTTTGTTGCCTCTTTTGTTAATCTGAACAATCTATATTTTTGTAAATATTCATCCATTTCACTTGGATTTTCAGATTTACTGGCGTACATTTGGGCAAAAGACTTCCTAATTATTGCTTTGATTTCTTCTTCATTGCTGAGGAATTCACTTTTAAAATTTTTGTTATCGTGGCCCTGGAGTCAGGAGGATCTAAGTGCAGATCTGGCCTCAGACACTTGACACACTTACTAGCTGTTTGACCTTGGGCAAGTCACTTAACCCTAATTGCCCTGCCTTCCCCCCTACAAAAGCAAAACAAAACATATTTTTGATATTGGTAATTTGATTTTTATTTCTTTTTTAAAAATCAAATTAATCAAAGTTTTATGAATTTTATTGTGTTTTTTTGTAAAAAAAAAGAAGCTCTTAGTTTTACCTATTACTTCAATAGTTTCCTTACTTTCCATTTTATCAATCTCTCTTGTGATTTTCAGAATTTCTAATTTGGTATTTAATTGGGATTTTTATCTTTTTCTAGTTCTTTTTCTAGCTTTTTTAGTTGCATTCCCAATTTATTGATTTACTCTTTCTCTATTTTATTCATGTAAACATTTAGAGATTAAAAATTTCCACTAAAAACTGCTTTGGCTACACCCCACAACTTTTGGTATGTTGTCTCATTATCGTCACTTTCTTTGGTGAAAACGCTGAATTTTTCTACAATTTATTGTTTGATCCACTCATTGTTAGGATTAGATTATTTAGTTTCCAATTAATTTTTAGTCTGTCTTTCCATGGCCCTTTATTAAATGTAATTTTTATTGCATCATGATCTGAAAAGGATGCATTTAATATTTCTGTACTTTTGAATTTTATTGTAAGGTTTTTATACCTTAATACAATTTTGTGTAGGTTCCATGCACCTTTAAGAAAAAGGTAGATTCCTTTCTATTCTCATTTAATTTTCTCCAAAACTTTATTATATCTAACTTTTAAAAATTCTATTCACCTCCTTAACTTTTTTCTTGTTTATTTTGTGGTTAGATTTATCCAGTTCTGAGAGAGGGAAGTTGAGATCCCCCATTGGTATAGTTTTTGCTTTACATTTCTTCCTCAAACTCACTTACCTTCTCCTCTAAGAATTTGGATGCTATACTACTTGGTGCATATATGCTTAGTATTCATGTGACTTCATTCCCTATGGTACCCTTTAGCACAACGTAGTTTCCTTCCTTATCTCTTTCACATAGATCTATTTTTGTTTTTGCTTTGTCTGAGATCAGAATTGCTACCCCTGCTTTTTTTTAACTTCAGCTGAAGCATAATAGATTCTTCTCCTACCTCTTACCTTTACTCTGTGTGAATCTTTCTGCTTCAAATGTGTTTCTTGTAAACATCATATTATAGGACTCTGGTTTTTAATCCACTCTGCTATCTGCTACCATTTTTTTGGGATAATTAATCCCATTCACATCCACAGTTATAATAACTAGTTGTGTATTTCCCTTCGTCCTATTTTCCCCCTCTTTATACTTCTCTCTCTATGTTCACTATTGTTCTCCTCACCGGTGTTTTGCTTCTGACAACCAACTCCCTTAATCTGCACTTCCTTCTATCAGTCCCCCACATTTGCTTTTCTTTCCCCTTTCCCCTCCTACCTCCTTATAGGGTAAGATAAATTTCTATACCCAAGTAAAGTGTGTATGTTATTCCCTCTGAGCCAAATCCAATGAGAATAAGGTTCAAACTACTCACCCCCTCACTTATTTCCCTCTTTTATGATAGGTCTTGAGCCTATTCATGTGATATAATTTACCCTAATTTGCCTCCTCTTTTCCTAATATAATCCCTATTTTTATCCCTTAATTTTTTTGTATCTTCACATCAAAGCCAACTTATACCCACAGTCTCTTTCTTTGCATACTCCTTCTAACTGCTCTAACAGAGTTACAGTTCTCTAGAGTTCCAAGTATTGTCTTCCTGAGTAGAAATGTAAACAGTTTAATCTTATTGAATAATGTTTTTTTCTTTACTGTTTACCTTTTTTATACTTCTCTTGAGTCTTGTATTTGAAGATCAAATTTTCTGTTCAGCTCTGGTCTTTTCATCAGAAAGGTTTGGAAGTCCCCTATTTCATTGAATATGTATCTTTCCCCCTGAGATATCATGCTCAGTTTTGCTGGGTTGTTGATTCTTGTTTGTAATCCAAGTTCCTTTGTCTTTCAGAATATTGTATTACAAGCTCTCCAGTCCTTTAAAGTAGAAACTGCTAGGTCCTGTGTAATGCTGAGTGTGATCCTATGATATTTAAATTATTTCCTTCTGGCTGCTTGCAGTATTTTCTCCTTGACCTGATCATTCTGAAATTTGGCTACAATATTTCTCGGAGTTTTCATTTTGGGATCTCAGGGGGTAGTGGGTGGATTCTTTCAATGACTATTTTACCCTCTAGTTCTAGAATATCAAAGCAGTTTTCCTTGATAATTTCTCAAAATATGCTTTTGAAGGTTTTTTTTTTATCATGGCTTTCAGGTAGTCTAATAGTTATGGGGCTGTCAATTTGACTTCTGTCCTGGGTCTGGAGGTCATAGCTGGCCTGCTGTGCCACTGGTCTGCTGAGCCAATACCAAAGGGCCTCAGTTGTTGCTCTTTTCTGTGGCTAAGAACTTCCCATTGGCTTGCTCAGACACTGTCTGCACTTGTATGTGCTCCCCTTTTACCCAAATGAGACAGACCTTTCCTGAAATCCTTCTAAGTTATCTTACACTGGAAAATTGTTTCATTCCATCTTTTTGTGGGTTCCATTGCTCCAGAATCCATTTAGAGGCTTGATTTAACATTGTTTCTGAGGGAACCTGGGAAGAGTTCAGGAAACTTCCTGGATTCTATCTGCTATCTTGGCTCCATCTCTTCTCCTTTTCCTCCTCCTCCTCCTCCTCCTCCTCCTCCTCCTCCTCCTTCTCCTTCTCCTCCTTCTTCTCCTTCTTCTCCTTCTTCTCCTCTTTCTCCTTCTCCTTCTCCTTCTCCTTCTCCTTCTCCTTCTCCTTCTCCTTCTCCTCCTCCTTCACCTCCTACTCCTTTTTCTCTTCTTCCTCCTCTTTTTTCTTCTCCTTCTTGTTGTTGGGGATACAAAGATTCAGAACAAACTTTATCATGACTTTATGGAGCTCTTTTGCCATTTGAGTTAGTCTATTTCTAAGGTGTTATTTTCTTCAGTATTTTCTTTTGGGGTCTCCTTTAGCAAGTCATTGACTTGTTTTTCATGGTTTTCTCGCATCACTCTCATTTCTCTTCCCATTTTTTCCTCTACTTCTCTTACTTGCTTTTCCAGATCCTTTTTGAGCTCTTCCATAGCCTGAGACCAAGTCATATTTTTCTTGGAGGCTTTTGATGTAGGCTCTTTGATTTTGTTGACTTCTTCTGGCTGTATGTTTTGGTCTTCTTTGTCACCAAAGGTTTCAAAGTCTGAGTCTGAATCTGAGACTGTTTTTGCTGCCTGTTCATGTTCTCAGCCAACTTCTTGACCCTTGAGATTTTCGTTGGGGTATGACTGCTTGTAGAGTATAGAGTACTTTGTCCCAAGCTTGAGCGGCTGTGCTGCTGTTTTCAGAGCTATTTCTACACAGCAAGCTCTGCCACACCAGCACTATTCCTCCCCCAAGAAGCACCAATCTGGACTGTGACTCAGATCCAAGCAGGCTCTGCACTCCTGCTCTGATACACCCCTTAGTTCCTCCCACCTGGTGGGCCTGAGGCTGGAAGCAACTGCAGCTGGAAGCAGCCCCAGTGCTGGCTGACTGAGCACTCCTTTCATTCTGTTCTAGCAGTTCTAATCACTAACCTTCTCTGTTGTCTTTGGTGTTTGTGGATTGAGAAGTCTGGTAACTACCACAGCTCAATGATTCAGGGCCCTGTGGCCTGTTCCTCCCAGCTCCTGGTCTGGTTGGTCCTGGCGTGGCCCACACTGAGTTCTGCTCTGCTCCACTCCCAGCACTGTGTAATAGACCCTTCCCCACGACCATCCAGGCTCTCCTGGGCTGGAGCCCCGCTTCCCTCTGTTATTTCATGGGTTCTTCAGCTCTAGAAATGGTTCAGAGTCATTTTTATAGGTGTTTGGAGAGGCATGGGGGGAGCTCACGTAAGTCACTGCTTTCTAGCCGCCATCTTGGCTCCGCCCCCCTATAACCTTCTTTTCTTTTTACTAAATTAATTCCTTTTGATTTTTAGATGTCCAATACAAATGTCAGTTCTTCTAGAAAGGCTTCTCTTCCCTAAGAATTTGAGAAATTTTGAGCAACATGAGCTTGGTATTGTGCAGATATTTCCCCAGTCCATTATCTATGGGGAAAGGGATTACAGAAGGGAGAACAAAAGAGATATAGGGAGAAAGAAAGAAAGAAAGACATTGAAGGGTGGGGAGGGAGAAAGAAAAAGGGAGAGAGAGAGGGAGAGGGAGAGAGAGAGAGAGAGAGAGAGAGAGAGAGAGAGAGAGAGAGAGAGAGAAAGAGAGAGAGAGAGAGAGAATAGTCTTTCTTATACAAAAATACAAAAACAAGACCAAAGCCCTACATTAATGGAAGACAGAACAGAATCCAGGACAATGTCTAACAAATCAAAATATTAGGAGAATTTTATGTAAATGTTGTATTTACATTTAACTTTAATGTAGACCTTGGCCTCATTTTGCCAACCTCACTTTCATTCTCCAATCAGTTCCCCAAAAGGGAGTTACTATTTATCTCTTAAGTACTTTAGGGATAACCAACACTGAAGACATATATCTTCTAGTATTATTATTCACATGCCCCCCCAGGGTATGTTTCCTCATATCACTTAACCAGTTGACATCTCTTGACATCTTCCCAAAGCAATGAACAAATTAATGCCAACTAGCTTTTACAAAGGTGTATTACTGAGAAGGTATAACAAGGACAAAACAAAGATACCTTCTTCCCCACTCCCAATTGAGCTTCTTTATATCATTTGGTCCCTTGAGAGAGTAGACTCAGAATGGTTGCTATAAAAATTTCCTCCACCAAAGGGATGAAGGGTTATACTTCTTGGCCTTGGAATTCCTTTTTTTCTTCCCAAATCCCCACTTCTGAGGGTGTCATAACTGAGTGGATGAATCCCTCCCTTGCTCAGCTGGGTGGATTCCTCTCTATGATGGGTCTAGTGGGTTACTTGGCTCCTTCACAATCTCCAAGCCTCATCACAAGAGACTCTCTGGACTTGGCTACTATGGCCACCACCAGACTCTGTTACTGACTCCAATTGCTGGACTTTTTGAACTTTACAAAGTATGACCTGGTCTGATTGCTTTCTGGATATACATTCAACTAAGTTTAAGAAAGTAAACATAAGAGATGAAAGAGAGGGACCACATCTCATAATAGGGAGATAATGTCCCTCTCCCCTCATGAAGGCACTTGGCAAATCTTTGTCTTCACTTGAATGCTTGCAGTGAAGACAGCAAGAGTACATCTGACCAAAACTTTTCTGTGCTCACTAAGTTTTGTTTCACTAGACAATTAATAAGTCTTTTGTCACTCTGAAGTAGGCTAATAGACTTTATTATGCATGTCTGGAACCAGGCTTACCAAGCCTAATCTATGTTTTAACAAGGAGGGCATATTTTAAATGCTTAGATTGGCCCCTTATTGGTTAGTTCTCCCCCTCCCACTTACATAAAGTATCTATAGTTTTGTTCTTAAATTGTGATGATAAAATCATTGTTAATAAAATATAATTGCTTTAAAAGAAAGAAAAAAAGAAGGAAAGAAAGCCTGCCCTGACATTCTAGAATGATATTAACTTCCTCTCTCAAGCTTCACTTAGCACTTTGTTTCCTAATTATCTAATACTATATGGAATAGTGCTATATTGTAAACTCATTTAGGTTCTAATGAGCTTAATTTCTTATCAAGTGTATTATTTTAACTTAGTATCTCTACCAAGTACTTTCCATGGTGCTCCAAATACAATAAGTAATTAATAAATGTACTTACTTTTTTGACTTTCCTAAAGGAAGAGACTGGTGGTATAAGAAGTAGGGAGAGTACGGGAATGAACAGTGGGGTTTAGTGTCAGGGGATGTTGGTAGCAATTATGGCTGGGATATTTAATGATTTACATGAACTTGAAAAGTAACTAAGCTATGCTGAGTCTTAATTTCCTAATTTATCAAACTTTGGGGGAAGACTAAATGATCTTAAAAGTCCCTTCCAGAAAAAAATGCGCCTTTAAAATATCTTACAAAAAAGCACAACTGGGTCAGGTTACAAATGAATTTTCATCCAAATGATGCATTAAAATGCATTTCATTGATACCTCCCTCTTTTTTAAACAACACTATCATTTCTATTTAAAAAAGGACCAATAGTAGCACCAGCAATAATTGGACCCTTCCCAGTAACAAAAAACAGTGAAGGAAAAATGCCTCATATAGTCTCATCCAACAATTTTTATATAATTCTATCTAAGTGGTATCCTACCTCTCTTCATAAAAGTACATTTCATTTTCTATTTTCCAAGATTACCATAGGCTTTTTCAATGACTAATTTCTGTTTTCTAAGCAACTTTTTGGGTAGGTTGCAAGAGATAATGACAAATTGCTTTGGTATCAGTAGCTTTCTAACCATGGCATTCCCTATACTAGTGAAAACAAACATCAAGACACTTTCTCTATCCTTCTTTTAGTATCAGTAATTTGGGGCATGTTTTCATTTGGTCATTTATAATCTGTAATTTTTTGATGACTTTGTTCACGTTTTTTAGTCATTAACTACTGGGAAATAGTTCTTGGTATTGTATATATTTGGAAGTTTCGTGTGTATCTTGGATTTCAAACTTTTATAAAAGATATTTGATGAAAATATTTTCTCACTTCATAAGTTTTCTTAAACTTAATTGATTGTGTTTGTGTGAACTCCTCTTCCCTTTTTTTCAAACAGATTTTGTCAAATGGGGAGGTTCTGAATAAGCAATTTATAGTCTTGAGTTTTATCATAGTTTCTTAGAATTTGATAAATTAGAGTGGAAGTCAATAGCCATCTAGTCCAACCTATGAAGAAAAGGAATCTCCACCATAACATAACCAATAAGTTGTCATTCAGCCATTCCTTGAAGGATCTTTGGTCTTTTGAGGAGCAGTAATCTACTACCTCATCAAGGCAGCTCATTGCATTAAAACACAACAGCAACAAACCAGGTTATTCCCTTTACTTCCTCCTCCCCAATCATTCTATGTTTAATTTTTAAAATTTAAATTGTAATTGAAAATAACCTTCATTACTTCAAGTAATAAGTATATCCAAAGACGTAAACAGTTTACATCTATCCAGATTTGGCAAACTGAAGAGCTAAAATCCTTAGACCTTTGTCTGAAACTCCTTCCAATGCCTTCCTTTATAGAGGGCAGAAATTAGTTTGCAGCTTAATTCATTCTGCATGTGCTGCCTTGCCTGGTTTCAACTCCACCGAAAATACCATCCTCCTACCACGTACCTCCTGGTTTCTAGTTCCCCTTTTCTTTCTCCATCCTGCTTTCCTGCCTTCTTCTGTGTATTGTCTAACACCATTAGATTTAAAGCTCCTTGAGGGCAGAGATTATCTTTCTTTTGCCAACTGGGACAAACAAAACTCCAAGGTAAAATATGCAATATATATCTACTTATGAAAAACAAAACACTTAGAATTGTTATAAATTCTGTAATTTGAAGGATCTGGGATTATGAAAAGGATAGGTGTGGTAGACAAGCAGGGCAGTAATACACAGTTTTCTGTGATGTTAGCAGACCTTTCTATATACAGTCTTAGTCTTAATGCTTTGACAAAGAAACCCAAGTTGTTGCTTACAATTTAAAATGTATATTCTAATACACTGAAAAATTAAATGTTTTCCATACTTATATGGACTATGTTGGGGGGGTTCAGAGGATGGAGTAGAGAAAAGGAGAAATAACCCAAGTTGTTAGAACATTCAGAATAAGAAATTATTATGCATGTTTTGAAAGTCATCTTGAGTCATGAAAGGACTGTGCACTCTTCTTTTTCATAAAGAAATGGAAGGCAGGGATCTTTCATCCTATTCTCTTTCTATCAAACTTTGCTGCCTTAATCTTCGAACATGAATTATGCCTAATTTTTAGTCTCTTCATGGAACTTTTTGCTTTTTTTTTTTTGAACATCTGTTTTTAAAACTTTGAGTTCCAAATTCTCTCCCCTCTTCCCTCCCACCCACCCTCCCTAAGAAGGCAAGCAACTCAACATAGGCCACATGTGTATCATTATGTAAAACCCTTCCACAATACTCATGTTGTGAAAGACTAACTATGTTTTGCTTCTTCCTATCCTATCTCCTTTTATTCAGTTTTCTCCTTGACCCTGCCCCTTTTTGAAAGTGTTTGTTTTTGATTACCTACTTCCCCTATCTGGCCTCCCTTCTATTGTCTCCCCCTCTTTATCTCCTTCCTCCTTCTTTCCTATGGGGTAAGATACCCAATTGAGTGTGTATGTCATTCCCTTCTCAGGTCAAACAAATCCAATGACAGCAAGATTCACTCATTCCCCACATATATATATATATATTCCCTTCAGCTACACTAATACTGAGGTCTCAGGAATTACATACCTCATCTTTCTGTGTAGGAATGTAAACAATACAGTTCAACTTTACTAAGTCCCTTGTGATTTTCTTGTTTACCTTCTCATGCGTCTCTGGATTCTTGTGTTTGAAAGTCAAATTTTCTATTCAGCTCTGGTCTTTTCACTGAGAAATCTTGAAAGTCCTCTATTTTATTGAAAATCCATATTTTGCCTTGGAACATGGTACTCAGTTTTGCTGGTAGGTGATTCTTGGTTTTAATCATAGCTCCATTGACCTCTGGAATATCATATTACAAGCCCTTTGATCCCTTACTGTAGAAGCTGCTAGATCTTGTGTTATTCTGATTGTGTTTCCACAATACTCAAATTGTTTCTTTCTGGCTGCTTGCAATATTTTCTCCTTGATGCGGGAGCTCTGGAATTTGGCAACAATATTACTAGGAGTTTTCTTTTTGGGATCTTTTTCAGAAGGTGATTGGTAGATTCTTTCAATTTCTATTTTACCCTGTGACTCTAGAATATCAGGACAATTCTCCTTGATAATTTCTTGAAAGATGATATCTAGGCTCTTTTTTTGATCATAGCTTTCAGGTAATTTAATAATTTTAAAAGTACCTCTCCTGGATCTATTTTCCAGGTCAGTGGTTTTTCCAATGAGATATTTCACGTTGTCTTCCACTTATTCATTCTTTTGGTTCTGTTTTATAATATCTTGATTTCTCATAAAGTCACTAGCTTCCACTTGCTCCAATCTAATTTTTAAGATAGTATTTTCTTCAGTGGTCTTTTGGACCTCCTTTTCCATTTGGCTGATTCTGCCTTTCAAGGCTTTCTTCTCCTTATTGGCTTTTTGGAGCTCTTTTGCCATTTGAGTTAGTCTATTTTTAAGGTGTTATTTTCTTCAGTATTTTTTTGGGTCTCCTTTAGCAAGTCATTGACTTGTTTTTCATGATTTTCTTGCATCACGGTTGTTTCTCTTCCCAATTTTTCCTCTACTTCTCTAACTTGCTTTTCCAAATCCTTTTTGAGCTCTTCCATGGCCTGAGAACAGTTCATATTTTTCTTGGAGCCTTTTGATGTAAGCTCTTTGACTTTGTTGACTTTTTCTGGCTGTATGTTTTGGTCTACTTTGTCACCCAAGAAAGTTTCCAAAGTCTGAGTCTGAATCTGAGTCCATTTTCACTTCCTGGCTGTGTTCCCAGCCAACTACTGGACCCCTGAGTTTTTCATCAGGTTACACTGCTTGTAGAGTAGATAGTACTTTGTTCCAAGCTTGAGGGGATGCGCTGTTGTTTTCAGAGCTATTTCTATACAGCCAGCTCTGCTGCACTGGCACTCATCCTCCCCCAAGAACTGCAAACCAGACTGGACTCAGATCTTAAGCAGGCTCTGCACTCCCATCTGATCCACCCCTTAATTCCTCCCACTAGGTGGGCCTGGGGCCAGAAGCAACAGCAGCTGTAGTTCTGTAGCTGCTCCACCCCTGCTGTCCCTGGGGCAGTGGCCAAACCCTGACCTCCTTTCACTCTGTTCCCCACAGCTTTTCCCACTAACCTTCTCTGTTGTTTTTGGTGTTTGTGGGTTGAGAAGTCTGGTAACTGCCACAGCTCATTGATTCAGGACACTAGGGCCTGTTCTGCCTGGCTCCCAGTCTGGTTGGTCCAGGCACAGCTCACACTGGGCTCTGTTCCCTCTGCTCCCAGTTCTGTGCGATAGACCTTACCCAGTGACCATCCAAGCTGTCCTGGGCTGGACCCCTGCTTCCCTCTGCTATTTTGTGGGTTCTGCAGTTCTAGAATTTGGTCAGAGCCATTTTTATAGGTTTTTAGAGGGACCTGGTGGGGGAGCTCATGCAAGTCCCTGCTTTCTAGCTGCCATCTTGGCTCTGCCCCCCTTAGTTAAAAGATTTTGCATACTTGTTTTAGAATACCTAACTGCTCCCTGTACTTTGGTCGTAATCTTGGGATACATGTTCAAAATCACTGAGAAAGGCTTGTGGTCCTGAGTAGATTTTGCTATTCTGATACACTAAGAAGGGATGCTTTTCTCCAGCTTCTGGGATGAACCCTTCACAGGAGTATTTAAATTGGATATGAAAGACATGCTAATGGACACAAAGAGCTATGGTGGAAGATCTTAGTGATTTTAAAGAAATAACTGAGTTTATTATTTTTTACTAATGTTTACTTATTCTTTTCCATCTGTAATCTTGGCTTTCAGCTTATTCTACTTTGCACCTGATGTTTTGCCTGGTTTCGATTCTGTAGAAAATACTATCTTCCCTGCTTTGCACCCCACAGTGTCCAATTCTCCTTTTCTTCTCCCATCTTGCTTTTGATTGGAATATGATATTCCAATCATTTTGCTGATTTTGTGTGTGTGTGTGAACAAGAAGTAATCTTGCCTTGTTCTCTTTGATCGCTCTACAAGGCATGAAAGGTTATATACTTGCTGTCCATATTTTTTTCTTTAAAATTATAATTGTGATTTAGTGGTTTGTGAGTTTATGGTTTTTCTTCATTAATTAAGCATCTGGTTTCTTCTGTCAGTATTCTGTAGATTCTGTCAATCAAGCCTTTGCTGTCTATTTCTAATATTGGGAGGGGGAGGGAATTTCCTGTATTTTTTTACCCTGAAATGTAGTGTTAAGGATTTATTCTTCACAATTTTTTTTCATGGAATGCCTGTGATCCTTACATTGTCTTCTCACTTCCTACCTTCAAGTGCCATATTTTTATTTTGTAGTATTCTTATATATTGTTATATATTTTTCTATCTTGCTATGTCTTGATTTCATTCATTTTGTTTTCCCTCTGATTCAGCATTTTGTGTTATAATTTTTTCATTCTCTTTTTCTGGAAATCTACAGAGGGGAAGCAACAGAGGAGAGCTTACTCATGGGTCAAAAATGATGTCATTTAAAAACGTGACAAGATCACTGAATTAGGAGTCACTGTACATATGTTCAAACTCCAGCTCTGCTGTTTGCTATCTGTATTGCCTCTGGTCTTCAGATTCATAACAATTAAATGGGAAAGTTGTAGTAGAAGACCACTAAGGCCCTTCCACAGATCTTGATCTATGATCCAAGGGTTTTCCAGTTCAGACAGCAAACTGTCCAGGGTCCAGGATACCCTGAGATCAGGAAATGAAGTGTGGTGAATGACTAGATTCAGGGGGTGCTGACCAGTACTTTTTCCATCATCTCCGAGGATTCTACTGAATGCTAGTTATTCTAGACATCCTTATGATAAAGATGTCCTACTACAAATTATGATTAATTCATGTGCTTTCCTTTCAGAGAACCCTCAAAATTACTAATGCCTATATAGCCTATACAAGCTCTGAGGAATATGTTTCACTAATTTGGTAGAAGCTTATTCTTTAAAAGCCAGAAATCATTTTTGTGGGGAAGGGAAGAGGTTTGGCTCACTCTGACAATTTAGAAATACAAAAGTGTAATTGGGAAAAGGCTAACCAAAATGATACATAAACTCAAATGGATCTGTGATCAGTTTGGTTTAATGGTCTCCAATTATGCACATTATTCTAAGCTGCCCATTCTGTGGGAAGCTTGTCCATGTCCTCCCACAAATCCACCAACACTGTGGGGGCCATCTTTTTTTTTTCTCTTGGCAACATGAAGGAACCAGTGGAATATTCTATCTGTTCACTGGACTCTTACCCTTGTCATACGACCAACCCATCTTCTCTTCTGAACATATAATGTTTTACTTCTGTTCCTCATTGGAGAGCTTCATTATTTGTGCATTTATTCTAGCCTCTTCATACTGACATTATTTTTTTCTTTTTCCCCTGCATGATATAAATTTTTAATTCGAGATTGTTGTACTACATGTCTTATTCCCATAATGTAATACTAATTGGATGTAGTATTAATGCTAATATATAACATTTAGAAACATCTTTAAAGTTTGCAAAACATTTTATATGTTATGTCACTTGTTCATTCCAATTACCCCATGAGCTAGGTGTCATTATTATCACCATTTTACAGATGAGTGAGGTTAGGTGATTTGCCAAGTGCAAATATATGAGGCAGGATTCAAACACAGGTTTTTCTGACTTCCAGGCTAGAACTCTTATCCATTGTACCTAGTAGCCTTATAAAGACAGGCCTTTGCTTTCATGGAAAGCTTAAGGTCAAAAAATTCTTTGAAATTTCCTGATGGTAATCCAGCCTGCTCACCTCCCATTTAACTTAAGAACTCACCAGGAAAAATAATTCTCATAAAATGTGTAAAGGTACACCAAACATAAATTTACAGAAACTTTAATGTTAATGCAGAAGCATGCTATGGTGATTTTATTCATTGTATGACTAAGTGACTGACTATTAGATTTCATGGCTACCAAAATTTCATGCTTGCTTTTTTTTTTAGTCTGCTCTAGTGAGGTGGGTACTTTGAAACATTGGCAGGGGAAGTTGTCACTCTGACATACTTTATAAGTAGAATGTTGCCACACATAGTCAATTCTGTATGATGATACACCCATGCCATTGGAGGGATTAACCAACATCTTGCTTCATTCACCTGCAGACTTAGATATAAAATCATTTTTACACAGCATCATGGACAAACACAACACTGCAGAACACAATTCACAGTATTTCTACACAGGGACTTTGGGCAGTCACAGCATTGCTCAGTCAGTAAGTTTATTATGGCAAGTAATCTTTGCCTTGGAATCAGTACCATGCAGGAAAGGTACCATGGAGAACATTTACAAACATTTGCTATTACTCTAAAGAAAGCTTTGTATTCAAGCACATTTTGAAAATTCAGTACTTTGCCGTTGCCTGTCCCTTCCCCTAAATCCATACTCTCATCTGGTTTTCTTTGCAACAGAATAACTTTCATTGCTACTGAAAGCCTGAGTAAGCATTTCCTATAAATTGAGGGTTTCTAAATATTTTGGATTGGTTGTTTCCTTGGGGAATTTCAGCATTTCAAGTTTGTTGTATGCAAGTATAAACAAGGTTGCTGACTTCTGAATATGAGGAAGAAATGGTAACACAGTGTTGAAAAGAATCATTATGGGGGGGAAATATTTAAAAGAGATTGCAAATTTAGGATAGCCTTCCATATACCCTATCATGGATTTTTGTGCTGCAAGATTATAGCATTGATCTGAAACAGCTGGTGATCTTATCTACAAATCAAACAGCTGCCTCAACTGTTTTTCCATGAACACAGTAGGCTTCACTTTCTATTTTGAGAATATGTGATACACACATTGGTACTAGTGTGCATATCATCAGCCTTTCCTAAAGTGTCAATCGTTTTCAAAGAATTTGTTTGTTGCCTAATAGAAAGTTGATTAGAAGCAACTAGGTGGCACAGTAGCTAGAGGACCAGGCCAGAACTCAGGAAGACCTGAATTGAAAACTGAACTCAGACACTTAACTAACACTGTGACCCTAGGCAAGTCACTTAACCCTGTTTGCCTCAGTTTCCTCATCTGTAAAATGAGCTGAAGAAGGATATGGCAAATCATTTCAGTATCTTTGCCAAGAAAACCTCAGAAGGAGTCAAAAGAGCCCCATTAGACTAAAAACCGGAAACAACAAGAAAATGTATTAATCGAAGCCAAAATCACTTTCATTTTTGCCTACATCTCCAATGCCTAACACATTGATTGGTAAACGAGATTTAAAAAATTCTTGTGGGATGAATGAGTTGAATGAATCAATTTACCTTGAAAACCTAGAGAAAAATTTCATATATTTTAGTATTAAATATGGGATAAGATTTAACCATTCTTTTTTCTGTAAAAATTGAAGTGTGGAATGTTTTTTTTTCAAGGTAGTCAAAAGTATAAGAGTGTAAACGCTTGCATCAGGTAGATTCACACAGGTTTCCTTCTTGTTCAGTGCCCATACCATTCTCAATTCTTCACCCCCAATATCTTTTGTGTCTCCTCCGTGGTGGTGGCATTTGGTTCATGCGGTATTATGAATTACATAGCCTAGCTGTGAACTGCTACGAAACAACAATAGCAGATAGACTTGTCTGATGTGTAGCTGTAAAAATAGGTGTCTTGGGGAGAATTAGGCTCCCTGAAGTAGCAAAGTCAAGATTCCTGAGCCCTAGGCTTGTACCCATACCAATAGATCACAGCACCTCACAAGCACGTGTATATTGCATTTTCTCAGGTATGACCTATTAAGATATGTGGAGTGTGCATAAAAGTAAAAAAAAAATCTGGTTTCTTAACCATTCATCTCTAAGAAGGCTGATTTTCAAGGGAGGCTTCTTTGAGGCCCTCCACTAAAACATTTATAATCTTATCCTAATTGGATGATATCAGTTTAAGAAAAACACCACTGAGGCATTTGAAGTTAAAGGTTATGCTTTTTAGTTGGAAATGAATGGATTCAAATAAAAATTCACCTCATGTTTTCTACAAGGCGACCCATCTCCTCAGACAAACGAAATAGAGATTTGGCTTTTGTGCTGCATGAGGAAATTATTTTTTAAATGATAATATTACTTACATCCCTTATCATGCTGGCCATCATACAATCATCCTGTTAATCTAAATGCTATCTTCCTAGTGGGATAATTAATGGATTTCATTTCAGTATGATGATGCCATTGTCATTGACCTACTCTTGTAGATTGTATTCTTTAAATATACGTGCTTCTAGCATTTTCCTGTCTGCAAAATGGACATGCAATATTTCCCCATTTTTTTATCTCAGACTTCTTATTCTTCTTTATAATAAGAATGAGAATACTAATTTAATTCTTAATTAAGATTTCACAACAAATGAGAATAAAAGTAACATTTTATTCAAAAGGGAATAATTGACCTTTCTTATATGTAATCAGCGAGAAAAGGAGAATGGTTAAAAAAACCAATGTGTTACATAGAGTTGTTGGGAAGATCAGCTATGATAATTAAATTATTCTAACATTGAAATTTCTAATCAAATAAAATGTATTATTATTTTTCTCATATAGGGAAACAAGCTTATGTCTCTTTTCTTTAATTCTTTAAAGAATCTTGTATAATATTGACCTTGGCATGATCAACACCTTGTAGGAAGAAAAGCTTCAAGGGACCATTTTTGTCTATGCATAAATAGAATGGAAGAGAAACTATACATACAATAGTCATGACATCTCTCATTAACCCCTAAGCATAGGCCAAATAGAGTGATAGTAGCATTATAAATTTGAGTAAAGCAGAAATATTTTTCCAATGTCCAAGACATTTTAATGACAATCTGTTTGATTGTCCTAGGGTGGAGGTGGAGGAAAAAAAGGCTTGTAACTGAACTTTTTATATTGCTAGTTACTTTCATTATGGACCTGGGATTTTATTGTTATAGGGAACCTCCAGTGACAAAACTATCCTTGCTAAGTTGCATTTCATGTCCACAATCTTTCTTGCATACATCCCTTCCCTGTACTGTGATAGTTACCATTCTACTTCAAACTCTCATAATTTCTCACTTGGGATGTTATAGTAGTCTCCTATTTGCAAAAGTCTTCTATTTTCCCATTTCAAATCATGCTCTACGCAGCTGCCATAGTGATTTTCTTAAAGTCTAGGTCTGATCATGTTGACTTCCCCAATTAACGTTTGTGGCGCCCCATAAGCTGTAGAATCAAATATAAACTCCTCTGTTTGAGATTTAAAGTTTTTCACATCCTGTTCCCATCCTACTTCTACTGACTCGTTTTTTTCCTTTTCTCACATTCTTTGGTACCTTTGACCTTGAAGGTAAAGCAGAACTTATCTATTTCCTTTGTAACACACATATACACATGTGTACCTGCGTGTGAAAATGTACTCTCTCTCTCTCTCTCTCTCTCTCTCTCTCTCTCTCTCTCTCTCTCACACACACACACACACAGACACACACACACCAAAAAATCAGACAGAAAAAAACATAATACACATTTAAATTCAGCTATTACATCATCCCTAAGCCTTTTCTCTTGTATGCAAGATATCCACAACTGTTTCAATGCTTTTGTATGTGATATGATATCAAAACTCTGGGCCATCCTGGTCACTCTTCTCTATATAGTCTCCATTTCGTCACTGTCCTTCCTAAAATGTGGCACAAAGTACTGAATCTGATATGCCAGAAGTAGAAAGAATACTGAGTCTATTACTTCCTGAGCTCTGAACACTATGATTCATTGGTGAAGCATCACATCTATGGGGAGGCATTCAATTATTCTTTCTTTTCTGTAAGAATTGCATTGTGGAAGTGGTTCTTCAATACAGTCTAAAATTTAGGACTGTGAATACTTACACCAGGTAGATTCACACAGGCTTCCTTCGTGTTCAGTGCCAATACCATTCTCAACTCTTCACCCCCAATCTCTTTTATGTCTCTTTCATGGAGTAGCATTTGGTTCATGCAATATTATGAATTACTTGGCCAAGCTGATGACATGATGCAGCTAGTTGAAATTTCACCTAACTTTATTATTGTCTAGTCTATTTTTATACAGAAAAATAACATAAAACTCTGCAATGAATAATTTGATGAAATCTATATAAATGGCTACATCTACTACCCTTGTCTACTGAAAACCTATCAAAACCTATTAAAAATCAAGAGTTTATTCTTATACATCTTTTTTTCTAGTTCTGAGGTTAACCTGGGGCTCATGAACTTGTATGTATATGTATATGTGTGTTTGTTTTGATTGTTGTATTTCAATAGAATTGATTTCCTTTTTAATCTAAGAAGGGATCCATAGGCTTCTCCAGATGGCCAAAGGGATCCATCACACACACACACACACACACACACACACACACACACACACACACACACACACATGCACACAGTAAGAACCCTGGCTCTTGATGAATCTGTCTTAGTACTTGGTGATTGTTGATTCCCTTTCTATTTATATACAACTTATATTTTTCATATTAATTCCCTGAAACTTTCCAGGAATCAAAGTCACATTCATGGGCCTTTTCTTTGCTGATTCCATTTTGTTTCTTTAGAGAAAAAAGAACACTCTGGAACACTCCTCCTACTAGCAGTTCAGAGAAAAAGATAACTCAATATAGACACAATGATTCATGGTGATAAAGGGAATCGTTCCATTTCCATAGAAATAATATGTGAGAAATTTAGATGTATTGCTGAATCTTTAGGGCCAATTAGTATCATTTCAAATTATTTTTTTCTTACTTAAAAAATCAATAGCCGATAAGGTCAGAGACTGGTACATAACTCTGAAGTAAACTAGTGAGGATGGGACCCCAAAAGGAGTCATATTTGGGCTTTTTTATACTACTTTAGGCTTTATTTAGGCTTTTCTCTAGCTCTCTGGCTTGTTGCCCTCACCCAAACTCTGGAGATATTTGTAAAACAAAATTGGTCTAATCGTGGGTATCAGTCTAGAGTCAAGAAAGTATGGTTAAGTATTTTCAATCTTGTCCAACTCTTCATGGCCCCTTTTGGGGGTTTTCTTGGCAGAGACACTGGAGTCATTTGCCATTTCCTTCAACAGCTCATTTTACAGTTGAAGAACTGAGGCAAACAGGATTAAGTTTTTGCCCAGGGTCACACAGTTAATAAGTGTCTGAGGCCAGATTTGAACTTAGAAAGATAAGTCCTTCCTTCCTTCCTTCCTTCCTTCCTTCCTTCCTTCCTTCCTTCCTTCCTTCCTTCTTTCCTTCCTTCCTTCCTTCCTCCTTTCCTTTTTCCCTCATGGGAAACATACACACATGTATTCAGGCACACACACAGACACACACACACACACACACACACACACACACACACTAGATAGGCCCTGTGTAGAAGTCTCTAATATTAGAGTGTTGGAGTACAAGAGATTTAGAATCATACCTTTGGAAAGAATCTCAAAGTTGATCTTGTAGTCCCAAAAGCTAGTTTCATAATAAGAAGCTAATTTGCCAAGTTCATTCAAATAGTAACTGTCAGAGAAGATACCTGAACTTGAATTCACTGATTCCAAATCCAGCACGGTTTCCACTAAAATCCACTATTTCTTTCTTTTAAAAATTATATTGATATTTTGCTTTTACATTATAAATATTTGCAAAAACTTCCCTCCTTAGTCAGAGGTCTCTTATAACAAAGTGAAATAAATACAATTGAAAATATAGGAAGCTTTTATGAATAAGCATTCAGCATTCCATATCTCTAGCACCCCCATCTCTCTTCATGTTAAAACAAGCACAATAGAAATGTATTTTCTCTCCCTCCTACCAATTGGGAAAAAAAGAAAAATAAATACCTTATAATGAATATTTAGAGCTAAGCAAAAAAAATCTGCCAAATATTCAATATATGATTTATTATATAGTATGTTGATAGTATATTAGTTATCCTTTCTAACATCATGACTTTTCCCATCATGGTTTTGACATATCATGGATCAGCACAAGAAATTAAATGGGAATTTGAGAGTTTTGCGGAAGCAACAGATGAGACACAGAGGCCCGCAGATGACATAGAAAAAGTTTAGAGACTCAGAAATGCATAAAATATATGTACAGTATTATATAACATTAAAATATTTTATCTTTTAATACCATAACAATTCAGATTTTTTCTCTGGTATGAAGGGAGGGCCAAAAAATTTTACTTGGACTTTACAGATGGCATGGTACTAAACCCCTAGCCTCCTGCTATATGGAATGGATAACTGTATAAACTTATGCATATGTGTGTGTGTGTAGTGTATATCTGTCTGTCTGTCTGAATGTATGTACATGTATATATGCATATATGTGTATACATATGTTAGTGTGTGTGTATGTTAAACAAATATATATTACATAAATATACAATACTGAGATAAATGCTCATTAGTAACCAATGATTTAGAGAGATCCAGACTGCCCCCCCCCCTTTTTCTACAGTCCTCATTTTAAAAGCTCAACCACTGAAGGCTAAACCATCAAGGACAGATTTCACCCAGCCTTACAAAGAATCTAATCTGAGGTAAATTCCTACCCACTGTGTTCCATTTAAGCAAGTTTGGGTGGAAGTAGTTTCTTTGTCTAGATTGTCTAAGGCTGCTGGGGGTGTTCTGTGTGTAGAGATAGACTTTTTGTCCAAGAGTGACATGATGTCACTCTTCCAGCCCCTCATTGGAGTGAACCCATTTCTCTTTGTAAAGTCCATCTCTCATTGATTGTTAATTATTAACCAATCAGAGTTGATTGTCACTCTCAGGAACACCCATTTTTCCAAGGACATATAAGCTGTGAGCCCAATGCCATAAGTCATCTTTGGTCCAAGAGAGAGACAACCAAATGACATTCTTTTTATTAATAAAATGCTAGCATTATTAATAAAATGATTAATTACTCAGAAATTATTTCCCTCAAAATGTTAAAGTCACAATACATTATTAATAATATATTTATAAATATGTATTTCTTTGTATGTTTTGTGTATATACATATTTTGCTACTGTTCTTGTTTTTATTGTATCCACAAGTTGTATTTTCGGTTGTATCTAACCTCATGTCCCCATTTGAGGTTTTCTTGGCAAACATACTAGAATTAGAATTGTTTACCATTTCCTTCTCTAGCTTATTTTGCAGATGAGGAAGCTGAGGCAAATCAGGATAAGGGACTTGCTAATAAGTACAATTAAGGGTGATTCTGAACTCAGGAAAATGAGTCTCCCATATATGATACCCTAATTCTACCACTTCAATGACAAGGTGTAGATAGTATTTTTTATCATTTGTCCTCTGGAATCATAAATGGTTATTGTTTTGAACATTTATCTTACATTTATCAAAGTTGTTTTAAAAATATTGTTGATTATTATATAAATTGTTGCCTTCTCATTTCATTCTTTGTGAACTTATAAAAAAGTCTTCAGAATTATTTGTTCTTATATTTTTGGGATGATAGTATAAATTTTTCTAGCTTTTTCTTACTCTATTCTGCATCCATTCAATTAAATATTTCCATGTCTTTTGAAATCATCTATTTCTTCATTTTTACAGCATATTCATACACCACAATTTATATAGTCATTCCCTCATTGATGCACACCCATTTCTTTAGTTTCCAGGTTTCGCTAGCATTAACATAGACGCTATGAATATATATAGATATATACACATATACGCACATATATGTGTATGTATATATACATATACATACATACATATACACACATACATATACATATATACATACACATACACATATACACATACACATACATACACACACACACACACACACACACACACATATATATATACATATACATATACATAAAACCTTTTCCTATTTCCCTGAACTTCTGTGGGTGTAGGCCTAGCAGTGGTACAGTAGCTGGGTCAAAGGACAGGTCGATGATTAATATTTTTATATGTGATTCTAAATTGCTTTCCAGATGATTGTTTCCATTCACATTTTCAGCAGCACTGCATCAATACATCTATTTTCCCACAATCCCTCTAATATTTTTCATTTTCCTCTTTTATCGTTTTTGCCTGCCTCATGGGTATGAAGTAGAATCTCAGAATTTCTTTATTTTGCATTTCCCTAATTAGTATTGATTTGGAGCAGGCCGCCCCCCACCCAAGGCTACAAATTGCTTGGTTAATTCCCTTTACAATTACCTGTTCATATCCTTAAACCATTTACCAATAGGATAATAGCTCTTATGAATTTGAATCATTATTTCCTATTAGATTCTTGACCTTTTCTGATTTTCCTACTTCTATAAAGTAGCTTTCTGGTATTTTGATTGGTGTGGCATTGATTTAGTAAATTAGGTAGTATTATTTTTTTTAAATTATATTGGCTTGTCCTACCCATGAAGTTTTTTTTTCTAGTTACTTAGGTCAATCTTTATTTTTGTAAAGAGAGGCTCATAGTTGTACATATGAAGTTCTTGTATGTGTCTTACTACGTAGCCTCCCAAGTATTTAATGTATTTTGTAGTTATTTTCAATGGAATTTCATTTTCTCTTTTTTCCTGCTGGGTTTTATTGGTATTTTAGAGAAAATGCTGATGACTTGTGTGGATTTGCTTTACATTCTATACCTTGGCTAAACTTACTGTTTCAATTAATTTTACATGTCTCTTTAGGGAGTTTTAAGTACATCATAATATCCTTTGAAAAAAAGGTATAATTTCTCTTTTTCTTTACTTATTCTCCCAATTTCTTTTTCTTGCCTTATTGTTATAACTAGCATTTCTACCATTACATCAAATAGAAGCAGTAACAATGGACATTCTTCTTTCACCCCTGATTTTATTGAAAAAGCTTCTAGTTTATATCCATTGTATATAACAGAAGCTGTTTGTAGTAGATATACACTATTGATTATTTTAGAGAAAAAGCCATCCATTTCTATACCTTCTGG
Organism: Trichosurus vulpecula; assembly: GCF_011100635.1. Lineage (NCBI taxonomy): Eukaryota > Metazoa > Chordata > Mammalia > Diprotodontia > Phalangeridae > Trichosurus > Trichosurus vulpecula. The sequence continues at coordinate 314,107,725 of NC_050576.1, read as the reverse complement.
GCTTTTAATAGAAATGGATGTTGTATTTTTTCATATGATTTTTGATAATTTACTTATTAATATAGTTTGTGGTTTCCTTTATTTTACACCAATCCCTTATTACTGGCAGCAGAGGACAGTAGGTCACAGCAGTCACAAGAGTAGTAATAGATAGAGTAGATGGAGCATTGGACTTGGAATTAGAAAAAATTGAGTTCAAATTTGGCCTCACATGCTACCTAGCTGTGTGGCCCTAAGCAAATCAATTCTTTTTTTTTGGAGGGGGGAAGGCTGGGCAATTGGGGTTAAATGACTTGCCCAAAGTCACACAGCTAGTAAGTGTGTCAAATGTCTGAGGCTGGTTTTGAACTCAGGACCTCCTGACTTCAGGGCCGGTGCTTTATTCACTGTGCCACTTAGCTGCCCCTTATGCAAATCAATCTCCCTCTGTTGGCCACATTTTTTCAACTTCAAAATGTGAAAATAATAGCACCTATCTTGCAGGGTTATTGCGAGAGTGAATTGAGATAATGTTCATAAAGTTTTTGCAAATCTTAAAGAATTATATATGCTAATTAGCTAGTTAGTAATAGTAGTAGCAATGACGGTGTTAGTGGTAGTTATGGTAGTAGTGGTGGTGGTGGTAGTAGTAGTAATAAAAGATGTTTCCATAGTGCTTTAAGCTTTACAGAGTGCTTTCCTATGAAAAAGATAGAATAAATACTATCCTCTTTTTACAGATTCAAGAAATTGTAGCTCAGAAACAGGTGAAATTACTTGTTCCTAATCACACAGCTATACAGTAATCATCTGAAGAATAATTTGAACCCCTGCCTTAGTATTCAAAGTCCTTTATTTTTTTATTATCATACTGTCTTGCCATCATCAAAGAAACAATTGGGCTGAAAAATGTTCTTTTTTCCCATTGTTATTCTATCAAATGATTTTTTTTCGCAGATTTTAAAATCCACACTTTACGGATAAATACATTGTTTTTCACAGAAAATCTGAGGGTCTTCTCTTGTCTTGTCATGACAGGGTAGTCATTCTTGACATTTTTACTTTTTACTGATTTAATGTTTAGAATGTGGCTTCCAGCTGATGGACACACAAAAGCAGGATTTCCATTTCTCAGCTTATCCTTAACTCTAGTTTATTCCTTCTTTGGTCTTTCTCTTTGTTTATTGCTCAGAGTTTCCTAATCAGAGACTTGCAGTCTGTCTGGAGGTGGCCAGAGATCACTGAGAAACTAAATTTTCCTTGTTATATATTTTCTCTGATTCAGATGCCCCAGGGCAGAAGCCCACCCAAGGGAAAATTCAAAGGTAGCCTTTGAACTAAAAGAGGAAAGGATAAATGGTCCTGCTGGGTTAGGATATGCCTTGGGACAATATGTTTTCCTGGTTTCTATAGAAGATCTTATTTGATAAGAGGAGGAAGAGCTTTTCTCAGGAGGCTTCAAATAGAAAAAAATAACTCTCTGGGTGGATCAGCTACTCTCATTTTGACTGATAGAGAAGGGTGACCTAAACCTGCTATCTACATTGCTGCAGCTTTGATCTAAGAAAATATTTGACAGACACTTTTATTTCAGTGGTCTTTTATTATTCCCCCCTCCCCCCTTGGAGTGCAGTTGTAACTCAGGCTTGATGAACTATAGATTGGAAAGTATGAGGTTGGGAGTTTTAATTCGTCTTCTGTCACTAATTTGCTGTGTGACTTTAGGCAAGTCACTTAATCTCAGTTAGCTGTCTTAGTTCTTCAGAAATGAAGCAGAAAAAGACACAAAAACAGAACATGGGCACACTAAGTGAAAAAAGGGAATTATTTACTGTTGGATGTTGTCTATTTTTTGAGGAGGGGGATAGATTTAATTGTGTTTACTGAAGGTAAAATCAAGGTTTAAAATGAAATTACTGCATAGCATGGGTATCCAAAGAGTTGTCTTCAAGAGGAATTTCAAAGTTCAGCGAATTCCAAAAGTGGATTTAATTAATCCACATTGAAAAGGTCAGGGAGAGGAAGGGGTAAAAAATGATGAATAAAAGAATTTAGTGTAAGAAAGCAACAACTTATCATTTAAAAGGATTGTAAAGAAAGAAGTGATGGCAGGTTTTAAAAGTGGCAATTGGTTCCCAGGGAAAAGAGGACAGAATAGATTAAAGAATTTTGGAATTGGAAGGGACCAGAGAGGCCATCTAGTCAATATCCAGTATCTTCTCAACATTGTTTTTTTTTTTTTTGAGGGGGGAAGGCAGGGCAATTGGGGTTAAGTGACTTGCCCAAGGTCACCCAGCTAGTAAGTATGTCAAGTGTCTGAGGTCCTTCTGACTCCAGGGCCAGTTCTCTACTCACTGTGCCACCTAGCTGCCCTTCTTCTCAACATTTCAATAAGTGATCATCCAGGTTTTTCTTGAGGCCCTCCTGGAAAAGGAATACCTCCCCCGGCCCGTACCCCCAGCCAAATCCTTCTAGGCAACCCATTTC